>NW_027507903.1:68062816-69262816 GCF_037356315.1 Lithobates pipiens
TTTAGCATGCCTGCACTGTTTTAGCATGCCTGCATTGAGTTTGTAGCATAAGACAATTGACCCATATCATTGTTTTATTTACACTAACTATTTTCAATAACATCCAAATTTTCAGGACAAGCTTTCGGCTGTACCCCCTTCTTCAAAGCAGTACTCATATATGGGGCCAGTGGCTTTCCTTTGGGAGGTTATCGGGAGCTGTCAAATTCCTACAGAGACCATTAATGGAAACTTTATTGAACAGAAAATTCTCCCACACATAAAAAAAAAAAAAATTGAGCTATAGCATTGTAGCCTATGGAAAGTGCCACTTGCAATTGTCTCCTGACGAAGAAATTTGCTGGTTTCCAACACCTTTCCTTACTATGTCATGGGTAGTCGCTTTTTCTCCATTACTCAGTAGAAGGTAAGTTTCCTCTAGTCAAGACATATCCTGCACCCTTAAAGCTGCCATTTGGATCTCTTTAGCTTGCATTCATAGGATTTATGACTTAGGATTATTCTCCCAACAAAAGCAAAAGGTTGAAAAGTAAGTGACCTATTTCAAGTTGAAAAGTATATTTTGTTGTTATCTTCATGGCAAATATTATTTCCAAAACAAATCCCTTTCTATAAAGCTGCTTTAAGATTCCTAGCTCCTAGGAGCTATCAATAACTGACTTCAGGTAGTTTGAGATCTGAACAGCAAGTGTTTTTTTCACTGCCATACAGGAGATTCTCTAAAAATGAAACACGGAAAAGGCAGATATTTCCTCTCTACATTAGAAATGTAAAGATTCACATTTTGTGTTTTTTTTTTTACAATTAGGGGGTTATTTACTAAAGGAAAATCCACTTTGCACTGCAAGTGCACTTGGAAGTAAAGTCTCTGTAGATCCGAGGGGGACATGCAAGGAAAATAAAAAACAGTATTTTAGCTTGCATATGATTGGTTGATAAAGTCAGCAGAGCTTCCACTCATTTCAGATCTGCCCCTTAGATTTAGAGCGACTGTACTTCCAAGTGCACTTTCATTGCAAAGTGGATTTGCCTTTCATAAATAACCCCCAATGTGTATATAATAAAGAAGGTCTTCTGTCTGTATTAATCAGGTGGTAGGTTCAAGCTCAGAGCTGTTTGGTGGCAATATAGGCATCACTATACCCACTGGTTTATATTACACAGTGAATAGAGGATGTTTTTACCAAATTTTGGAAGGGAAAAGTGAATTAAAGATCTGCTAAAATGTATATGTTGTTACTTTAATGCATTCTCTACATTACAGTGGAAGGCAAGTCAAAACCTAATTAAGCTTAAATCAACTCCCAACCCATTCTAAGCCATTTAGATCTCTTTGGCTTACATTCATAGGGGTTATGATTTAGGATTATTATCAACCAACAAAAGCAAAAGGCTGAAAAGTATACAACTTATTTCAAGTTGAAATGTATATTTTGCTGTTATTTAAATGGCAAATATGAATAAAAAAAAAAAAATTCTCATTTGTAAAGTTGCTTTAATATTTCTAGCTCCTTTTTTTTACAAACTTTAGCTGATAATAAAAAGAACCCCAAAGATTATTGTTAGAGAGAAGCTGAAGGCAAATTGAGAAAGAAAACAGTGGGGATTATTTATTAAAACTGTTGAGTGTAAAATATGGTGCAGCTCTGTATAGAAACCAGTCAGCTTCCAGCTTTTATTGCCAAAGCTTAAGTGAACAAGCTGAAGTTAGAAGTTGATTGGCTACCATGCACAGCTGCACCAGAGTCTGAATGTACCAGTTTTAGAGGGCTTTCACACCAAGCTGCCCATAGCGTTGGCGGTAAAATGCTGCTATTTTCAGTGGCCTTTTACCATCGGATTTGTGGCTCATTTTGGCTGCTAGCGGGGCACTTTTACCCCCGCTAGCGGCTGAGAAAGGGTTAAAACCACCTGCAATGTGCCACAATAGCAGCGTTTTGCCAGTGGTATAGCTGCGCTGCCCCATGGATTTCAATGGGGAGCAAAGGTGGAGGAGCGGAAACACACCGCTCCTTCACCGCTCCAAAGAACCCACTGGCAGGACTTTTCCTGACATCCTGCAGCGCACCGCTCCAGTGTGAAATCCCTTGGGCTTTCACACTGGAAACAATGGTGCAGCTGTTGAGGGCGGATTGCAGGCGCTATTTTTAAAGCTATAGCACCTGCAAAACGCCCTCGGTGTGAAAGGGGTGTTAGTAAATCTCCTCCCCAGTTTTTTATTTTATTTGATTTGGCAATCTGTCTTTGTTCCATAATTTTTTACACTTCAATTTATATGTCTTATAAACGGAAGTACAAATTAACAACATTTAGCGGTAAAGTGCAGTTAGAAGCATGTTAAGTAGCAGTTGAACCCATGAGCCCAGAACTGCAAGGTAAAGTGCTTGAGTTGCACTGGTTTGCATAAACAAACCCTTAAGGTTGATGTAGAATTTTAGTTTATATTGTTTTGCAGTAATATGTTAATATCATACTTGATACATAAATCTGTATCTAGAGGCGATTCAGTTCGCATTGTGCGCTATATAAGTATTTCATTCATTCATAAATAAACTCAATATAAGGATGAAGTTTAAAATGAAAACACAGGAAATAGAATAAAAAATAAAACCGCTCTCCGGAGCACCACCACGGCACCACAGATGGTTAAGCATTGATGATTTGAGAAAAAAAAAAAAAACTTAAATCCAGAAGGTTTTCCAATGACTTGATCTCTGAAAATAAACTGTCAACAGCCTCTGTTTAGTTAATTATCCTGGACTTTGCTTCATGTTTAACTAACAACTGCACTTTCCTAGAAAAAAAAATCACTTAACAATCCAGACTGCTGAATTTCACAGCAAAATGAAACTAAGTAAAAACTTGAATAAATCTAAATGTAACTGCTAAATTAATACTTAATTAATTTAAATAATCAACAGGCGATGGGGAAGCACATCATTGTTTTAATATACTATCTTTCTACAACAAATAATTGTTGTTAGAGAGCCAAATGTTATGTTATATACATACAAGGATGTATTCAGGTGATAATCGAAAAATTTGAATATCGTACAAATTGGTCTAATTCACAATTTTAATTTTGGAATTGTTGCATTTAATACCAACACAGTCATATCATTAGCCCAATGTCTACTGCAAAATAATAATGTACTTGCTAAATAAAAAGTAGGCTAAAGTGCCAGAAAGTGCCCCAGTGTAGGCCAGACCTTGTATGTACAGGTGATACTTCAAAAATTAGAATATCATACAAAAGTTCATTTATTTCACTAATGCAACTTAAAAGGTGAAACTAATATATGAGATAGACTCATTACATGCAAAGAAAAATAGTTCAAGCCGTGATTTGTCATAGCTGTGATGATTATGGCTTACAGCTCATGAAAACAAATCCACAATCTCAGAAAATTAGAATTTTACATGCAATCAATAAAACAAGGATTGTACATAGTACAATATTGGACCTCTGAAAAGTATAAGCATGCCTAAGTGCTCAGTACTTGGTTTGGGTCCCTTTTGCAGCTATTACTGCCTCAATGCGGCGTGGCATGGAAGCTATCAGCCTGTGGCACTGCTGAGGTGTTATGGAAGACCAGGATCCTTCAATAGCCACCTTCAGCTCTTCTGTATTGTTCGGTTTCATGTCTCATCTTTCTCTTGACAATGCCCCATAGATTCTCTATGGCGTTCAGGTCAGGCGAGTTTGCTGGCCAATCAAGCACAGTAATCCCATGCTCATTGAACCATGTTTTGGTGCTTTTGGCAGTGTGGGCAGGTGCCAAGTCCTGCTGGAAAATGAAGTCAGCATCCCCATAGAGCTCGTCTGCAGAAGGAAGCATGAAGTGCTCCAAAATCTCCTGATAGATGGCTGCATTGACCCTGGACTTAATGAAGCACAATGAACCGACACCAGCAGATGACATGGCTCCCCAAATTCACACAGACTGTAGAAACTTCACACTGGACTTCAAGCATCTTGCAGTGTGTGACTTTCCATTCTTACTCCATACTGGGTCCTTGGTTTCCAAATGAGATGCAAAATTTGCTCTCATCAGAAAAGAGGACTTTGGACCACTGAGCAACAGACCAGGTCTGTTTTTCTTAAGCCCTGGTAAGACGCTTCTGACGTTGTTTGTTGTTCAGGAGTGGCTTGACAAGAGGAATAAAACATTTGAAGCCCATGTCCAGGATCCATCTGTGTGTGGTGGCTTTTGATGCACTGCCTCCAGCCTCAGACCACTCCTTGTGAAAGTCCCCAACACTTTTGAATGGCCTTTTCCTGACAATCCTCTCCAGGCTGCGGTCATCCCTTCTGCTTGTGCACTTTTTTCTTCCACGTTTTTCCCTTCCACATAACTTTCTATGAATGTGCTTTGATACAACACTTTGGGAACATCCAACTTCTTTTGCAATTATCTTTTGAGGCTTTCCCTCCTTATGGAGGGTGTTACTGATGGTTTTCTGCACAACTGTCAGGTCAGCAGTCTTTTGAATGATTGTGATTCCTACTGAACCAGACTGAGAGACCATTTAAAGGCTCAGGACCCTTTGCAGGTGTTATGACTTAATTAGCTTATTAGAGTGGGACACTTTGAGCCTAGAATATTGCACCTTTTCCCAATATTCCAATTTTCTGAGATTGTGGATTTGGGGTTTTCATGAGCTGTAAGCCATAATCATCACAAGTATGAAAAATCACAGCTTGAACTATCTTGCTTTGCATGTTATGAGTCTATCTGATATATTCGTTTCACCTTTTAAGTTGCAATAGTGAAATAAAATAACTTTTGTACGATATTCTAATTTTTCAAGTATCACCTGTACATACAAGGTCTGGCCTACACTGGGGCACTTTCTGGCACTTTAGCCTACTTTTTATTTTGCAGTAGACATTGGGCTAATGAAATGACTGTGTTGGTATTAAATGCAACAATTCCAAAATTAAAATTGGGAATCAGACCAATTTGTTGCAGAGGTGCCTAAGTGAAATCATTAAATAAAAATATGTTTAAAGCAGTGGCAGGACCTCTTTATAAGCGTACTTGCTAAAGAGGGTCACCTATGATAGGAGCTCGCAGCAATGCTATGCAATGCAATGGACACAAAGTACAGGTACCAACAAAAAGTCAAAAACTAGGTAAGGGAGGGATAGTTGTATTGTTGACCAAAGGTAGTAGTCATGAAAGACATATGATACTTGATTAAAAAAACAAAATAGAGAAAGAGTAAAATGAAAACATGAATTTGATCATGGATTATATAAAGGGTAGATCCTGACCACCAAAGCATGCATTGAGTTTCATGCTTTTGTTTTATAACTTACATTTTAAACATAACAGCAAATATAGTTGTTTGATAAGGGTAACCCCAAATTACTATCGCTATTTATAAAGATTACTTAAATGTCAGGAAATGTATTAAAACTTTTAAAAGCAAAAATTCTTAGTAAAAGTTTAATTAGTTGCTAGTGTTAATGCTTTGTTAATACAAGAAACTCCTTGCAAGACTGGATTTCATATATCATTATTTATTGCCAAAATTCACAAACCTTTTTAAGCCAAGTTAGCAAAACAATTTCTAGAATGTTTGCATATAGCAAATATGGCAGCTCAATTGTGTGTTTTCTGTAATTCTCCAATCCTAATTCCATTTGTCAGAATAGCAAACTATGAAATTGTTGATACTTATATTTATATTTATAAAAATCCTAAAACTGTAAACAGAAGTATAACTATAAATGGTGGTGCTCCACAGCAAATATATTATGCAGCTCCATGGAAAAATGTTTAATTTTGTACAGTAGAATGTTTCTATAGACTGTAGAGGCAAAGAGGCAGATTTTCTCATGTATAGTTACCATCCATACAGTTTTTTTCATAATCTTAATACAGTCATCTAATGTATCATTTATATACACATTATTGCAATATTTAAAACTAGGATAGGACAAGACCAGCCTTTTTCAACCAGGGTGCCCAGGTGCTTTCAGGATTCTTCTGGTGTGCCTTGGCAAAATGCCTAAACATTGCCTCAACATTGTATACAAGCTGGTGGGTGTCTGCTGATTTTTTCCTTCAGGTTTACCAAAACCATGTAGTACAAGGGCCTGCCTGATTGCATACACATTGAAACCCCTAAGGTTTGACCTCATATTATATGGTTTTGGTAAATCTGATGGAAAAAATCAGCAGACAATCTGATAGTGTGTATGGGGCTTTAGTTACACAAAGCCACGGGTTTTCATTGTACACCTTTACAACCTTCTAGCTGCCAAACTCCAATGACCAATCATCAGTTGATAAGGAGGATGTCAGTTGCCTGCAAATCATCCCTGTTTGACCCTCCCCCGTCTCTCTCCATCAGCTTTGGGGTCTTATTAGCTACGTGATGGAGAGAAATTGAGGGAGAAGCACCAGTTTACAAAAGTGTATTTGCTTTGAAAGAATATATCACCTCTAATGTTGGGTGTCCTAGGTATATTGATGTTGCTGCCTTATGTAAAACTATTAGAATAGTTTTTACATTTTAGAATGGGGTGCCTCGAGACTGTCCATGATTTTGGAGGGTACCTCGAGATTGTCCATAATTTTTAAGGGTACCTTAACTAAAAAAAGGTTGAAAAACACTGGACTAGACAAACAAAATAGAAAATGTAAAGTGTAAAATAAGTGATCCTAGTAGAAGGTTGTTGCTTTGGGCTTCAAAACTTTTTCACCCACTTGTTTCAATGATGGAAATCTGGCCCTGTATGGACTGCTGCCTCTCCATCTTCTATGTTGAAGGCAGTTTTTTCTACTGAGACCACCATAATCTAGAACAGTATATAACACCACAGTACACTATTTACTTTCAGAGAAATCATCACCACTGAACTATGTACAGTATATATACAATTTATATGTCAAATCCTATATAGCTAACCTTTACCGGGCAGAAAATAACTATCTGATATTAGTACAGCGATCTCCCCAACTGTGCTACTCTGTTCTGACAGGGGGATGCCCCCTGCCAGAACACTCAGATGCTCTCTGCCATTGTGCTGAGAAAGCTGATCGGGAGTTGGTTGGATGCTGGTTTGGCCGGCTTTTGTCAGACAGACCAACATACACACGGACAGAATGTTGGCCAGCATTGGCCATTGGTTGAGAGCGCTGACCAGGAGCCAATTGGCAGACCTTTTTCGGTCATGTCCCATCGACAGAAGCTGGCTGAATAGCCCGCTTCTGTTGGACCATCGAATGTTGACTGATTTCAATTGAACCAGCAGATGCCCCTCAAAATTTGGCCTGTGTTTACTAGGTTTTAAGTACTGAACCTTTCAGCCAACAGCTGACCAACAGCTGACCACCACACCCTATATCTTATGCCTGTATAAATACTGCTGGAATTTTCAAGTGCAATTTTTTTTTATTTGCAGCCAGGCAGAGGCTGTGGCACACCAGGGATGGATGTGTGTGGGATCCCCCGCTACAGCAGCTATTTCATTATAATCTTTGCTAGGCTCCATTGCTTCGGAACCCAATTAATCCGACTACTACATGGTCTTCAGTGGTTGTAGTATTGCAAATCAATGGATTATTTTTCTATATGCATTGCATGCAAATAAGGAAGATCTGAATTTTACAACGGCTGTTTGTATGACACATAGGGGTTGATTTACTAAAGGCAAATAGATTTTGCACTTTGCAAAGTGCATTTGTGCCAGAGTTTAGTAAGACCACTTTCACACCAGGGCGTTTTGCAGGCGCTATAGAGTTATAAATAGCGCCTGCAATCGGCCCTAAAAAAGCTGCACCATTGTTTGTAGTGTGAAAGCCCGAGGGCTTTCACACTACAGTGGTGCGCTGGCGGGACGTCAGGGAAAAGTCCTGCCAGCAGCTTCTTTGGAGCGGTGAAGGAGCGGTGTGTTTACCGGTCCTCCGCCGCTGCTCCCCATTGAAATCAATGGGGCAGAGCTGTAATAACGCCGGCAAAACACCGCTATTGCGGCGTATTGCCGACGGTTTTAACCCTTTTTCAGCCGCTAGCGGGCAAAATGCGCCGCAAATCCGCCGCAAATCTGGTGGTAAAACGCCTCTAATAAACAGCGGCCTTTTACCGCCCACGCTATGGGCGGTGTGGTGTGAAAGGGGTCTATATGAGCTGGAGGTTTACTTTGCAAAGAATACCCAATTGCGTGCAAGGAAAATAATAAAAAAAAATGCATTCTGCTTACACATGATTGGATGATGTAAGTCAGCAGAGCTTCTGCTCATTTACTAAGCTCTGGAGCAACTGCTCATGCAGAGTTAAACTGTACTGTGCAAAGTGCACAGTCCATTTGCCTTTAGTAAATCAACCCCATAACTTAGGATAACTATTGTTCATATTAAAAAAACAGATGTCTCCCCCAATACATTTATTTTGATTTAGCCTAAATATGTTTAAATCCAATAATCCATTGCGTCTAAATTATATTACTGAAAATGTTTTCAGCATTCCACCTTTATACACTTAAACAACAGCTGTGTTTAGGATTATAGAATCCACAGAAGACTTCTTCAGAGGTTTTCTAGACATAAATTCAGCATTAGACATGCAAAATGTTTAACCTCAGAATGGTCTGGAGTGTTTTTAGTCATCCAATTCACTGTATAATTTCAGATACTTTATTGCACTTTGTGATTATTCAGAAAGCTTTCATAATTAAATACATAAGAGTTATGACATTTATGTGTTTTAATTGCTAACCGCTAATTTCCGTTTTCTCAACTATGCCGTGTCTGTTTACGGAAATTATATAGTTACATATCTCTGGCCTGATTTCATTCACTCTTGAACTCTTTATTTTTCAGATCTATGGCTTCCTTAGTAAATGAAAGAAAAAAAATGGACAAATGCAATATACAGCAACGTCAATATACAGCATGCAGGGCTGTCATGGTCCATGGATTGATGGTTAGTACCTGAGTTCATACTCATTTATAGGGATGAGCCGAACACCCCCAGGTTTGGTTCGCAGCAGAACATGCGAACAGGCAAAAAATTTGTTTGAAAACACGAACACTATGGAACGCTAATGTTAAAAGTGTTCATTTTAAAGGCTTATATGCACACCCATCAAATCATGCACCCCCATCAAATCATTCTCTGCAGCTATTGCCTTTTTGTACCACCACCACCCCCTCCCTTTGGAATGTAAGCTCTAGGAGCAGGGCCCTCCTGAACCTTTTGTATTGAACTGTACTGTAATTGGGTTGCCCCTCCCTATACATTGTAAAGCTGCATAAACTGTTGGCACTATATAAATAGTGTATAATAATAATAATAATAATAATAATAATAATATAATAGTATAATAGTATGCAAGTTATTGCCATAAAAAGGGTTTGTGGACAGTGATTTTAATAATGCTTAAAGTGAAACAATAAAAATGAAATATTCCTTCAAATAACATACCTGGGGGAGTGTCCTTAGTATGTCTGTAAAGTAGCACATCTTATAACTATATGGCCTGCCCTTTATAATCTGCAGAAAATTGGGTCTTAGGTGTTGGTGGTACCAGAACACTGTAACCCTTCACAGTTACTCTTGGTGGGCGCAGGAGCGGGCCCTGCTGTGAAATACTATATCAAAAATTTTAATTACATGCCCCTGTTAAACAGGGGCAGAAAAATTGTGCCTTAGCTGGTGCCACAACACTGTAAGCCCTCAGAGTTACTCTTATTGGGTGCAAGAACGGGCCCTGCTGTGAAATATTATATCAAGAATTGTAATTACATGCCCCTGTTAAACAGGGTACGAAAAATTGGGCCATGGGTGGTGGTGGGGGGGGGGGTGCCACAACACTGTAACCCTACACAGATACTCTTGTTAGGCACAGGAAAGGGCCTTGCTGTGAAGTATTAGATCAAAAATTGTAATTACATGCCCCTGTTAAACAGGGGCATAAAAATTGGGCCTTGGGTGGTGGTGACACAACACTGTAACCCCTCACAGATACTCTTGTTGAGTGCAGAAACAGGCCCTGCTGTGAAATATTAGATCAAAAATGTTAATTACATGCCCCTGTTAAACAGGGGCAGAAAAATTGGACCTTGGTGGTGGTAGTGCCCTAAACCAAAAATATTGTTGGAAGCTAGTATCATCAAGATTGAGGAGGAATAGGATAGTCAGCATAGGCAGTCTTAAAGGGATCCCACATCTATAGCAAATTCAATCAGTTACATCAGCATCAGGTTCTTGATAGCTGCTGATCCAAGACTGATTCATTTTTATGAATGTGAGTCTATCAATGGAGTCTGTGGACAAGCGCAGTCTTTGATCTGTTACAAACCCTCCAGCAGCACTGAATGTGCATTCAGAAAGCATGCTGGATGCAGGACAGGCCAGTAGCTCAGTTGCATATTGAGCAAGTTCTGGCCAGTGGTCCATCTTCAAGACCCAGTAACCCAGTGGATGCTCTGTTGGAAAGGTCTCCAAGTCTGCTCTTGCCCCTAGATATTCCTGCACAATGTATTTCAGATGCTGGCGATGGTTGCTTGAACTGATCAGACCTTGGTGCTGAGGACTGAAAAATTGTTTAAAGGCATTGGTCAGCCGGCCACCTTCTTCAAGTCTCCTCCTCTTACTGAACGAAGCCTCAGCAACACATTGTTCAGCACCAGGAAATTGTAACCTCCCAGGGTCTGGAAATGCATTGTACAAACCTTTCTTCAAGGCTTTCTTCAAGGCTTCCTGAAGATGTTTCATCCTCTGCTCCCTCTGCGAAGGCAGGATGAGTTCTGCAACCTTACCCTTGTAACCCTTGTAACGTGGATCGAGAAGGGTTGCCAGACACTCCTTGATACCACAAATCCTAGGGTCCTTTCGCAGGCTTTGCAGAATCAGGGAGGCCATGCAGCGTAAGTTTGCAGAGGCATTTAATTCTGAGTCCTCTGGGTCACTAAAGGTCACATGATCCATAACTACCTCTTCCCAGCCACGTACAACTGCTTGGGTTTCTGGGGACTGAAAAATATTTCTTGAAGACTGCTCTACATCCATGCTGACACAATCCTCCTCCTCCTCCTCTTCTTCCTGTGTGTTTGGCGGACCCACAACAATGCTATCTGGATAAAGGGGACCTTGAGAGGTAAGGAAGTTCTCCTCTTCCTCCCGCTGTTCTGCCTCAAGTGCCCTGTCCATGGTTCCACAAAGCATGTGCTCCACCAGGAAGACTAGAGGCACAGTGTCACTGATGCATGCATTGTAGCTACTCACCAGGCCTCCTCAAATGGTGACAGGACAGTGCATGCATTCTTGATCAGTAGCCACCAGCATGGAAGAAAAAGCCAGGCTTCCCTGAACCTGTCCTGGTGCCATACTCACACAGGAATTTATTGATGGCCCTCCGCTATGTGTGCAGATGCTGCAGCATTGCAAAAGTTGAGTTCCACCTGGTGGGCATGTCACAAATGAGGCAGTTGGTAGGCAGGTTGCATTCCCTTTGAATGTCAGCCAGCCAAGTACTGGCATTGTATGACTGGCAGAAATGACCACAGACTTTTCTGGCCTGCCTCAGAAGATCCTGTAAGCATGGATACCTGCTCAA
Organism: Lithobates pipiens; assembly: GCF_037356315.1. Taxonomy (NCBI): domain Eukaryota; kingdom Metazoa; phylum Chordata; class Amphibia; order Anura; family Ranidae; genus Lithobates; species Lithobates pipiens. Next base: position 68,074,389 of record NW_027507903.1, read on the forward strand.
GAACCACTGCACCACCAAATTCAGAACATGGAACATGGGTCAAGTGTCCCTGATGGAGGGTGGAGAGAAGGTTGGTGCTATTGTCGCATGCAACCATTCCTGGCTGAAGCTGGTGTGGCGTCAACCACCTCTGAGCCTGCCCCTGCAGAGCTCATAGAATCTCTGCACCAGTGTGGCTCCTGTCCCCTAGGCAGACCAACTCAAGCACCACATGGCATCTTTTTGCCTGTTTGCTTGCGTAGCCCCTTGAATGCTTATGGAGTACCACTGGTTCAGAGGACAAATCTGAAGAAGGACTATAGAGGAAGAAGAAGAGAAAGGGGTGGACGAGAGAGCTGTGGCAGAATCACCACTAGAATTTTGGAGGTGTGGTGGTGGAACACGCTCCAAGAACACTGAACCCTGTCCTGCATCCTTCCCAGTTGCCAACAGAGTTACCCAGTGTGCCATGAAGGAATGGTAATGTCCTTGCCTATGCCTGCTGGACCATGAGTCAGCGGTGATATGCACCTTACTGCTGACTGCCCTGTTCAATGAGGCCAAAACATTGCCTTCCACATACCGCTAAAATCAAATGGTTGTGTACTGCTAGCAGATTGGCTGCAAGTATTTGGACACCTGTTGCTATACCTTCATTCCACTCAGTGCAGATTTTTGAGAGGACTGGAGGTACAGTGGGGTTGGAAATCCCAGATGAGGAGCTAGGAGAAGTCCGCTGTTACCAACGGACTGCATGGCAGGTCATCATATGTCTGGTCAAGCATGTGGTCCCAAGAGGTTGCTGCTCTGGCCACACTTGATCCATAGAGACATAGGTTGCAAATGGTGTGACCTGCTGCACACGTGTCAAAAAGAGCCCACACCAAGGAACTTTTAAATGTCAGCGGGGAGTCAGCAGCACCCTGCACCTGCAGAGCTCTGACACCCAAGTACAGTCAGTGACCTCATCATCCCCTCCCTCCTTGTCAATGGAGAAAAATTAACAGTATGCTGCAGCTGGGCTAACATGACTGCCAGTTTCTTGTCCTTCTGTGGCACCTCCTCTCTCTAGGCTCACGTTACTCCCTTCCTCAATCCGGGAATGAGCCTTCAAATCGCTGCGCATTCTCCAGCAGCATGTACCCAACACTGTGGTGGAATAATTCTGGGGACTCCTCCGTGCAAGATGGTGAGGCTACAGAAAGAGTGACTGTGAACAAGGAGCCAGTGGAATAGGTCGATTTTGCAGCTGCGTTGGAAGAAAAACTACTCTGAGCCTGGGTGACAGAGGATGAGGAGGATGAGGAGGATGAGGATGGCTTTGTTATCCTCTCCACCAACTCTTCTGCATGTTTTGGGGCAATAACATGCCAGCAACAAAAAAAAGGACAAGTGTGCCCCGCGGCCACCTGTAGAGGATGTAGCATGTCCATGACCAGCACTGTTTACTGTATACACAGAGGCTGCTTGCAATCTTTTAGTGGCCTGCTAGTGTCTGCCTCTCCTTGGTGGTCTTCCGGACATGATGCATATTTTGTTTTGCAACACCACACTACACTGTATTAGATACTGTGTACACCACAAGTGTAGTAGACTGTACACACTGTATTAGGTACTGTGTACACCTCCTGCACTGTATTAACAACTGTACTATGGCTGCACTGTATTAGATACAGTGTACACTGCCTGAAGTGTATTAGAAACAGTACTGTATTAGATACAGTAATACACTGCCTGAAGTAGATATAGGCTACAATAATGTATATATACATATACATATATATATATATTAGGGATGCATAAATTAATGATTAATTCCTCGATTAATCGTTCATTTTTTTGATCAATCAAAATTCTTTTGATCGGTACCCTGCCTGTCTTGGGCCGATTTGGGCCAAGCTGTGGCTGCAGCGCAGCGCTCCGCTCCCTCCTCCATTATATGTCATACACAGTCTGCGGGCATCTTCCACTGTGTGTCTCCGAGCTGAGTGTGAAAACTTTGGCTGCGCTGTGAGAAAAGTCCAACCCTCCTCCTAGATCAGCTCGTGTGATAGATGCAGTGTTCTGTCTATCACATGAGCTGATCTAGGAGGAGGGCAGGACTTTTCTCACAATGCGGCCAAAGTTTTTACACTCAGCTCGGAGACACACAGTGGGAGATGACCGCAGACTGTGTAATCCAGGCACAGGCACAGGCACTGACTACAGTGAGGCTGTGATTATGGGCACGATGAGACTGCATTATGGGCACAGTGAGATTGCATTATGGGCACAGTGAGACTGCATTATGGGCATGGTAAGGCTGCCATTATAGGCACGGCGAGGCTGCAATTATGGGCATGATGAGACAGCATTATGGGCATGGTGAGATAGCATTATGGGCACGGAGAGGCTGCAATTATAGGCACGGCGAGGCTGCGATTATGGGCGCGGTGAGACAGCATTATGGGCACAGTGAATTAGAGATTATGGGCACTGTGAGGCTGCGATTATGACATGTGACATCCTAGCCATGTCCTGCTATGTGCGGCTTCGACCGTTGCCATAACAATAGTGCTAAATCAGCTAAAAGTAGTTGGATCTGTATGTGCGTTATAATTAATCGAAATTAGTCGGTTAAGAAAAAGAAAAGAAAGATCGATTAATCGAACACGAAAATTTGAATCAGTAACAGCCCTAATAATATATATATATATATATATATATATATATATATATATATATATATATATATATATATATATATATATATATATACAGTGGTGTGAAAAAGTGTTTGCCCCCTTCCTCATTTCCTGTTCCTTTGCATGTTTGTCACACTTAAGTGTTTCGGAACATCAAACCAATTTAAACAATAGTCAAGGACAACACAAGTAAACACAAAATGCAATTTGTAAATGAAGGTGTTTATTATTAAAGGTGAAAAAAAATCCAAACCATCATGGCCCTGTGTGAAAAAGTGATTGCCCCCCTTGTTAAAACATACTATAACTGTGGTTGTCCACACCTGAGTTCAATTTCTCTAGCCACACCCAGGCCTGATTATTGCCACACCTGTTCACAATCAAGGCATCACTTAAATAGGAGCTGCTTGACACAGTAAGGTCCACCAGAAGATCCTTAAAAGCTACACATCATGCCGAGACCCAAAGAAATTCAGGAACAATTGAGAAAGAAAGTAATTGAGATCTATCAGTCTGGAAAGGGTTATAAAGCCATTTCCAAAGCTTTGGGAATCCAGCGAACCACAGTGAGAGCCATTATCCACAAATGGCGAAGACATGGAACAGTGGTGAACCTTCCCAGGAGTGGCCGGCCGCCCAAAATTACCCCAAGAGCGCAGCGACGACTCATCCAAGAGGTCACAAAAGACCCCACAACAACGTCCAAGGAACTGCAGGCCTCACTTGCCTCAGTTAAGGTCAGCGTTCATGCCTCCACCATCAGGAAAAGACTGGGCAAAAATGGCCTGCATGGCAGAGTTCCAAGGAGAAAACCCCTGCTGAGCAAAAAGAACATCAAAGCTCGTCTCAATTTCTCCACAACACATCCTGATGATCTCCAAGACTTTTGGGACAACATTCTGTGGACCGATGAGACAAAAGTGGAACTCTTTGGAAGGTGTGTGTCCAAGTATATCTGGCGTAGAAGGAACACTGCATTTCATAAAAAGAACATTATACCAACAGTAAAATATGGTGGTGGTAGTGTGATGGTCTGGGGCTGTTTTGCTGCTTCAGGACCTGGAAGACTTGCCGTGATAAAAGGAATTATGAATTCTGCTGTCTACCAAGAGATCCTGAAGGAGAATGTCCGACCATCTGTTCGTGTACTCAAGCTGAAACGAACTTGGGTTCTGCAGCAGGACAATGATCCTAAACACACCAGCAAGTCCACCACCGAATGGCTGAAGAAAAACAAAATGAAGACTTTGGAGTGGCCTAGCCAAAGTCCTGACCTGAATCCTATTGAGATGTTGTGGTATGACCTTAAAAAGGCCGTTCATGCTCGAAAACCCTCTAATGTAACTGAATTAGGACAATTCTGCAAAGATGAGTGGGCCAAAATTCCTCCAGGACGCTGTAAAAGCCTCATTGCACGTTATCGCAAACGCTTGGTTGCAGTTGTTGCTGCTAAGGGTGGCCCAACCAGTTTTTAGGTTTAGGGGGCAATCACTTTTTCACACAGGGCCATGATGGTTTGGATTTTTTTTCACCTTTAATAATAAACACCTTCATTTACAAATTGCATTTTGTGTTTACTTGTGTTGTCCTTGACTATTGTTTAAATTGGTTTGATGTTCCGAAACACTTAAGTGTGACAAACCTGCAAAGGAACAGGAAATGAGGAAGGGGGCAAACACTTTTTCACACCACTGTATATATATTTATTAATACACTGCCTGCACTGGCTGAATATAGAATAAACATTGAATATATAGATATATATATATATGTTAAATGCATATATATATCAAATAAACTGCCACTAACTGAATAACCTGCCTGCTTAATCTAAATCAAGCTATCTCTCTGTCCACACCAACAACACTACACACGGCCGTCGTGCAAGAAGCCTTATATAGTGTGGGGTTCCCCTTAGTCCTCCTGAGCCACAATTGGCCAAAGGTACCCATTATGGCTCTCTTAGCAGATGATTGGCCAAAGCATGCAGGTCAGGTGCATGCTTTGGCCAATCATACAGCAATGCGATCTCGCGGTGCATTATGGGTGCTCTCTATATTAAAAGATATCTGTTAATACTGACAGAAACCCTGCTTATATATCTTATTTGACTAGGATGACAATGCTGACACTTTAGTGCTATTAAAAATGGTAATCAGCGTTGTCACCCTGGTATCCCCTATTTAGTCTAGTACTTTCCAAAATAACTTAGGCACAGTACTCTGCTCTGATTTTAATAAACACTTCCCCTGAAGTGTTAGCAGCACCTATCTCCAGAAATGGAAGCTGTTGACTGCCTGTACTGCCCACCTACTGGATGATGAAGCACCGGAGAAGTGATCAGTTGTGTCTTCTGGCCCCCCCAGTGTTGGTAGGACACTGTGGCCTTGTAGGAGCTGGTGTAGTTGCTCTCTGCACATCAATGTGGGATTATGTTTATCGATTACAACTAACTACACACAGCAACAGGAAGAGTCAGGAAATATCTGCACAGCGTTCCCAGGCTGTAGACCTTTTCCAGGCTGCATTTGGAGTCAGGATTATTATATTATTATTATACAGGTTTTATATAGCGCCAACAGTTTGCGCAGCGCTTAACAAAATAAAGCTAGACATTACAGTTGTATTACAATTTGGTACAAGAGGAATCAGAGGGACCTGCTCATTAGAGCTTATAATATAAAAAGGAAGGTAATACAAACGGTAATAGCTGTGGGGGAGGAGCTGATGGAGGAAGTAAAACAGTGTTAGTTAGAAGCAGGAACGGTTTCTTTAAAGAGAAGGGTTTTCAGGGATCGTCTAAAGATGGATAGATTAGGGGACAGTCGGACAGATTGGGGTAGGGAGTTCCAAAGGATGTGAGAAGCTCTGGAGAAATCTTGGAGGTGAGCATGGGAGGAGGTGACAAGGGAGCTAGAGAGCAGGAGGTCTTGGGAGGACTAAAAAACAAATGTATGAAAGTGGTGTTGCGCTCCTTAAATAAATATAGCAGTAAATATGTGAAGTACACAATGTACAAAAAAAATTAAAAGTGAATATTCCTACAAACTATAAACGCATGATTTAGCATCAAAAGGTGCATTCAATAAAGTGCATACAAGTGCTCGGGTAGATATATAATATATCCAAAGTGCACAGATTACAGTGATAGCAGGATCTGCAGCGTGATTAAAAAACACTCAATAATCTAATATCAAAAGGTGCAACAAGGAAAAAATATATATATGACAATAAAATCATAAAAAAATAAATAAATTATATAAAATATATTCCACAGTCCGCATTAAATCATGCACTGCAAAAAATATATTAATCCACTCTGTGTGCAGATATCTGGTAATCCCGTGAGTGAGAAAAATATATATAACAATAAAATTATAAACAGATTAACTATATTATATAAAGTATATTCCACAGTCCGTATTGAATCATGCACTGAAAAAAAGTCCACTCTGTGTGCAAATATCTGCTAATCCCGTGAGTGAATCGTTATTCCATAGGTGATAGCGTGCAAGGTGTCCACACACTGGTAGCAATGGCTACCTTACCTTACTGCTGTAAGGGAACAGCATATATCCTTTTGAGCAGGTGGTAGATGTAAACAACAATGGATGCCCCCCTCTCTCGGTCCTCAGTCAAAGGTAGCATATGCATCCATAGGAGAAGAGAAAATGCTAATAGTGAAGTATGTAATGCAATCCGAACTTTATTTTTTAAAAGGACACAGTCCAGGGTACTCACATTTAGCATAAACCATAAATGCAAAAAACTTTACACGGAGGACTAGTTGGTATTTTGGGACTAGGTTAATGAATTATCTGGGGGCAGAGTTATGGATGGCTTTGTAAATTATTGTTAGTACTTTGAATTTTATTCGTTGGGTGAGTGGAAGCCAGTGGAGGGATTAGCAGAGAGGGGTGGAGGACACTGAATGGTTGATAAGTGGATTAGTCTTGCAGCGGCATTCATTATGGACTGAAGGAGGTATAGTCTATGAAAAGTTAATCCAATGAGGAAGGAGTTGCAGTAGTCCAGGCGAGAGGGAGTGAATTATAAGCTTGATGGTGTCATTAGTTAAATAGTGGCATTTTCTGGAAATGTTGCGGAGGCTAAGGCGGCATGATTTGGACAGGGATTGTATGTGGGCCTGAAAGGACAGTTCAGAGTCTAAGGCCGCGTACACACGCGGGGACTGTTCGCCCAACTTTGTCCGTCAAACAGTTTCGGCAAACAGTCCGCTCAAAATTAGCATGGACGGACATGGCCACACACGACGGACGAACAGTTTGCTGAAACCGTGCGCGATGACGTGAACGGCACGTACGACGGGACGAAAAATACGACGTCCTATACACTGCATTATAACTTTCGGCGTGAAAATCCTTTCTGAGCATGCGCGCAACTTTGTTTGACGAACAAGCCTACACACGCGGGGACTGTCCGCTGAAACAAGGTTTCAGCGGACAGTTTTTCGGAATTTCCGAAAAACCTTGTTCAGCGGACTGTTCGCTGAAACTGTCCGCTGAAAGCCCACACACGAGCGGACTGTCCGCTGAAACTTGGTTTCAGCGGACAGTTTCAGCGAACAGTCCCCGCGTGTGTACGCGGCCTAAGGCCGCGTACACACGGGCGGACTGTTCGCTCAACTTTGTCCGCTGAACAGTGTTTCAGCGGACAGTCCGCTCGTGTGTGGGGCTTCAGCGGACAGTTTCAGCGGACAGTTTGACGAACAAAGTTTTTCGTAAATTCCGAAAAACTGTCCGCTGAAACTTGGTTTGAGCGGACAGTCCGCCCGTGTGTAGGCCACTTTCGAAATGAGCAAACTGTTCCCGCTCAGAGGAAAGTCCGCTCATTTCGAGCGCGTGTGCAGGTAGGCGGGGCCCGCGAAGGAGACGTCGCGGGCCCCGCCGCCTGGTATGGACTTAAAGGGGAACCCCAACACCGAAAAAAAGCACTTCTGCTGGGCCACCGCGCCTTCTTATAGCTCTTTTAGAGGCGGTGGCCCGGTCTTCTGTCGCCGCTGTCGCCTTCCGGTCGCCTTCCGTTCTTCTTCTTGTTCTTCTTCTTCTTCTTCTTCTCCAGGAGATGTTGACACGTCGCTCTCTCCGGCCGGAATGCCAGAGCCGCGCTGTGCGGCCACTTATATAGTGACAATGGGGCGGTGTCACATGGTATATGTCACATGGGTTGGTCACATGGGTTGATGTCACATGGGGACTATGACATCGTAAGGGGGCGGGGTCACCATGTGACCAACCCATGTGACATATACCATGTGACACCGCCCCATTGTCACTATATAAGTGGCCGCACAGCGCGGCTCTGGCATTCCGGCCGGAGAGAGCGACGTGTCAACATCTCCTGGAGAAGAAGAAGAAGAACAAGAAGAAGAACGGAAGGCGACCGGAAGGCGACAGCGGCGACAGAAGACCGGGCCACCGCTTCTAAAAGAGCTATAAATGGACTCTCCTAATGCAGATCAAAGTGTGTGCAAATCGGCATCCACATGCAATCACAAATGGGCATCCATAGCATAAATCCAATTCAAAATGTGTTTATTGTAAAGGATCACAGCTTGGAAAACGGAGCTAAAAAACAATCTAGCCCCTAAGCAAGAAAGGCTTTAAGACAGCCAGTTCCGAGGTTTGAACAGCGTGCGCTCCACAGATTGTATCAGGCAAACCGGAAGTGGCCAGAAGTGATGTTGACTTTGATGTGTATCAAGTCCCGCCTTACGCACGTTTCGTTACTGGACATCGTCTGAGGCATAGCCATCTTGGTACACCTCAAGTCATTATATAATAGCAGATTCCTTGTTCTTATTTACTATGATTGTCTGCTCCATAACCTTCTCCTGATTCTTGCTATTTTTATTACTGAATAACATCTATATGTCACATGGGTTGGTCACATGGGTTGATGTCACATGGGGACTATGACATCGTAAGGGGGCGGGGTCACCATGTGACCAACCCATGTGACATATACCATGTGACACCGCCCCATTGTCACTATATAAGTGGCCGCACAGCGCGGCTCTGGCATTCCGGCCGGAGAGAGCGACGTGTCAACATCTCCTGGAGAAGAAGAAGAAGAACAAGAAGAAGAACGGAAGGCGACCGGAAGGCGACAGCGGCGACAGAAGACCGGGCCACCGCTTCTAAAAGAGCTATAAGAAGGCGCGGTGGCCCAGCAGAAGAACCGAAGAGGGGGACAAGACCCCCGAAGTCGGGAGAAGAGGCCGGCGGCGGGGAGGAAGAAAGCCGGACTCCTCCGCTAGCAAAAGAGCTACAAGAAGATAGCGGAGGAGTCCGGCGAGAAGACCCCCGAAGACGGAAGACCCCCGGAGCTGTGCAATAAAATATTTTATCTCGTGTGTTGTGTTTTTTTTTTGGGTACTTTTATTTTACAGGTGAATGGGTAGGGGTACATTGTACCCCATACTCATTCACATAGGGTGGGGGGCCGGTATCCGGGGGCCCCCTTATTAAAGGGGGCTCCCGGATTCCGATAAGCCCCCCGCCCGCAGACCCTGACAACCAACGGACAGGGTTGTCGGGAAGAGGCCCTTGTCCTCATCAACATGGGGACAAGGTGCTTTGGGGTGGGGGGGGCCGCGCGGCCCCCCCTTCCCCAAGGCACCCCCCATGTTGAGGGCACGCGGCCTGGTACGGCTCGGGAGGGGCGGCTCGCTCGCCCCCCTTTCCTGGCCGGCCGGGTAGCGTGCTCGGACAAGGGTCTGTTGTGGACTTTGGGGGGACCCCACGCCGATTTTTTTCGGCGTTGGGGTTCCCCTTTAAGTCCATACCAGGCGGCGGGGCCCGCGACGTCTCCTTCGCGGGCCCCGCCTACCTGCACACGCGCTCGAAATGAGCGGACTGTTGCCTCGTGTGTGGGCGAGTCCGTTCATTTCAAAAGTTGCGCGGACTTAGTACGACGAACAAAGTTTGCCGTATTTGTCCGCTCAAAAAGTGCCGTGTGTGGGCGTGTTCGTTCATTCAAAAGTTTGAGCGGACTGTTTGACGAACTTAGTTTCGGCAGACAGTCCCCGCGTGTGTACGCGGCCTTAGGTTACCCCTAGCACCCTGGCATGTGGGGACTGATAGATGTGCCATTGATCTTGAAAAACACGAAGCAATTTCACATTCTTGATTTGACGTTAGGGTAAAAGTATACTTTACTATGTGTGGTTATAAAAAAAATCTGCAGAGCTATTTATCCTGTGAAACTGCACGTACATTCGTTTTCTGTGAATTCCGTCAAAAACAAATGTTATTAGGGTATTTTCTTTCCAGGTTTAATGTTTCTCATTCCGAAGTATAGCACGAATCAGGAAAGTACTCCATTATGGCAACTAAATAGAGCTGATGACTATAGGAAAAATAAATGCTTATTTACTATGATTCATAAGACAAGAAATCCGTTCTTAGGATATCTATATGTGTAGCTGCAGCCTTCCAAAAGAGAACAACAAAATGTCGTCCCAAAAATTATTGACATAATAAGAACAGGGAATTGGCGAAGCTCAAAAATAATGGTATGATTACCCCTCTAATCCAAAAAGGAATAGCAGGCAAGGTTGGGTAATTGGAACCCTATTACATTAAAGAAGTCAATTCTAAATACATATAAAGTGCACTGCACTGTGAAAAGACTTCTAGTGGGTGAGAAGCCCTTTCTCAAGTAATTCAAAACAAAGTAAGTCCTTAGTTATAATGTGAAGTGTCCATAACAATTATTAACTGCAAACACTGTGAATAACTGCTTAAACAATCATGTATGAAATATGTATGAGACTATCGAAAAACAAGTCCACATGGCAATATGGAAAATACTTTCAATGTCCTATATGCATATTTCCATAGAAAGTGCTGTTGTTCTTCTTTGCAAAAATACAAATAAAGTGACTTCTTGTGCAAAAATAAAGTGACTTCTTAAAGTGGAGATCTGCCAATTTTCTTTTTTTAAAAGTCAGCAGCTACAAATACTGCAGTTGCTGACTTTTAAAATAAGGACACTTACCTGTCCAGGGCGCGCGCGATGTCGGCACTCAAGGCCGAACCGTCCCTTGGTCCCTGGATGCTGCCACCACCATCTTCGGTAAGCCTTGCAGCTTCACTTCCTGGTTCCCTACTGCTCATGTGCGAGTAGCGCTGTGCAATCCCAATTGGTACCTGCTGACCAGTGTGCCTCCCAGCAGACAGCGGGGGGGGGGGGGGGGTGTCAGTGATCTGTGCCCAGAAGTGGGTGCAAATACCTGTATTTGCACAAATAACTGTAAATAACTGCGCAGGTATCTGCACCCCCCTCCCCCCTGAAAGGTGCCAAATGTCACACCGGAGGGGGGGTGAGGGTTCCGAAATGAGGAAGTTCCATTTTTGTGTGGACCTCCACTTTAAGCATGGACTAAAGTGACTTCTTGAGCATGAAATAAAGTAACCAGCTGCATCCAAGTGAAGTGACTTCTTGTGCTCCGCCTCAAGTATGTACACTCACCAGAAGCCCTCACCCCTGCAGGGGTAAAGAGCGTGTAATGAAGTACTTGGCCAATCCAGATGTCCCCAGAGCGCAATGGACTCTCCTAATGCAGATCAAAGTGTGTGCAAATCGGCATCCACATGCAATCACAAATGGGCATCCATAGCATAAATCCAATTCAAAATGTGTTTATTGTAAAGGATCACAGCTTGGAAAACGGAGCTAAAAAACAATCTAGCCCCTAAGCAAGAAAGGCTTTAAGACAGCCAGTTCCGAGGTTTGAACAGCGTGCGCTCCACAGATTGTATCAGGCAAACCGGAAGTGGCCAGAAGTGATGTTGACTTTGATGTGTATCAAGTCCCGCCTTACGCACGTTTCGTTACTGGACATCGTCTGAGGCATAGCCATCTTGGTACACCTCAAGTCATTATATAATAGCAGATTCCTTGTTCTTATTTACTATGATTGTCTGCTCCATAACCTTCTCCTGATTCTTGCTATTTTTATTACTGAATAACATCTGACTTGGTGCAAAAATAGCTTACTAACATTTGATTTTCCCAGGCATTCATCCAGGATGAATGTACATGCAGTTTTGCAGGACAAATGGCTCTGCAAATTTTTAGTAAATTTTACATTTACTTATTATCTTTGCAAATACTGTAGCATAATGCGCCTATTTTGTTGCATTTTTTTCTGCACTGGCTTTCCGCGTATCAGGGAAGCACAGTGTAAAAATAGTCTATTTGTGCTTGTTTCTAGGGATTCCAAGGATAGGGTTCTGTCTGTAGATATAATTCATTATCTACAGTTGCCAGTGAAATGTTTGTGAAGATACAGCCTAAGTCATATCTGTATTATCTGTTTTTCCTTCCTATTGATGGAAGCATCAACCCTTCAGCTTATTTTTTCTCTGAATAGATAGTAGAGCCTCTGTACCAAATGACATAGCCATGAAAGGAAATGAGGCTAAATGAGAAGGGGTGGGGGTTACCACTAACCAAACTCATTTATGAAAAACTGAGGGCACATTTAAAGTATGCTGGGGAGTTGGTCACCAACACAACAAGAGACTGACGTAATGAAGGTGTACAATGGCACTTCATTCATGTGTCAGTTGGCCTTGTGCATTAAATATCATTTTACAAGTAACATTTTCAGCTGGATACAAGAGATACTTCAATAGCCTATACAAGGATTAACAGACAATAGAGAATAATTATCATGTGCAAAGTTGATTATTTTCCTACCCTGTTTTAAGGAATCAGCTAGGCTAGAAGAAAGATGGCATGTGGGCTTATCCATGTTTCTTTACAAGGAATAGTCAAGCAATAAAGCTTTCATAGCTGTAACACTAAGGCTATTACCATTATTTGATTCTTAATGTGGCATGCTGTTTAATTCATTCTACAACAGCTGTGTATTCCACTATGCAGCAATAATTAAGAATTCAGAAAAAAACATATATGTTGGCTTGGGAAAAGAAGCAACTGATTTCAGGGGAGTCTCTAACTGTGAGCCTTTAATGTACTTTACAAATTATAAATAACTTACTAAATAATGAAGTGTGTATTGCAATGTGCAGAGGACTGGATGAAACAGTTGGAGGATCAGTTTTTACTAGTAGGTAAAGGATTCCTTAGCTAAAAAGGTCATCTAATAAGCATTTGTAAAGGCTGCTGTTCCAGTTTAATGTTACCAGATGCCTAATTTTTAACTCATTCCCAGTTGTAGGTCATGTTACAGATCAGAGGCCTGGATAGATTTGTGCAGTTCTTTCATGTACCCTTGCATGTAAGGCATTCTGAAATTCGAGTTGACCACATTACGCATTAAAGATTTCCTAGACCATGCGTACCATAAGGCAAAGATGGGCTAAGGTCTAGGAAAGCAACAGTAGAACTAGTCCTCAACATTTACACATTGCATAGCAATTCTTAATTTTATTTTTGACCTTCATGTGACAATACCATATTTCAATAATAAATCAAACCTCAAATGCATGATTTGGAGCACAGTAGCTATGTGGTTAGCATTCCTGCCTAGCAGCGCTAGGGTCGTCGGTTCTCAACCATGGCACTACCGGCAAAATCTGCACAAAGTTTGTGTGGTTTTCTTCCCACACTCCAAAGACATGCTGATAGGTTACCTGGCTCCTGTCTAAATCAGCCCTAGAATGTATGTACGGATGTGAGATTGTAAGCTCCTTGAGGACAGGGACTGATGTGAATGTATAATATACCGTATATGTAAAGCACTGCATACATTGATGGTACTGCATAAATGATAGAAGAACCTTTAATAAAATATCACAAAATACATTTTTTTTTTTTTTTTTTTAGCTTTGGAAAGAGTTAAGAATTCTTAAAATCCCTTTCTAGTGTTCTTCTGGCATGGTAGAGTCAGACTCTTGCCCATCATCATAAGGACAGACATTTTGCAACTGTCAAGCCTCATACACAATATCAGATTTTCTGCTGATTTTTGTCTTCAGATTTACCCAAACCATGTAGTGCAAGGGCTGGCTGCTTGCATACAAATTTAAACTCCTAAGGTTTGACCTCATTATTATATGGTTTTGGTAAATCTGAAGAAAAAAAAAATAACTGAAAATCTGATAGTGTGTATGGGGCTTCACAGGAACAGGAATTGTGCTGATAATTAACCCCACTCTACATTTGATGTAATTCATTATTTTCAAAAGAGGGGAGCGGAGGTAGGATTGTCTTCAAGCCAGGGTTATTGTATTTATAATTTTTCAATGTATCTGGCTATATTCTGCTTTTTTTTGTGTTATTCTGTCCATTAGCATCAAAACAACTTTGTATTCTGCAAAACAGAACATTCATTTGAAGTAACACACAATGAAGTTATAGAAGGACTTTGCTCCAATTGAAAAGATTGTATATTCTTACATGAAGATATATTAAGAAGCTGTTACTATAACTGACTTCAGGTAGATTGAGGTCTTAATGAAAGCATGGGAGAAGCTCCAGCAGCAACTTTGGAGTAAAAAATGTTTCTCTGCCATACAGGAGATTCTCTAAATATGCATTAAACATGGAGGAGGCTAATATTGTCTCTCTACAGTAGAAATATAAAGATTTCCTTTTTTTTGTTCTTTAAGGCTGGGTTCACACTTCACTATCCAAATCGCATAGCAGGAAACTGTGGCCGGCTCTCAATGGAGTTCACACATCTCCACAGTGGCTCCAGTGCGAATTGCACTGGAGCGTCTTTTGCGCCTTTTGGTCTGTTTCAGGTCCGAATTCAGCCCAAAATTCTAAATGGAGATGCACCAGACTCCAGCTGTGAGCCACTGCGTGCTCTAATGCGAATCCAGCCTTAAATTAGATAATACCTGAGCTAATTAAGTAGTAGGTTGAGGCTCAGAGCTGCTTGGTGGCTCTTTTCATACAGTTGATTGGTGGCACTATAGACAATACTATACCAACTGGTTTATACTGTACAGTGATTAGATTAGATTGTGATTAGATTAAAGAAGTGCTAAAGTCTAAATGTTGTTATACCTAATACATTCTCTGCATTAAAGTGGAACTTTATGTTGAAAAATAAAAATGGGTGAACAGGCAGCATTTTTAATGCAGAAGAGACATGCTTTGTCTCTTCTACACTAAAGTTACTTACCTGCCTGTCCACCCTTGTACAGTGAGCTGTGCATGAGCAGCTCATTGTACAGATTTGACAGTTGGGAAGCTGAGGGAACCCCTGCATATGTGCAGGAGTCATGTAATCTCGGTCTGACCAGTGACATCAGCTGGTGATCAAGAGTAGGAAGACAGCCTGCCAAAAATGTCAGTGGCGAAAGGACAGCTCTGGGATGTCCCATCGTTGGACTGGAGGTGAGAATATTCGATTTTCAGGAGCAAAAATGCCCTATTAATTGTCCAACTGCCCCCCCTGCCACCCCCCCCCCCCCACTGTCCCTAGACACTTAACTCCATATCACTACTCCAGCACTGTCTCTTTTTTCTTTTTCCAGCTTTATTGCCCTCGCTTCCTGCTTTAAAAGAAACTAGGGGTAAGAGAGCCATAGACACCTGCTTGCATCAGTCAAACTCCTGTGAGAAGGCAGGGACATGGCTTACTGCCACTCTCTGTGTCTATAGATGCACACAGCTCAAATGACTCAACAAGAGTGAACACACACGGATGCCTCCTTAGTACTTGGCTTCCTACAGAGAGGGAGGTACCCAAAGCAAGGAAAGAGCCAGCATGGGCAGGGACTGCGAGAAGAGGAGGAAAGTGACATGTCTGCACAATGTTGTAGCAAAGAGCAGGGAAGCGTTACCTCTTCTTTATTTTTCAAAATGTTAGCGTAGCTCTGTTGTTGGAGATATAATGTAACAGCACCACATCCCTTTATAGATACATCATTTTGATGATAAAAAGAGGTGGGATTTTACAGGTGCCAGATAAGTCCACCAAATAGGTATGTTTATCATAATTCATATACAAAGCCTAAAATTCATAGAAAAACAGATTCCAGTTACAATGAGTTTTATTGCATTCCAAATGTACTTTCTTCTGTCAGTTTTGCCAATTTTGGCTTCTTCAGGAAGTGTTAAAGTGCAACAGCACAACTACATAAAGAAAATGTGTATAATTAGTAAATATATTTACAGAAATCAAATACATAAATCATACCAATCTTCCATCATATACCAAAGCTCCTAGAATTATTTTTACTTATTTATTTATTTTGGCTTTAATGTAATTTTACAGTATACAGTTGTGCTTATAAGTTTACATACCCTGGAAGAATTTATGATTTCTTGGCCATTTTTCTGAGAATATGAATGATAACACAAAAACTTTTCTTTCGTTCGTGGTTATTGTTTGGCAAAAGCCATTTATTATCAGTCAACTGAGTTTACTCTTTTTAAATAATGATATCAACAGAAACTACCCAAATGGCCCTGATCAAAAGTTTACACACCCCCGTTTTTAATACCATGTATTGTCCCCTTTAAATTCAATTAAAGCTTGAAGTCTTTTGTGGGATTTGTGGATGAGGCTCTTTATCTTCTCAGATGGTAACGCTGCTCATTCCTTGGCAAAAAATCTCCAGTTCCTGAGATCTCCCCAGAGTGGCTCCATGATATTGAGGTCAGGAGACTGAGATGGCCACTCCAGAACCTTCACTTTATTCAGCTGTAGCCAATGACAGGTCAACTTGGCCTTGTGTTTTGGATCATTGTCATGTTGGAATGTCCAAGTACATCCCATGCACAGCTTCCTGGCTGATGAATGCAAATATTCCTCCAGTATTTTTTGATAACATACTGCATTCAGCTTGCCATCAATTTTGACCAAATTTCCTGTGCCTTTGTAGCTCACACATCCCCAAAACATCAGCGATCCACCTCCGTGTTTCACAGTAGGAATGGCGTACCTTTCATCATAGGCCTTGTTTACTCTTCTCCAAATGTAGCGTTTATGGTTGTGGCCAAAAAGCTCAATTTTGATCGCATCACTCCAAGTGACTTTGTGCCAGAAGGTTTGAGGCTTGTGTCTGTGATGTTTGGCATATTGTAAGTAGGATACTTTGTGGCATTTGCATAGTAATTTCTTTCTTCTGGCGACTCGACCATGCAGCCCATATTTCTTCAAGTGTCTCCTTATTGTGCATCTTGAAACAACCACACCACATGTTTTGTTGATAACGCAGGTTTCCCTCACATACTGGCCCCAATGGAGGGCCTCTATCCTCTCGAAGTGAGGATGAACTGCATTGTTCTGTTACTTTTTTAGAGAAAGAACAACAGGAAGAAAGGGATCCTCCTCCATCCAGGCATATCCTGAAAGGCGGAAAAACAGAAATAATAGACGTAGAAATGGGAAAAGACAGCAGGAGAAACAGAGGGCTGGGGGATCCCAGAAATACGGACCATACAACTACCAGGAGCCAGAAACACTCCACTTAGAAAATCCTATAACACCAGCGCAGGAAACTGTTAGCCTGGGCAATATGAAGGTATTTAACCTCTCAGACTTTCAGCTTGAAAATACACATATATACCTTTTTTAAAAAGACCTGTCCTTCTCGCCAACATCTAGAATGCACCATTTTGAAGTTTATAAGGATCTATGCCTATTTTTAAGGAAAGTATATTATAAGTAAAAATGTATTCGGTGGGACAGGATAATAACCTTCCTACCGAAGAAAACAATGCAATAGACACAGTAGCCATTGATCAACTAGTTTCTCTACTACAGGAAGGTGGAGCATCTTTGAATGATGAAGGATCCACTGAAACAACATCGTGGAGAAGGAGTCCTGAAAATCAGATCTACTTCCATGCCCCAATTCAGGAAAAATAAATGGCTTGGTATATTCTTATATCTTGTCCAAAAGGACCTTCAAAAGGTCAACTGGACAGTTAAAACTGTTGATAATCTTTCTCCAGATGAATGGCAAGCATTAAAGGAACTTCGGGACGCAGAACGACTGGTAATTAAATCCAGTGATAAGGGATGAAATGTGGTCCTCCTTTCCACTGATTAATATAAGAAAAAGGTGAGACGTCTATTATCAGATAAGTCTACCTACAAAAGGTTGGACTCTAATACTTTCCTACAATTAGTTGGGTTGATTAATGATAAGCTCCAGTGAGCCTTTGATGTGGACTTATTCACCAAAAAGGAGCTAAATTATTTGAAAGTATATGATTTTAATATTCCAACATTCTACATCATCCCAAACATCCATAAAAACCAGGACCAGGAGGAACCACTGAGCGGCCAATTGTCTCTGCAAATAAGGGCCCACTAGAACAAGTCGTTAAATATATAGACTCCCTTATTAATGATCTAGTGAATATACTACAGTCATATGTGAGAGACAGGGGCGATGTCCTTGTTGAGTCTCAATACACATCTATACCACATGAGTGAGGTATCTCAGCATTGTATAATTTTTGGAAAAACTGTTTCCAACTATGGGGGCTCGAAATTAGTTTTTCATTGAACTCCTTGAGATAGCCTTAAAGCGGACCTCCACCCTAAAGTGTAAATTCCGCTCATTGGAACCTTCCCCCCCTCCGGTGCCACAATTGGCACCTTTCAGGGGGGGGGGGTGCAGATACCTGGATTATACACTTCCGGGAATAGCTAGCCGCAGCTAGCTGCAGATGCCCCGCCCCCCCCGTTGTGTTCTGGGAAACACACAGTTCCCAGGACACAGCAGGGACCAGTCTCATTGCGCTGCGAGTAGGGAACCGGACAGTGAAACTGCAACACTTCACTTCCCGATTCTGTGACAGAGGATGTTGGTGGGGCAGCCGAGAGACGAGCGACTGCTCGTCATCTGCTGCCAACATCGCTGGACCCTGGGACAGGTAAGTGTCCATTTATTAAAAGTCAGCAGCTGCAGTATTTGTAGCTGCTGACTTTTAATCTTTTTTGTTTAAGGTGCAGCTCCTCTTTAAAGAATATTTTCTTCCAGTTTGTGCGACTTAACTATCATTAGATACAAGGCACCACTATGGGTGCCCCATGGGCACCCTCTTATGCATGCCTCCATTTGGGTTGGTGGGAGAAGGAGGTGGTATATGCCTTGACGATGTAACTTGGCCATGCTGGCACCTGGCTAAGGTACATTGATGATGTCCTGATGATCTGGGAAGGATCTAGGGCAGATTTAAGGACATTTATGGAGGAACTTGGCCATAATACCTATAATAAACATCTGACCTATATGGTGAATCCCCATGAGATCTCCTTCCTCTCTATTATGTTGGAGTTGGGCAAATTGATAACCAAAACCTATAGCAAGACAACGGCGGCCTCCTTTCTGTTACCACCCAAAACCACAAAGTTGGGGGATCCTAGTGGAACAGTTCCTCAGGATACAGAGGAATTGTTCCACCAATGATGACTATAGACTTTAGGCTGATCAACTTTATAGATACTTCAGAGAAAGAGGTTACTCTCACTGAACTCTTAGAAGGGCTAAAAGAATTGTTAGCCAGCGAACCAGAGTTGATCTTTTGAAAACTCAGGAAAAGAAAACTGATAAATCAGACAGTCTGGTAAGAATGATTATCTAGTATGGTGTACAATGGGACCAGATTAACCAGTTTATGCAGGACCACTGGCATATACTGGTACGTTCAAGAGGGGTGGAGGCCATTGTTTGCTCTTGACTTCATATGGTTGTTAAATGTGTCAGGAATCTTGATGATACACTTGTCCAATCGGAGTACATTCATCCAGCTAATAGAAATTGGCTTACAGACTTACCCACACTGACAGGAATGTACCCCTGCGGTCACTGTGGGATGTGTGGCTATGTTGAGCGCTTAAGGTCTTCACGGATTCTGACAGTGAATATGAATATGGGATAAAACAGTTTATTAACTGTGCTACAGTACGGGTGCTCTATATTTTGGAATGCCCATGTATAAAACTTTATGTAGGCAAAACAAAGCATCGGGTTTGGATCAGATCTGGTGAACAGCTAAAGAACATCAACCAAAAGGAAGACACTCCTGCAGCACAACACTTCCTACAGTGTCATGGTGGGCAATTCACAGGTCTGAAGGTTAAGGGATTTTTTGTTTTAAACTGACAGTAGAGGCGATTATGCTACAATATTACTCAGAAAAGGAAAATTCTGGATTTTTAGACTCTGTACCATGCAGCCCAAAGGACTAAACAATGAGCTAAGCCTTAACTTTTTTGGAGCCCTAACATAAGATCATATATGATTTCAAGGTTAGAATGCTGTGGTTATTTTTGTGACAAAATTCTTTTGTTTATAAATGAATCTTACAGTGCTTACTTTCAAAATCGATGTATTCATAACTAGATGTTATACACACTAATTCTTCACTGTTTTTCCCTGGATCTAAAGCATAACAATACAATTTGTCACCACAAGATGGCCCTAAAATGAAGTTCTGACATAATTTATGTGGATCGGGCATGTGCCCTTTAAAAAGATGCTGATACTGAACATCATACGTCCTGACGAAGCACGCGGTCACGTGTGAGCAATGCGTTGATGTGATCTCCACCTTGAGCTCCATTATGTGTTCCAGCAGGTGCGCACAACTTTGAGCAGCTTCTTCCATTTGGACGAACTGGATGAATTGACGGCAAGCTCACTTATGGGTCTCTCTATCCGACGTATCTACGCTTGACCGGACATCCATGAAAGGAAGACGGTCTATATGCCATCCATAGCTCAGTTAAATCCATGGAGTGGTGAGAGCCTCTGGCAACATCTTCTTGTCCTGCCCTTATTATACTCTCTTGTTGGGCTCTTAGCATGTCATAACATTATCATGCTAATCTGGGAAGTATATCAAGACATTCTGAGTATACCAATACTGATAGCCATTTTTACATAGGATTGTACTGAGTTACTTATGTGTGAGATAGATATATTCTCCCGTTTTCACTCTAGCATGAACATTGGATTCCTCAGTTTATATGCTATACGCTGACATATGAAAGTCACCTAACTAGTCCAGGATTACCTATATTAGTGCTTTTCCATCATACGTGACTTATATATTTGTTCACCTGAATCTAGCTTTACAACCACTGCACAAGTCCTATATAGGACATGTTAAGTGCAGACTGTACAACCAAACAAAAGTCATCCTAGCTACTCTAGCTACTCTAGTCCTTCCTTATTGGATATGCATGAGTGTGTGTTGAGTCTGGCACCATATTGTGGCAAGGGTGTTAATTTCTAATTATAATTTTAACTGGGTGAACTGGGGGGGGGGGGGGGGGGTTGTCTCACTAGTATGGTGTCATTATACCTCTAGTGGAATAATCTTATGGCTGAATTTTTTTTCAATAAAGTCTTTTCCTATTTTTGATACACTGTGTTTGATCATAATGGCTATTCTTTTGGGGACATCTCTTTGTCATACCCTTATTGTTCATATACAAAATCACCAGGGTATGTAAACTTATGTAAACATATGACACAAATTCTGCCATGGTATGTAAACTTATGAGCACAACTGTATGTAAATTATTTTCAATATCCTGCCATGAAGGTCCTTGATCTGGTTATTGCTATTATTAGACATGTGCACACTGAAATATTTTGTTTTGGAATTTCGGTTACGTCAGTTACTCCCAAAATTCGTTTTTATTTTGTATGAATTTTGTTTAGTTAAAAAATGCATCAGTCCATAAATCCGAATTAATTAAGGCTGAATCTGTCAATTGAAGACTTATGGTGTCTGTTGGATGTTCTAAGAAGATTTGATGAAGCAGATAAACTGTGCGATGCTGTGATCGTACATTTCCGGCCGAATGCTCCGCCCACAAGATATAATAGAATTCTAATGTTGTTTGACTAGTAATAATTATAATCATGAATTATTATTACTAGTCCAACCACATTAGAATTCTTCTATAAACTATGGGCGGAGCATTTGACCATAAATGTCCACTCGAGGCGGTCGTATGTTTTTAGCTGCTTTGTTGAATCTTGATGTCTCTATAATGTCAAATCTTTTCTCTTTATGTCGAATAATCTTGGACTAATAGAGTTAGGTTAGGCACATTCAACCTAACCTAACCTAACCTAATAAGGAGGCACTAATATGCAGCATTGATGGACACTGATATGCACCACAAATGAGCACTGCTAGGCGGCACTAATCGGCACTGATAGGTGACACTGAAGGGCACTGATAGATGACACTGATGAGCACTGATATGCAGCACTGGTGAGCACTGATAGGCAGCACTGATAGATGGCACTGATATGCAGCACTCATGGGCAATGATAGGCTGGACAGATAGGTGGCATTGATGGGTACTGATGGGCACTGATGGGGAGCACTGATGGGCATCACTGATGAACAGGCATTGTTGGGCACTGAAAGGCAGCACTGAAAGGCATCACTGATGGTCACAGATTGGCATCACTGATGGGCACAAATTGGCATCACTGATGGGCACTGACTGGCATCACTGATGGGCATTGTTGGGGCTGCACTGATGATCAGTGCCCTGATTACCTATACATGTCTCTCCTGTGAGGAAATGCTGTTGAGTGATTCTCCTCTCATCACTCTGTCAGTGTGAGGCAAGGAGAGCCGATAACCGGCATTTCCTTGTTTACATGTGATCAGCCATGATTGGACACATCTGATCACATGGGTAAAGAGCCACGTCATCAGCTCTTTACCGTGATCAGGGTCACACTGCATCCCAGGTACACAGAACACCCGCAATCGCCAGAAGGATGTTGTCCCAGAGCAAGAGAGCACTCGCCTGCCGTCATTTGTCTTTACGGAAGGTGGTTAATGACTAGGCCATTTTTTTGCTATTCAGCACTGTTCTCATTTATAATTAATAATTATATTTTCTGTTAAAAAAATATATCCAATAAAATCGAATTTCTTCATAAATGTAGGCCAATATTTATTCTGCATGTCTTTTATAAAAAAAAATCCCAATAACTATATATTAATCGGTTTTGTCTGAAAGTTATAGTGTCTACTGTCGTCTATATATGTTTAAAAATTGATCAGTCTTGATGTACTGATGGCCTGTGTCATTTCTTGAGGCCCTTGAAATGCCAGGACAGTACAAATACCCCCCAACTGGCCCCTTTTTGGAAATTAGAGAGTCCGAGATATTTAGTAAGAGGCTTGATAAGATTTGTGAAGCTGTCAGTACAGTGTCATCATATCACTGGTGTGGCAGTGATCAGGGATAGTGACTGATCACAGTATGTTAAAAAAATGTAATCATTTGTTATTCATTTTTTAAAACATTTTATTTTTTTATATTTCTTTGTTTACTATTTTTTTTTTTTTATATTCTTTCATCAGAATAGTTCAGTGTAACACTATACTATTCTGGGGGGGGGGGGGGTGATCAGGGATTTTTTTTTTTTTTTTTTTACACTTTGATTGCTGTTACACTGGTGATCACTGTAGCGGCAAATTTTTGAACTGTCGTGAATGGGTTACATTCATAAAAGCTGTGATTGCTATTTTGTTCTGTGATTGGCCCACAGCTATCACATGATGCAGGGTACTGTGATTGGCCCAGGTACCATGTGATAGCTGTGGGCCTATCCTGCCTCCACCTAACAACTGTACTTTCATTTTCCTCATCAACTCATCCCCCATAGTTATTACCCTTTTGTATCACTTGACCCTCCCTACTAGATTGTAAGCTCTAAGGAGCAGGGTCCTCTGATTCCTCCTGTATTGAATTGTATTGGAATTGTATTGCCTGCCCTAACGTCGTAAAGCTCTGCACAAAATGTTGGTGCTATATAAATCCTGTGTAATAATAATAATAACAATAATCACTATAGGAATCACAGCTGTTATAAATTAAATTAATTAATAACAGTTTTGTTCACCTGCCGCTGAATGAGGCAGGGTACCTGGAGCGGCAATCAGCTGTGTCCAGGGGGACACAGCTGTTGTGGAAGTGGCATGTTGCTCTCTCCAAACCCGGAACAGGCTGGATGATGTAAATTTTGCCTGCCCATGCCGCCTACCCGCAGTAAACGCACTATAGCCAGGCGGGAAGTGGTTAAAGTGGTTGTAAACCCTTTACAACCACTTTAAACTACAGGCAAGCCTATAATAAGGCTTACCTGTAGCTGCACTGGATATCTCCTAAACCTGCACGGTTTAGGAGATACCCCTGTATTTCCATGTGCCGACGTCATGCGGCAAATGCGCACTTAAGCCAACGGAAGCAATGGCACGTACCTTCCGCTGTTTCAGTTGTACTGTGCCATTCCCGGCAGGAGTGACATCATCGGGGCTCTGGCCAATCACAACGCAGTAGCCACGATACTTGGAAGTAACCTCCGAGATAGATGTCGCCGGCCGGAGGGGGAGATGAGGGCGGCTGCAGGAGCTTAGTTCTCGGGTAAGTAAATCATAATGATCTAGAATGCTATGCATACTAGCTCATTATTCCTTTATCTTGCAGGGTGCTTTTTTTTTTCCCAAGAGGGTTTACAACCACTTTAAGCACAGTCAAAATTTCTGAGCCCTAATGAAGTGGGAGTCTGGTTGGCCAATGAATTGCATTGATTTTTTATTTTTTTTGCTAGGAACCATTTTTAGCATTAAAAACTTTGGACTCTTGGGCATTTGTTTGGAGCTGGACTGTAAGCACGTGGATTCTTAATGCTGAACTTTCACCACGTTTTGTCCTGTACTGAAGCAGAGGTCCACAGAGGAACCACTAAGCACTGCACAGTCTTGATATATACAGTAAAACTATAATTATTCAAGTTTCCTTTAATTAACTTTAAATTTTCTTTGATAGTTTTACCATTGTAAATATGGAACATTGGATATGATATATGCTCAGACTTGACACCTATAAATGACCTATTTTTCTGCAAGGATTTTTTTTCTGTTTAAAACTTCTGCTTAGCCAACACAATTTCCTCCTTCATAACACTTTTTCCAACTCTGAGGTGAGCACACTGTGAAAATGTGAGCAAATACGTAACAGCAACCTATTTTAATTAGTATTCTGTAGACTTTTCCAACTTAAAAGTATCTGACCTTTAAAATTCACCATGCTGAAGGAAGACCATGTTCATTCTTAGCATAAGACAAATACATTGTATTTTTTAACTTAATAGTTTTTTTTAATCTTTTATGTATAAGCCAATGTTCTGTAGATAATTATAATCCAAAGCAGAAGCACCGCCAGTGTCTTTTTCTGTAAAAATAGAGTTAAACTCACCTAAGAAGAAAACTCCCATCTTCATTTTTTTAAAATAAATCCTTCTTATTTTTATGTATAGTTGCATACAATATGGCATTCATATATACAATATATGAATTACAAAAGGACAAATAGTAGGTGCTCAAGCTATTTATAATAGGAAAAATGCACAATTGGAGGAACCAATAAAAGTTTTTTAACCACTTGACCTCTGGAAGATTTACCCCCTTCATGACCAGGCAATATTTTGCATTACGGCTCTGCATTACTTTAACTGACAACTACATGGTCATGCAATGTTGTACCCAAATACAATGTATTTTCTTTTTTCCCATAAATTGAAATTTCTTTCGGTGGTATTTGATCACCTTTGCTTTTTTTATTTTTTGTGTTATAAACAAAAAAATACCAATACTTTGGGAAGAAAATTATATTTTTTTAAATTTCTGCTATAAAACACATCCAATAAAAAAATTTAAAAAATCTAATTTCTTAATTTCTTCATAAATTTAGGCCAATATGTATTCTGCTACATATTTTTGGTAAAAAAAAAAAAAAAATCCCAATAAGCATATATTGATGATCTGGGCAAAAGTTGTAGCATCTACAACTATGGGATATTTTTATTTATTCATTTTTTTTACTTGTAATGGGGGAGATCAGTGACTTATAGCAGGACTGCGATATTGCAACGGGCATTTGGACACTAACTGACACTTTTTGGAGGACCAGCGACAATGAGGGCTTGTTCTCACTTGACTAAATTACTGACAATCAACAAACGCTCCTATAGCGTTTGTATGGTGTTAGTATGGATGTTAGTATGGATGTCGGACAGGCGTCAATGAGCTTTAGAATGGGGCATTTTACAAGCGCTAAACGCTCACTAAATACCCTATGTTTCATAGCATTTGATGAGCATTAAAACTGTTCCACAATGGAAAGTGACTCATTTTAATGCACTGCAATCACAAGAGCATTTCCAGAGCAGTACCATAGACTTGAAAGGGAGGCGTTGAAAGGCTTCAAATGCCTCTTGACTCAACATGAGGCTTCAATGTTGAAGTGACGCAACGCTAACGCTTAGTGGGAACAGCACAATGTGCTGTCTATTACATCTTGTGCATAGGCATTTGAGGGGCGTTTTAAGGCCTGTCAAACACCTCTTAAACACCTGTTCTTAGTGCCAATGTGAATTAACCCTAATACAGTGACCAGTGTAAAAATATTTACTGTCACTGTACTACGGGAGAAAGAGAATCCCTGGGGGTGGGAGTTTATAGGCACTACCAAAAGACAATAAAAATTAAGAATAAGAATTTTTATTAATTTATAAAAAATACATGAAATATTGAACAAGGTTATGAAAATGTAAGAATTAAGTTATGCAAATTGCCTAAAAATCCTATGATCAGAGGTACGTAAAATGCGAGGTCACATCAAACACTGGCAGTCAGGCTTGGAAGAACAAAAAGATCAGGAGATGCTGTAGAGTGATCCAATAAGACAAATCACTGTTGTATTCAGGACTATTCAAAGTCCCGAATTAGGAAAAAAAGAAACAAAAAATGAGTGTCAATAACCGCCCCTAGAGCCTGGCTGCCGGTGTTTAATACGACCTCACATTTTAGGTACGTCTGACCATAGCATAGCCTTTTGGGATTATGAATGTATGTTTACATCCTTTTTCTTTTTATATATATAGAATTTTTCACTATATATGTGTTTTTTTTTTTTTACAGGATTTCCGTTTTGCAGGCCCCAGTTCACAGTTAGGGACAAAACCCCTCTCTTTTGATTTGGGGCATAGTCCTTATATATATGTTTTCATTATATGCTCTGGGCTGGAGATACCTCTATTACAGAGATTTACTTCAAGCAGCTATAATGTGGGGCAGGATGGTCAGAGGACTCCATGAGACAGTGTCTTTATCTTAAAATGAATATGGATGATCTCATGTATGTGTAATTGAACAAGATGTAAGTTATCAGCACTTTATGCCCTTTTTTGGCTATGTATTACGAGATAGATGTACTAAATTACTGTTGATCACTTGTATTTGAATTTTATAGATGATAAATTTCCCATTAATCTCAGATAAAGGAGACAACATTCATCTCTGAAACACGTTGGTTATAGGATTTTTGTATTGTCAATCTGCATATCTTGATTCTTCAATTTTTATGACCTTGTTTAATATTTCATGTATTTTTCTACAAATTAATTAAAATTATTATTTTAATTTTTATTGTCTTTTGGTAGTGCCTATAAAATCCCACCCCCAGGGGTTCTCTAATAATGTTTACATTATATGTTTGCATTCTTTTGAGTCCTGATTAGAACTGCCTATGCTATTCCCCTTGTTACCATAGACATACAATTGTAATATCAATGTGATACCTTTAATTGCATCATAATAAAGCAAAACAGTTATTTGCAAAGATGCGGATTGTATCTTTTGTGTCTGTTCCCTACTGCAGTAGTTATTATTAATTTGGAACCACTAATCAATATGAGGATAGGCGTTGCCTATCTATAAATTTCCATGTCAGATTTGCCTAGGAGGGGATTTGCAGGTGACACTGAGAATCCGAAACGAGGAGCTTGAGAGGATCTGGGAATTTCTGATAAATCAGCCGGCTGAGGTACTTACAGTTATCAGACTTCCTTGATCGGTAAGGCATTTTCGGGACAAAGGGTACCTATTTTACTCCCCTTAATCAAACTGTATTGATTGGTGGTTATATGTTATGTTGTCACTGTCTACTTCCATTGGAGTGTTATAGATAAGAAATGGAAGAATAGCGCTGTTAACAGGTTATATGTAGTACACGTCTTCTAGATAAGGTAGTTTAGAGACAAGAGGGTATAGGCACAAGCAATGAATTGAGAAGACTGGCCAGTCATTATAGGTATTAACCACTACAATACAGGGCACTTTGCCCCCCTTCCTTCCCAGCCCAATTTTCAGCTTTCATCGCTCTCGCACTTTCAATGACAATTACGCGGTCATGCTACACTGTACCCAAATTAAATTTTTATAATTTTGTTCGCACAAATAGAGCTTTATTTTGGTGGTATTTATTCACGACTCTGTTTTTTATTTTTTGCGATAAGCGCAAAAAAAGCGGAAATTTGGAAAAAAAACTTTTCTTTTTTCTATTTTAAAAGAAATCCAATAAAATCTAATTTTGTCATAAATGTAAGCCAAAATGTATTCTGCTACATGTTTTTGGTAAAAAAAATTCCATTAAGTGTAAAATAATTGGTTTGTGTGATCACGGACATATGTACGCAAATGATCATGTACAGATGTGTGCAGGTGATCACGTACATATGTGTGCAGATAATCATTGGAACATGTGATTTTAGTGAGACGTGTGTGGGGGACATGTGTTTTTTTATTTGGGGAAATGTCTTTTTATTATTTGGGGACATGTGTGTTTTGGGGACATGTGTGGTGACATGTGTATTGTGGTGACATGTGTGTTTACACTGTGTGGTGATGTGGGTTTACACTAGACTGGTGATCAGTTAGTAAAAAGCTGTAAAAACAGCTCATACTCACTGATCACCAGACGGCTGCAGCGATCTGCTCTCCTCTCCTCAGCGATGACTTCTGTGTGAGGAGAGGAGGAGCCGATTGCCTAGCAACCGGCTGTTTGTTTACATCACATGACGGCCGTGATCGGACACGGCCGTCATGTGATCAGGAGGGCCAATCACAGAGCCCTCCTGCCGATCCGAGATGCGCCGTGTCCGGGGGACACGAGTACATCGGGATACGTCCTATCAGAAGTAGAGAGCTCCCGCCCCGGCCCTATATGTACATTGGCCGAGTGGGAGGTGGTTAAATTAATTAAGGGAATGAAGGGTAAGAGACCCTCAAAAATGCCCAGTGCAAGAGAAGCGCTATAAAATATATGAACCAAAGGTGCAGTTCTGCCTATACTGAGCCCCTAGATAAATGGCTAAAGTGGGCCGGGATCCACAATGAGTAACTGGGTTATCAAAGTCCACAGGGACTAAGAATCATGCAGAGTAAACAGCTAGAGAAACAGCTATCTATGTGAGCAGGATGGATGAAGGGTGGCAATTAACACTAGACAGAAAGGGACATTTTCATGTTATGTTGTGGGATGAATTTGGGGTCAGGCACTACAACTAGGGATCGGCCGAACAACCCTCCCTCCCCCCGTTCGGTTTGCACCAGAACATTCGAACAGGCAAATAATTAGTTTGAACACGCTACCACTGGTAAAGTCTATGGGACACAAACATAAAAAATCAAAAGTGCTAATTTTAAAGGCTTATATGCATGGTATTGTCTTAAAAAGTGTTTGGGCACCAGGTCGGGTATAGATTTTAAAAATCCATACCAGACCCTTGTCCAGCATGCAATCTGGAAGGCAACAGGAAAAGGGGGGACGAGGGGATGAGAGAGTGCCCCCCTCCTGAACCGTACCAGGCCACATGCCCTCAACATTAGGAGGCTGCTTTGGGGTAGCACCCCAAAGCACCTTGTCCCCATGTTGATGGGGAGAAGGGCCTCATTTCCACAACCCTTGCCCTGTGAATGTGGGGGTCTGCGGGTGGGGGACTTATTGGAATCTCCTTTAACAAGGGGACCCCCATATCCCGCTCCCCGTGTGAATTGGTAATGGGGTACAAATTTACCCCTACCATTTCACAAAAAAGTGTCAAAAATGTTAAAAAGACAATAGACGTTTTTGACAATTCCTTTATTAATGTCTTCTTCTTTCCCTGCTTCTTCTTTCATCCTCTTCTGGTCTTCCTTCAGTGTTCTTCTTCTTCCTCCATCTTGTTCTTCCCCCGCTTTTTCCTCTATCTTCCTCCAATTCTTCCTCCGGTCTTCTCATCCAGCATCTTCTTCCGGCTTCTTCTTCTCCGCTTCGTCCTCTGGACGATCCGCCTCAATGGGAGTTTCCAGCTGTATGATGCTTCTGTTCAGGTGACAGCTCTTATATAACGGAGGGCTGGGCCAGCCGGTGACCTCGTCCCCCTCTGATGCACAAGGACTTCCCTATGGCTAACCCTGTGGTGTCAGAGGGGCAGGGTCTCCCGTTTATGTAAACAGAAGGAAAGATAGAGGAAGAAGCAGGGGAAGAAAAAGATGGAGAGTAGAAGAACACCGAAGGAAGACCAGAAGAAGAAGCGGGGAAAGAAGAAGACATTAATTAAGGAATTGTCAAAAACTGTCTATTGTCTTTTTAAACATTTTTGACACTTTTTTTGTGAACTGGTAGGGGTACATTTGTACCCCATTACCAATTCACATGGGGGTGGCATCTGGGGGTCCTCTTGTTAAAGGTGTCTTCCAGATTCTGATAAGCCCCCCCCCGCCCACAGACCCCCCACAACCACCGGGCAAGGGTTGTGGGGATGAGGCCCTTCTCCCTATCAACATGGGGACAAGGTGTTTTGGAGGCTACCCCAAAGCCTCCTCCCAATGTTGAGGGCATGTGGCCTGGTATGGTTCAGGAGGGGGTCGCTCTCTCATCTCTTCGTCCCCTCTTTTACTGCAGCCTACCAGGTTGCGTGGTCAGATGAGGGTCTGGTATGGATTTTTGAGGGGGACCCCCAAGCCTTTTTTTTTTTAATTTGGGAGGGGGGTTCCTCTTAATATCCATACCAGACCTGGCATTTTTTTTTTGGTTCGGGCTTCCCCTGTGGGGGAATCCCATGTTGTTTTTATCAATGAACTTTTATGTGTATTGTCGGGACCGACAATTCATTATAGCCGTGAGTAGTTTCAAATTACTTTTTTTCCTTTAGAAATGTAATTTTGGTCTCAGACTGTTCTAAACACAGGAAACATGCGCCACGTTACAGGCATACTATAGACACCCCCCAGGTATGAAATTTAAAGGAATATTACACTTTTATTGTTTCACTTTAAGCATTATTAAAATCACTGCTCCCAAAAAAAATCAGTTTTTAGAACTTTTTTTTGCATTAATACATGTCCTCTGGGACAATAACCTTTAAAATGAGCACTTTTGATCTCTCCCATAAACTTTTAAAGGCTGTTCTGCGGCTTTCGAATTTGCCGTGAACACCCCAAATTGTTCACTATTCGGCGGACAGCTGTTCGAGTCTAACTCATGTTTGACTCGAACATAAAGCCCAACCCTAACTACAACTAGTAAAGTTAAAACAGAATGCTTTATATGTTGTCAGAGATGGAAGATTGGATGAGCACTATGGCTGCCCGTCTTATCATAGAATCATAGAAGCTAGAGTAAATGAAGTATGGGATTACAATAGATGGGATGCAAAGGATTTTAGAACAAAATAAGGAAAGCAGAATTTAAAGCGGTTTTGCAGCCAAACTTTCAAACACTGTAGCTGCTGACCTTTAATAAAGACACTTACCTGTCCAGGGAGCCTGCAATGTTGGCCCCCTGAGGCTGATGGATTGGGTGCAGGTGCCGCCATTCCAACTAAGGGAAACTGGCAGTGGAGCCTTCATTGCTGGTTTCCGATTGCGCATGTGCGAGTCCCGCGGTGCTTTGTGAATGGTCAGCTTGTCTTCTGGGACACACAAATGTCCCAGAAGACAAGGGGGCACTCCCCACAGAAGAGGATGTGACTTCCTTGGCCACAACCTGGCTGGATCGGATATACTCTTAATACTTCGAAAAAGGGTAAAGGTAGAAAGTAAAAAGAAATGTTTTAAATATCCAAAAGCAAGGGGTGGAGAGGTAGTCTTTTGTTTAAGACCACCTCTCAAAATTGGGTAGAACTCTGCTTTAAGCAGGGAAATAGTAAAGAGTTAAAAGAAAGTGAGAGAATGATATGCATGTGTTGTGTACAAATGGGAAAAATGTAAGTGATTTTAGAGAGATAGTTGTGCCATGTATGCAGATGTGGCCCCCTCCTTTGTGCTCTCATGAAAGAATGTAGCTGGGATGAGAGATCAGTGATAAACTGGAAGGACACCATGTTAATTTCAGTTTTTTAGACAAAACATTTATAACAAAATGTGCCGGGTTATTTAATCTAATGACAAACAATGTGATCACAATTATTTTGAATCTGTTTTCCAAACATTGTAAAATGAAGGTTACATTTAACCCGTGTATTACACAAATTGAATATTCTTTGATAGTGGAAACAGTGCATTTAAAAAATGGAATCTAAGTAAAATGTCTTCCTTTAAGGTCAAGTCAGGTCCATAAATATTGGGACATTGACACAATTCTAATCTTAATCTTGGTGGCTCTATACACCACCAGCAATACTCTGCGGTCATGCAGAGATTTCCATAAATCCAAAATATTCTTCTGCTTATACCACTGCACCTACAGGGAAAAGGGGCACTTCATTTCACAATCCACACACTCTGTTTTGGATTTAAAAAAAAAAAAAAGGACCAACAATCTGTATATGACAGAACAGAAAGCTCTCAGCCACATCAAAAACTATACAATTGACTGCAGGTGGCATCTATCCTAACAGGGTGTGTGGATTTAATTGATGGGTCTGTTATATTTACTTTTTATTTATTATTGCTCTCACATCATGGACCACACATCAATCAATCAATCTCTCTCTCCTCCAGTCAGTACACTTCCCCCCCACAGTTAAAAACACCTCCCTAGGGAACACTTAACCCCTTGATCGCCCCCTAGTCTTGACCCCTTCCCTGCCAGTGACAATTTTACAGTAAACAGGGCATTTTTATAGCACCGATCGCTGTATAATTGTCAATGGTCCCAAAAATGTGTCAAAAGTGTCCAATCTGTCTGTCGCAATGTTGCAGTCCTGCTAAAAATTGCAGATTGCCACCATTACTAGTAAAAAATAAATAAATAATGAAAATGTCATAAATCTATCTACTATTTTATAGAAGCTATAACTTTTGCACAAACCAATCAATATACGCTTATTGCAATCTTTTACCAAAAGTTTTTAGAAGAATACATATTGGCCTAAACTGATGAAGACTTTTTTTTTTTAAACATTTTGGGGTATTTATTATAGCAAAAAGTTACTAAAAATTGTTTTTTTGTTGCACTTTTTTGTTTATAGCGCAAAAAATACAAACCGCAGAGGTGATCAAATACCACCAAAAGAAAGCTCTATTTTTGGGAAAAAAGGGACATACATTTGTTTGGGTACAATGTCGTACGACCACGCAATTGTCAAGTTAAAATGACGCAGTACTGCATCACAAAAAATGGTCTAGACAAGGGGGCAAATCCTCCCGGTCCGTAAAGTGGGTGTAAACCCAAACCACATGAATAATTACTGTTGCCAGGATGATAAAGTATGTATCTGTACATGGCACATAGTACATGGTACATGGTAATTCTAATCCTACCTTCCACAGCTCAACCTCTTTCTTTCACTGAGCCCTACAAAACTCGCCCCATGGGTGGCTCTATGCTGTGGTGCTCAGTGGGCAGAGCCGTTACTTTACTAGGCTCCTGCCCACATCTACACTTCCCTTGTGCTGGCAGCGGTGTGAGTACGAACCTTGCGCTTGTTATACTAGAGGTGCGTGATCACAGGGGGCACAGAGCGTGTTCTGGGCAGAAGCAGAGTGCGCTCATTGCCCCCCTGTGACGTATGTGCCACACAGGCTGTAGTGGGCAGGAGTTTTCAGTATAGCTAGCACAGCTCTGAGATGCTGAGAGAGGGGAGATGTAAAGCTCTGTATGCTCGTTCGTGAGATAAGGAAATTACATGTCACTCACAGCAAGGGGTAAAAATGGACACCTATTTCTCTGTGTGTCCCTTTTTTTTATCTTACTGAAAAAAGATAAGAGGATTGCTCAGAGCTGGATTAACTCTTTGAGGCAAGTCTCTGCACAGATAACATGAAATCCTCTACTCTACAAGGTACAAGTGTTAATTACATTTTTTTTTCGAGTTTGCATCCACTTTAAGTGGTTAAAGAGCATAAATGTTGCTGAGGGAGCACAGTACTTGTGAACATGCGGAAATGCTAGGGATAGACTGCTGTGCTCTCTTTGTGCCAAAACAAGCGAAGTACTAGTTTTAAAAAAATAAAATAAAATCAATTAAACTTATGAAAACATAACTTTTCATGCAAAGTGATTTTATCCAGTAGGTATAAAGGGAAGCTTTTACTTGTGAAATATAAAGTCCAGACTCAAGATAGCTACAGACCTTACATGTGTTTGTGCCCAGTTTCAAAAATATAATAAGTAAAAACTTTTTGGTGCTTTTTTGATGTGTAGAGAAAACTATATTTATAAAGAGACATCCATAAATAATATATATGTAAATAACAATAATAATATATACATAAAATTGTGTCATAAGTGAGGAGTAGTCTGCTGTTAAATCAGCTAATAGAATGATCCAGCTCATAGAGGTAAAAACTCTACCAGAGCCAATAAATAGTGTTTGTACTACAACCCCAAATTCAGAGTGGTAACCAGGATCACAGAGTTAAATTAAGATTCCAGTACTGCAATGAACCTATAGGTCGGAGTGCAGGTAAATACATAGCATGGCTCCCCCTTTCACAAGTACCCTAGTAGTTTCACCTCTGTCTTTACCAGGGAATTAGGAATGGATACCAGTCCCCTACTACTGGTCACCCACAAACAGGTAAGTATGGACTATCTCGGTAACAATTTAGACACTGCACAGAAACAACTTATATAGAAGATTCAATATTTATTTATACAAAAGGGGAAAAATAGGATATCCCAATACACCATGACATATTAGGAAAAATACATGCCAGAACATTGTTTAAAATACAGATTGACAATACAATATCCTCTGAGGAATACATGATTTGTGATGACCCACTATACATTTGTTCTCCCCAGTGGGGTACATCAAGTATTAGTGACACACATGTTTTGTGTATTGTCAATTTGTTTTTTAAACAATGTTCTGGCATGTATTTTGTCATGGTCTTTTGGGATATCCTATTTTTACTCTTTTTGTATAAATAAAAATTGAATCTTTTATATAAGTCTACTGGTACCAAGATAATCCATACTTGCCTGCTTGTGGGTGTCCACTGGGGACTGGTCTCCATTCCCAATACCCTTTAAATATCTTTTGGATGATGGTACCTCCAACTTTTCATATGTAGTTAACCTGAATAGAGGCGAATCTCCTGGCTAGATAGGATTTGATTTACTTCAACTAGAGAGTGAAAAATCTAGGTCAGCTGTGCGTGGTAGCCAATCAGCTTCTAACTTCAGCTTGTTCAATTAGGCTTTGACAAAAAACCTGGAAGCTGATTGGTTTCTCTGTAGAGCTGCACCAGACTCTGCACTCTCTAGTTTTAGTAAATTAACCCCATAGTGTCTAAAAGTTATTTTCACAATATTTTAGCAACTCTCCATACAGATCTATGACTTCACCTTAGTAATGTACCAATGCAAACAATTTGTGTGTGCACTAATTTGTCTTGTGAATTTTTCAGCAAGTTATTTTTTTTTTCTTATAGCACAACTATACCTATACAAGATATGATCTGTACATCTGGTTTTTATGGACAACAACTATATAATTTCTCGTTGTACCTGACAGAAGTACTATATTTATAATTACTTGTATGTGCAATTTTAAAACAGTAAGGTGAAATCTTCTAATGGGGATGCCTGTTTCAACTGTTTCCTTAAAGATAATTTCTCTAACTTCCTGTTGCATCACTGGGGCAGGAAGTGAATGGAAAATTCCTCAATAGTACGCAGACAGACCTAGCAAGGGTTTTAACCCTACCCTTTTACCCTACTGTTTTTTTCAAACAAAAAAATAAGTTTGAGATTTAGATTTACTTTATGCTCTGATTGCATGCCACCAGTCATAAGGCCTAGACTCATGATCTCCAGTTTAGGGAAGCATTTGGCATTCTAATATATGGTCTTGCACCTTAGCAGAAATAATTTGACCAAGGACCTAGGCCTAGAAATATTAGGTCAACTCAAAGGCAACCTGAAGCAGCATTTTCTTCGTGAAAAGTAGGTACTTTTGTTTTTACCTTTTAGCTATCCATACATTTACATATTTAATTTATTATCTGATACAGCTTATGACTTCTTCAAGTTAAACTCTAGTAAATTACTCTAAAGTAATTGTCCCACTTCATTACTTCAGGTTGAAAAAAGTGGTCATGATAATAAAATTGTGTTCCAGAAAAAACATGAAGGGCCCTCTACACGAGGACACATCATAGTGGATGTAAAGCCTTAAAGTTATTCACCTTAATGCATTCTATGAATTAAGGTGAAAAACCTGTGCTGCAGCTCCCCTCCAGACGCTCCCTTTTTGTTACCTGAGCCACATCTGATTCAGCGATGTGCACAAGCGGCTCCAGCCACTCTCTTTCTCCTCATTGGACAGCTGCAGGTGCTATTGGCTCCCACTACTGTCAATCAAAAGCTGTAACATGGGAGCATGGGCGCGGGTGCCTCCATGCAAAGTGTCTTTCCCTGGGAGCAACCAATGAAGAGGAGGGGCCTTGAGCACCAGCAGGGGATCCCAGAAGAAGAGGATAGGGGCAGCTCTGTGCAAAACCAATCAATATACGTATACGCACAGAGCAGATAAGTACAGTAAAACCTTGGATTGGGAGTAGCTTGGTCTGAGAGTGATTTGCAAGACAAACAACATTTAAAAAAAATAAACAAGCGAAGTCTTGATATACTAGCAGAGTCATGTCGCAAACGGAGTATGCCATCCTCTGCACCGCCAGCGACATCATCCCTTCCGCGCAGCGCTCCACGAGTGCTTCAAGCCTCGCTTTCAGATCGTTCTACTGCAAGGTATTCTTCCTGGTCACGATTGCATACTGACAGCAGTGAGAGCTGGTGGTGCGGAGGATGGTCTATGTGAACAGCTTTACCCCAGATGCCTGAATGCTTTGATGTGCTTCTTTTAATCATCAACTATGGGAGTTGCTAAATGTTGTACCTTCATTAACCGCTTAAGCCCCGGACCATTTGGCTGGCCCATGACTAGACCACTTTTTGCAATTCGCCACTGCGTCGCTTTAACTGACAATTTCGCAGTCATGCGGTGTGGCTCCGGAACAAAATTTAGGTCCTCTTTTTCCCACAAATGGAGCTTTCTTTTGGTGGTATTTGACCACCTCTGCGATTTTTATTTTTTGCGCTATAAACAAAAATAGAGCAAACATTTCGAAAAAAAAACATTATTTTTAACTTTTTGCTATAATAAATATCCCCAAAAAATATAAAAAAAACATTTTTTTTCCTCAGTTTAGGCCGATACGTATTCTTCTACATATTCTTGGTAAAAAAAAAAATTGCAATAAGGGTATATTGATTGGTTTGTGCAAAAGTTATAGCATCTACAAAATAGGGGATCGTTTTATGGCTTTTTTATTAATATAAATATATATTTTTTTTTTACTAGTAATGGCGGCGATCAGCAATTTTTATCATGACTGCGACACTATGGCAGACACATCGGACAATTTTGACCCATTTTTGGGACCATTGGCATTAATACAGCGATCAGTGCGATTAAAATTGCATTGATTACTGTAAAAATGTCACTGGCAGTGAAGGGGTTAACACTAGGGGGCAGTGAAGGGGTTAATATGTATCCTAGGGAGTGTTCTAACTGAAGGGGGATGGGACTGTGCAGGGAAACTAACAGATCGCTGTTCATACTCTGCATGAACAGACGATCTGTCAGTTCACTGCTCAGAGAACCAGAAACTGTGTGTTTAAACACACATCTCCTTGCTCTCCATGTGCCCCGAGCGATCGCGGGAGCCTGGAGGTGATCGAGACCACTGGGCACTCGCATTGGCTCAGGGAGAAAGTGGGGGGTATGCAAGCGCCCCCTAGTGGCCGTTTATGCTACCGATGTAGCATAACGACGATTCGTACAGCCGAGCCATGCTGCAGCAGTACAAATGTGGCGGCTGGTCGGCTAGCCGTTAAATATAACCATATTGCTATACTTCAAGGCACTTCTTTTCTCTTTAACACTCTAGCTCCTGTTGGATTTTGCTTCTAATCCCCTTGTGGAGGCTGCCATTTATGAATGGACATTTTATGGTTACACAACTTATCACATTGCTATAATCTTTTTATATGGACTGTAAACGGAAGGACTTATGAATAAATGGTTGTGGAAAGAATCATCTGAGTTTCCACTATTTCTAATAGTGAAATTCACTTTGGTATACGAGTGCTTTGGATTACAAGCATGTTTACGGAACAAATTATGCTCGCAATCCAAGGTTTTATTGTAAAGGTATGTTTGTTATTTAAAAAAAAAACTTTTACAATCACTTTAAGGATTCAAACAGAACGGGGCCCCAGCTGTGCACTAGTTGATAAAGGTTACACTTCCTTATGAAATTTCACAGCTCAGTACTTCTGGAAATGTTTTATGCCTCCTTTCTATGGGTTACAATAATGCAAGTTGCAGTTATTACTATATTTGAAGTACCAAAGTGCTTTAGTATTTTTCTAGAATTATGTATGCGCGACCTTCAGACATAATGTGGCTCCATGAAGAATTATTCCATTCAATTCATTCCAGTGTTTCATTTGAGTATGACGTACCTGGACTAACTCAAATTTACTGCTAGTTTTGCTAGGGATGTGGAGTGGAATGATGCATATTGTTACTAAAAACGTTAAATAAATAAATAAATAAATAAATGTGCTTAAAAGTAATGCGACTTTGTAGCTTTTAAATGTGTGACATTTTTTTTTGTCTATATACTTTAAGCATTTATAGCCCATATTCAAAAAGTAGTTGCTATAGTAATTCTCTAAAGTTAAAAGCTTATTTATCATATGCATGTTACAATCATCTGGGCATAATGCCAGGACAAAGCCTTTTGCAATGTACACAGGAATATGATTAATTAAGTACTTTGCATATAAACATTCATTTACAGCTTTACATCCCCACAAGCATCCTGATTCTATGTATGCTTATTTGCACAATACAATATAATTATCTATCAGGTAATTATTGAGGGGTATTTCTGAAGAACACAAGTGAAGTGCAGGCCTGAAGTGGCATTTGGCAGAGACGGGTTGGTAGGATTGAGAGATGGAAGGTGTCAACTTTTGTTTAAAGGAACCCTGTCATAGAAATGAGAAGGAAAAATGGGACTTTAGGTGAGATAGATGACTTTGTGGAGGCAGATTGAAAAAATTACAGATTTTATTAGTAGAAAGTATTATATGAAATATGGCAATGTTAGAAACCACATATACAATAGGTATACTGATTCATAATAACTCCACCCACACATAACATACAGGTGTGGCATGGGTAAAAAATTACATAGGTATAATAATTTTAAAACAGTTACTTGTTACATTACATTGGATAAGTTCATATATACAGATATCATATAAACAGCACTAGCAGCAAGAGTATAAATATGTAAATGGAACCATAAATGATGAATACATGATTATCAAAATTGATAGTCTACTGCAGACCAGGGTTAATATGTCCATTACAGACATAGATTGGCAAAACGTATGCCCGATGTGTTTCGTTTAGAGACACTCTTCAGGGGCAGATACTCAAATGTGTCTAGAGAGTGTAAAAAAAATGGTAACATTAGTCTAGTTCTAATTAATAATATACAGGAAGGCATATTAGCCCATCCTAAATACTCACAAGGGGTCCAATACTGTAAAATACTGCGACAGTGCAACCAAGGTCCAAAGTAGTCTTCCCCGGGAACTGAGGTAATGAAAGCTGTGTGCAGCAGGGCACATACAACAAAAACCTCCCGATGGTCCAAGACACAATTTTGTGGTGCATGGGTGAAAAACCGAGTTGGTCTGGGATGGCAACCTGGAGTGATCTGAAAAAAGTGTACATGGGACTATGTGTAAATAATATGGTTGAAAGGAAAAAATGAAAAAAGTGTATATATTAAATATATGTAAAATCAATATATAAACTATGTGATCATAGCTAACGTGACATACAAAGGGTGGAACAATGATGAATGGTGGGGGCAAAAAGGGAAATCAAAAAGTGTTGAAGTTAGTAGGTGCTGAGACGATCTAATGGTGGATCTGTGAGGCTAGAAATGGTTGACAGCGGGGGGAGCTCCCCCCATAGCCAAACATCAATCAGGCGGTATTTCTCTGATAGAGTCAATTGTCTCATCCTTCTGCTGGTGAGACCCAGTATGAAATCAGGGTTGCCTATTACCGGTGTCATAGGAAAAGGCAGCAGTGAAAGACCTGTATTGCGAAAGGATTACCTAGCTACCATGAGGGTGGCACCAATTAGGGGATGATTCCTCATGTCTTCTGGAGGAGGGGAGGTGAGCCACGGAGAGATCAAAAGAGGAATGGAGGTATCCTCAATCTCCATCTCCACCCACTGTTTGAATTCCTTATTACAATGGCAGTCCACGATCCTTGAAATATGCACTGCCCTGTAACACTTGAGGAAATCGGGGAGGCCTATGCCCCCTTTCTCCTTTGGTCTAGATAATATTTGCATTTTTATCCTAAGTTACTTATGTGCCCAAAGGAAGTCCCTAATTATCGTCCGGAGCTGTTTAAAAAATGTCAAAGGAATCCGAATTGGCATACCTTGGAGTATATACAAAATCCTCAGTAGGACCGCCGTCTTCAAGGTGTTGCACCGCCCAAACTACGTCAAGGTTAGGGTGTGCCAGTTGCGGAGGTCAGTTTTCAGTCTGTATAGCAGGGGTATATAATTGGAGATATACAGGTGTGCCAAGTCCGGTGTGATGTTAATACCCAAATATTGTATTGATTTATCAGCCCCAACGAAACTCAAAGGACGTATGCATACTGTGAACCTCCGAGTCAGGGACCATTATATTTAGCACTGCGGACTTGGCACAATTGACCTTAAAATTTGACAGTTCTCCATATATCCATAGGGCTGCTAGAATATTGGGAAGCGAGACACGCAGATTGGATACGAAGAAGATCAAGTCATCGGCCTAGGCTGCAATTTTGTTACAAAAGCATTTGACACAGTTCCCCATAAAAGTTTACTGTACATGGTGAGGACATGGATTGAAAACTGGCCACAAGGGCGAGTTCAGAGGGTAATGATAAATGGGGAGTACTCGGAATGGTCAGGGGTGGAAAGTGGGGTCCCCCAGGGCTATGTCCTGGGACCAATCCTATTTAATTTCTATAGAAATGACCCGGAGGATGGGGTAAACAGTTCAATCACTGTATTTGCGAATGATACTCAGCTAAGCAGGACAATAAAGTCTCCACGGGATGTGGAAACCTTGCAAGTAGATCTGAACAAATTAATGTGGTGTTCAACTACATGGCAAATTAGGTTTAATGTGGAAAAATTTAAAATAATGCAATTGGGTGGCAAAAATGTGAATGCAATCTACTCATTGGGGGGAGAACCTCTGGGGGAACCTAGGATGGAAAAGGACCTGGGGGTCCTAGTAGATGATAGGCTCAGCAATGGCATGCAAGCTGCTGCTAACAAAGCAAACAGAGTATTGGCATGCATTAAAAAGGAGATTAACTCAAGAGATAAAGCAATAATTCTCATACTCTATAAGACTCTGGTCTGGCCTCACCTGGAATATGCTATCCAGTTCTGGGCATCAGTCCTCAGGAAGGATGTACTAGAAATGGAGCATGTACAGAGAAGGGCAACAAAACTAATAAAGGGACTGGAGGATCTTAGTTATGAGAAAAGGTTACGAGCACTGAACTTATTCTTTCTGGAGAAGAGATGCTTGAGGGGATATGATTTCAATTTACAAATACTATACTGGTGACCCCACAATAAGCATAAAACTTT
The DNA here is from genome assembly GCF_037356315.1 of Lithobates pipiens. NCBI lineage: Eukaryota > Metazoa > Chordata > Amphibia > Anura > Ranidae > Lithobates > Lithobates pipiens. The sequence continues at coordinate 68,116,039 of NW_027507903.1, forward strand.
TCCGCAGAAGGGAGTATAATTAGACACGTGGCCACTCATTAAAATTAGAAGAAAAGAGGTTTAACCTTAAACTGCGTAGAGGGTTCTTTACTGTAAGCCCTTGTACACACGGTCGGAGATTCCGACAACCAAATCCGTCGGATTTTGTCCGAAACCGTTGCATACACACGGTTGGACAAAGTTGTCGGAAAATCCGACGTGATGACGTTATTTCGTTACAACGAGACTACGTTCACGCTAGTAGCCAATAGCTTTGGTGTAGGAATTTGATCTGAGCATGCGTGGCACTTTGTCCGATCGGAATTCTCTACACATGATCGGAGTATGTCCGTTTGGAGCATTTTGTCGCAAAATTTTACCAACAAGTTGGAAAACTTGGTCCGTCGGATACTCCGACGGAAACAGTCCGATGTAGACCACACACAGTTGGAATATCCGACAAAACGGTCCGATCTGACACATTCCGTCGGAATCTCCGACCGTGTGTCAAGGGCTTAGAGCACTAAGGATGTGGAATTCCCTTCCACGGGCGGTGGTTTCAGCAGGGAGCATCATTGCCACGACATACAGGGATATACAATGTAATACTGACATAAAATCACACACATAGGTTGGACTTGATGGACTTGTGTCTTTTTTCAACCTCACCTAATATGTAACTATGTAAGGAGCGACTGCAGGGAGCTAAAATGTACAGTCTGGAGGGAAGAGGAAGGCGAGAAATGATTGCAACTTTTAAATAATGCACATCAAGGGGGTGAATAGGTTTTATGAGGGCAGTATTTTTAATATGAATCCAAGCTAAGATTAATCACTTATATATACGTGATTTTGCACTTCCAGGTTTTGGGTGTGAGTGTGCACCACCCCTGGCTCCCTCCCCTGTGATTTACACAGCGAGAGCTGTTTAGCAGGACCCGTGGACCCAATGTCTGCCGGCACTCACTCATTGGTACACTGACAGACTGGCAATCTGTAAACAAGGTAGATTGTTGTTTTGTCAGTACAGAAGACATGGATCCTGTGTTTCTGTAAGTTAGAAACACTGATCCATGCCTTCCACTAGTAAAAGCGCCTACCTCACTACACTGAAACAGTTAACCCTGTAGTACACATTATTACCTCTAGTACCGCTATAAGTCACTGATTACCATCATTACTAGTAAAAAAAAAAAAAAAAAAAAAATATATATATATATATATATATATATATATATATATATATATATATATATATATATATATATATATATATATCATAGTTTGTAGATGCTATAACTTCTGCACAAACCAATCAATTATACGATTGTTGGGATTTTTTTTTACCAAAAATGGGTAGCAGAATACATATTGGCCTAAATGGATGAAGAAATTCAATTTTTTGCATTTTTTTATTGGATGGAAGTAAAAACTATTGTTTTTGTTTTTCAAAATTGTCGGTGGTTCTTTGTTCATAGTGCAAAAAATGTCATGGCAGGATTCCTTTAACTAATATACATCCTGCACTTGGAAGAGTAGACAGCAGTTCAGATATGTATATTGTTGCCAGGCTTGCTATTTGGTACGGGTCACAAATAATATTTAATGCCTTCTATATGTCACATTGTTTTTTTTATGTGCAATCTATGAATTGATAATTTAGTTGTCAAGTTTTAAAGGCCTTGTGCTGACCAATTTTGGTTACATGTTTGCTGTTTCCTCGTTCTACCCTCTCATTTTGATGTAATTGTTTTAAGTTTAGTAAATGTGTTAAAGTATAACTAAAGGCAAAACTTTATTTTTAGTTTTGTTAGAGGGGAGAAGGATTAGAATATCTGTTAGTTTTTATTGCTGTCTGTGCCCCTCCCCTCCATTCAGGAGATTCTCCCTCTCAATTTCTCCTGTTTACCATTATCATTGAAAGTGAAAGTAAAAGAAAATCCCACATTTTGGGTTGTCCCCAGACAAGTAATAGAGGGGAAATCTTCCAATGAGTACACAAATTCTGGTGACCTGGGAGTCCCCAAGAATTTCCCTTAATTTGCAGGGATTTCCCCTCACTTCCTGACGGCTATGGGGCAGGAAGTGAAGGGAAATCTCCGCAATGGGACAAAAATGGCAAAATCATATCTGACAGGGGTTTTAACCCTCTATTGTGCTATCCAAACTGTTTGGTCTATAGTTCTACTTTAACCACTTAAGGACCAATCCTATTTCATACACTTGTTTACAAGCTAAAATAAGTATTTTTTGCTAGAAAATTACTTAGAAGCCCCAAGCATTATATATATATTTTTTTTTTTGCAAAGACCCTAAAGAATAACAAAGTGGTTGTTGCAATATTTTACACAGTATTTGCGCAGAGGTCTTTCAAATGCAATTTTTTTGGAAAAAATACACTTCACTGAAGAAAAAACAAACAAAAAACAAACAGCAAAGGTAGCCCATATTTTGCATATTGTGAAAGATGATGTCATGCAGAGTAAATAGATACCTAACATATTATGCTTAAAAATTTTTACACACTCATGGAACAAACTACGGTAATTTCCATAGATGATGTTAACAATTTTTTAACGGTTACCAGTTTAGAGTTACAGAGGAGATATTTTGCTAGAATTATTGCTCTAGCTCTAATGTTCATGTCGATACCTCACATATATGATTTTAACACTGTTTACATTTTTTAGCGTGACTTACGTATTCTTTTTCTTTGGTGCACGAGCACACGGGGATGGGGGCTCTTTAACCACTTGCTTACTGGGCACTTAAACCCCCCTCAGTCCCAGACCAATTTTCAGCTTTTAGCGCTGATGCACTTTGAATGACAATTACGCGGTCATACAACACTGTACCCAAATGAAATTTTTATCATTTTTTTCCCACAAATAGAGCTTTCTTTTGGTGGTATTTAGTTACAGCTCGGAGTTTTATTTTTTGCTAAACAAACAAAAAAAGATGCAAAACAAAAATCATGTTTTAATAGTTTGTTATAAAATTTTGCAAACGGGTCATTTTTCTCCTTCATTGAAGTGCGCTGATTAGGCAGCACTGATAGGCTGCACTGGTGGGCACTGATGGGCTGCATTGGTGGGCACTGATAGGCTGCATTGGTGGGCACTGATAGGCTGCACTGGTGGGCACTGATAGGCATAGTTAAGGCGGCACTAATAGGCACAGATAAGGCGGCACCGATGGGCACAGATAAGGCGGCACTGATGGGCAAAGATGGGCACAGATAAGATGGCACGGATGGGTGGCACGGATGGGTGGCACGGATGGGTGGCACGGATGGGCACTGATAGGTACCACTGATAGATGGGACTGATGGGCACTGATAGGTGGCACTGATAGGTGGCTCTGATAGGTGGCACTGCTGGGCACTGATGGGCGGCACTGCTGGGCACTGGTAGATGACACTGATGGGCACGCATATGTGGCACTGGGGTGCAGCACCTTTGAGGCAGATTGTGGGCACTGCTGGGTGGCACTGTGGGTGGCACTGCTGGGTGGCACTGTGGGCATTGCTGGGTGGCACTGTGGGCACTGCTGGGTGGCACTATGGGCACTGCTGGGTGGCACTGACGGGGGGCACTTACTTTTATTAAATGTGGCACTGCAGGGGGCAGGGGGGCACTGGCAGGGGGCAGGTGGGCACTAGCAGGGCTGGCCATGATCGGGACTGATGTTCCGATCACGGCCGCCGGTGATCGGCTTTTTTTTTTCTCCTCGCGCTGTCAGCACGAGGAGGAATAATAGCCGATTACCGGCTCCGTTATATCACATGATCAGCTGTCATTGGCTGACAGCTGATCACGTGATAAGGGGTCGGGATCGACCCCTTGCACGGATCGGTGATCAGGCGAGTCTCATGGACTCGCCGATCACAGAGCGCACCACGCGCGCCCCTCAGGGGGCGCGCAGGCCGCTCGTACACGGGACTACGTCTATTGACGTCGTCCCGGAAAAGGAGATCCGCGCTGTAGCCGTCATTTGGCTATAGCGCGGATCTCAAGTGGTTAAAGCATTTTTTGCCTTATTTTTTTTTTATTAGATTTGCCTTGTTCCTTAAAAAAAAAAAATTCTGATCACTTTTATTGCTGTCACAAGGAATGTAAACATCCCTTGTGACAGTAATAGGCACTGACAGATATTCTTTATGGAGCGATCTGGGGTCTAAAAGACCCCAAACCTCTCCTCAGCACTTCAAAACACCAAAATCTAAATTTTTGAATAGCTTAGACGTTGCTTCTGGGTTACTACATTGGAGACCCAATTACAGCTAATTCTGGCTTTGCTTGGGACTCAGGCCAGAGGGAAGATGTGCCAGCTGGTCGGTTGGGTCTCCCAGTGGCACGGAAGATCTGGTCGGAGTGGCAGGAAGGGGGCAGGAAGGGGCAGCCAATCGGCTCATTACCTGCATCAGTTATTACCACTTGAAAGCCAACTGTTGGCTCTAAAAAACAGTACCGGGGTGATACCTTTGGCTGCAGGCATCACCCCAGTACAATCCCTTCAACAAAATGATGTACAGGTACAAGATTTTGCGTGAAGTGGTGACCAAATGTTCAATAACACATTTGTTATATAAAAGAAAAAAATTGAACCTTTACAATCACTTTAAAGTAGATAGAAAGTCAGCACACAATCAATGGACCAAAAAGGCATATACATCTGTTTTATCTCTGGAGTTGTTTTCTTTAAAATGGCCATAAAAGTACCTTACATTCTCTTTTTAATTGCATTATGTGATCGATAATCCTTAGTCTGTGCCCCTTCCTAATCAGCAGTGGGGTGGGGTGAGGGGCTTTACCGTGAGCATTAATATGAGGTCAAACTACTTGCACTCCATTGCTCTCACACCGGTCCAAGAAGCCCGAGTGAAGGGAGGTGAGGAACTACAAGTGACTGTCGGACTGAACAGGGCTGGAGCTCAGTTGCTAACACAAGCTCACTGGATGAAGGATCCTCATGTATTTTTACATAAATACTAAGTGTCACTGCTAACAGCCATTTCAGTAGTGGCTGTTCCCTGTTGTCAGCCTGGCACAGGAAATTACAGGAAATTTGAGGTATGAAAAGCAACAGGATGAAAAGATAAACATGTTATCTAATGTACGTATGTAAAAAAAATAAAACATATTGCCAATGATCACCTTGCAAAAAGTGACCTTGCAAAGGACACTTTGCCATTTTTGGTTGGAGAGACACTTTAAACTAACAAGACTAAACATGCACATTATACACAGTATAAAAGAGGAATTAAATCAGTTACTAATAACAATTCCACTCATAAAAAGGTGAATTTTGTAGTACAATGATTTTGATTTGAGAACAAAAATTTTACACAACAGATCTTTGAAACCTAGCAGTCTTTGGAGATTTGGAGCAGTTGACATCTATGGAGGCCTGTTTGAAGTTGCTTAACCACTGGCTTACTGGGCACTTAAACCCCCCTCCTGTCCAGACCAATTTTCAGCTTTCAGCACTGATGCACTTTGAATGATAATTGCCCGGTCATGGTATACTGTACTCAAATTAAATTTTTATCATTTTTTCCCACAAATAGAGCTTTCTTTTGGTGGTATTTGATCACCTCTGTGGTTTTTATTTTTTGTTAAAAAATTTAAAAAGAATTTTATATTTTGTTATAAAATTTTGCAAACAGGTAATTTTTCACCTTCATTGATGTGCGCTGATGAGGCGGCACTCATGGGCACTGATGGGTGGCAATAATGGACCCTGATAGGTTACACTGATAGGCAGCAATGCTAGGTGGCACTGATTGTCACCACTGGTGGGCATTGATAGGTGGCGCTCATGGGCATTGATAGGTGGCACTGGTGGGCACTGGCAGGTGGCATTGGCAGGTGGCACTGGCAGGGGGTACTGGTGGCAAAGATGAGGCACAATTGCCTCTTCCTCTTCGGGACTGATGTCGCTTGCAGATAAGCTGATGATCAGCTTTTTTTTCTCCTCACAATTACCAAGCTTTTATTTACATCATAAACAGAAGAAATAAGGTGCAGCGCTTGGCCACTAAATGTGAATGTGACCCAAAAAATGTGCAAAAAAATAAATATAAATCAGAAAAAAGCCGTGAAACCAAATACACAAATGTTGTGAAAAATCTTAAAGAAAAAAATTATTAAACTCAAGTGTCCAATGAGATAATAAAAAACAAACAAATTGTGAGTTCAAATGACCATATGTAAATTGATGCAAAAAAAAATACATAAGTAATGTCCAGTGTAAATATGAAACAGAAGTAGCTGAAGCTTGTTTAGTCAATGAAATAATACTTGACCACGTGGACCCTTCACCTCTAAACAGGTACCCCTGATGACGTCAGACCTTTGACGATACGATCATCGGGTAGCCACGCTCACACCCATTGTGCATCTGTGTTCGCATTACTAACTCACGTTGATGAGTTTTTTAACCTTGCTAGCATTTCATTCGTTTTTTTAAACGGTATTTGTGTCCTTTTTCTTATGACTCAGTGGAGTCATTTTAAGCGCTTGATTATTCGGTTTAAATAAATCCTGTTGAAACTATATCACATGATTTGGCGCATTTTGTTTCTCTATGGTGATACGTCGTTTGGAGGCGTGCTGAAAGCATCCGGGCGGATCCGAAGATCACGGGATATCCAAACAATCGGGGCGATCACCGGCATCTGGTTATCGGGACGTCTATGTAATTCATGATCGGATCTGCGCAGTTTGACCTCCTCTAACAGGGGGTCACTGGGGATCTGGTAAGCCTTCATCTATTAGTGATATTTAGAGGTGAAGGGTCCACGTGGTCAAGTATTATTTCATTGAATAAACAAGCTTCAGCTACTTCTGTTTAATATTTACACTGGACATTACTTATATATTTTTTTGCATCAATTTACATATGGTCCTTTGAACTCACAATTTGTTTGTTTTTTATTATCTCATTGGACACTTGAGTTTAATACGTTCTTTTTCTTTAACATTTTTCACAACATTTGTGTATTTGGTTTCACGGCTTTTTTCTAATTTATATTTATTTTTTTGCACATTTTTTGGGGTCACATTCACATTTAGTGGCCAAGCGCTGCACCTTATTTCTTCTGTTTTCTTTGTGCCCAGTATCCTGTTTATGGTATTCAGCTGCTGATTTTTTATTGGTTTTTACTAAGCGCAGATTTTTTCTATTTTTTCTGTTTTTATTTACATCGTGTGATCAGCTGTCATTGGCTGACAGCTGATCACATGATAAGGGGATGGGACCGGCTCCTTACTCGGATCTGTGATCACCCAAGTCCCAGTGACTCGGTGATCACAGCGTGTGTCGCGCGCACCCTGCAGGGAGCTTGCAAAAGAGAGGCTGTCGCATGACGGCCTCCCGGAAATTCAGGTATCACAGTGCTGTCCCACTGATTTCAAATTGTGGATCAACAGTTGGGGAGAGGGGAGTTCACCACTCCTTCACTGCTCCAAAGAAGCTGCTGGCAGGACTTTTTCTGATGCCCTGCCAGCGCACTGCTCCAGTGTGAAAGCCCTCAGGCTTTCACACTGGAGTGAATGGAGAAGCTGTTTTAGGGCGTTTTGCAGGCGCTATTTTTAATGCTACATCGCCTACAAAACGCTCCAGTGTGAAAGGGGTCTAAAGCTATAGTGAAAGCGGTATTATACTGCGGCTGGTCAGCAGGATCCCACGAACCATCGTAGCTATGCGTCAGCTCGTGGGATCAGGATGGCAACTGTGCACATGCATGCTGCACAGCGGGGGTGTCAATGGTCGTGGCCAACGGTCGCGATGACCGCTGGCGATGTGCAATCGTGAGCATGATGGACAGAACACGGAAGTGTGTAAACTTGTTCTGAGAGCAGTGACAGATTGTGTGTTTCTATTAACTAGGAACCATGATCTGTCACTTCCCCTAGTCAGTCCCCTCCCCCTTCAGTTAGACTCCCCTCTCAGGGAAAGCAGTTAACCCCTCCACCACCCCCTAGTGCAGTGATGGCTAACCTTGGCACCCCAGATGTTTTGGAACTACATTTCCCATGATGCTAATACACTTTGCATTGTAGTTGAGCATCATGGGAAATGTAGTTCCAAAACATCTGGGGTGCCAAGGTTAGCCATCACTGCCCTAGTGTTAACCTCTTCACTGCCAGTGACATTTTTACAGTAATCAATGCATTTTTATAGCACTGATCGCTGTATTAATGCCAATGGTCCCAAACATGTGTCAAAATTGTCTGATGTGTCCGTCATAATGTCAAAGTCATGATAAAAATCGCAGATCACCACCATTACTAGTAAAAAAAAAAATAATAATAAAATTTCTATAAATCGATCCCCTATTTTGTAGATGCTAAACCTTTTGCGCAAACCAATCGATATACGCTTATTGTAATTTTTTTTACCAAAAATATGTAGAAGAATATAGATCGGCCTAAACTGAGAAAAAAGGTGCTTCTTAAAAAAAAAAAAAAATGGGGATATTTATTACAGCAAAATTGTCGCTCTTTTTTTGTTTATAGCGCAAAAAATTTAAACCACAGAGGCGATCAAATACCACCAAAAGAAAGCTCTATGTGTGGGAAAAAAAAGGACATCAATTTTGTATGGCTGCAACATCGTACGACCACGCAATTGACAGTTAATGCGACGCAGTGCCGAATCACAAAAAAATGGCACAGGCATTCTGCAGCCAAATCTTCCGGGGGGGCTGAAATGGTTAAGCCCAAAGCCAAAAATGTAATATATTGCAGTTTACCAATCATTAGATGTGGTGGCTGTATACATTTTATTTTTTTAGTCTTTACTCATCTGTTTTCACCTGGTGGATTGGCCATTAACACCGCCTGTATTGTACAGACACCACTCTGGATGAAGGAACACAGGTGGTACCTTTGAAAAGCAGCATTGTTAATCTGGGGGGGGATTGTTAGATGAACTAACAGATTTTGATACACTAACAAATTGAAGCCAAACTCAAACTGCATTTAAACAAGCAGTTAAAGCAACATTTTTTTGGGGGGGGGGATAAAGTTTTATATATATATATATATATATATATATATATATATATATATATATATATATATATATATATAAATCAGATCATTGTAAGTACCCCTTGTAAATGGTTTGCCTCATCCCTGTCAGTGCTACATCTGCAGGAAAGCTTTTTTTGTTGAAAAACAACAGACTTACTGGTCAGATCACCTAAGAAACCCCCCAAGAAAAGGGAAAACAAAATCAGACATGACATTTATGAATTATTAAGCTGCAATATAATAAATGTTTGCGCTTGGATTTATTACTTCTTTACTGCATTACAGAAAACAGATAAATGCGGTCATAAAGGTTGATTTACTAAAGGCATTCTGTTTATCTTGCATGGAAATTTTCACTTCCTGTTTTTAATTTCTCAAGTTCTGCTGACTCCCATCATCCAATCATATGCAAGCTAAAATACGTTACCCCCCCCCCCCCGCGTATGAATTTTAAACATATTCGCTAGCTAAGTAAAAATTCTCTTGCAAAGTAAAAATTAGATTGCAAAGTGAACAGCCTATTTGCTTTTAGCAATTGACCTCATTCTATTCAGATAAGGAAAGGTCAGTGTTTTAATATTGTTGTAAATATCACAGTGTGCATGGCCACAGTATGAGCACAAGTCAGTTCAGCGCGGTAAAGGGTTTTGACAGCAAGACATGCAAATGTGATTTAAAGGCTGGTAAGGTGAACATGGTGGGAGACTGCAATCACATTTCTAATTTTATTTGCTGGTGACTATTCTGGCATATAAGGAAGGGCTGGGAATTTATTTGAGAGCTTTGCAGTGCAGTCATCTAATTAGTCATTTGATTCTTCAATGTGTTTGACTGGCCTCTATCAGCCATCACACAGCACATTTCCCAAAAGGCTATAAAAGAAGTAATTGCCAGGGCCAGCAGGCAGAAAGGAATGCCAGCTTATCCAAAGCTGCTCTGCCTGCAGATGTATTCAGAAGAACATGATAATGCATACTTAAAGAATTAGGAGGCGTCCTATGTGCCATGGACCACTGGCATTTACATACAGTACTTTATCTGTAAAACGTCAAATAAAAATATGTAAAATGTGCAAATTTCCTTGTGTGTGCGTTCGTTCCTATAGATTGGAACCGTGTCATAATTGCAGGTTTGTCTTTCTCTGATTATTATGTATATCTATGATATCATAATGGCTGTTTGTTTTATTTAATTCCTTCAACCATAATGGACAATTATTGCATTGTCTCGGCCTTGCTGCAGCTGTAAGAGGCAGCCTGTAAATAGTGTATGAAAACAGTAATATTGATGTCATGCAGCTGCCGCCTTATATATTTCATTCACGCACAAACAAATACAAAATATAATTCTACAAAGAGGCGCATTAATTGTCTTTCAGGGGCTGATGGAAACGACGGCCCAGGGGAAAACCTGCACTTCTTTATTTGAAGATTTAATAGAATTTTCATATGCTGTAATCCATAATCCTCAACACGGTATCTATTTCTTCAAGGAACTATACTATAGCAATGAAGATCTTGAAAAACAAAGGCATGGCTATGCTGCAATTTTCTGTAGGTCTTTGCAGGAGAAGGACTGGATGTCCTTCAACAGCTAAATTGGTTTAGCAATGTTTTTGCAATGGGTATATCTAAATACAGTAAACGAAAGATGCAAATGCATATCACTTTATTTCTACACACCTATCCTAAGCTGCTGTTCAACTGTCTATCGGATAGACTCTATCCCAAGCATTCCAAATATACACATCTTGACGAAAAGGAATTTTTGGGCTTTTACAGCGTATTTATTATTTTCTCTAAATAAACAAACATAAAGGTTGCCAAAGAAACTTATTAATCTAAAGCTGCTTTACTCATTGAAAAAGCATTAATCCTCCCAGATGCACCGCTATGTGGTTCGGAGAGATAACGGGAGTGCAGAAGAATACAGTGTTTCAGACAGATAGGCTTAGTTCTAAACTCTCGTCCTATTACTGGGTCATGGCTATAATGTTTATATTGAAGGAGCCTTTCACCTTTCATTTCTTACATTATAAATGTGATAAGGCTACAAAGCCAAAGTGTCCTGGTTTTGTTGTTTTCTATTCTGCTAAAGATAGATTTCAAGATGTAATACAAAAGGGGAACACAATAACATTTCCGGAGATCTTGTGATTCCTGTCTGTGTAGAAAGATTTCTTTAGTGTGGCTTGCATGGCCATGCTCATTTTGGCTGATTAGAATCACTACTAGTCTGTTTTCGCGTTGGCAGACAAAGCTATATTAAAATAAAAAGAGCAATTGAAGTAGGAGGAATAAAAAAAGCTTCTGACACATCGAGTAGATAGAAATTGATAAATACAAGAGCTAAAAAAGTGCAGCGCTAATAAAATAGGTAAAAGAAGAAAGAGAGCCAGCAACTCTGTAAGGGTTCATGCACACTGCAGCTCAAAAAAAGAAACTCTGCTTTTATAGGCATTTGAGCTTTTATTTCAGCTTGAAGAAGCTTGTACTTTTTTGGTCTCTTTTGCACATGTTTATTGAGCTCCTTTGAGCTTCTTTAACTAGTTATAGACCATCCACCACAGTTGTACTGCAGCAAATTGGCTCTCCTGTGCAAATCGACGTCATTGTACATCGGGTGCTTACACAGAAATTTGTGGGAGTGTGCACGACCATTCGCGAGCGGGGGAGCCAACCAGCGGGTCTGGCGGACTCGATGTCCGATGGCCACCTGCAATCACTCCAGAGACAGGCAGAACGGGGATCTGTCAGTGTGAACAAACAGATTCCCTTTCTGTCAGGGGAGGAGAGACAGCTCATCTATTCCTAGTGATTAGGAACAGCGATTTCTCTCCTCCTCCAGTCAGCCCAGCCCCCATACAGTTAGCAACACCGCATTTTTTTCTGCTCAAAACCTCCTCTCAAAAACGTGAATTTGGTGGTGGGGAGGAGGGTTCTGTTTGTAAGAACGTATGCCTGTAAAAGCCTGGAAAAGCCATAGTGTGCATGGACACATTGGGGGTTATTTACTAAAGGAAAATTTACTTTGCACTGCAAGTGCACTTGGCATTAAGGTTGCTGTAGATCCGAGGGGGACATGCAAGGAAAATAAAAAAACAGAGTGAATGATAAAATCAGCAGAGCTTCCACTCATTTCAGATCTACCCCTTAGATTTAGAGCGACTGCACTTCCAAGTGCACTTGCAGTGCAACATGGATTTGCCTTTGGTAAATAACCCCCATTGGCTAATATGGAGGGGAGTTTCCAGGCAAAAAATAAAAAATAAGAGCTCAAAAAAGCTTAAAAGCCCAAAGGAGCAGCTTCTTTGAGATTATTTGAGCTGCAGTATGCATGAGGCCTTAATCTGTGTTGCAAGTTTATTGGCTACAAAAGAGTGACATTAAAAGAATAAGCTAGCTCATTTTGGCAAGAGCCTTAGTCAAAGCATGTTACAAACTGGAAAGGCAAAACATTTATATATGTAAAAACTCCACCTAGAAGCAAATTAGCACGTTGTAATAACCCAATTAACCAATTATACAATTATGCAATAAAATCAAGGAGCACAAAAAGATGACATCAGTGGCGCTGGGTCCTAAGAATAGTCTGTGGCAAAAGATTTTTGTGTCATTAATGGAAAAAATATAAACATAAGATATGTACAGTGCAGCAATGTATACCAAAAGAAAAAAATTAATGGCATTGAGTTCAAATGCAAAAAAAAGTAACTGTGGCTTAAAGTGGTTGTAAAGGCAGAAGGTTTTTTTTATCTTAATGCATTCTATGAATTAAGATTAGGGATGGGCAAATAGTTCGGCCCGAGCATGAATTCGAGCCGAGCTTTGGCTGTTCAGCCATTGTCCGAACAACCGAATTCAGGTCGCTCAACCGTTTGTTCGCCCCGCCGAATGACCACAATGCACTGCACAGCTTTAACGCCATATATTTCCTTGCATTACTGCAAGTTTAACGATTTATATTTCATTGCGTTACTGCAAGTTTAATGCCATATAATTCATTGTGTTACTGCAAGTTTAACGCCATATATTTCATTGCATTACTACAAATTTAGCGCCAATATTTCATTGTGTTAATGAAAGTTTAACACCATATATTTCATTGCGTTACTGCAAGTTTAACACCATATAGTTCTGCATGTATGACACAGTATATTGCAGTATATTATAGTGTGTCTGTGGAGTGTGTTTGTGTAGTGAATACACAAATTAAAGTGCACCTAACACCACTTTCCATTGATTAAAGTGCATCCACATACACATTTACACATCTTTGTTATATTTTGTTAATAAGCACCCCAACCTATCATGTGTGGGAGGACAGCAAGGTGAGGCAGACGTTCCCATGACACTGCATATGTGTCCACAGGCAGCATATGCGTCAGCAGCATATGTGTCCACAGGCAAAGGTGGACATGGTCAGTCCTTAGGCAGGGCATAATTTCCTCTGTTTAGTGCTGTTGCCCGTGCTATCCAGCCACAGCATGCAGAGGAGGTGGTGTACTGGCTTACTAAACCTTCCTTATCCTCCTCATCCTCCATCAACCCAAGCAGAGACTAGTGCGCAGTCCCCTGCAGCTGCCAGTGTGGCAAAACCTGCCTCCTTGTCCACAGCTATTCCTGCCATAGCCTCAGCATCAGGTATGGAGGAGTCAGTGGAGTTATTTGAACAAAGCATCAGCCACTTGCTCATTGATGATGCACAGCCATTACTTGATTCAGATGTTGGTTCTGAGGTTGAGAAAGGCAGGAACATGAGCCTACAGAGAGGGGAGAACACAGGTACACAAAATGGCATTCATGTTCCCCAGCCGCAGTGTATTGCCAATTTGTCTCCAGTGGTAATGAGGATGGAGGAGATGATGATGAGGTCACTGACTTGACATAGGTGCCAGATAGCGCAAAGAAGTGAGGGTGAGGCACAACCCCAACAATGCAGCCATCATGGAAAAGTAGAGAGCAGCCATCCTATTCCATCACATTGTGGAGCTGTTATCTCCTGCACTTTCAGTGGCTCAAAAATAAAATAATAAAATGTATGAACTATGTAAACAGCATTGCCAAACAAAAATTTGACTACTGGTCCCAAAATTGCCTTTAAATAAGATGGGGATCAATGACCACAAGGCAAGAAGAAAGAGAAGTCAAGAAAAGCACACAATTCCAAAGTACTAATATAATGAGTGTGTGAGGATATAAAAAAGGTAATCCTAGGTCACCTGGATTTGAAAAGTGATCCTTTTATGATGAGGCCTGATGATGAGAAGATATGATAGAATTACATGACAGACAGACAAAGGTATGAACTGGTCTCCAGTGGATACTTTAAAAAGCGACATTACAATTTAATACTCTTATCAGTTCAGTTCTCAGTCTAGTGGTTTCCTTTTTGCTAACATGTACTGTTTCCCTTTTATTGCATGTTTAGAAATACCGATGACCAGAGAGCTGTCATTGCTCACACAGGGAAGCCATTGATAAGAATGCATCTCATAGTTGGGCGTGCAGAAAAGCAAATGCTCTGCAAACTGCTCCTGTGTATTGAGCCATTTGACTTAGTATATCCTTTCAATTCTGAAAAGGCATGTGGCAAGCATTTTAGGAACTTGACATGAGTCTCCTTTTGATGCACCCATATACAGCCTCCAAAACAGTTAGTAAGATGTGAATTGAGGTGACAAAAAAAAAAAATACAAAAATGAAGAAATGCTGTAAGGTGGAAAGTTTAGGTTTCTAAAGACATCTACACATAGCTCACAAATGGCACAGATGGAATAAAGGGACTTTCAGGATGGCCATATGGCGCTCAAAACATCAATATATTGTTATCTATTTATTAACCACTTCCCGACCAATATATATATATATATATATATATATATATATATATATATATATATATATATATATATATATATATATATATATATATATATATATTAGACCTTGTTGGAAAGTTGTTATAACAGGGGCAAGGCTGCAGTAGTAGCCATGATGCTGATATCAAAATTTGTAGTCAGCAATTCTCTTTTGTCTAAAAGCCATCCGTATGGCTCTACAGCCTCCAAATTACTTTTACAGAACACAAAAAGAGGGGGCTCTCCCTTCTGCCACTGCCCGCTGCTTTCTCCCGTTTCACTGGGGAAGGAGGACATTGAAGAGTAAGAGGATTTTTCAATTTTGATATCTTCTGTGATGTAAGAAACCAGAAGCGATGAAGATTTAGCCACTTCCAGTTTGTTTTTTTATTAGCTGTTACCAGTTAGTATAGCAGCCGGTCAAACCAATCTTAACTTAATTGGCTACTTTGGATGACAGAGAAGAGATATGGGGTCTAATAGAGTACCTGCCACTGCCCATGGTATCACAAGGGATTTTGTTCATCCTTTGTGATAGCAATTAAGTTTAGAGATGGACGAACTTCAGACGCAACATTTTGCGAACGCGAACCGTGAACGCGGCCAAAAGTTCATGAACCGCAAAGTTTACGGCGAGCCCCATTGAATTCAATGGCAGGCGAACCTTAAGCACCTACAGGTCATATTTTCAGCCACAAAATACTTACTAGTTCTGCACACATAGTCCCACCACATTGCCACTGACATAATAAAAGTATGAAGTGAATCTGGGATCGACAAGGACAAGTATTCTTTTTTTATCTGTGAAATTTTGACAATTCAGGACTCAGGAGCGCATGAAGGCAATGGAGGAGAGGAAAGGTCAGGGTAGGCTATGAAGAGGGTGCAGGAGATGATCACCAGCACCGTGATAGAGAGCACTGACACCAGCACCGTGATAGAGAGCACTTACACCAGCACCGAGATAGAGAGAGAGCACTGACACCAGCACTGTGATAGAGAGCACTGACACCAGCACTGTGATAGAGAGCACTGACACCAGCACAGAGATAGAGAGCACTGACACCAGCACCGAGATAGAGAGAGAGCACTGACACAAGCACCGAGATAGAGAGAGAGCACTGACACCAGCACCGAGATAGATAGCACTGACACCAGCTCAGTGATAGAGAGCACTGACATCAGCACCGAGATAGAAAGAGAGCACTGACACTAGCACCGAGATAGAGAGAACTGACACCAGCACCGAGATAGAGAGCACTGACACCAGCACCGAGATAGAGAGCACTGACACTACACCAGCACTGTTATAGAGAGCCCTGAGACCACACCAGCACCGAGATAGAGAGAGAGAGCACTGACACCAGCACCGAGATAGAGAGAGAGCACTGACACCAGCACAGAGATAGAGAGCACTGACACCAGCACTGTGATAGAGAGCACTGACACCAGCACCAGCACCAGCACCGAGATAGAGAGAGAGCACTGACACCAGCACCGAGATAGAGAGCACTGAGACTACACCAGCACTGAGATAGAGAGCACTGACACCACACCAGCACCGAGATAGAGAGCACTGACACCAGCACCGAGATAGAGAGCATTGACACCAGCACCGAGATAGAGAGCACTGACACCACACCAGCACCGTGATAGAGAGCACTGAGACCACACCAGCACCGAGATAGAGAGAGAGCACTGACACCAGCACCGAGATAGAGAGAGAGCACTGACAACAGCACCGTGATAGAGAGCACTGACACCAGCACTGAGATAGAGAGCACTGACACCAGCACTGAGATAGAGAGCACTGACACCAGCACCGTGATAGAGAGCACTGACATCAGCACTGAGATAGAGAGCACTAACACCGCACCAGCACCGTGATAGAGAGCACTGAGAGCATACCAGCACCGGGATAGAGAGAGAGAGCACTGACACCAGCACCGAGATAGAGAGCACTGACAGCAGCACTGATACCAGCAACTCGCTGTGGGACCCAAAAATATGACACCGCTCAGCCTCTTCAAACAGGAGGGTATAGGCATTTAGTACGGTGTGCTTTTTTTGTACAAGGAAGTGAGCCAAAGGTAGAAAAAGGGTCCGTGTGCTCGATTAAATAAATCGTTTATAGAGTTATCCATATACATGGTCTACTGGTCACATGTGTTGAATTCCTCTGAGATCCATGCCTCATTCATTTTTAGAAATGTGAGGTAGTCAACACTGTCGTGAGCTAGGCGAGTGCGCTTATCGGTCACGATCCCCCCTGCTGTGTTGAACGTCCTTTCGGACAGGACACTGGACGAGGGGCAAGCCAACAGTTCGATTGCAAATTGGGCAAGCTCTGGCCAGAGGTCAAGCCTGCCCACCCAGTAGTCCAGGGGTTCATCACTCCTCAGAGCGTCCACATCGGCCGTTAACCCGATGTAGTCGGACACCTGTCAGTCTAGGCGTTCCCTGATGCTGGATCCGGATGAGACCTGTCGATGGGTCGGCTGAAAGAATGACCTCATATAAGAAGTCACCAACACATCTTCAAACCGCCATCTTCTTGCAGGTGCTGTTGGATTGGTACCCGCAACTCTTTCTCTGGGAGTGGGAATTCCTCCTCTGCCAGCACACGCAAAAGCAGAATGCAGCATTTCTCAAAGCAAGGCCTGTAAGTGCTCCATTCTGACAGCCCTCTGTGACGGTGGTAACATTTCCGCCATTTTGTGTTTTTACCGGGGGTCTAAGTACGTTGCCACCCAGTACTGGTCCTTGACCCTTATGCTTTTTATACGGGGGTCTCTGTTAAAACACTGGAGCATGAAGGCCCCCATTTGCACTAAACTGGAAGCGGTGTGGTGGCCTGGCTCCTGCTCATCATCCAGGATAATGTCGTCCTCCTCGTTCTCCTCTCCCCATCCACGCACAACAACAGGGATCCCAGAAAGGTTTAAAGCAGGTTTAAAGCATGCTCTTCTTGCTCCACCTCATCCGCCCCGGCACCATCCTCCTCTGACTCCTCTTCAGACTCCTGTTGTTGACTTGCCTCAGATAAAGTAGCCACCCCTGGGAATTCATCCAGCATTGCGACTTCCACATCTTCCTGCTCCTCCATGGCTTGATCAATGACACAACGAAATGCACGCTCCATAAATAAGGCATAAGGTACCATGTCACTGATGGCACCATGGCTGCGACTGTCCAGTTTGGTGATCTCATCAAATGGCCGCAGAAGTCTGCATGCGTCGCGCATGAGCAGCCACTGGCGTGGTGAAAAAAACCAAGCACCCCAGAACCTGTTCTGCCGCAGAGTTCGTACAAGTAGACGTTAACTGCACGTTTCTGCTGGAGCAGCCTATCAAGCATATAGAAGGTTGAGTTCCATCGCGTCCGGCAATCGCAAATAAGATGTCTGACCGGCAGATTGTTTCGCCACTGAATGTCAGCAAGGCGAGCCATGGCCGTGTAAGATCTTCTGAAATGGGCCGAGATTTTCCTTGCCTGCCGCAAGATGTCCTGGACCCCAGGGCATTTGACAATGAATCGCTGTACGACCAAGTTTAAGATGTGTGCCATGCATGGCACGTGCATAATTTTGCCCTGTTTCAATGCGCTAAGCGGATTGGCACCGTTGTCACACACCACTTTATCAACTGTCAAATTAAGCGGTGTTAGCCACTGATCTGCCTGTGAACGCAAAGCCGAAAGGAGTGCAGGGCCAGTGTGGCTCTTGGCTTCCAGGCACAACAGACGCAGCACAGCATGGCAATGTCTCACCTGGCATGTCGAATAGGTTCTGGGAAGCTTGGGCGGCGCAGCGGAAGAGACACTAGCAGCAGAAAAGGAGGAGTCAGCCGAGGAGGAGAGGGAGGAGGATGGAGTAGGAGGAGGAGAAGAAGAGCCAGGCCTGCATGCAATCCGTGGCGGTAAAACCAAATCTACACAGGTGCCTTGGGTTACATGCTTGACAACCGTCAGAAGGTTCACCCAGTGGACAGTAAAAGTGATATATCTTCCTTGCCCGTGTTTGCTAGACCACGTGTCTGTGGCCAGATGTATCTTGGCACCGACACTGTGTGCCAGAGATACATTCACTTGCCGCTGAACATATAGCTCTGGGATGTCCTTCTGTGAGAAATACTTCCTTCCTGGGACCTTCCATTGTGGTGTTCCAATGGCCACAAATTTTCGAAAGGCCTCCGAGTCCACCAGTTTATATGGCAGTAGTTGGCAGGCTATCAATTCTGAGAAGCCAGCCGTCAACCTTTGGGCAAGAGGGTTATCCGGCGTCATGATTTTTTTACGCTCAAACATTTGGCCCACGGAAGCCTGCCTTTTTCCAGAAAAACGTAAGGATGGCATGATGGAAAGTGGAGTGGAGGACAATTGTGAGGAGAGAGGAGAAGGAGAAGTAGAAGACGAGGCTGGATGGTGAGAGCCTGGAGTGTGGCTTTGTATGCTCCATTGCTCCCACTGGGCTCGGTGATGGCAGCTCATGTGCCTTCTTAAGGCGGTTGTCCCTAGGTGAGGGCTGGGCTTACCGCGACTTATGCGTTGACTGCAAAGATTACAGATGGCAACACTATTGTCAGCAGTGTACACGTTAAAAAAAGTCCATACTGCGGAGCCATGTGCCGGCATCCTGGGAGCGCCAGATGTGACCGTACATGGTTGATGCCTCGCTCCTGATACATTAGCAGTCTGCTTTGTCCCTCCTGTGCAATGTAAGTTCTTCCTGCTTCTCCTCCCTATCTGCTGGTCCATATGTCCCTCTGAACTCCCCTCCTCTTCCTCTCTTGTGGGCACCCCCGTGACATCACTAGACACGTCATCATCGACGTCAACTTCCCCACCGCTATAATTAGAAATCTCGGAGTAGGCAGCAACACCGGGGACCAACCTCCTCTTTGGGCCGATATGGATACTGTCGTCAGACTGCTGAGTGGTGGTTGTTTCTACCTCCTCTTCCTGATCCAATGCCAAGAGTGGCTGTGCATCGGAAATGTCTTGATATGGATCAGAAAATAATTCCTGTGACTCAAGCGGAAGGTATATGGTGGTGGTGGTGTTGGTGGTAGTGTCTTTGGGGGGACACACAGCAGAGAGTGAAGAAGAGGGTGCAGATCAAGAGGATGAGGAGGGTGCAGAAGAGTAAGGCTGAGTGAGCCACTCGACCAAGTCTGGTGCGTCCTTTGACGTAATCGCACGCACCTTCTGCAATTTGCCACTTTGGCTCAAGCCTGTTTCTCCTGCCCTACCCCTACCACCCCTGTGGAAGGGCCTGCCTCTTCCTCTGCCTGTAATTTTTTAAATGACCCTTTGGCAAAAGTCTCTAGAGAAGTGCAGTATGTATGTGGAAGAAGGTATATAACACCCCACTTCAAACTGTCATTTTTGGAGGCCACTGGTCTATCACACCAGTTTTAATACTTTTTTTTATTGCGTTTGTCACTCTTTATAGTATCGCTGCAGAACCACTCAGCAGTCACAATGCTGCACAGTGGAAATGCACTATACTATGCTTTCTATATGTGCAAGTATTTTATACGTGTATTACACACCTATATACTGCACACCAAATAGTACACCTATACCAGTCCTTAAAAGGACCTTTGTGGACCTAGTAGCTAGTGATTTGAAGACTGTCCCTCAGTCCCTACACTGATAAAAGACAGCTGCAGAAACGAGCAGTAATCTGCAGCACAGCACTGCACCACAACCCTATATATTGTACACCTATACCAGTCCTTAAAAGGACCTTTGTGGACCTAGTAGCTAGTGATTTGCAGACAGTTCCTCGGTCCCTACACTGATAAAAGACAGCTGCAGAATCAGGCAGCAGTCAGCAGCAGTGCACCAGCACCCTATATACTGTACACCTATACCAGTCCTTAAAAGGACCTTTGTGGACCTTATAGTAATAGCTAGCTAGTGATTAAACTGACTGTCCCTGCTCCACACAGCATCCTGTCCCTACACTGACAAAAAACAGCTGCAATCACCAGCACAGCAGTGCACTGAACCCTATATACTGTACTACACCTATACCAGTCCTTAAAAGCACTTTTGTGGACCTAATAGCTAGTGATTTGTGTCACTACAGTTTATCCCTGCTCCACACAGCATCCTGTCCTTACACTGATATAAGACAGAATGTAAAATGGCCGCCAGATCATGTCTATTTATAAGGTAGGGGGAATATCCAATTGTCCATGTGCTGAAATGTCTCAATTGGCTGTCCTGTACCCCATGATGGATGTGTCATCATGGGTCAAAGTTCTTTCACACTGTAAACGCATATGTCCGCCAGGCGAACAGCGCCAATAGTCCGCCGGTTTGGCGAATCGCGAACATGCAAAATTTGCCACGAACCGACCACCGGGCGAACCGCGAGACCATCCCTAATTAAGTTAAGTAACAAAAAAAAGAAACAGTGTAAAATAAATTGAAATAAAATGAACAAATACATTTTAAAAAATGTAAACCCCCCTGCACATGTGCAAATGTAATTTAGATATTGCCAAAATTGTCAGAGTGAGACCAACAATTCTAGTACCAGACCTCCTGTTTAAAGTGATATTAACGTCTTGCTTTTTTTGTTTAAAAATAACAAACATGTTATACTTACCTGCTCTGTGCAGTGCTTTTGCACAGAGCTGCCCAGATCCTCATCTTTTTGGGTCCCTTGCTGGTGCTTCTGGCCCCTCCCTCATGCCAAGTGCATCCACAACAAGTAGCTTGTTATGGGGGCACCCAAGCCAAGCCGCTGCTCTGTGTGTCCAATTCAACATGAAGCCACTACTTGGCCCTGCCCCCTTTTCCTCCTCATTGTCTCACTGACTTTGAGGACTGGCAGCCCACGAGTGACCAGCAGTAGAAAGACTATTTTACGGACTAATGTTCATTTATATATTTGCATCTGTCAAACACTAACATCAGAGTGTGCCATATTAACCCCTCAATTGTGTTGCTTTTGCCTGATTATATTATATCACTGTCTGCACATGGACTTTATAACATCTAAGCCCCAAAGTTACACCTAAATTCTGGGCCATTCTGACTGGCAACACCCCAAAATCTACTGCTAGGGCTAAAGCTTGCCCACTCCTGATCTGCCTCACTCACGTTCCTTTTGGCTCTGAAGGGCCGCCTCACTGGCCAGTAGGAATGTGTGGGAGGCAGAAAGAGTGGGAACATTTTTAACGCTACTCAGAAGTACCCAAGCTTTGCCAATCAGATTGGGCCAATACTTAGGCTTACAGTGATTGTAAATGATCACGTTGTAAAACAACCCATTCAGTTTAAAATAGAAATGAAAGGAATTTTTGTATTAATATAAAAAAAAAAAATGTGAATACATTTTTTCCCTTTTTTTATAAATGATCACATTCCCTCTGTTCTCAGCTGCATACGAGTTGGGGGAAGGAGAAGCAGCAGCATACTAAGCTTCCCAGTAAATTGCTGTGGAGCAGGGGGCCTGTCAGGACAAGTCTGATCATTGGAGGATAGTAAACTGGGTTCCCAGTAAATCTAAAGAACTGGCCACGGTGTGCTCCCCTACTTAGCGTGGCCAGTTTTTAATAGGAAAGCAAGGGGATTAGCAGGAACATCAGGGATTTCACATAAAGGAAGCAATACAAAGAGAACAGGATACCTTCCCATACAAGAGCATGGTACAGCAGGCACATATCAGGAATATGAAGTGGCCGGGTAACAAACGTTTCAAAAGCAGGACTTGGCACCGGTATGTACAAATAACCCTAGATGCCTACATTTTATACCCAAAGTGTGTTTTTCATGTCAGAGCTGCCTTAACTGAACTCTACATTTTTATGATTCTATTCCAAAACACAATAGTCCCTCTGATGTGATACGTTTCATTCTATTCAAATTACTGACTCTGCTGTGTAACAATTATTATGGTTTTATTTCAAATGCAAAAAAGCAATGTACAAAGTGCAATGAACCACAGCATTCAATAAACAATCGTCTGTCATGTTCAAAACTAATGAAAGGGGAAATTGTATTAAGTGGTTGAACTTTGCATATCATAATTGCTCTACCCACTGCTTTAATAATTAAATTGATATAGACATATACTTAAAATCTAAATTCAGTTCTGCTTAATCTGTGTATGTATACACGGGGGGTGGGGGGGATCTGTTTGGAAGTTATAATACTTTATCATCCTGTATGCACTACAACATGATATGAACATTTAAATAATCCCAATCCAAATTCCTCAGGTGATGAAACTTCTGAAAACACAGGACTGTCTTTATTATGCTTTTCTACAAATCTCAAACTTTTATCACTTTCAAGAAGTTTCTGCGAACAGCTGCAAGGCTAGAGTTCTAATTGCAGTTGGTGCGTGTTAGAGGAAAAATGCAGTGGATGTATAATAGCTGTGGAAAGCGGGATTCCCCTTTAATACATTAGTGTTAACAAAATTGCCATAATTCAACAGGATTTACTAAGTAGAATAACCTAACAGCCAATTATGTGCTGCAAATAAACAGGATAGGGCTCCCTTTACCAATTATCACATCTAAAGTGAATGCAGGCTTAATCCAATTCATCTTCCTTAGGCTTGTATACATGTGCGTAACCCTCTGAAGAGCAATCTGCATTTGGATTCCTTTTCAGAGGGCATTTGGCAGTCAGTGAGGAAGTATTATGTTGCCTCCTCGCCACCCGATTTACCCTGTAAATACCACACCACTGTGCTGCAATTGTGTGCATTCATGTGCTTGCGGGGTGGTTGCAGCGTGGTCAGGGTGTGTTAAAACTGTGGCTCAACCACCTGGTCTTACCACCCCCCTGGCCACTTGTGTGAACCCTTAAGCTGATCATATTTTTGGAAATTTGATAGAGCAATAAAACCTTCTATGGCACTTTTTTTTTGATATTGGAAAGCAATGGCACACACAAAGGCCTCATGCATACTACAGTTAAAAATGCCTGTTTTACAGGTACTTGGCATTTTTTTCTGCGTCTAAAAGCCTCTTTATGTTAGCGCTGCACTTACACTATATTCTTTGGTTTTTTGGCTTGCAAAGACCTACTTATGTGTTAAAGAGGAAGTAAACCCTGGTGGGTTTTACTTCCTTTTTATTTCCGGTAAAGCATAATGAGCTACTAGCTCATTATGTGTCACTTACCTGAAACCGAAGCCTGGGATGTCTCCAGGTCTCTCCACTGGCAGGCAGTGTCCATCTTCACCCCTCTTCCTTCCAGCCCCGCAAACTCTGGCTCTGTGACTGGCCGGAGTAGCATGACGTCACTCCGGCACATGCGCATGGGCGCCTCCAGTCACGGCAAGACCCCTATTAAAAATGGCATGATGTGCCCTTTTTAAAGGACGCATGCGCCGTAGTGATCTGCGCTTGGCTTTTTAGTAATGGTTTAGAAGATGTTTCAAGCACCTACAGGTAAGCCGTAATATAGGCTGGAGTCAAGTGCTCCAGAGCTTAGTAAACAAGGTAAAGCTTCATTTGTCAAAGAATACCCAATCACATGCAATGAAAAAAAAACAATTTTTGCTTGTATGTGATTGGATGATGAAAGTCAGCAGAACTTTTGCTCATTTACTAAGCTCTGGAGCAACTGCTCTTGCAGAGTGCAACTGCGCTTTACAAAGCGCACAATCTATTTGCCTTTAGTAAATCTACCCCAATTAGTCTTCCAGGAGTTCAGCTTTAATGTAAATGAGGCCCATTGTCTTTATGTCATAAAGATGATTGTGAACAGCAGATCTCAATTCTCATCCCGTCGGCTCACCATTATTATTTGTTTCCCAGATTATTTAAAGACTTGATGGATTGAATTTGATGCATGTTATCAGAATGAATTAGCGGTGGATCCCCCCATCTAAAATAACTATAATCAGTAAAGCTATATGTGCATTGAAAGCAATCTGTTGTTTCTTTCAACTTGAAGGATCGTCTTTGTTGAAGGTGGCAGACAAAGCCATGTGCCATGTGATCCAGCTTCTGAGGACAGCTACTCTTACTTTTATAAAAGGATTAATCAGACTGGAAAACCAAAGACAAAACCTGTCTTTCTTTCTGCTGAGATCTGAGTATCCGGCCTCTACTTTTCATTTCTTTATCTAGATCCTCAGTCAAGGAATACAAGGAAGAGAACAAGCATTTTTAATACACTTCAGAAGGCTGAACAGTAAAGGGTAAAATGAGACTAATGTCTGGTGTTTGTCAGCAGCTGAATATAAGTTGGGATCACGGAGAGCTACTTTGCCTTTGCTGAAGAGCAGTGTCAGTGAATATTAATTTAGTGCTTACCTTTTAAAGATGAGGGATATTAAACGGTGAGCCTGAAAACAATAGGATAAAACGAATACTTAGAGATGAAAAAAAGTACAGAGAGAAGTAGAATTTGTCATTAACATCTTGCATTATATCACACACTGAATTAATGATGAATCATGTACTGCATAAAGCCGTGCCTATTAGTAATATGGAGTATTTTTTTAAGTTAACATGGTAATTATAAAAGGAAATCAAGACAAGTCGGAAATACGTATTTTTACTTTTTTTGTTATGTGTAATCTGCTGTTAATAGATAGATCTGCCGTTGATGAGTCAGTTTAGTGAATCTACATGAAGACTATATTACATTAGAGGTACAATTACAAAAACCAATGTACTACATAATAGTTGACTAGTATTTTCATTTTGACTTAATTTGGGGCAGAGCTACAGAGATAATTTATATCAAAGGGGACTGATAATTATTTAGGTTGCCATAGCAACTAATCTAATTCCAGCTGTTGTTCCACTGGATCATGTTAGAAAAGAAAAGAAAATATGGCTATCATGGGTAACTTAAAGTGGTTGTAAATGTTCAGATATATAAAAAATAATAATAATAATAATAAACATGTTATACTTACCTGCTTTATTCAGTGGTTTTGCACAGAGCAGCCCAGATCCTCCTCTTCTCAGGTCCCCCTTTGGCGCTCCTGCTCCCCCCCCCCGCCGAGTGCCCCACGAGGCCACTGATGCATGCTTGCTCCCAAGCTGGCTCTGTATGTCCATAAGACACACAAAGTGCAGCTCACCCCTCCCCCCCACTCCCTCCTCACTGGCTATGATTGACGGCAGTTGTGTCTGAGCCAATGAGGAGGGAGAGAGCTAAGGGAGCCTCTGCTCTTGTGCACATTGCTGGATCGAGATCAGGCTCAGGTAAGTATAAGGTTTTTTTTTTACGTTAATGCAGGGAATGCATTAAAGGGATTGTAAAGGCAGATTTTTCTTTTTATCTTAATGCATTTCTAAATAGCTACCCAATTAACATGTTTAATGATCAACCTTGAACCTTCACCAACTGCTCTTCAAAATTCAGCACTGCAGCTTTGACTCTAACGGCCTGTCATGGATTTTAAGAGGGCCTTATGACAAAAACAAAGATAGCCCCCCACCCAAAAAAAAATAAAAAATCAATACTAGTGTAACACAGCCAAAATATACTTTCTTGATCATACATCATGGGACACAGGAGATCATTACATAGTGGGTTATATAGGCACCTCTGGTGATTGGACACTGGTTAACCCCAATTAAGGAGAGTTCCTCCCCTATATAACCCCTCCCATATGGGAGACACCTCAGTTTTTTCGCCAGTGTCTATGGTGGTTGGTCACGTAAAACATGTGCTATGAAGAAAGCTCTGTGCAGGTCCCTGCGGGGGCCTAAGGGCTACAACAAACCGGATCCATATCTCGGGCCGATATTTGACTCCCAAAATGGTATGGTACCTGGGCCTTGTCATCCGAAGAAACGAGGTTTGGCCTGTAAGTCCTCTCCTATTGGAAGACTGGGCTCTGGGAAAACCAGACTTGGTGTACTGTTTACACATGTGGCACGAAAGTTTCTGGCAGAGTCTTTTACAAGGTCCAGGTAAGAGGTTCTTCTGAGAAAGAACCTCAGAAAAACCTGAAGGTTGGCAAACTCTGCCCGCCGTGATGGGTGAAGGCTGGAATCTGTCTGTTTTCAGCAATTCCTGCGGCGAGGACAGGTAAGGGAAGTTAATCCTATATATAATTATATGATGGATTTCTTCATTTGAGTAGTTGTATGTCTTACCTGGTTTCCAACACTAGAGGGAGTAAGAGCAGCCTGATGCATACTTACATGCCTTTTCAGTACACACGCTCAGTGAAGCCTGGTTCTCCAGAGGTCTCACGTCTCCACTGCAGTCCCTGCCACAATAAGGTAATACAGGGGTCCCACATAGTCTGGGGGTCCCACGCAGCTCTGATGAGATTCCTTTTCCACCCCTGGATTCCGGCGGTCCTCATGCACACGCACGAGCAAGAGTCTCGTCTGGTGGTTACAAACCGGGAATTTGCTGAAGGGCAAAACTTTTCTTCCTCTTCCATGGAAGGTTATTATGACAGATGCCAGTCTGACAGGCTGGGGAGCAGTGTTAGAGGAGACGTGCTCGCAGGGGAGATGGTCTGCGATCGAGAAGCTATTGCCCATAAATGTCTTGGAGATCCGGGCAGTTTACATGGCTCTCATAAAGTGGTCTTCCAGACTACGGGGTCTCCCTGTTTGGGTTCAGTCCAACAATGCCACAGTAGTGGCCTATATCAATCACCAGGGTGGTACCAGGAGTCTGGTTGCGCAAAAAGAGGTCAATCGCATACTTGTCTGGGCAGAAAAGCATGTTCCATGCCTTTCTGCAGTCTTCATTCCAGGAGTGGAAAATTGGCAGGTGGATTTTCTGAGCCGCCAGCAGTTGTGCCCAGGAGAATGGGCTCTGCACCCCGACGTGTTTTTGGACATATGTCGCAGGTGGGGTACTCCAGACGTAGATCTGTTTGTGTCCAGGTTCAACAGAAAACTGGACAAATTCGTGTCAAGAACAAGAGATACACTTGCTCAGGGGTCAGATGCTCTAACAGTTCCCTGGGATTAGTACAATCTGATTTATGCCTTCCCCCGTGCCCGCTTCTAACGCGGTTCCAGGGAAGAGTCAAGAGGGAGACAAAATCGGTCCTTTTGGTAGCCCCGGCTTGGCCCAGGCGACCGGGGTATGCAGAGATCATGAATTTGGCAGTAGGCAGGCCATGGATCCTCCCTCTCCGGCCAGATCTGCTCTCACAGGGTCCGATTTACCATCCTGCTTTACACAGTCTGAATTTGATGGTTTGGCTGCTGAGACCCACATTCTGAGAGACCGTGGGCTTTCGGGCCAGTCCTTTCTACTCTGGTTAATGCCAGAAAGCCGGCCTCCAGGCTTATTTACTACAAAATCTGGAGGACATATGTTTCCTGGTGTGAACTCAGGAAATGGCATCCTAGAAAGTATGTCATTAGCAGGATCTTGGCCTACCTCCAGTCAGGCCTAGAAATGAATTTGGCCGTAAGCACTATCAAGGTGCAGATTTCGGCCTTGTCAGTGTTTTTTCAGAAGCCACTTGCATCGCATTCCCTGGTGCGGGCTTTCATCCAGGGGGCTATGCAGATAAGGCCGCCAGTCAAACCTCCGGTATGCCCATGGGATCTGAATTTGGTTCTCTCGGCTTTGCAGGGGCAACCTTTTGAACCGTTGCATCTGGCTTCATTGGTTCTTTTGACCAAAAAATTGGTTTTCTTGATAGCCATATCCACGGCTAGAAGAGTGTCAGAACTAGCAGCTCTCTCCAGCAAAGAGCCGTATCTAATTGTTCATAAGGACCAGGTGGTCATGCGCCCCAACAGGTCCTTTCTACCTAAGGTGGTTTCGGGATTCCATTTGAATCAAGATGTAATCCTACCATCCTTTTTTCCGGACCCACAGTCCGCAGAAGAAGACTCTTTGCACACTTTGGATGTGGTTAGGGCAATCAGTATCTATCTTCAAGCAACTGCTCAGATAAGGAAAACTGATTGCTTATTTATTTTGCCGGAAGGCCCTAGGAAGGGCCAGGCGGCATCAAAATCCACACTCTCAAGGTGGATTAGACAGACTATTTCTCAGGCCTATAGTGTTAAAGGGAAAATCCCTCCTTTTCAAGTGAAGGCGCACTCTACTAAGGCTGTAAGTGCTTCTTGGGCAGTGCATCACCAGGCCTCCCTGGCTCAGATCTGTAAGGCTGCAACTTGGTCATCAGTCCACACATTCACCAGATTCTATCAGGTGGATGTCAGAGGGCAAGAGGATATCGCCTTTGGGCGCAGTGTACTGCAGGCTGCAGTTTAGGTCCTCCGGCCCATGGCGGTCTATAATTATGATCTGTGTCTCCCTCCCCTCAATCTGAGCATTGCTTTGGGACATCCCACTATGTAATGAGCTCCTGTGTCCCGTGATGTATGATCAAGAAAATAGGATTTTTATATACAGCTTACCCGTTAAATCCTTTTCTTGAGAGTACATCACGGGACACAGGGCTCCCGCCCCTCTTGGGTTTTACGTGGTTTCCTATTGCTTTGCTACAAAACTGAGGTGCCTCCCATATGGGAGGGGTTATATAGGGGAGGAACTCTCCTTAATTGGGGTTAACCAGTGTCCAATCACCAGAGGTGCCTATATAACCCACTATGTAATGAGCTCCTGTGTCCCGTGATATACTCTCAAGAAAAGGATTTTACAGGTAAGCTGTATATAAAAATCCTATTTTCTTCTGTGTCATGAACATTAAACTGCAGATGGTTGCCGTAAAGCATTTTCTTAAATATAGAGTTGCTGGTGATTTGAAACTGAGAAGGAAAAGAAATCACCAGATCTCCAAGCTTAATAGTGTCCTGAAATAAAAACAACAAAAAAAGGCATGGGGTCCTTCAAATTCCATACCAAACCTTCTAGTCTGGTATAGATTTTAAGGTGGAACCTCACTCAAAAAAGAAGGAAAAAAGTGCAAGGTATCTTTCCACAATTCCTTCCTGCTATGAGCATGCAACCTTTGTGGCCAGGAAAGGGAAGTAATTAGTGTGCACAACCCTGAACCATGCCAGGCCACATGGCCTCAACATGAGAGGGTATTTTGTCAGGGGGGAAAGGGGGACCTCCTGTAAGAGCACCTTTTGTCCAGGTTGATGAGGACAAGGGTGTTTTCCTTACAACCCTGGTGTGGTAGTTGTGGGGGAATCTGCTTAGACCCAAAGGGGTGATTTATTAAAACTGCAGAGTGCAAAATCAGGTGCAGCTGTGCATGGTAGCCAATCAGCCTCTAACTTCAGCTTGTTCTAATTTAAAAGGAGCTCCAGGCTCTTTCATAAAAAGTTAAAAGTCAGCAGCTACAAATCCTGTAGCTACGGACTTTTAAGCTTAGGACACTTACCTGTGCAGGGATCCCGCGGTGTGTCTTCATTCCAGCCAATTTTTCCATCTGCTCTTAGGTGCTGGTGCCACCATTGCTTGTAAGGGAAACCGGTAGTGAAGCCTTGCATCTTCACAGCCAGTTCCCTACTGCCAATGCAAAAAGCGTGCTGCTCTTTGTGAATGGCCCAGCAGCGGGGGAAAGAGGACAGGGGTGAACTTTCAGAAATGGGAGTGGGTACCTGTCAAAACAAGGTACCCACTCCCCCCCATGAAAGGTGTGAAATGTGGCACTGGAGGGGGTGGAGGAGGAAGATAAGCGGAGCTTCCCCTTTTGGAAGCAAATTGTTTTCTTTGCAGAGCTACACTCAAGATTTAGTAAATCAACCCCAAAGAGTCTACTGAACTAAGTGACAACAGATATCCAATGTCTAAAATTGTGTTTTAATAGTGGCCATGATTTTTGAGGGGAGATCCATTCACTGTAGATTTGTAAAAGCTTTTCTTCAGCTGTATGATGGCTGCCTTGATCTGAGAGCAAGACTTACAACATAGGACTAATAGGTAGACTTGTGCACAATGGAAAATTTTGTTTAGTTTTGGTTCGTTGTCATTCGTAAACTACATAATTTTTTTCTGTTATATTCGTTATGTTATGTTAATACGTTTTCAGATCATTCGTTATTTCTGAGTGTCAATATTCGTTATACTGAATCTTGAATCATGTTGAATTAATTCTTTATATGCTCTATAATTTTGTTCGCATTCGTTGAAATTTGATATTTATGTATGTATTATATTCGTGATAATGATTTGTAGTTTGTAACGTTGTTTGTTTATTGAATCTTTTAACACACACAATGACAATATCTCTTCTCCTCTGCTCAAATACAATACAACACCCTTCTCACTCAGTTCTCAGGAATGCACTTTGCCAGTAATCCAACCTCCAGCACAAAATTAATCAGCTGATTGGACTATAAAATTTACTTTGAGTTGACCTTTTGATTCATTAAATCTTTAACAAATTACAGAATCATGTCAAATTCATTCGTTATAGCCGCTATGATTTCTTTTGTATTAGTTGAAATTAGTTATTTCTTTATTCGGATGCTTCCGAATGTCCGAAAGATGCAAAAACGAATTACAAAACGAATTGCACAAGCCTACTAATAGGAAGGCATCAGAACTTTTCTCAGCAAGCATGCATTAAACTTACTTAGTGCTTCACCTGTTCAATTAAACACACTCCTATGACATGAGTTTTGTTTTATTTAACATTATTACTTTTAACCAGCCCATACCTTTTATCTGTACTTCATGTAAATTAATACAAGTACATTCACGTCCGAAATTACATATTGCAATTTTGAAAATGAATGTCCTAGACAAGTATCTATTGGAACAATTCAACATTATTAATAGATTGCATATTTCTTGTTCAGCTTCACAGCGGCTGATGGAAATATATGTACTTTTCTGTGTTTTTTCATGACAAGCAAACTAGACCCAGAAGAGCTATTTCTTTCTACCAATTTACACAATTGGTACATTCACATCTCTAAGTGCAATCTTTGCCTACATCAAGTTGTCTTCCAATTGTCACAGTTCATTTAGCTATGTACTAGCCAGTATCTCAAAAATCAATGTAGTGCTTACTATTTATCAGGCAGTCACTCTTTAACCATAGATCATTCCCTGCAGTTTCCTTTTTTGCAATATTTATTTTCACATCTTTGAGTCTCCTGTGTATGTTTTTATGCTTCGTTCAATTTAAGCCAATGTGATATATATTTTTAATATGTGGCTTTTTTTGAATGCAACATTCTCAGCAGATGACGTTGCTTCCTGATCAATAACATTAGTTGGCCTTAATCTCCTTATTACATTTATAACTCACTAGTAGCACAGCCAACAAATACTTCAACTTTCTTCTGTGTCATTAACATTAAAACTGCAGATGGTTGCTGTAAAGCATTTTCTTAAATACAGAGTTGCTAGTGATTTGAAACTGAGAAGAAGACAGCATCAGATCTCCAAGCTTAATAGTGTTCTGTGGGAAGTGCTGACAATACAATTCTAATCCATTACTCCATGGGGGTCAGC
The DNA here is from genome assembly GCF_037356315.1 of Lithobates pipiens. Classification (NCBI taxonomy): domain Eukaryota; kingdom Metazoa; phylum Chordata; class Amphibia; order Anura; family Ranidae; genus Lithobates; species Lithobates pipiens. The sequence goes on from NW_027507903.1 coordinate 68,148,280, forward strand.
CTGGCACATAGCTAATCTGAAAGTCTGATTAAAAAAGGGTGAGGGGTTTGCTGGAAAAATAATTTGCATATTAGACATATTAATTCAGTTTAAGCTGCTAAATAGGTGAATGATCTATCAAAGACATTTCAACTGAAGTATATTTCCTCTGTACAGAAAATGTGACTGCATTCGTGGGATGTTTGCTAGGCATTTACAAGATATTTATATGGCATATTCAAGGGATCAGCGTACAAAGTATTTTGTATAGCCTTGTTGAATGATTGTTAATCTGAAAAGTGATCTCTCTCTTCCCTCTTCTTATTACTGCTGGTTTACCAAATCCTTCATTGATAACAACATTGATAAATAATTCATGCTATGTTGCAAATTTGAATCTAACAATGGTGGCTCTAATTACAAATTTACTGTGATGTTGAACACAGCTGTAGAAATTTGTACATACTCAGTAAAGTCGTAAGAAGAAAATGTATGATGTACAAAATGCAGTAACTAGGGCCATTATAATGAATGATTTAACCACAGAAAACCTAAAGCCAAACTCCATCTTCTAAGGGAAAAAAAACATTGGCTAGCATGTGAGAAATTGGGAAAAAAAGCAGATCCAAGTGCAATATTCACCTCTTCTCTGGTGCTGCCCCCACAAACTCTCAGTGTAGTAGGAGTCCAACGTTATAATTGTTCAACTTGTTACAACAAGCAAGGCAAAAGACAGCCAAAATGTTTTGGGGTTACACAATCACCCTTTATCAGGGATGAGTAAAATAGTAGAATGTTAAAAGAGACTCAGCAATCTGAGTAGTGCACCCATATTGTATAAAGCCCCGTACACACGATCAGAAATTCAGCCAGCAAAAGACAGATGAGAGCTTTTGGTTGTAAAATGGGACAGTGTGTATGCTCCATCGGATTTTGCTGGCCGAATTCCCGCCAGCATAAGATTAAGAGCATGTTCTCAATTTTTTCAGTTGGAAAAAGTTCAGATTGAAAATTCCGATCGTCTGTGTCAATTCCAACGTGCAGAATTCCTTGGCATGCTTGGAAACAATTCGACGCATGCTCGGAAGCATTGAACTTCATTTTCTTGGCTTGTCGAAATGTTGTACGCCACCGCGTTCTTGATGGCCGAAAGTTCATCAAACTTTACTGTGACCGTGTGTATGCAAGCAAAGCTTGAGCGGAATTCCATTGGAAAAGCCATCCAAGATGTTTCAGACGGAAATTCTGCTCGTGTGTAGGGGACATTAGAGTAAGGAACACCCACCACAATCACTGGAGATTGTGCTGGATTGATCTGGGGACTGCAGGAAAAATTGTATATTTAGGCCGCGTACACACGCGGGGACTGTTCGCTCAACTTTGTCCGTCAAACAGTTTCACCGGACAGTCCGCTCAAAATTAGCATGGACGGACTTGCCCACACACGACGAACGAACAGTCCGCTGAAACCGTGCGCGATGACGTGAACGGCACGTACGACGGGACGAAAAATACGACGTCCTATACACTGCAATGCAAACTTCGGCGTGTAAATCCTTTCTGAGCATGCGCGGAACTTAGTTTGACGAAAAAGCCTACACACGAGGGGACTGTTCGCTGAAACAGAGTTTCAGCGGACAGTTTTTCGGAATTTCCGAAAAACTTTGTTCAGCAGACTGTCCGCTGAAACTGTCCGCTGAAAGCCCACACACGAGCGGACTGTCCGCCGAAACACTGTTCAGCGGACAAAGTTGAGCGAACAGTCCCCGCGTGTGTACGCGGCCTAAGTGATTTTTATAATAATAGGAGCAGGGAGACTTCAGGATGGAGTCATGGGGGAACTCACAAATGTGCAGTGAGACTCCTAGCCTCCCTGGCGGTATGATTATGTCAGATTGTTGGGTCTCAAATCGGTACATTGTTTTGCATAGAAATTTGGTGTTTTATATTGTAGGCCTGTAAATCTTAGGAATGACTCACTTAAAGCTGTCCAAACCAGAGTCTAGTGGACATCCCGGGTATGATAAAGTTTGAAACACAAAATCATAAATTATAATATAATAAATAACTATAAATAATTATCAAAAATATAATAATAATAATAATAATAATAATAATAATAATAACATTTAGTCAATAATGTAATCAAATCAAAAACACTGACATTTGCTCAGTTGTAGTATTTTCACTTTCAGTGTCTGATGAGAAATTTCCCCACGAATCACTATCGCTCAGTATTGCAAGTGATTCTTATTTACTAGCGCTGTTTTCTAGCTATTAAAAAAAACGCTTTGATGTAAAGGGACGATTTTTGAAAGCCATAGACATTCTCAAGTTTCCAGGCAGAAAGAACAGTATATATAATATAAAAGTGCATGCGGGGCATTGGACAAAGCACTAGGGACAAAAGGGATGTGAAATGATTTAATACAGTAATGTAATATTTCAGATTACAGTGTACTGTATGTGTTATTTTTTTTGCACTCTTTAAATTTTCCACTAGGCTCCGTCCCCATGCATCGCAGCACTCGCAGGGAACAGAGCCCGGCACACAGTACATTGGGGGAGGACACAGCCCGCAGACACAGCAGGAGGACATTGCAGGATCCTGGGACAGGATAAGTAACTTTGCCTTGATCCTACAATGCAATCCCAAGTGTGGCTCGGGGTTACCAATTTTGGTAGTGAAAATTCACCCAAGCCCCACTCGGGAATACCGCTAGGAAGGTTAACGTGGTTCTAAAGCAATAAGGGTATTAAAAAGCTATCTAAATGCAACTCTCCCCAACTTCCCCTAAATACCTATTTGAACCTGATCTCGATAGAGCGATGTGCACAAGAGCAGCAGCTCTCTCGGCTCTCTACCTCCTCATTGGACAGAGAGGCAGCAGTGGGAGCCATTGGCTCCTACTGCTGTCAATCACAGCCAGTGAGGAGGGAGTTGGGGCGGGGCTGAGCCATGCTTTGTGTGAAAGTGGACACACAGAGCCAGCTCAGGAATGAGCACACACAAGTGCCCCCAGAGCAGGAAGCTTGCTCTGGGGGCACTTGGCAGGAGGAGTAGCCAGGAGCACCGGCAGGGCACCACAGAAGAAGAGGATCGAGGCTGCTCTGTGCAAAACCATTGCACAGAGCAGGTATGTGTTATATGTATGTATGATAGAATGACCTTGCATGTCATTGTTGCTCTGCTTTACCAAATAATCCTGGTCAGAACCCATAAAAAATCAGGTCTCAGGACACACTTGCTGTTCAGCTGGGAGGAGAAGCAGCGGCCTGGCTCTTCCTTCCCCCTGCCTTCAGTTTAGTTCAAGTGGTTGTATTGTCCGCTTGGTCATTTTTACCTATAATAAGGCTTACCTGTAGGTAAAATGAATATCTCATGGACCTGTACTTATGCACAGTGAACATCAGGCGAAGGTCTGGCGTATCGCGCCAAAACTTGCCAGAATGGAGGGCTTCAACATGCATCCAGGGAGTGACGTCATTGTGGCTTTGGTCACATACAGCTCTGGAGCCGCAAACCCGGAAGAAATGCAGAGGGAGCATGTCAGCTCCCTCTGAGCTTTGTTCTAAGGTAATTATTTCATAATGAGCTAGTATGCGGTGCATACCAGCTCATTATGCCTTTGACTTACAAATTCTTTTGTTTTCTTTGGGCATACATCCAATTTTTTTTAACAGAAATTTTTTTCTTTTTCTTACAACAAACAAGACAGTACAAACATACATGTTTGTTACTAAGGAGCTGACATCAGGTAATTAATTACATAACATCAATATTGGATGTGCAGGGGATAGTCACTCTCTTTAACCTTTTCATTTTCCCCAGGATGTGGGCTGTACACAACTCATAGGACAAGTATAAGTAAGTGGAAGAGTCTGGAGTATGCCAACCTATGAGGAGCAGAACACGCCCCCTCTGCCATAGGGGGATGGGGGGGGATGGGAAGAGAGGCCCCCCTCTGGTCCACTTTTTATACAGAGAACTGCCCTTGGCTCCAGGGGGAGGGAGTTAAGTCGGTCCCTCCCCTAGAACCAGATAGGTCTTTGGCATTAGCGTCCACCCAAGGCGTCACCGCCCAAGATGGGTCAGCCGGACGCGTCGACCCAATTTGACCATACTTTATCATATTTCTGAGGAACATTCCTGCTCTCATATGTAATGTGGTATAATGTCAACACACTATTTATTGCCCTTTTCGAAGCTTCTACATATGGGGGCTCCTTTTGCTTCCACTTGAGGAGTATTTCCCTTCTAGCATAGAATAGTGAGTAGGTGAGACATAGCTTAACATAACGGTCTTCTTCGATGTCTTCTAGGTTACTCAGTAGCAGAGTTCGGGGATCTAATGGTACTGTGACACCACCTACCGTTCCCAGGGTGTCCTCCACCGCAGTCCAGAACACGAGCAATTTGGGACAGGACCAGACCATGTGAAAGAAAGTTCCCATTCCTACCTCGCATCTAGTGGGCATACATCCAATTTAAGATCAGTCCGTCTAACGGCGGGGGGAGGGGGGTGGTGGTCTGCTTGTGGCTATTGCCACCTTCCTGTCTGGCACCTGTTTTCCCCCAGGGTGGTGTCGTTAGTTCCCCCTCCCCCCAAACATTTAGCACCAGCCACCACTGACACTATATACTGTATGTAGTTGAGGCTACATACAGGAAATTGTTTGTTTGAACCAGCTTGGTTCAGAATTTTTATTTCAAGGTAATTAAACTATGGAGTTCAGCTTTAACATACAATGCAGAAGAGTGGTTTCTACATTTTAGCCCTTTGTTGCAATAGAAAGTGTTAAAATCGAGTTTACAGATGATAATGAAGAACTGCCAGAACAGGGCAGGGTTAATTATGGTAACATTACTCCGCAGCCCCTCCTATACATTGCAAAGTAGGGAGAGCATGTAAGGAGTTTAAGCAAGTAAAAAGCACTAAAAAAACTAATCAGCAACTTTATTTTTCTTTTTTTTCAGTTATACTATGTTAATGCTATTTTGAATGTGACAAATATAAAATAGGTGTTTACCCAATTTGGTGGAAATACGCTTTAAAGAGGGTGCCCAGAAACCATGGTGATCTTCAAATACACAGACAGACACAAGTGGCATACTTCCAATGGCATCTCTTGTAAGTCCCTACCCCTCTGTATGGGCAGCTATCAGAACAGATGGACATGGTCACAAAAGATATAACCGCTGGTAGCTGAATGCACTTTTTACATCAAAAAAAGGTTGAAATTTTGGAAATGAACTCAAACTAAGACATTTATGCAAACTAAAATGGCTAAAATTATTTGTGCCGGAGAAGCTTTTAGGTAATAATTTGCAAACATTATTATTTTTCACTAAAGTTATTATTCTAGGCTTCCTTGTGAGTGTCAAATTGCTTTTTCTTGTTTTGTTTTCTTTCAGCACTTGCAGCAAATATTATATAGCAACAGCATACAATAGCAATTATTTTGTATATTTAAACATAGTGTGAAAATGGTGGAAGCAGTGAACAGTTACATAAAGGCACTGGCCTTTTATAATAATGTGCATAGAATTATAACTTTTGAGTTTTGCTGGAGAGTCTCTATAAGCAACCAAAGGCTGTTACTCTAAATTTTTTTGTACTTCTTTTGTGTAGATGCTCTGCTGGCATGTTGTTGGTCTTTTCTACTTTCTTGGCCAGTCATCAACAAATCTTTAACGCAATTCTTTTGCTAAGCACATGTTTTAAGTACCCATACAAGTACAGAATATCTGCAGGGAAATGTCATTTTAGATAATTCAGCTGATAATCAGAAAGTTTATGGGGTGCCACCTTTCAAAATCAACAAATATTTTCTAAGAACAGCCAGGATTATTAACATGGTTATACAAGAACCACAGTGACGACTGTTAGGGATATGTCTTTACAAACAAGCTTTAAAGATACAGTGTATACTAAAGTGTAACTAAAGCCAAAACCTGTTTTTTTTTTTTTATTGGGTATAATGCCCAATTGGGGAGATTTCCCTTCACTTCCTGTCCCATAGCCAAAACAGGAAGTGAGAGGAAATCCCTCTAAAATCTGGACGAGGCGCCGCCCCCGCCCCACCCCCCCCGCCGTCCTCGCCCAGTAGGGATGGGCCAAACACCCCCCTGTTCATTTCGCAGCAAAACTCCCAAACAGGGGAAATGTTCTAACCCAAATGACAAACCTTACTGAAGTCTATGGGGGCCAAACAGGAAAAATCAAAAGTGCCCATTTTGAAGGCTTATATGCAAGTAATTGGCCATAAAAAAAGATATGGGGGTCTGGTTACTGCCCTGGGGGATATGTATCAATAAATATATTTTTTTAAACAATAATTTTTTCAGGAGTAGTGATTTTCATTATACCTAAAGTGCAACAGTAAAAATCTAAAATTCCTTTCAATATAGTGTCTGGGGAGTCCCCTTGATGTGCTTGTAAAGTGGCTCATCTGTTGCATATATAGAACCTGCTACAGCAAAAATTACATTTAAAAAAAAACAAGAAATAAGTCAAATCCCATTTAAAATGACTCGTGGTTGCAATTGCAGGCACCAGGCTATTAAAAGGTATGAATAAGTGAATAAAGTTGCGCTACGGACTACACAGAAAATTAATAGAAAATGGGTTAGAGCTGCCTCTACTTAGAAACCTCCATCCCAAAATTGGGGAGAGGGTACTATGGTTAGAAGTGTAGGAAAGTAGATTGTGGCGCTAAACCCAAAACTTTTATACTTTATATTTTATGTATTGTGAAAGCCCAGTCCTCAATGAAAGAAAAAAAAGAAAAAGGGAGTTATGTATACTGACTTATATAATACTATATGTCTAATACATGCTCATACTTAAGTGTATTAGTGCCAAGAATCCCCCAAAAAGGTTGCCACGAAAACTATAATAAGTTATTAATTACAAACTGAATAAATAATGGTGATAATTCATATAATAAACATGTGCTAACACAAAAGTGCTGTCAAAATTAGAAGACCATCGAACGTTATAAAGTTCATTCAGAAAACATTGTACGTTATAAAATTCATTCAAAAAACACATTAAAAAATCATTGGAAAAATGTCCCATATAGCGGTGAGATAAAGTGACTAGTGCAAAAAAGTGCTGGTGTCTTCAGTAAAGAGAAACAATCTTCCCCGGTGCGCCTCTCAGTGTTATGATAATTTGAATGCTCTCACCAGAATTCATGCCCCTATTGGGGTGGATGGGCTTTCACAGTATAAGCCACTGTGCTGATATCTGGCATTTGCTGATGATGCGCTGGGGGGATGTTCACTCTTCCGATCGTATTAAACCTCCGTTGATGTATATGTTAAAGGAAGAAACATATCCATAGTGTAGTATGTATTTACAGTGTACTTTATTTAGAACGAAAAACCTACTCACATATAGGAAGTGAAAAACTCGCTTTGTTTACAAAAGTCCGCCGGCCGCTGCTAGCTGTGGGGAAGATGCACGTAACACGTATTAAAAAAAATAAAGAAAAAAATGGTGTAGGGTCCCCCCAGTCAATACCAGGCCCCTCGGGGTCTAGTATAGATTTGGAGGGGAACCACACACCATTTTTTTTTAAAACAGCGTGGGGTCCCCCACAAAATTCATACCAGACCCTTATATGGGCTTGCAGGCTGGCGGGTCAGGAAAGGGAGGAGAGTGGGCGCTCCCCCCTGTATCAGGCCGCAAACTCTCAACATTGGGGGTGCTTTGGGAGCAGGCTGGCTCCACACCCCACCCCAAAGCGCCTTGTTCCCATGTTGATGGGGACAAGGGCCTAAACCCCACAACTGTGGCTGGTGGTTGTGGGAGTCTGCGGGCAGGGGGGCTTATAGGAATCTGGAAGCCTCCTTTACCAAGGGGACCCCCAGATCCAGTGCCCCCATGTGAATGAGTATCAGGTACCCCTACCCATTCACCAAAAAAGTGTCAAAAATAATAAACACAAGAGACATGTTTTTGACAATTCCTTTATTAAAATAAAAACATAAAATAACAGTGTCCCTTGATTTAAATCCACCTTCAATCACACTGCCCGCCGACCCAGAAAATCAATAACAATCTGTCTCCTGGGAGGCCTCCCACAGAATGCCTGCTCTGAGCTTTGACATTTCTTATATAGGTAAGGGGTCACCTGGCCACGCCACCCGTGGCACCGCCCCCTTCTGCCGCCACGGACTGGTACATGCTGGGCATGTGACATCACAAAGGGAGCAGTGCCACCCAGTGAAATGGCCAGGTGGGGCCGGCCCTTAACTATATAAGAAATGTCAAAATACAGAGCAGGCATTCAGCGGGAAGTGGAAGGGTTTTTGATTTGTGGCCTGGTATGGTTCGGGGGGGGGGGGGGGGGGCGCTCACTCACCCCCCTTTCCTGACCTGCCAGGCTGCATGCCTAGATAGGTGTCTGGTATGGATTTTGGATACCCATTGACAGCTGATATATCATCGGTTGTTAAGGACACCGTTGCCAGCTTCCTGGCCCCGCTCCTCAACAACCAGCTTGCACTGAGCCCTGATTGGGCAAAGCTTGTGCAGCACGCAGTGCATTGCAGGGTGTTCATCGGGGCAAACACCCGGGCAAACACCCGGGCGAACACCCTGCAAATGTTCAGCCTGAACTCATGCTCGAGCCAAACCGTTCGTCCATTCATAGTCCTCATTGGAAGACGCCCCCTCTATTCTTGTTTTGGTGATGACCCATAGTTTGGAGATTTTTATTAGCTTTCACTTTTGGTAATAATAGTAAACATGACAAATATACAGCGTGAACATACAGCAATAAAAAAAAAAAAACAACAGGTGTTCTAACCACTCTGCAAATAAAAATAAATGTTTTGCCTTTAGTTATAATTTAAGGGCATCCATCAACTGCCATTTACAAGTAATGATTGGAATTCAAGCATTGCTTCTATTTATCAGGCCCTTACCACCTTCCTGGGGAACAAAAATGGATGTCATCAGAGACTAAGGGAGCTTTTTTTTTTTTTTGCTATCTGTGTCCCAAAATGAGGAAGTCCCTGGTTGCTACCAGGGTCAACAAAACTAGTGCCCCCCATTAGAAAATTTCCTTTTCATTATTGTACTGGAGACAACTCAAAATTTTGGATTTTCTTTCACTTTTAATTTCAGTTTTAAAGGTAAACATGCCAAAAAGAGGGGGCACATCTCTTTAATAGGGACACAGACAGCAATACAAACCTGACATGAGTTCTAATCCTACTTCACTCTGCTAAAACAAAAATAAAAGTTCTACCTTCAGTTATACTTTATGTGTTCTTAAGGGCACTTTCACACTGCCAGCTCCCGGTCGTTGTAGGTAAAACATTGCTATTTTCAGCAGCGCTTTACCGTTGTTTTGCAGCGCTTTTTGGATGCTAGCAGGGCACTTTTACCCCTGCTAATGGCCAAAAAAGGCTTAAAAACACCCGCAAAGCCCCGCTTCAGCAGCACTTTGCCGGCAGTTCAGCAGCGCTGCCCATTGATTTCAATGGGCAGGGGTGCTTTAGGAGCAGTGTATTCGCCGCTCCTACAGTGCTGCAAAGAAGTTGCTTGCAGGACTTTTTTTGATGTCCTGCCAGCACTATGGCCAGCGGATTGTGGCTGAGGCTTTTTTCAGGCACTTTACAAGCGCTATTTTTAGTTCTAAAGCGCCTGAAAAACACCTCCAGTGTGAAAGGGGTCTAAAACTAAAGTTTTAATCTTGGTTAAGGCCATTGTATTTTTATTTTTGCTTTCTGTTTCTCACTGGAAAGATTTCCTATTTCCTGTCCCAGAGACACATCATAAAGTTAGAAGATATCTCTCCAAAACAATGGGCTAAAGCCTCTAAAGCCTAGTATACATGAGCCGAATATTGGGTGACATAGGCCAGTTCAATAAAAACCATCAGAAATTTGGCCCGTGTGTATGGCCGCTGGTTCAACAGAAGCCTGGCTTTCGGCCTGCTTATGTCAGATGAGCATGTTGGGAAACCAGCAGCCGACCGTCTCCTGGTCAGCGATCTGAGAGCGCTGACCGGAGTGTTCTGGTAATCCCCCTTACAGAACATAATAGCACACTAGGGTATATCGTTGTACCAACAATGGATTGTTAATACAGTGGCTTAGACCGAAGCCTCTGGTTTGAAAGAAAAAAAACTAGTGGTGTGTACAAGGCTTTAGAGAGCTGTTAGAAGAAGAGGTTTCCTCAAGAAAACATTTCCTCCTACCCCTTTTTCCTGTGACAATGAAAATGTTTGTGATTTTCCATTACTTTCTGTATTGGGCATAACAAGGCTGATTTAATAACAATGGAGAGTGCAAAATCTAGGGAAGTTCTACAAAGAAACCAATCAGCTTCCACATTTTTTGTCAAAGCTTATTTGAACAAGCTGAAGTTAGAAGCTGATTGGCTACCATGCACAGCTGCACCAGATTTTGTTCCCTGTAGATTTAGTAATTCAACACCAAGTTACTAGGACCAATACTGATAGTGAATCTCACCAGTGGGGACATAGACTACCACAACATCTGGCAAGGATTTTAACTCTTCCACATTCTATCTAAAAATTAAAAAAGAACAGTTTGCTTCACATACCTTTTAATTATGGAAGGATTTTTTTTTTATGGGGACAGTTTTGTTCCATCAGTCCCAAGCACTATGCTAATTTTTAGATCATGCACCCAATAACATACAGCCAGTTTGCCTACATTGTAGGTGGTATTAGCAATTACATGGTCAATCTACTTTTAGGGCCATGGAAATGCCTAGGCTTAGCTATCAGTGACACTTATATGGCACATTGTTATCTCAATGAGTTTGATCATAAACATGTTTATGCTTCATATTAATCAGGGTCTTGGTTCATGTACTCTGTTTTTTTATGATTGCTAAAAAATCTAGTGTATTGCAATGCACAATTGAACGCATATTTTATGCTCATAGTTGAGTGTATAGTTTCAGATATGGCTCACTTTCCACATTAATTTCATATTCCTTAGAATTCCAAATAGTACAAATATCGCAACAATGCTTCTGCTTCAAAAACTTTTCAACTCATTTATTTGGATGACAGTGCACTGTCCAGATTCAAAATTCCAGGTGTTGTTTTTTTATTTAGTAAATTATTTTGTGTCTGGTTAATTAAGGTGGGATATGATCAACATGTCTAACTTCATATTTGTTGTAGAAGTCACGCTAGCCGGTATGCAACAAAGCTGCTAGCAAAAAACAGTCAGACACACTGTGCATCCAAATTGATAAAAAATAAGCGCTGCAAATTATATTTATGTATAAATATGCAGTCCATATAGTGAACTTGAATTTATTTACTTTAAGGTCATCACAGAGGACAAGGGGACACTCTTTACATCTAGAGGAAAATAAATTTAATCTCCAAATATGGAAAGATTCCTTCACAGTAAGAGCTGTGAAAATGTGGAAGAGATTCCTTCCAAAGCAGGTTCTGGCCAGCTCAGTAGATTGCTTTAAAAAAGGCCTGGATTCTTACCTAAATATACATAATATAACAGGATACTAATATTTATAGGTAAAGTTGATCCGGAGAATTCCCGATTGCCTCTCGGGGGATCAGGAAGGAAGTTATTCCCCAGCAGGAGCAAATTGGATCATACTTTGCTTGGGTTTTTTTTTTTTTTCTTTTTGCCTTCCTCTGGATCAACTGTGGGTATAGGATTATATATATAGAATTGTATAATTTTTCCCCTTTTATTGGTTGAACTAAATGGACTTGTGTCTTTTTTCAACCAGACTAACTATGTAACTACAGTATGTAACTATGTAATTTAATAGCTAATCTCAGTATTGCAGTTTCTATCATGGAAGCACTATTAGGAACTACATTTTCACTACTTTTTTAAAGATTAAGGCTGAGTTCACACTAGAGAATACAGCGGCTGACATCAGGAGTCTGGTGCATCTGCATTCACCATTTCAGGTCCAATTTAAGCCCATGATTTAGGCTGAATTTGGACCTGAAACGGATCAAAAGACGCAAAGGGCTCTTGTGCAATTTGCACTGGAGCCGCAGCGGAGTTGTGAGAACCGACTCCATTGAGAGCCAGTGACAATTTCCTGCTATGCGAATTGGATGTGGGGGGAACCTGCACCTAATTCGCAATAGTGTGAACCCAGCCTGAAGGAATTTAAGAAGGGCCACTAATCTATACTGTTGTCTTTTCCATAAAATCTATCTGCACAGTACTTTGAATTATTTTGATAGGCGTACACCCTGGTCTTCCATAAGTTCAGCCAATCTAAGACAGACATACATTGTCTAAATTGTGACCAACTATGGCTTTTTCCAGAGATATTGAGATATGAATGAGATAACCACTAATCTTGAGCTGAGTATAGATGGATCAAAAATTGGGGCTGGTTCTGCAGGGAGTGGTTCAAATTTTGATCCATTCACGTTCCAGAGAAGTCAATCTAATGATGGCTTGCTGAAATATTTTTCTTTGATCAGATGATCAGTGTATTCTGACAGTGGAGGAGTCCCCACGGTCAATACATAATAATAAAACAGTGGAGTACATTTCTCACCTGGATGGGGAAAAATGTACAGCTTTTCTTTCTGTTTGGAAAAACTGATCTATGTATGGCCAGCATTATAATCTAGGGGTTGTTATTGTACATGTAAAATTTGGTGACTAAATTAAGTAAAAGAGTGTTATGATAGATTATGGACTTCAGAAAATCATGCAATGCCAATCTGCATGATCCTTTTATTGCAGCTATGTAGGAATGATTAACTGAAAGGAATTACCGTAATTTTCCTTTCAAAAGATGTGTTCACCTTTTATAATCACATGATTCCATATAGTAAATTGGGGCTAAGTTGTTTATTTAATGGCCATTGCAAAAGACAAGGCAACAGTCTTTTCTACTGGAAGAAAAGAAGCATAGATTAAACTTCCACAGGATCTAGTCTAGGCAACTCTAGATATTTAAAAAAATGACCGGATGCATTTCTAAATTAACTAAATATATATGGCTATTAAAATGACAAGAAATGGGGCTTTAGAATGCTGATTCAGGAAGTGCTGAATTGCATTTTGGGATGGTTTTGAGGATGCAAAAGTTTAAATGTATTTCTCCATTTTTGTCTTCTGGTTAAATGTGATGGACATATGTCTTTTTTAAACTTGACTAACTATAATAATATTGTCACAAGCACTGAAAGACTTGTCATAGCATTGGTTGGAGAAAAGCAGCGTTGTGGAACATGAATAGACAGCTTACAACCTCATTGGGTTCTGTGATATCAGAGCACTTTTCTTTATAATGACCAAATTTTCTGTTTATTAATATTGAATTCTCTGTTCTTTATAAGGGGTTAAAGCAAGCAGTAGGCAAGAGCTTAATAATATGTTAACCTATTTATCATTTAAACCAATAAGTATCAGTTCTACACATTAAGATGGGGTCTAAAGGAATTAAAAAGTGGCAGACTCAGCAATCTACCTGATCTGCACAGTAAATCAGTATTTTAGAAGATATATGACTTATACACTTTGTATCTAAGAACTATGATCCCATCTTGATTTAATGAGCTCAGTTCCTTCTGGCACAGTCTACAAAGGAGGTAAAATAACCCCAGGACTTTATTTTTTTTGTAAGTGTGCAATGTGCAGTTAGGATAACCTTTGATATAGACTAGAAACCATTTAAATCACTTTCTTTTACAAAGCTCACAGTGCCCTGTTAGAGTTCTTTATTTATGAGCTATTTGACTTTAATCACTAGTCTTGGAAGATTAAACATTGTCTGCATAGTAATTAGATGATAAAAATATTGAGACCACACAAAGCACAAAGAATGTCCCTTGGACCAAGAGAGAGTGACATTGCCCTATCTCCATAGGATATGAGGATGCATAAAACTTCCCACAATTCATTAGGTTCTGAGTCCTATCTTTAATTATTCAGTAAATGACTATGCCTTGGGAGATTAGTATGCATCATGCTAAAATGCCACACCGCTGTCAACGCAGAATTTACTATAATGGCAAAATCTGTTACATTGAACCAGAATGTTTCTGACGTGCCATATGGCTGAGGTCCTAAAGAATAAAATGCAAGATTTTGTGCCCATCGGTGAGCTAAGTGCATAGTTATAAAATGTGTGTGTGTATATATATATATGCATACAGTATACAGTACTGTGCAAAGGTTTAGTGAAGAAATACTGTAAAATAAGAATGCTTAATATATATATATATATATATATATATATATATATATATATATATATATATATATATATTATTTCTTTTTATCAGTTTAAGTGAGCAACCGGAGGAAAAATCCAAATTAAATCAATAATTGGGGTGACTATCCTTTGACTTTAAACCAGCATCAATTCTCACACTTGCACACTTTGTACACCTGCGCAATCAGTGATATTTTAGGATTAAAGTCAGGTGTAAGATTAACCACTTTTACAGAGCTGGTGCTAATGATCATTAATTTCATATGTAGGTTGAAACACAGTCATTAACTGAAACAGACATAGGGGCTTAAAACTGGGTAAGGAACAGCCAAACTCTGTTACTAAGATGAGGTTGTGGAAGGTCATACACCAGAGCAAGACTTAGCACAGCAACAAGACATAAAATAGTTATACTGCATCTGCAAGGTCTCTCCCAGGCAAAGATTTTAAAGCAGACAAAAGAGATTGCTCCTCTTTGTGAGTGCAGCCCTAAGTGTTGAAGATTCATCACCACTGCACCCTTCGTTCCAATATAGACATTATCTGCTTGGTCCAGACGGTCATAGTACCCTTATATGAACATTGTACAAAGATTTTAAAGCAAGCTGGGGTTGTGTTGTTCAAGCACAAAAGAAATGGGCAGTGCCAAGGACTGTAGACACAGTTGTGAGCTAAATTAACATAATGCATCATATGAAAGATACATCATGCTTACTCCCCATCAATACTGGAAGATGTCCAGCAGTGCCATCAGCACAGAACTGGCAGAAGCCAGCCGGACCCAGGTACACCCATTTACTGACAACAACAACAATAATATCCTGCAGTTAATTTATTTAACCCAGTAGGAAGTATTACTCCGTTGCAATTAGGTCCCTTTCACGTTGGGGTGGTGGGTGGGTGGTAAAGCGGTTTAGCGGCTCATTTCCCATCAATTTCACAGCGTTATTCGGCTGCTAGTGGGGCACTTTTATCCCCCACTTGTGGCCAATAAAGGGATAAAATCAGCCGAGCAAGGGATAAAACCAACCGCAAAACACTGCTCGCGCTTTCACATTGGAGAGACAGGCTCTTTCAGGGTGCTTTGCACGCGCTATTTTTAGCGCTGTAGCCCCTGAAAAGTGCCCCAGTGTGAAAGGGGTCTTAAGGATAATATCTTGAAGCCTTGCTGCCCTCCAGGACTAGGGTAGTCCTCAAACCATTGAATAAATTAAGAAAAGATGGTGCATTGGCCTAGTGTATTATCCCACACATTTTAATAAAAATATGATAAAAAGAATGAAATACCAAATGTGCGGCTCTAAAAATAAAAAAATGAATAATAAAATAATAACTTACTGTATGCATGAAACCTATAATGTGAAATAAACCAAACTTAAATAATATAATTAAAGTGCACGTGCTCCGTGTGATGCACACAAATCCTCAATAATGTAAAAAGTCCATAATGCAAATGTAAACATTAGAACAAGATGATAAAATGTCCAAAACATAAATATAAAGAACGTGCATGTGCTCCATGTATTGCATAGGAAATCCCAATTCCCAGAAGAACAGTGGTGTAGTGGGTAGCACTCTTGCCTAGCAGTAAAAAGGGTTGCTGGTTTTGAATCCCAACCACGATGCTACCTGCCTGGAGTTTACACTGTGTGTCTGACCTACCTCAGCTCAGCCGTGGTGTACGGTCACAGAAGGCAGTCAGTCAGTCACTCGTCACCGCCAGAGAGGAGCCGAGCCGAGGAGGAGAGGAGAGCTGCCTGCCCGAGTGGGGATGTAGCGTTCCCGCCTTCTGGAGCTTGCAGACTAAGATGGGCGTCACGTCACAGGTCCCGTGGTCCTGGCATTGGCGCTGCAGGCTCCAGAAGGCGGGACCACTTTCGGCCGCACTCTGCCGCTATAGCACTCGACCACTTTTGGCCGCACTCAGCCGCTATAGCACTCGGTCACTTTTGTCCGCTATGGCACTCGGCTACTTTCGGCCGCACTAGGCCGCTATTGCACTCAGCCACTTTTGGTCGCGCTTGGACGCTATGGCACTTGACCACTTACGGCCACTATGGCACTCGGCTACTTTCGGCTGCATTCAGCCACTTTTGCCTGTTGATAATAGTATTTATCATAGGCTTTTTTAAAAAGCCCTAAAGGTGAGGGTACACCTGGTGGGGGGTGTGTGCACACTGCATGAAGAAATCACCATCACGGTTTATTATGTTTGGACTGTTGAAATATTAAGGATTTCCTGTGCAATACACAGAGCCTGTGCACTTTCTTTATATATGTGTTTTGGACATTGCGTGTAGATTTTATCATCCTGTTCTAAAGTTTACATTTGCATTATGGACTCTTTACATTATTGAGGATTTGTGTGCATCACACGGAGCATGCGCACTTTATTCATATTATTTAAGTTTGGTTTGTTTCACAATATAGGTTTTATGCATATACGTTATTTGTTAATTATTCTTTCTTTAATTTTTAGCGCCGCACATTTTGTATATCAGTTTGTATTGTCACATTTGGGAAATGTGGGCAGCATTGGCAGCTGTTTATGTTTGATTTTATTTTTATTTTTATTCTTATTTTATTTGAATTTTCATTTTATTTGAATTTTTTTCATTTATTTATTTTTATTTTTCATTTATCGATTCATTTTTTCATTTGTTTATTTTAAATTTTTTTATTGTAGTCATATATATTTTTTATTTTTTATTTTCATTTTTAGTTTTAGGTTAGGAGTTAGGCAGCTCACAAGGTTACACCCACTTATGATAAAAAGAAACTACTCACATTATATATATATATATATATATATATATATATATATATATATATATATATATATATATATATATACCCTTATATATGATCTCTGCTGCGCCCACATCGTTAACGCCCCCATGTGGGAGGGGTCAATTCACCCAGAGAGGGGAATTCTCATAGCTATTCCAAAAAAGGACCCATGAATATATATATATACCAAAACTATGTGTAGTGGATAATAGATAATATATTGTGTAACTATAAGTACTAATGTGGTAAGTATGGAGATCGGATGTACCTTTCTTTTAAGTCCAAAAGCCAAGGTGGATGCATCAAATAGCACAGGAGAAATAAGCCCCCATATCTGAGACTCAGGGTGCCGGTAGATGTCGAAAATGGTGTTCTTAGATGGCCTGGAACACATGCCAGGGTACAAGACCAGAAGTGCTGGCTGGACACCCATTTGCTGTCCAGAGATGTCTGTCCAGCAGTGGTCTTCATGGAAGAATTGTGACCAAAAATCCATACCTCAGAAGTGGAAACAAGGCTAAGTGACAACTCTGCATGAAAACATAGGAATTGGGGTGCAGAAAATGGCAGCAGGTGCTCTGAACTCATGAGTCAACGTTTGAAATAGTTGGCTGTAGTAGGAAGCAGTTTATTACCCGAAGGGCTAGAAAAAAGTACAATAATGAGTGTCTGCAGGCAACAGTGAAGCATGGTGGAGGTTCCCTGCAAGTTTGAGCCTGCATTTGTGCAAATGAAGTTGGAGATTTGGTTAAGTGCCAATATTGGATTATTGTTACGTGTCCATGCTGATAAATACAGGCAAATACTTATCCACCATGCCATACCATCAGGGAGGTTGGCCCCAAATGTATTCTGCAGCAGGACAACGATTCCAAATATATAGCCAATGTCATTAAGATAAGAACTATCTTCAGCATGCAGAAGAACAAGGAGTCCTGGAAGTTAAGAGTCCTGATCTCAACATCATTGAGTCTGTCTGGACTTACATGAAGAGACAGAAGGATATGGGGCAGCCTACATTCATAGATCTGTGGTTGGTTCTCCAAGAAGTTTGGAGTCACCTACTTGCTGAGTTGCTTTAAAAACTGTGTGCATATATAGTATCTCATAAAAGTGAGTACACCCCTCACATTTTTGTAAATATTTTATTATATCTTTTCAGGTGACAACGCTGAAGAAATTACCCTTTGCTACAATGTAAAGTAGTGAGTGTACAGCTTGTATAACAGTGTCAATTTTCTGTCCCCTCAAAATAACTCAACACACAGCCATAAATGTCTAAACCTCAGGCAACAAAAGTAAGTACACCTCTAAGTGAAAATGTCCAAATTGGGCCCAATTAGCCATTTTCCCTCCCTGGTGTCATGTGACTCGTTAATGCCACAAGGTCTCAGGTATGAATGGGGAGCAGGTGTGTTAAATTTGGTGTTTTTGCTCTCACTCTCTCATACTGGTCACTGGAAGTTCAACATGGCAAAGAACTCTCTGATGATCTGAAAAAAAATAATTCTTGCTCTACATAAAGATGGCCTAGGCTATAAGAGGATTGCCAAGACCCTGAAATTTAGCTGCAGCACGGTGGCCAAGACCGTACAGTTGTTTAACAGGACAGGTTCCACTCAGAACAGGCCTCGCCATGGTCGACCAAAGGAGTTGAGTGTACGTGCTCAGCGTCATATCCAGAGGTTGTCTTTGGGAAATGGATGTATGAGTGCTGCCAGCATTGCTGCAGAGGTTGAAGGGGTGGGGGGTCAGCCTGTCAGTGCTCAGACCATACGCCGCCCACTGCATCAAATTGGACTGCATAGCTGTCATCCCAGAAGGAAGCCTCTTCTAAAGATGATACACAAGAAAGCCAGCAAACTGTTTGCTTAAGACAAGCAGACTAAGGCCATGGATTACTGTAACCATGCCCTGTGGTCTGATGAGACCAAGATAAACTTATTTTGTCCAGATGGCGTCAAGCGTGTGTGGCAGCAACCAGGTGAGGAGTACAAAGACAAGTGTGTCTTGCCTACAGTCAAGCATGGTGGTGGGAGAGTCATGGTCTGGGGGCTGCATGAGTGCTGCTGGCACTGGGGAGCTACATTTCATTGAGGGACCCATGAATGCCAACATGTACTATGGCATACTGAAGCAGAGCATGATCCCCTCCCTTCAGTGACTAGGCTGCAGGGCAGTATTCCAACATGATATCAACCCCAAACACACCTCCAAGGCAACCACTGCCTTGCTAAAGAAGCTGAGGGTAAAGGTGTTGGACTGGCCAAGCATGTCTCTAGACCTAAACGCTATTGAGCATCTGTAGGGCATCCTCAAATGGAAAGTGGAAGAGCGCAAGGTCTCTAAGATCCACCAGCTCTGTGATGTTGTCATGGAGGAGTGGAAATGGTCTCCAGTGGCAACCTGTGATGCTCTGGTGAACTCCATGCCCAAAACGGTTAAGGTGTTAGGGCTGGGCTCAGCCCTTCCTTCTCCGGTCTGGCTACTCAGCTGTCAGTTAATTGTTATCCTATCTCTCCACAGTTACTCAGCTGTTGCTGATATCCTGCTTGTCGGTCGTGCCTACTTAAGCTGTCCAGTCCAAAGGAGCTCTGCCTTCACCTTAGACAACATCACAGAGAGGCTCTCCTGCATTCCTGTTAAAAGACTTGCTTGGCTGACATCCCTTCTGGTTCCAGATCCTGCTTGCTGTTTTACTTTGCTCATCTCCAGCTCCCTGACATTTGGCTTGTCTGACTACCGGTTCCTGAACTCTAATACTTTTATTATTAAATAAGTGTGATTTAATTTTACTTCTGTCTCAGTCTGATTTCATGGTTTCTGATATAAGGCAGTGCTGGAAAATAACGGTGGCCACACAAAATATTGACACATTTTGACCCAATTTGGACATTTTCACTTAGGGGTTTACTCACTTTTGTTACCACCAGTTTAGACATTAATGGCTGTGTGTTGAATTATTTTGAGGAGACAGCAAATGTACACTGTTATACAAGCTGTACGCTCACTACTTAACATTGTAGCAAAGTGTAGTTTCTTCAGTGTTATATATCCAAGTGGTATTCCAGTGCTATCACTTTAAATGTAATGGTGACTTTAACTGCCACAAACAATGATAAGCAAAACCGTGGATAACATTTTTTTAAATAATAGTGATGATGTTGTGCTGTCAAGTGTCTAAAAATATATAAATTGGTATGAAAATAAATGGGTGATATAAGATGAATAAATTGTGTGATACTATACAATAAATTGCATAATTGTACACATAAAATAGATGCTTATAAGATAAAACAAGCAGACAAATAAATATTCATTACTTCTGCAATGCCCACAAATAAAGTGCCAATATTAGTAACTGATAATAAATAGTAAAAAAAAAGTCCCAGTGATTTCAGTGCTAAGCAAAATGGCTAAATTTGGACCAATTTGGATAGTTTCACTTAGGGGTGTACTTACTTTTGTTGCCAGCGGTTTAGACATTAATGGCTGTGTGTTGAGTTATTTTGAGGGGAAAGCAAATTTACACTGTTATACAAGCTGTACACTCACTGCTTTACATTGTAGCAAAGTGTCGTTTCTTCAGTGTTGTCACATGAAAAGATATAATAAAATATTTACAAAAATGTGAGGGATATATATATATATATATATATATATATATATATATATATATATATATATATATATATATATATATAAAATCTCATGTTTACATGTATTTCCAAATTGGCAGCAAAGTGATTAGAATACATATTTCGATTTTTTGTCTTTCCACAAGGAGACATTAATAAAGCACACACTCCTAGTTAGTGTGGTGATGAAAAAAGAGGGAGGGATGTTGTCTGCTTTACATAATTAGACAAGTTGATGAGTCTTGTGGTCATATCAACTCACAGCAGGGGCTGCTGGAATTACTGAACATATTTCCATATGTCTCAGTGACTCCTGCAGTGAAAGTATGAGGCTTAACAAATGCAAACAAAAGTTCATTTTTTCCAATTATCGTAAATGAAGGCTGTGCTGGGGTAAGAATACTTGAATGATTGGCTATCATGAGTTTTCTGGATGTAAGCAACAGTAGGAAATAGTGCAGATGTGAGGGTGATTTAGTTATCTGTTAAGTACACCCAAGACCAAGTATTCCAAAATAATAAACACTTCTACAAATCACCATTGAAAGATATTGAAAGATAGATATTACAGTGCCCAGTAGGGAGAGAAAAATAAAAAAAGGTTGATATGCAACCTACCTACCCCTTATGATGGGACTATACCTTGTGACCGCACTCTCCTCCTTGCTCGATATATTCACATTACAAAGCCTAACTCCAAAATAATACATTTTTTGGGGATTCTTGTATAGACTAGGGAAGAGTTAAATGCCAGGCTTTTCTTTTTGTTTGTGATCCCACCGGGAATATTTTACCTCCTGTCAGGAATAAGGTAAAATCCCCTACACAGGGATACAGAGGTTCCAGTCTTTCCTTTCTTTTATTTTCTTCCCAATAATTTTTTGTAAAAACTGCATCCAGGACTAAAAAAACAAAGATCGCAGATTTCTTTAAAGTGATTGTAAAGGCTTTCTTTAAAAATAATAAAAAAAAAATAACAAACATGCAGTACTTACTGTATTTATTGATGTATAACACTCACTTTTAGCGTGTGCGTGTTATACGTCAATACTTACATTTTAGCTGCCTCGGAGCAGACAGGGATGGGGGGGTAGGACACGTGCCATCAGATTACATACAGTGAGAATCTCCTGTTTACTTGGTGGCCTCTGTAATAGGAAGTCCCGTCTCCTGGGCCACCTTTGGACCATTGTTCTGTCTATCATAGGAGATTCTCACTAAAAGGCTGTAGATGGCCATCGATCAGGCTGCACTGTTGGCAATGGTGAGGCTGCTGCATTAATGACAATGGTGAGGTTGCATTGATGTGAACTGATGAGGCTGCATTAACGGCACTTGTGAGGCTGCAAATGGACATTGATCAGGCTGCATTGATGGCAATGGTGAGGCTACAGATGGCCACTGACCCTTATTTTGCTTCAAAGTTCCTTATTTAAAATTTAAAAAGGAAGTAAAGGCACAATTTTTTTTTTTAAAAGCACACCCTGTAAGGCAAAGGCATAATGAGCTAGTATGCATAGCATACTAGCTCATTATGAATAACTTACCTGAGAACGAAGCCCCCGAAATGGTCCTCCGTCTTCCTCTACGCCGCTGCCATGGATCCCGGAGTGACTTCCGGGTCTTGTGACTCCGACGCTGTGATTCGCCGGAGCCGCGATGACGTCACCCCCGCGCATGCGCACGGGAGCCGACACTCACGGCATATCGCCGCGATCTGCGGCCTGCCCCAGTGCGCCTGCACGCCGCTGTCTACGGCGCATGCGCCGTAGACAGCGGTGCCTGTCTTCGGGTAAATATTTCCTAAACCGTATAGGTTTAGGAGATATTTCTTGGACCTACAGGTATGCCTTAATCTAGGCTTACCCGTAGGTCAAAGTTGGTTGTAAGGGTTTACAACCACTTTAAGTTTTTTTTCCTGAAACTTCCCTCTTAAAATTAATGTGCGTGTTATACGCCTGTGCATGTTATACACTGATAAATACGGTACCTGCTCTGTGTAATGGTTTTGCACAGAGCAGCCCCGATCCTCCTCTTTTTGGGTCCCTTGCTAGCGCTCTTGTCCCCTCCCTCCTGCCGAGTGCCCTCAGAGCAACCGCTTGCAATGGGGCACCCAATCAGGCTCATTCCTGAGCCACGGCTATGCATGTCCATTCAAACACAGTGCCATGGCTTGGCCACACCCCCTCTCTCTCCTCAATGCCCTCCTATGGCTCCTGCGGCTGCCTCAGCCAATAAGGAGGGAGAGTCCCCAGAGAGCCGAGGCTCACGTGCACATTGAGAGGGAGATCAGTTGAGTATTGGGGGGATGCGACACAGAGGAGGTTTTTTTACCTTCATGCAGGCAAAAAAAACTTGAGCCTTTAGCACTACTTTAAACTTTAATCTTTAATCTACCTGTTTTAAATTCACAGGAATTTCTGGTGTGAGATTTGCTGGTCACAGCATACACCTGTTTATCATAGTAGGACTCCTTTACCAGTTTGGTAGATTGTTTACTATAAATCCCCCACAAGGAAGGATAGAGTGTAGCCCCCATTTGCTCTGGCGCTATAGGAAGCATGCCTACTTTTTTAGTTACCCTTTGCTGGTGCTGAAGGGGATGCAGGTAGGTAGTAGCATGTTGTGAATTTTGTGTTAGCACACCTCTCATGCCCGCTCATGCTCACGATCGGTCGTGGCCAACGGTTATTGCAATCGATGGCCAGGAACATCGGCACCCCCTCTGAGCAGCAGGCACGCCCCTGCTATCCCGATCTTGGGATTTTGCCGACCTGCAGCCGTAAAATGACAGCGGCTGGTCAGAAAGGGGTTAAGCACATGGTCCACAGTAAATCTATTGTTTGCCTCTGATGTAGCTGGTCAGAACCAGCAAAACTGGTCAGGCAGGCTTGTAGGCCAATTTGCCTGCTGTAACACCTAAGGATGCTGAGCCACATGGAGACTGATAAGTATAATTCAATATTGCAAGATTTGATGCAATTGATGCAATTTGGCTGTAACTCAGAAAACCAATGTGGAGCAATATATATAGTGGACACTTGAAAAGGTTTCCTTGATGTACCATGCAATCTCCTCATACGGTTTGAATGATGCTCACTGTGCGAGGGAGGTTGAATATGGCTGTGAATTATGTGGATAAAAAATCTCAGAATAATGTATCATATAAGCCTGATCTCCTTCTCTGGACCTTTATATAGATGATGTAATAATTTAGATAACCACATGATAATTCCTATGGATCTATAGCGGTTTTTCCAGTGGCCTTGCAAACTTTCTATTTACTTCATGCACCATGCTATCTTGTTTTGAAGCTTGAACTTTTGCTTAAAGTGCGAGGGAGGTCAGATGAGGCTGTCACCTACATCTTTTAGATATGTGAAAAGTAATGTCTTCCTCCTCTGGACCACAAGAATCATCTTTATATATGATACCTTATCAACTATTCAAAGGGCTGGTGCAGGGTGGATTATTCAATTGTCAAGTACAAAAGAAAGGATACTGTGCCATTATGGAAATTTATGAAAAAAGGCATAAAAAAAATCCTTATCTCTGTAGGCTCTTACTGGGGATACAGTTTATTTATTGTTGGTGAAAGAATATTGTCCCTGGCTTAAACTGCATCCTTAAGTTATATACAAATAAAAAAACTAGGGTCTTTGGAGTCACTATTTGATATTCCACTTCATCAGAGACTAAGGGCATTCGGCATGTTTTTTTTGTTTTTTTTATGTGTTTTTGATTTTTTTTTATAATTGTACAATACAATAAAGATTTGTATAATGATATCTGCCAGAGGTAGCTTAAATTATTGGCCATGCATCATCAAGAGTAATAATTCAATATTTTGAAGGAAAAACGTAGAGCCAAGAATCTATATTTAATTTTTTATTGTTCTTTAGTGTACCTTTATGGATGGCTTTCCTTCTTATATCAAAATTTTACCCATAAGTGTAGTAGGACCGGGAGGATTTTTTATTAGTATTGACTGTCTCAGACTTTAACGCTTTCTGAATCACTGACCTGGAACAAGCACGCAGATCAGAAAGTCAGAGTGAAGACAGGATGCATGATTGGCCTTACCTGTTCTGGACTAATGCCTTAAAGAGGAGGTCCACCCTAAAGTGGACCTTCCACTCATTGGAATCCTCCCCCCCTCCGGCGCCACAATTGGCACCTTTCAGGGGGGAGGGGGGTGCAGGTACCTGTACAGTACAGGTATCTGCACCCACTTCCGGCGTAGATTCTGCAGAAGGTACGCCCCTTTCCGCAGAATCTACGCCCCTTTCCGAAAGTCCCCCGCTGCCTGCTGGGAAACACACGGATCCCAGAGACAGCGGGGACCATCCTTATTGCGCCGCGCGACTCGCGCATGCGCAGTAGGGAACTGGGAAATGAAGCCGAAAGGCTCCACTTCCTGATTCCCATACCCAAGATGGCGGCGGCAGCACCCGAGAGACGATCGAGAGATCAGCTTCGGGTGCCGACATCGTGGGCGCGCTGGGCGGGTAAGTGTCACTATTTTAAAAGTCAGCAGCTGCAGTATTTGTAGCTGCTGGCTTTAAAAAAAAAAAAAACGGCGGACTCCCGGCAGATTCCCGGCGGACTCCTGATTTAAAATTATTTTTGGTTTAGTATTAAAGTAGATGTAAACTAACGTCTAAAAAAATAAAAAAATAAAATCATATAATCTGTTGATATTCATGATATTTTAAATGTACCTTTCTTAAATATAAATGTAGCACTGACCCCCGAAGGAGCTGCTGGTTTTATTGGGCTTACCATTACCTTCTTGACCTCTTCTCTGTCTAGGAGAACCTGTGGTAGATGGCCCAAAGAAATGTGGAAACTGACACTGAATCTTCTTTTGGGTTATTTATTTGAACCAGAAACAGAGTCTTTAGATAAGGGTAGAGGGTTAGGATTAAGTTCATGTACTTTAGACTGCAAAAATGGAAAGTCTCTTATAGGAAAAATCCAGAGAATAGCAACCATTCCATAACTTGATTTCACAACCCCCGGATAGACCTCCTCTCACTAGGCCTAGCAGCTGGTAGGGTGTTAAGCAAAGTCTCTGCCACAGACTTGGGTGTAGAATATTTGAGAAAGTCTCTGCCACAGACTTGAGTGTAACTGAAGGACCTTGCTCACGGCCTTCTCCTGAAGAGTCCTTCCCTGGGGTTTCTCCAGTTGCTGGGCCTCTCCCTTGGATGAGATGGCACCACACCACCTTTGGATCAATTGGCCCCAAAATCCATTCAGGCCTGTCCCTGCAGTTGCCTTGCCTTGGGCCAGCCGCCCTGAGACTAAGGCCGCGTACACACGGGCGGACTGTTCGCCCAACCTTGTCCGCTGAACAGTGTTTGGGCGGACAGTCCGCTCGTGTGTGGGCTTTCAGCGGACAGTTTCAGCGGACAGTTGGACGGACAATGTCTTTCGGAAATTCCGAAAAACTGTCCGCTGAAACTGTGTTTGAGCGAACAGTCCGCCCGTGTGTGGGCTTGTCCGCTGTACTTTCGAAATGAGCGGACTGTTCCCGCTCGGAAAGTCCGCCCATTTCGAGCGCGTGTACAGGTAGGCGGGGCCCGCGAAGGAGACGTCGCGGGCTCCGCCGCCTGGAATGGGCTTAAAGGGGAACCCCAACGCCGAAAAAAATCGGCGTGGGGGTTCCCCCCAAGTCCACACCAGACCCTTGTCCGAGCACGCTACCCGGCCGGCCAGGAAAGGGGGGCGAGCGAGCGCGCCCCCCCTCCTGAGCCGTACCAGGCCGCGTGCCCTCAACATGGGGGGTGCCTTGGGGAAGGGGGGGCCGCGCGGCCCCCCCACCCCAAAGCACCTTGTCCCCATGTTGATGAGGACAAGGGCCTCTTCCCGACAACCCTGGCCGTTGGTTGTCGGGGTCTGCGGGCGGGGGGCTTATCGGAATCCGGGAGCCCCCTTTAAGAAGGGGGCCCCCGGATACCGGCCCCCCACCCTATGTGAATGAGTATGGGGTACAATGTACCCCTACCCATTCACCTGTGAAATAAAGTACAAATAAAAACACAACACAGGGGGAAAAAATATTTTATTGCACAGCCGGGGGTCTTCCGTCTTCGGGGGTCTTCTCGCCGGACTCCTCCGCTATGTGTGTGTAGCTCTTTTGCCAGCGGAGGAGTCCGGCTTTCTTCCTCCCCGCCGCCGGCCTCTTCTCCCGACTTCGGGGGTCTTGTCCCCCTCTTCGGTTCTTCTGCCGGGCCACCGCGCCTGGTCCGGTGGCCCGGTCTTCAGTCGCCGTCTTCCGTTCTTCTGTCGCCGCCTTCGGTTCTTCTGCCGGGCCACCGCGCCTTCTTGTAGCTCTTTTACAGGCGGTGGCCCGGTCTTCTGTCGCCGCCTTCCGTTCGTGTTCTTCTTCTTGTTCTTCTTGTTCTTCTCCTGGAGATGTTGACTCGACGAGCTCTCCGGCCGGAATGCCGGGGACGCGCTGTGCGGTCACTTATATAGTGACAATGGGGCGGGGTCACATGGTATATGTCACATGGGTTGGTCACATGGGTTGATGTCACATGGGGACTATGACATCGTAAGGGGGCGGGGTCACCATGTGACATCAACCCATGTGACATATACCATGTGACCCCGCCCCATTGTCACTATATAAGTCACAGCGCAGGGCGGCTCTGGCATTCCGGCCGGAGGGAGCGACGTGTCAACATCGCCTGGAGAAGAACAAGAAGAACAAGAAGAAGAACAAGAACGGAAGGCGGCGACAGAAGACCGGGCCACCGCCTGTAAAAGAGCTACAAGAAGGCGCGGTGGCCCGGCAGAAGAACCGAAGGCGGCGACAGAAGAACGGAAGACGGCGACTGAAGACCGGGCCACCGGACCAGGCGCGGTGGCCCGGCAGAAGAACCGAAGAGGGGGACAAGACCCCCGAAGTCGGGAGAAGAGGCCGGCGGCGGGGAGGAAGAAAGCCGGACTCCTCCGCTGGCAAAAGAGCTACACACACATAGCGGAGGAGTCCGGCGAGAAGACCCCCGAAGACGGAAGACCCCCGGCTGTGCAATAAAATATTTTTTCCCCCTGTGTTGTGTTTTTATTTGTACTTTATTTCACAGGTGAATGGGTAGGGGTACATTGTACCCCATACTCATTCACATAGGGTGGGGGGCCGGTATCCGGGGGCCCCCTTCTTAAAGGGGGTTCCCGGATTCCGATAAGCCCCCCGCCCGCAGACCCCGACAACCAACGGCCAGGGTTGTCGGGAAGAGGCCCTTGTCCTCATCAACATGGGGACAAGGTGCTTTGGGGTGGGGGGGCCGCGCGGCCCCCCCTTCCCCAAGGCACCCCCCATGTTGAGGGCACGCGGCCTGGTACGGCTCAGGAGGGGGGGCGCGCTCGCTCGCCCCCCTTTCCTGGCCGGCCGGGTAGCGTGCTCGGACAAGGGTCTGGTGTGGACTTGGGGGGAACCCCCACGCCGATTTTTTTCGGCGTTGGGGTTCCCCTTTAAGCCCATTCCAGGCGGCGGAGCCCGCGACGTCTCCTTCGCGGGCCCCGCCTACCTGTACACGCGCTCGAAATGGGCGGATTTGCCTCCTCCTTACGTGGGCGAGTCCGTTCATTTCAAAAGTTGAGCGAACTGTTTGCCCAACCTTGTTCGTCAAACAGTCCGCTCGTGTGTGGGCAAGTCCGCTCATGCAAATTTTGAGCGGACTGTTTGACAAACTGTTTGCCGAACAAGGTTGGGCGAACAGTCCGCGCGTGTGTACGCGGCCTTAGAGAATTAGCAACAAAACCAAACTGTGGTTTCAGGAAAATTTTACTTTGAAAAAACCATAGTGCCTGCTCATCAGGAGCCAGCGCTACATAAAATTTGTCCTTCTGCCCTAATGGCCCTTGCTCAGATACTTCCTATTATGGGATGACAGTGCTCTGCCCTTGTCGCCCAATTGCTCTCCTGGATTGTCACCTTGTCATTTGCACTTATGATGTAGACTGTAGTCATCTGTATCAAAGCTCAGTGAGCAAGCATTTTCTGCATTTGTCACCATTAGTAAACCTGCCTTGGTGGATGACCTAAACAGGCAGCACAGTGGTGTGGTGGATTGCATGTTCGCCTAGCAGTAAGATGGGTTGCTGGTTCAAATCCCAACCATGACCCTACCTGCCTGGAGTTTGCATGTTCTCCCTGTGCCTGTGTGGGTTTCCTCTGGGTACTTTGGTTTCCTCCCACACTCCAAAGACATGCTGGTAGGTTAATTGGATCCTGTCTAAATTGTCCCTAGTATGAGTGTGTATGAATGTGAGTTAGGGACCTTAGAGTGTAAGCTCCTTGAGAGTAGAGTCTGATGTAAATGTCCAATTTATATGTAAAGTGCTTCGTAAATTGACAACACTGAAATAAGTAAATGATCTTAGGATTTAGCTTATGGATAAGACATCTGTGGGTACTGCTGAATGGAGGTTCATGAAAGCGTAGATTTGCTGTGGGTATCATAATTTACATAGTCCATTGCACTTTCCACTTTCCCATTGAATATGTCCCACTGATGTGAAAAATAGTCATATTAGTGGGTGAGTGCATACATGGATTTGCATATACAGTGTATACATGGTTTGTGTCATATCACACTGAGCTGCAAGTCCAGAAATTAAACAGCTCGCTAACTTAGCCCTGCATGTGACATAACCATTGATCTGAACTATACTTCCTTTCCAGTCAGCAGACTTGAAGCAGTAAAGGATTATGAGATATTATATGAACTAAAGTTTACAAAGGCATCCTGCCAACATTTGAGAGGAAATTGGATATTTTAAGGGATAAAACCTGTATCTACATGCCTTGGTGGAAAAAAAGAAAACTGCTTTATTCTGTGTAAGAAGTAAAATGGACCTGGCTGTTTGTACAATCTGTCAATCAGAGATAAGCCGTAACAGCCTAAAACCAACATATCTTCTTTTCAGATAGTGATAAAATAATCATAGACAGCAGCCAGACTGGATTAACACACAGGGTTAAACTGAAGTAAAATCTGGTTTATATCCTTCAGGATAGAAATTAATAAAATGCAAGCACATTTTGAAGCATAGAGGCAGGCTGTAATTACAAAGTAAAACTTGATTAATGTATCACTGTAAAGTTATTGATGTTCTTGGAATAAGGTACAGTGCCACTTTGAGCAATGACTATGGGCAGTGAAGTTTGACAGACATTTCTTTTCCTTAAACAGTGCATATGTTAAAGCTACTTTGGTTAATGGCAAAGCAGTAAAAAAAAAAAAAAAAAGACTGGGAGATATAAAATAACATATGTTTTGAGATAATCTGTTACAATGCTTAATAAAAAAACAGCATCTCAGTAGACATTCGCTGACTTTAGGCTCCATAGAAGTCCTTAGCCAGTAACGCAAATTTTGTTTATCGCCACAGCAAGGGAATTTACATTTGAGTTGGTAAATGATTTTGTATGCATACATACATACTAAGGTCAACTTGGAAAGGAACCAATTAACTTACCAGGATGTCTTTGGAAATCAGAAACCAGAGAAAGTGGGATAAACTGGAGAACCTGATGGAAACCCACTCCAGCACAAAGAAAACATACACAAATTCTACGCTGATAGCATTCTAACTGAGATTCAAACAGGGGACCACAACACCTGGAGGCAGAAGTACTAAATATATGTGTCCTCTCCTAGTGTCTGGTGACACCCTCAAAATCCCTTGGCACAACAAACCAGACAATTGTAAATAATAAAGAAATACAATGGATAGTGGTGCAGGTTATATTATATAGCATAAGATTAGAGTTCATACAAATGTCCTTTGAGCTGTTAAACTCTGTGTGAGGAAACAGTCTATGTAGACAGGGCAGCCTTGCTGGGTGAGCCGAAGCAGACTCCAAACATGTAGAAAGAAAAAAAACAGGAAGCAGGCGCCTCTTAGTTAAGACGGTATCCTTTTATTAGACAAAGTGCATTAAAAACATTTCCATTTAGGTTTCATTACTCAAGCACAGGTTAGTCCGGTTACACCAATCTCTGTCATAGCTTCCAGCAGAGGGGGTCGCGTCCTGTGAATCCTTCCCATGGCCGGCATCCTGACCAGCAGGAATCTTCCAGCATTTGTGCAGAGTCCAAAGCGAGGCTTGGAGAGCAGCTGGTGGATTACAGGGAAGTCCAAAGCGAGGCTTGGAAAGCAGCTGGTGGATTACAGGGAAATTTTGTAGGAGCTATAACTTTTGCGCAAGCCAATCAATATATGCTTTTTGTGATTTTTATTACTAAAAATATGTAGAAGAATACATATTGGCCTAAACTGAGGAAAAATTAGCTTTTTTAAAAAAAATATGGGGCTATTTATTACAGCAAAAATTACAAAATATTGTACTTTATTCAAAATTGACTCTCTATTTGTTTGTTTATAGCGCAAAAAAAATAAAATCTGCAGAAATAATCAAATACCACCAAAAGAAAGCTCTATTTGTGGGAAAATAAATGACGTCAATTTTGTTTGGGTGCAGCGTCGCATGACCGCACAATTGTCAGTTAAAGCGACACAGTGCCTTATTGCAAAAAATACCTGTCATTGAGCAGCCAATTCTTCCGGGGCTGAAGTGGTTGAACAATAGTGGTAGCAAAAAAAGAGAAACCTCTACAAAGAGCATTCAAGTTCTGGTTTTATATAGAGGCACACTTTTTAGGCATATTCAAGAGCAAAGGTACTCTTGCAAATGCAATAACCTGCATAAACTACATCAATTTTAGTTTACAGTACTTAAACATTACTTAGATACTTCCTAAGTGGTTGTTATTGGTTACAAAACTATATATATTAACATTAAAAGTTAACATAACTATATATATTAACTTGTGTTCTCTTTATGGTGAACATACACACTTTGATTTTATTATCTGACCGATGTGCGATTTAATCAAAACAATCAAACAATCCAATAGTAATAACTTCCCTTCTGAATGATTTCAACTCAATTTAGATCAGTTTTGATTATATTGAGCTGATCGACCAGGGGGGGAAATGATTGATCATTTTGCATCAATCTGCAGCAATGAGGTGATTTGGTTATGAATTTGCACAGTGGAGACAGAGATGTGATCGATAATCTATGATAGTGTACTCCAATTAACCATCAAAATCATTAAATATCTGACAATTGAGTTGTTGATTATAGATCAATTATTCCTATCAGGATGGATCAATCAGTAAAGAAATTGATTATTTATCAAAGTGTGCATGGCCACCATTAGATTTTTTGTCCAGTTGCAATGTGTACTCATTAATTGGTGCTGCCTTACATCAACCCATTAAGTCCACTATGAATTGCATCAAGCTTGTTATTTGGTTTATGTATTTAAATGTAATATATAGGCAAATTCCTTATGTATTAATATGTAAGTTATGTAGATTTCTATATGAATAAAAAAAAAAAAAAAAAAATATATATATATATATATATATATATATATATATATATATATATATATATATATATATATATATATATATACTGTATATACATATATATATATATATATATATATATATATAAATATATATAATTAGGAAGTGTCTTTCTTTCACCCGGTGCATATGTTATAGCAGGAACTAAGCAAAACATCAGATTATCCCAGCTGGCAGCTTTTAATAAATAGGAGAAACACTGATTGCTTCCAATAAACACAACTAGCATCATCACTGAAAACTGCTGTGATTCAACAGCACCAGCATGTGTTAGGATAATTAATCAGGGCACTGTCATTAGTAAATAGGACAGTACCACTGACTTAACCGTTCTGACCTTTACCACGACTTTAAAGATGTTTCACATTGCTCCAGCATGTAAAAGTGGGCCATGCTGGAAGTTCAACCTGTGCTATAAACTAGTTTACCACATGAGGTCATAGCCAATTAAAACATCTCCAACTGCAACAAGAACTAAAAACTGCAGGGACACTATGATGGCAATTCTGAATTAAAGTAGGCGATGGTCACTCGGTGATAGCATTACAGTTCACAAGTATCTCTACACTACGGATCATGTTACATAGTTATTCAGGTTAAAAAAAGACACAAGTCCATTTATTTCAACCAATAGAAATAAATAAATAGACAACCTCCACATACAGATTCCTATACCCACAGTTGATCCAGAGGAAGGCAAACCCCTCATAAAGCATTGGTACAATTTGGGGGAAAAATACATTCCTTTCTGATCCCCCAAAGGTCAATGAGATGTTCCCATTCAAAAATCCCAACAACTTACATCCATTAAATGTTATTCATTAGTGGAAAAAAAAAAAAATTTAATTAATATTTTATTAAAAAGCTTTAAGAAATAAAAAACCTTCTGACTTTACAACCACTTTAAAGTGAATAAATCACCAGGACCAAATGGCTTACACCCAAAAGTCCTAAAAGAATATATCCATGTTATTGCTAGATTTTTATTCCTAATTGTTAAGGACAGCTTACTAACCGGAATGGTACCAGCTGATCAAAATCTAATGTGGTAGCTATATTCAAAAAAGGGTTAAGATACATACCTGGAAACTATAGGTCAGTCAGCCTAACATCAATAGTATGTAAAGTATTGGAAGAGATTATAAGAGACTATCATGGACATATGCCGCGTACACACGGGCGGACTGTATGGCGTACTTAGTCCGTCGAAACACATTTCAGCGGACAGTCCGCTCGTGTGTGGGCTTCAGCGGACTTTTTCAGCGTGCAGTCCGGCGTACTAAGAATTTCGGATTTTTCGAAATTCTGTCCGTCGTACTTTGGTTTCAGCGGACAATCCGCTCGTCAGTATGCTAGTTCAACGGACTAAGAATGGTGCATGCCCAGAAAGGATTTACACAGCGGAAGGGTGCTTTGCTGTGTGTTGGACTTCCTATTTCTAGTCCCGTCGTACGTGCTGTACACGTCATCGCGCAAGCTTTCGACGGACTGTTTGTGCATCCGTGTGTGGTCAAGTCCGTTCAGTCGAAAGTACGACGGACTGTCCGTCGGATTGTATGACAAACTAAGTACGCCATACAGTCCGCCCCATTAGTATCATTATTAGTAACTAGCATGTATTTATGAAGGATCGTTCTTGCCAAACCAACCTATTAACATTCTATGAGGAAGTGAGTTGTAATCTGGAAAGAGGAAGGCTAGTGGACATCTTGGTGAAAGATTGCCCCAAAGTGTACTTGTTACTTGTACTTCCCCATCACTGTCATTGTTTTCTGTTTTCTGTTGAGCCTAATGCAGTTGTGAGGGTCAGCAAGCAGAACAAATGTTTCCCTGACTACAAATTCTTAGGCCATGGTGATACATTATAAAAAACGTTTATTTTACAGATAAACATTTAATATAGGACACACTCAGGACTAACATTAGAAATCATGGGGCTTCATCATACAACTGGCCTGACAGTGCCCTTCCACTCCTTACAGTCCCAAATTTAACTACTGGAGCTTATTGTGCACACTCAGTAATTCTATCAGCTATGTCACTCAGTAATTAAATAAAAGTTCCCTGGGCAGTTTAGTAGCAGGGCCAGATATCAAGAGAGGACTATTCACTCATTTTCGGGAACAGGCAGAGTAAGTACTATGGTTCCCAACTGTTAAATGAAAGTTCTGGTCTGCCCCGGCAGATTGATATAGAAGAAGAGACTGAAACTTTAATTTAATTGTCAGGAGCTGCATCATGGAGGATTGCTCTGCCTGCTCCTAAAAATGAGTAAATAGCCCCTTCTCTGTTTCCAGCCCCTTCTGCTGAACTGATGGGGGCCTGGGGAGCTTTAATGTAATAACTGAAAGCCATGCCCATTTGAATTACTGTACATGGACCCAAACGTATTTAAACAGTTCTCTCTCTGTCCCCAGGCTGAACTGATGGTATCCTGACTAGTACAGGAGGACCCTCCTTTTTGTGGCCCTGAATACACTTATGACTCCAATGTCACAGGGCATTTTGATTTTTCTTATTAATTATGACTTTCTCTCTAATTCAAAGTTTGCATGGGGACACACTGAGAAAAGAAAGAAGAAGGGGGGAAGAGTTGCATACTCTGTAAATAATCTGATCCTGAGCTAATAAAGTCCATACACAACAGGAAAACAGCTATGATTAATTTAGCAAATGTATGAGAAGGAGATTATAGTCACACCCTTTGGCTTTTTATTTTTATTTTAATGTCCTATACATAATACATAAAATATAAACAAAATACTATATATTCCCTTTAAGGGGGATCCATTAATGGTAACCAAACTATCTTAACTGGCCTCTCGGGTGAGAAAATCAATAGATCTCCCTCAAAGCTATTCTGAATTACTAAAGTCTCACTTTACTGTGGAGAATAAAAGCGGCTACACCACAAAGACTCATCATTTTCTCGGTTTGAATTTGTGACTGTGTCAAATTATAAAAATTATAAAAATATCAGTCTGTTATAGCTGTACAATATATAAATGTTTGCCGTCAGCTAACAGATAGACATACACTTTCAAAACCTAACTTGGGTCGCACCATGCTTTGTTTGACATATTTACATTTTAATTAATGGTCTACAGGGCAATGTGCCTGAGGCACACACAGACATGGTGCTCACTTTAGACTGTGGGGATGAAACCTAAGAAACAGGCATATATGAGTGCATCACATGCCACTGGGGTCAATTATTAACGTAGACTTAAACACAGTTTGAATAATAATAGAAATGTGCTCCATGTTCAGATCAAATACACAGTTGGGTTGATTTATTAAATGAGTTAAGAATATTACCATAATATATTGTGTGAATATTAATTTCAGTTATTGAATTGTACCCCGTATAATCTGTTAAAGGGTGCTCTGTTCTTGACCTTGAACTCTTCAGATGCCTAAAGCTCTCTGAGTTATCTATTTGGGTGGGGGGCTTGTATAGCAATCATTGTGAATAAGGTAAATGACCAGGTAAACACAAAATAGATTATAGAATAGAGCAGTGATGGCAAACCTTGGCACCCCAGATGTTTTGGAACTACATTTCTCATGATGCTCCACTACACTGCAGAGTGCATGAGCATCATGGGAAATGTAGTTTCAAAACATCTGGGGTGCCAAGGTTTGCCATCACTGGAATATAGTATTGACATTGACTGACATCCAGAATATAAAACAATAATTGGATTTGACCTTCAGATCAGCATAAACAGTAACAACATTCCCAGGAGTGCAGCCGTGAGCAGTGAATATACTAGAATTATTAAACAATGAGGCTATACTGTTAACACGAACAAATGGTAGCTATGCCAGGTCTAAACTGACTGGACAGACTTAGACCATATAGAAGTGGCTGAATGTTTAAAGATACTAATGGGGTGTAGCAATAGTAACTCAAAGGGGCAGTCTGTAATATGGGTCTCCGGCCAGCTACCATTGGGGCCCTTTAAATGTTGGTGTACTTGGTGAAAGCTCCCTTTGAGGCCCTGCAGGCAGTGAGTAGGCACTGAATACTTGCTTGCTTCAGTATAGTACTTGGTAACTGTTAGTTATGAGTGCAATTCAAGAGGTATAGTGTGATATTGATAAAATAGCATTTTAAATATAATTTTTCTGTCAGCTAATTAAGGGGAGTGGTTATTTGGTCACAGGTGCCCCAGGTACTATATAACTTTCTGTAGAGTATGCATTTGAGATTGCCACATTATGCTGGCTGGAAGCTAAAGAGTAGTGATGGACGAACTTCCGACGGGACGTTTCGCGAACGCGAAATGCGAACGGACCCAAACGTTCGCGAAACCGACCGTTCGCCGCGGGCCCCATTGACTTCAATGGGAGGCGAACTTTGCAAACCTTCATGTCGAATTTGCGGCCACGTGGTAATTATTAGGGGGTAAAACGTAGTCCCACCATCTGGACAATGACATAATACATGTATGAGGTGAATTTGGGATCGATAACTACAAGCATTTTTATTTTATTTGGGAAATTGTTCTAACAATTCAGGACTATGGAGCTAATGAAGGCAATGGAGGAGAGGGAAGGTCAGGGACCAGGGTAGGCAAAGAAGAGGGTGCAGGAG
The DNA here is from genome assembly GCF_037356315.1 of Lithobates pipiens. Lineage (NCBI taxonomy): Eukaryota > Metazoa > Chordata > Amphibia > Anura > Ranidae > Lithobates > Lithobates pipiens. Next base: position 68,184,969 of record NW_027507903.1, read on the forward strand.
ATGATCACCAGCAGCGTGACATACCGGAATGACACATGCACCGTGATAGAGGCATCTGACAGCAGCACCGTAATACAGAGCACTGACAGCAGCACCGTGACATACAGCGCTGACAGCAGCACCGTGACATACAGCGCTGACAGCAGCACCGTGACATACAGCGCTGACAGCAGCACCGTGACATACAGCGCTGACAGCAGCACCGTGACATACAGCGCTGACAGCAGCACCGTGACATACAGCGCTGACAGCAGCACCGTGACATACAGCGCTGACAGCAGCACCGTGACATACAGCGCTGACAGCAGCACCGTGACATACAGCGCTGACAGCAGCACCGTGACATACAGCACTGACAGCAGCACCGTAAGCAGCCCCAGGAGGAAGTCAGCACAGCACAGGGATGGTGTGATCCCCTCATAATAAGAACCCCCAGGAGGAAGTCAGCACAGCACAGGGATAGTGTGATCCCTTCATAATAAGAACCCCCAGGAGGAAGTCAGCACAGCACAGGGATATCATAAGCAGCCCCAGTAGAAATATGACACCGCTCAACCTCTTCAAAGAGGAGGGTAGGGGCATATAGTACGGTGTGCTTTTTTGGGTCAAGGAAGTGAGCCAAATGAATTAAGAAGGTCTGTGTGCTTGATTAAAAAAATAGTTTATAGACATATACATGGTCTACTGGTCACATGTGTTGAATTCCTCCGAGATCCATGCCTCATTCATTTTTAGAAATGTGAGGTAGTTAACACTGTGGTGAGCTAGGCGAGTACGCTTATCGGTCACAATCCCCCCTGCTGCGCTGAACGTCCTTTCGGACAGGACACTGGATGAGGGGCAAGCCAACAGTTCGATTGCAAATTGGGCAAGCTCTGGCCAGAGGTCAAGCCTGCCCACCCAGTAGTCTAGGGGTTCATCACTCCTCAGAGCGTCCACATCGGCCGTTAACCCAATGTAGTCGGACACCTGACGGTCTAGGCGTTCCCTGATGCTGGATCCGGATGACACCTGTCGATGGGTCGGCTGAAAGAATGACCTCATATCCGAAGTCACCAACACATCTTCAAACCGGCCTCTTCTTGCAGGCGCTGTTGGATTGGTACCCACAAATCCTTCTCTGGGAGTGGGAATTGCTCCTCTGCCAGCGCACGCAAAAGCAGAATGCAGCATTTCTCGAAGCAAGGCCTGGAAGTGCTGCATTCTGACAGCCCTCTGCGACGGCGGTAACATTTCCGCCATTTTGTGTTTGTACCGGGGGTCTAAGTACGTTGCCACCCAGTACTGGTCCTTGACCCTCATGCTTTTTATACGGGGGTCCCTATTAAAACACTGGAGCATGAAGGCCCCCATTTGCACTAAAGTGGAAGCGGTGTGGTGGCCTGGCTCCTGCTCATCATCCAGGATAATGTCGTCCTCTTCATTCTCCTCTCCCCATCCTCGCACAACAGGGATCCCAGAAAGGTTTAAAGCATGCTCTTCTTGCTCCTGCTCATCCGCCCCGGCACCATCCTCCTCTGACTCCTCATCAGACTCCTGTTGTTGACTTGTCTCAGATAGAGTAGCCCCCCCTGGGAATTCATCCAGCATTGCGACTTCCTCATCTTCCCGCTCCTGCTCCTCCACAGCCTGATCAATGACACGACGCAATGCACGCTCCAGAAAGAAGGCATAAGGTACCATGTCACTGATGGCGCCATGGCTGCGACTGACCAGTTTGGTGATCTCCTCAAATGGCCGCAGAAGTCTGCATGTGTCGCGCATGAGCAGCCACTGGCGCGGTGAAAAAAAACCCAGCTCCCCAGAACCGTTTCTTTCGCAGAGTTCATACAGGTAGACGTTAACTGCACGTTTCTGCTGGAGCAGCCTATCAAGCATATAGAAGGTTGAGTTCCATCGCGTCGGGCAATCGCAAATAAGACGTCTGACCGGCAGATGGTGTCGCCGCTGAATGTCAGCAAGGCGAGCCATGGCCGTGTAAGATCTTCTGAAATGGGCCGAGATTTTCCTTGCCTGCCGCAAGATGTCCTGGACCCCAGGGTATTTGACAAGGAATCGCTGCACGACCAAGTTTAAGACGTGTGCCATGCACGGCACGTGCGTGATTTTGCCCTGTTTCAATGCGCTAAGCAGATTGGCACCGTTGTCACACACCACTTTACCAACTGTCAAATTGAGCGGTGTTAGCCACTCATCTGCCTGTGAACGCAAAGCTGAAAGGAGTGCCGGGCCAGTGTGGCTCTTTGCTTCCAGGCACAACAGACGCAGCACGGCATGGCAACGTCTCACCTGGCATGTGGAATAGGTTCTGGGGAGCTTGGGCGGTGCAGTGGAAGAGACGCTAGCAGCGGAAAAGGAGGAGGCAGCTGAGGAGGAGAGGGAGGAGGATGGAGTAGGAGGAGGAGAAGAAGAGTCAGGCCTGCATGCAATCCGTGGCGGTAAAACCAAATCTACACGGGTGCCACGGGTTACATGCTTGACGGCCGTCAGAAGGTTCACCCAGTGGGCAGTAAAACTGATATACCTTCCCTGCCCGTGTTTGCTAGACCACGTGTCTGTGGTCAGATGTATCTTGGCACCGACACTGTGTGCCAGAGATACATTCACTTGCCGCTGAACATGGCCATATAGCTCTGGGATGCCCTTCTCTGAGAAATACTTCCTTCCTGGGACCTTCCATTGTGGTGTTCCAATGGCCACAAATTTGCGAAAGGCCTCCGAGTCCACCAGTTTATATGGCAGTAGTTGGCGGGCTATGAGTTCTGACAAGCCAGCCGCCAACCGTTGGGCAAGAGGGTTATCCGGCATCATCATTTTTTTACGCTCAAACATTAGGCCCACGGAAGCCTGCCTTTTTGCAGAAAAATGTGAGCTTGGCGTGATGGAAGGTGGAGTGGAGGACAATTGTGAGGAGAGAGGAGAAGGAGAAGTAGAAGACGAGGCTGGACGGTGAGAGCCTGCAGTGTGGCTTTGTGTGTTCCGTTGCTCCCACTGGGCTCGGTGATGGCTGCTCATGTGCCTTCTTAAGGCGGTCGTCCCTAGGTGAGTATTGGGCTTACCGCGACTAACGCGTTGACTGCAAAGATTGCAGATGGCAACGCTATTGTCAGCAGCGGACACGTTAAAAAAAGCCCACACTGCGGAGCCATGTGCCGGTGTCCTGGGAGCGCCAGATGTGACCGTACATGGTCGATGACTCGCTCCTGATACATTTGCAGTCTGCTTTGTCCCTGCTGTGCAATGTAAGTCATTGCTGCTTCTCCTCCCTATCTGCTGGTCCATATCTCCCTCTGAACTCCCCTCCTCTTCCTCTCTTGTGGGCACCCACGTGACATCACTAGACACGTCATCATCAACGTCACCTTCCCCACCGCTATAAGTAGAGATCTCGGAGTAGGCAGCAACACCGGGGACCAACCTCCTCCTTGGGCTGATCTGGGTACTGGCGTCAGACTGCTGAGTAGCGCTTGTTGCTACCTCCTCTTCCTGATCCAATACCAAGAGTGGCTGCGCATCAGAAATGTCCTCTTGATATGGATCGGAAAATAATTCCAGTGACTCAAGCGGAAGGTATGTGGTGGTGGTGGTGGTGGTCGTGTTGTTGGTGGTAGTGTCTTTGGGGGTGCACATAGCAGAGAGTGAAGAAGAGGGTGCAGATCGAGAGGATGAGGAGGGTGCAGAAGAGTAAGGCTGAGCGAGCCACTCAACCAAGTCTGGTGCATCCTTTAAAGTAATTGAACGCACCTTCTGCAACTTCCCACTTTGGCTCAAGCCTGTTGCTCCTGCCCTACCCCTACCACCCCTGCGGAAGGGCCTGCCTCTTCCTCTGCATGTCATTTTTTAAATGACCCTGTGACAAAACTCTTAGTCCCTATACCGCTGAAGGACTGCTGCAGTATAGGTGAGCGGTCAGCAGTGGTGCACGTCAACCCTATCTATTGTGGACCTATAGCGGTCCTTACAGAACAGCAGACTGTACCGCACTCAAGCCTATGTACCGTAGCACCCTATACCAAGTTACCAGTCCTTATAAGAACTTTTGTGGACCAAGCAGGTTGTGTATTAGTGTTTAGCAGACTGTACGTCAGTCCCTATACCGCTGAAGGACTGCTGCAGTATAGGGCAGCGGTCAGCAGTGGTGCACGTCAACCCTATCTATTGTGGACCGATAGCGGTCCTTACAGAACAGCAGACTGTACCGCACTCAAGCCTATGTACCGTAGCACCCTATACCAAGTTACCAGTCCTTATAAGAACTTTTGTGGAACAAGCAGGTTGTGTGTTAGTGATTAGCAGACTGTACGTCAGTCCCTATACCGCTGAAGGACTGCTGCAGTATAGGTGAGCGGTCAGCAGTGGTGCACGTCAACCCTATCTATTGTGGACCGATAGCGGTCCTTACAGAACAGCAGACTGTACCGCACTCAAGCCTATGTACCGTAGCACCCTATACCAAGTTACCAGTCCTTATAAGAACTTTTGTGGACCAAGCAGGTTGTGTATTAGTGTTTAGCAGACTGTACGTCAGTCCCTATACCGCTGAAGGACTGCTGCAGTATAGGGCAGCGGTCAGCAGTGGTGCACGTCAACCCTATCTATTGTGGACCGATAGCGGTCCTTACAGAACAGCAGACTGTACCGCACTCAAGCCTATGTACCGTAGCACCCTATACCAAGTTACCAGTCCTTATAAGAACTTTTGTGGAACAAGCAGGTTGTGTGTTAGTGATTAGCAGACTGTACGTCAGTCCCTATACCGCTGAAGGACTGCTGCAGTATAGGGCAGCGGTCAGCAGTGGTGCACGTCAACCCTATCTATTGTGGACCGATAGCGGTCCTTACAGAACAGCAGACTGTACCGCACTCAAGCCTATGTACCGTAGCACCCTATACCAAGTTACCAGTCCTTATAAGAACTTTTGTGGACCAAGCAGGTTGTGTATTAGTGTTTAGCAGACTGTACGTCAGTCCCTATACCGCTGAAGGACTGCTGCAGTATAGGTGAGCGGTCAGCAGTGGTGCACGTCAACCCTATCTATTGTGGACCGATAGCGGTCCTTACAGAACAGCAGACTGTACCGCACTCAAGCCTATGTACCGTAGCACCCTATACCAAGTTACCAGTCCTTATAAGAACTTTTGTGGACCAAGCAGGTTGTGTATTAGTGTTTAGCAGACTGTACGTCAGTCCCTATACCGCTGAAGGACTGCTGCAGTATAGGTGAGCGGTCAGCAGTGGTGCACGTCAACCCTATCTATTGTGGACCGATAGCGGTCCTTACAGAACAGCAGACTGTACCGCACTCAAGCCTATGTACCGTAGCACCCTATACCAAGTTACCAGTCCTTATAAGAACTTTTGTGGACCAAGCAGGTTGTGTATTAGTGTTTAGCAGACTGTACGTCAGTCCCTATACCGCTGAAGGACTGCTGCAGTATAGGTGAGCGGTCAGCAGTGGTGCACGTCAACCCTATCTATTGTGGACCGATAGCGGTCCTTACAGAACAGCAGACTGTACCGCACTCAAGCCTATGTACCGTAGCACCCTATACCAAGTTACCAGTCCTTATAAGAACTTTTGTGGAACAAGCAGGTTGTGTGTTAGTGATTAGCAGACTGTACGTCAGTCCCTATACCGCTGAAGGACTGCTGCAGTATAGGTGAGCGGTCAGCAGTGGTGCACGTCAACCCTATCTATTGTGGACCGATAGCGGTCCTTACAGAACAGCAGACTGTACCGCACTCAAGCCTATGTACCGTAGCACCCTATACCAAGTTACCAGTCCTTATAAGAACTTTTGTGGACCAAGCAGGTTGTGTATTAGTGTTTAGCAGACTGTACGTCAGTCCCTATACCGCTGAAGGACTGCTGCAGTATAGGTGAGCGGTCAGCAGTGGTGCACGTCAACCCTATCTATTGTGGACCGATAGCGGTCCTTACAGAACAGCAGACTGTACCGCACTCAAGCCTATGTACCGTAGCACCCTATACCAAGTTACCAGTCCTTATAAGAACTTTTGTGGACCAAGCAGGTTGTGTATTAGTGTTTAGCAGACTGTACGTCAGTCCCTATACCGCTGAAGGACTGCTGCAGTATAGGGCAGCGGTCAGCAGTGGTGCACGTCAACCCTATCTATTGTGGACCGATAGCGGTCCTTACAGAACAGCAGACTGTACCGCACTCAAGCCTATGTACCGTAGCACCCTATACCAAGTTACCAGTCCTTATAAGAACTTTTGTGGACCAAGCAGGTTGTGTATTAGTGTTTAGCAGACTGTACGTCAGTCCCTATACCGCTGAAGGACTGCTGCAGTATAGGGCAGCGGTCAGCAGTGGTGCACGTCAACCCTATCTATTGTGGACCGATAGCGGTCCTTACAGAACAGCAGACTGTACCGCACTCAAGCCTATGTACCGTAGCACCCTATACCAAGTTACCAGTCCTTATAAGAACTTTTGTGGAACAAGCAGGTTGTGTGTTAGTGATTAGCAGACTGTACGTCAGTCCCTATACCGCTGAAGGACTGCTGCAGTATAGGGCAGCGGTCAGCAGTGGTGCACGTCAACCCTATCTATTGTGGACCGATAGCGGTCCTTACAGAACAGCAGACTGTACCGCACTCAAGCCTATGTACCGTAGCACCCTATACCAAGTTACCAGTCCTTATAAGAACTTTTGTGGAACAAGCAGGTTGTGTGTTAGTGATTAGCAGACTGTACGTCAGTCCCTATACCGCTGAAGGACTGCTGCAGTATAGGGCAGCGGTCAGCAGTGGTGCACGTCAACCCTATCTATTGTGGACCGATAGCGGTCCTTACAGAACAGCAGACTGTACCGCACTCAAGCCTATGTACCGTAGCACCCTATACCAAGTTACCAGTCCTTATAAGAACTTTTGTGGAACAAGTGAGTTGTGAATGTTTAGCAGACTGCAGCAGAAGGGCAGCAGTCAAGTATAATATCCTTTCTATATTTGGAAGAAAGAATATTATACATGTACAAGCCTATTACTGTACCACTGATACCAGTCCTGAAAAGAACCTTTGTGGAACTAATAATAACAGCAAGTCTTTAAAATTACCCTCACTGCCTGACAACACTGCTTCCTTCCTGTCCCTATACAAATTGGCAAAAAAAGAGAACGATTAGTGGTTACTGGAACAGCTGTTTTGTGGACCTTGATAGTAACAGCTAATGATGATGATGATGATGATGATGATGAAAGACTAATCTGGCTGTCCCTGTAGCATACACCGTCCTTTCCCTTTCTCTAAACTAACAAAAGACACTCAGGCTGCTGCAAGAATCAGCAGCACAGCAAACCTATCAACACCTAACACCTATACCAGTCCTGAAAAGAACTTTTGTGTACCAAATAGCTAGTGGTTTATCTCTCCCTACTCCACACAGGAACCTGTCCCTATCTTAACAGAAGAAAGAATGTAAAATGGCCACCGGATCGGGTGTATTTATAGGTTAGGGGGAATGTACAAGTGTCCATGTGCTGTCATGTCTCAATTGGCTGTCCTGTATCACATGATAAACGTGTCACCAAAGGTTAAAGTTCTTGTATACATTAAACACGTAAGTCCGCCGCGGCGAACGACGGAAAAAGGCGTTCGAACGTGCGGACCGCGAATGTCGGAAATTCGCCGCGAAACGACCGCCGGGCGAACCGTTCGGCCATCACTACTAAAGAGTGTGAAATTTGACTGGAAAATGAAAAACAGTTTTGCTTTTGACTGCTGGTGAATGACACATTTTCTGTGACTTTTTAAATATAATTTATTTTCTTTCCTTCCTTCAATCTGCTAATCAAGGGGAGTGGTTAATTAGTCACAGGTATTTCAGGTACTATATAACTTTCTGTAGAACTCACTCTGAGCTACCCATCTTTTTACTTGCTGGAACTTTGACAAAGTGGTGGATTTAAAATAGAAGATTATAACTGGAGCCCTCTAACCTGTAAGTAACATCTGATATTTCCTGTTAGTAATATTAATATTGCAACTGGGATAATGATTGCTAGCAAGGTTGAAGGTTTGGTGCAGTGCACAGTGTGCCGCACGTATACAACAATAGAACAACACCTCCATGATGCATAACGCTGCGACAGATGTGAACATTTTTCCATTCTAGAAGCTCACATTAGAGATCTGGAGGCGCAAGTTGTAACACTGGGCAAAGGGTCTTCTGCTTACTGAGCAGGTGGTTAATGGTTTTGATGTGGAGGATGGAGGGGCAGGCCAGAATTATCATGTAAGAAGGTGGGTTACTATAGTCAGAGGGAGAGGTAGGGGGTCACATAAAATGAAGGCCAGCCCTGATTTTGAACATTCAAACATATTTTCCAAGTTGGGTGAAGATGTGGGGTTGGCAAGCTCAGAGGTGGCAACCCTAGATGTCCCTGCTGTCATTGTTGAGCCATCAATATTGAAAGAGAAGTCAGAAGAAGGGGCACATGGGGGAGGAAATATTATGAGCTTGGTTTTGGATAGATTGAGTTTGAGGAAGTGGTGTGACATCCAGTCTGATATGTCTGTTTGTAAATTAGTGATGCGTGTGAAGACTGACGGAGTGAGCTGAGGGGTATAGAAATAGATAATGGTGTTATCCGCATAGAAATGGTATTGAAAGCCATTGGATGCTATCAGCTGACCCAGGGAGGAAGAGTAGATCAAGAATATGAGGGTTCCAAGAACAGAACCTTGGGGGACCCCAATAGAGAAAGGAAGGGAGAAGAGGAAGTAGAATTGCAAGTGGCACTGAAGGTGTGGTCTGATAGGCAGAATAAGAACCAGCAAAGAGTACATTCATGAGGACCAAATTAGGAGAGTTTTTTTGTTTTTTGAGGAGGAGGAAATGAATCGTCCACCATGTCAAAGGAAGCAGAGAGGTCCAGGAGTAAGAGTATAGAATAGTGTCCATTGGTTTTAGCCATTGGAAGTTTGTTAATGAATTTTAGGAGAGCAGTTTCCATGGAGTGTTGAGGGCAAAAACCAGACTGAAGGGGGTCAAGAAGGTTCTTTTCAGTGAGATAGTTGCTCAGATGGTTGTTGACCAAATGTTCCAGGAGTTTGGAAGAAAAATGCAGCAAGGAGAGGCAGCGTAGGTTGTCAAGATTGGTGGGGTCCATTGAGGGCTTTTGAAGTATGGAGGTGACTAGTGCATGTTTTAGAGAGTTGGGTAAGATGCCAGAAGAGAAGGAGACACTGAAGATGTGAGTTAGTGTAGGCTAGAGCCAGAGGGTGACCGTAGCATTTGCAAGGGAACAGGGTCCAGGTGGCCGGTGGTTAGATGGGCATTAGCAAAAAGTTTAGCAACCTTGTTTATGGAGAGTTAAATGGGGGAGGTATCTGAGCAGCAGAGATCTCCTCACCAATTGTATTAATCTTATTTTCGAAGTGATTGGTGATCTATTGGGTGGAGGCAGTGGAGGACGAAGTAGCGAATTGAAGAAAAGAAGTAGAATTGAAGAAGAGTAGAGAAGAATAGACAGGGCCTGGATAAGAAGGTGTTAATGGGAGTGATAAAATAGGCAGAGAGGAGGCAGGAAATGTACTTTTGGAGGGCAGATTTATATTGGTTAAAGTCTTTATAAAACGTAGTCTTGTGCAATAGGCACTCAAGATTGCGGCAATGTTTTTTGAGACTGCTGGTCTCATCTGTTTGCCAGGGTTGTAGGAGTTGGGGCCTGATTCTGTGTGTAATAAGGGAGTGAGCATGTTTAGGGAGGATGACAGTAAACTGTTTTAGACAGAAGTGGCTAGGATGGGACAGTACAGGGATAAGATTTTTTGTCATAGAGGTGGTCAATAGCAGAACAGAGAATACAAGCAGAACAGAGAAGAGAAGTGTTAAAGTGGTGAATATTTCTATGGGTAATTGTTAGGCGGTTGGAGGGAACGGAGGTAGAAGACAGGGAGAGAGTGAAACTAATAAGGCGGTGATCAATTAACATATTCTCAACCAGATAAATCTTGTCTCCTCTTTGCTTCTTAGTGACCCAATCCACTGCGTTAGAAACTCTCTCGTTCAGTTTGGGAAATTTAGGGAAGCATCATTATCAGGCTGGACTCACAGTACTCCAGGACTGAACCACGTTTATTTGTAATTTCAGTCCAGGAGGAAGGAACAACCACCATCAGGATGGACAAGATAACATGTTAAGAAACATATTTTAATGACAACAAAAAAGAGACTACAAACCCCGAACCTCAACTTAAACACAATCCAGGTTAAGAAACATTTTGAGATTTAATCGCCATCAGGATGCAATTCCAAAACCCCCCCATTTCCCCTCCCCCCTCATCTTTCACCCCGACTTCCACATCATTGACCTTGCCTTCGGCACCAGCCACCCTTATTCCCTTCCCACCTCCCCCTCCACCATCATCCAATCTATCCCTCATTCCACCCCTCGGTGTCTGCCGACCTCCAGCTGCACTTCTGCCATGCCGAGAAGGAGGGGTTGGCACCACCATACATTCTGGTCCAACACCCTCCACTGCCTTCACTACACTAGGTGAAACAATAGGTGCAGACACAGACTTGACAACCACACTTTCTGCCACTGACTGGGAGACCACAGACTAGGGGGACACTAACACCACAGAGGGCCTCACAGACAGAGATTCTGATGGGACAGAGACACTAGGATTCCCTGGTACAACCTCCACCAACCCAGACTCTTCTCTATCCAGACGGAAAAAAAATTCCTTCACTAGCTCTGGCTTATTGTGCAAAGCCTCAGGGCACCGGCTATAAGGGTGTCCAACCTTATCACATAGGTTACATTTAATGATGTTACAGTCCCTTGCCAGATGCCCCAGTTTCTGGAAAATTTACTTGAAAAGCTTCCAGCATGCAGGAGGACAAAGGGGTACAGCATATCAATTACAGCATATTGCAATCATGGTAATTAGGGAATGAGGAAAGAAATCCAATACATTAGCAAACATTAAATACATAGAATGTGATGTTAATGGAGAAAACGTACCTTAATATAGTCCTTCTGCAGGACCTGTATGATGGCAGAACAGGTCTCTGGAATAATGATTCCCAGAGCCTGGGTGGGAGATGCCTGTCGAGAACTTGAGGTCCTGAAGAATTCTCCCTGTCGCCAAGTACCGCAACATGGCGATGAGCCTCTGCTCTGGAGCTTGCCGCATGCAGGTATCCTGCCTGCTGATATAAGGGGAAAGCAAAGCCAGCAGATGGTGAAAAACAGGGTCCATCATCCGGAGATAATTCCTGAAATTATCAGGATTATTCTCCCGGATCTCACGAAGCAAAGGCATGTGCGAGAACTGGTCACGCTGGAGCAACCAATTCTTGGTCCACAAACTCCTCCTCGCCCTGTTCATGGACCGGGCTTGTGTCAAAGCTAAAAGCCCAACACCAAGCCCCTACACAGCACGAACTCTATGACGAGTACGTACACGAAACATGGCTTAAAACGGTCGGCTGGTCAGAACGGACAACAGAAAGCACCGATAAATAGAGAGAGAACGAACTGAAAACCAGAAACGAGCGGACAATAAGGACTGTGAATCAAAGCGTACTATACCAAGATACAGTCCGCAATGACCAACAAATGCGAACTGACTACACACACTGATAATCAGATACGCCCTGACAAAAACAAACTAAAGAGCAGTAACGATCTGAAGCACAAATCTGAAAAGCGCCAATCGTCTCTTAACAAACTTCTACTAACACGCGATAAACACGAGATCAGCAGAAGGAGCCCAAAGGGTGCCGGACGTGGTGCTGAACTTCCCTTTTCTAGTCCCGTGTTACGCGGCTTACGTCACCGCGTTCTTATCGACCGGAAATTCCAACAACTTTGTCCGACCGTGTGTATGCAACACCACTTCCGGAATTTATCCGACAGATTTTGTGGTCGGAATGTCCAACCATGTGTACAAGGGCTTAGAGTGGCTCCGTTGCTTCTACATCAGGTGTAAAGACCTCCTAAGCCCCTGTACACACGGTCGGAGAATCTGTCGGAATGCGTCTTATCGGACTGCGTCGTCAGATAATCCGACTGTGTGTGGTATGCATCGGACTGATTCCGTCCGAATCTCCGTCTGACCCAATTTTCCAACATGTTGGAAATATTTCCCGACCAACTGGGCCGGTCGGACCTAATCCGATCATGTGTATAGCATTTTGATCGGACCAAGTGCCACGCATGCTCAGATCAAATTCCTACATCAAAGCTATTGGCTACTAGCCTGAATGTAGTCCCATCGTAACTAAATTACGTCATCACGTTCTGAAAGATCGGATTTTTCGCCAACTTGGCCCGACTGTGTGTATGCAACAGTTTCGGACGCAATCCGTCGGACTGAATCCGACGGGCAAAATCCGACGGATTTTGTTGGCAAAATCTCCGACCGTGTGTACAGGGGCTAAGACAGGAAATGTGTTACTGGCTGGATCACCAGTTGAAAATAGAGAAAAAAGCAAAAGAAAACAAATACAGTCACCACATTTAAAGATAGGTAGGCTGTAATCTAATACATGCTTGTTTTTGGCATTATTACCCATTTAAGGTCTGTTTTATTTCAACAACATAGAAATGGAAAGCGCTAAAAACTTTCAACTAAGGCTTGTAGGTCGTTTATAGCACACCTGTATTTACTGAAGATAATTACAGGATAAATGTTGGTGTTTAATTCATACTGCATAGTGTGGTCTTTTAAACATACTGGTTGTATAAAGGAATCATTGAGCAGGGCACAGCTTGAATTTCTATCCAGTGACCAGTCAGGCCTTGTCCATAATTCAGACTACTATTACCCGACAGTCATCTTATATTTCGACTAAAGAGCTATAGTGCACTTATTGTACAAAATCTCTACAGTAGCCGCACAGCACTTGATTAGCTGTTGTTTATGTGGAACAACTTCATTTTTATGATTGTTTCCTGAATGAAAACAACCATTATCTTTTGTTCTAATTAGAGCAATGACATTCTTCCAGCTGTGAGTACATTATGAGATAATCTGTTGGTAACTTTAGTAATTGTAAGTTTTATGTCTTCTTGGCTTATGCAGAACTGTACAAAACTCCGGAAATGCTTCTAGCTGCTGGTGGTCTTGTGTTTTTCTTGGGAAGAAGAAAGAATTTGCTGTATTGACCACTAATGTTTCTCTTCCATCACAATCCCACAGAGAAGCCAACAGAATATTATGGGCCCGATGAGGCAAGCATGAATGTTTGTAGCTCAGAGCCTTTTGTAGTTGTCTTAGCTTTGACCTGTTTGTGTTTTTTCCCAAAGGTCTCCTGTATGCTCACTTGTTTTAATGATTGCAGTGAGCCATGCATCCCAGTCTGAAAGTGAGAATCTGAAAATATTCTCTATAACTGTCGTAGAACTAAAGGACTAGCAGATGGGATGCTTTTTGTCTATTTTGTTTCAGCCGACAATTACCGTTTAATGGTTCCTCTACGTAGCCACAGGTGACCTTCCTATCCAAACTTTGTTAAAGGATAACATCTGCCTGGGGATGAAACTAAGGACTTTCCTTGTATTATGTCAGATTCGATTAACTTACATTTTGTAGGATAATATATCAGGACTCCAACACAGGAACTTGAGTGTATATTTGGAGGGTCCTCTGTTTTCCCCTCGACGCCTAGGACAAGACACAAAATTTGTATGTTGTATATTAATGAGTTCCAAAGACACTGCAGCCTACATCTTGACGAAGAACTGATTACAGGCTTAAAAAAAATAGAAAGATGGAGAGACATATCAGATAGACAGATACATATATAAATAGATATATAGATATATAGATAGATAGATAGATAGATAGATAGAGATACTCTTTACAGGAGCAGTAATAATGAAGACCAAGCAGTGGCTTCTTGGGTCTGTTGCCTTTTGCCTTTTATCAGCCTGTATTTAAACATCTTCATTATTTTTGTTGTAACAGAAAATTATTTTTGATATTTGCAGTGCAAAGAGCTTAACCCATTTTTACTGTGGCAGAATGGCACGGCTGGATAGCACAACGTTACCTTACATCGATTCGCCTCATGGCCACTAGGGGCATGGGCACTCCATGGCGTGTGCCCGGAGCCGATGAGAGTGTCCGGCAGGTGTGATGACCACCGGGCTCCCGCGATCGGCCATGACAAAGCGAGAACTGGGATCTGTGTGTGTATAAACACACAAATACCGGTTCTTTCAGGGGAGAGAAGACAGATTGTGTGTTCATACTATGTATGAACACCGATCTCTCGCTCCTCCTAGACAGTCCCATCCCTCTACGGTTAGAATCCCACATAGGGAATACAGTTAACTGCTTGATCGCCCTCTAGTGTTAATCCCTTCCCTGCCAGTGACATTTATACAGTAATCAGTGAATTTTTATAGCATTGATCGTTGTATAATTGTCAATGGTTTAAAAATGTGTCAAAAGTGTCCAATGTGTCTGCCATAATGTCGCAGTCCCGATAAAAATCGCAGATTGCCGCCATTACTAGTAAAAGAAATAATAATAAAATTGCCATAAATCTATCCCTTATTTTGTAGATGCTATAACTTTTGCGCAAACCAATCAATATACGTTTATTGTGACTTTTTTTTTTTACCAAAAATATGTAGAAGAATACATGTCGGCCTAAAATGAGGAAAAAATTTGAGATAGAAAATGTGGGATATTTATTGTAGCAAAAAGTAAAAGATATTGGGATTTATTTACTAAAGCTAGAAAGGGCAAAAGTAGTCACAATTCTGCAGAGAAACCAATCAGCTTCCAGGTTTTATTGCTAAAGCTTAATTAAACAAGCTGAGGTTAGAAGCTGATTGGTTTCTTTGCAGAAGTGTGACTACTTTTGCCCTCTTTAGCTTTAGTAAATAAACCCCATCGTGTTTTATTTCAAAATTGTTGCTCTTTTGTTTATAGCGCAAAAAATAAAAACCGCAGAGGCAATCAAATACCACCAAAAGAAAGCTCTATTTGTGGGAAAAAAAGATGTCAATTGTGTTAGGGTACGTTGTTGCACGACCGTGCAACTGTCTGTTAAAGCGAAGCAGTGCCAAATCGCAAAAAATGGCCTGGCCATTGAGCAGCCAAATCTTCTGGGCTGATAATTACAGAATTAAAGTTAAAAAATAAATGAGTATGTACTAAGCATGGTGTCATGTGTTCTAAGTGAAAGTGGAATTAAGTTCCATATTATATTCTTAGTCAATTCCAGTCATGCTAATCTTTTGTGTTAGTTCTCTGCAGTAAGTCATATAATAGGATTCTCTTCGGTATACGCTTTATTTAATAACTTAACACTTTTTATATTTCATTTTGCTTTTTGCTGACACCCACAGTGCTAGAAGCATTTCTCTCTGACACACTCCTCTGCACAACCTGGTGCCCTATTCTCCACAGATCTGTTGTAGCACAAGCCACGCTACAGTCTTCTCTCTTTGTTCTTTAAAGCCTAACTCCAGATTTTCTGTCACTTTAAATAGGTTGTTTGGGCCAAGGTAGCCCAAAGTGAGAGAAAACCTGGAGTTGGACTTTAATCTCATACTTGTAGCACACAATTGCCTTAATAAGGGGTCTCCAAGATTTAAAAAAAATTGCGTGGGGGACCCCCTAAAATTCATGGATTTTAAGGGGAACCCTGTGCCAAAATTTAAAAAAAATGGCATAGGGGTCCTCCTCAAAATCCATACCAGACCCTTTTCCAAGCACACAACCTGGCAGGCCACAGGAAATGAGGGGGGATGAGAGAGCGCCCTTCCTCCTGTACCGTACCAGGCCACATGCCCTCAACATGGGGAGGGTGCTTTGGGGTAGCACCCACCGGGCAAGGGTTGTGGGGGTCTGAGGGAAGGGGGCTTATCAGAATCTGGTAGCCCCCTTTAACAAGGGGCCCCCAGATCCCCGTCTTCCCCCCTGTGGGAATTGGTAATGAGGTGCAAGTACCAATACCATTTCACAAAAAAAGTGTCAAAATGTAAGAAAAAACAAGATACAGCTTGGGACAAGTCCTTTATTAAAAAATAAAAAAATAAAAACTTTACGTAAACGGGAGACCCCTCCCCCTCTGACTCCATGGGAAAGTCCCTGTGCATCAGAGGGGGGTGGGGTCACCTGTGTACGTCACCATGTGGCCCTGCCCTCAGTTATATAACAACTGTCAAAGGCGCTAAAGCGTCATACGGCGGAAGCCTCCCATGGAGGCGGATTGTGGCATTTTTTTTCTTTTTCGGTCCATCGGCGGAGCGATATAAGAAGATAAATGGACTTCGTGGGAAGTTTTTATTTTTTTATTTTTTTTAATGTTTTTTCTTACATTTTGACACTTTTTTTGTGAAATGGTAGGTGTACAATGTACCCATTACCATTTCACACAGGGAGGAGGCCGAGATCTGGGGGCCCCCTTGTTTTTTTTCAATGAGTTTTATCTATATTACTGAGACCCGACAATTCATTACAGCCGCGATCAGTTGTAAATGACAATTTTTCCTTTAGAAATGTAATTTTTCTGTGGTACTAAACACAGGAAAAATGTGCCACTTTACAGGCATAATATAGACACCCCCCCCCCCCAGGCATGATATTTAAAGGAATATTTAATTTTTATTGAAATACTGCTCCCAAAAAATCTTCCCTTTTTAAAAAAAAAGTTTGCATTGATACATGTCCCCTGGGGCAGGACCCGGGTCCCCAAACACTTTTTTATGACAATAACTTGCATATAAGCCTTTAAAATTAGAACTTTTGATTTTTCACGTTAGTGTCCCATAGACTTTAACAGTGTTCTGGTGGCTTTCAAATTTGCCCCGAACACCGCATTTTGTTCGATGTTCACAGAAAATCGGAAAACAACCAAAGTTCGGCCCAAACTTATGCTTGGGACGAACCGTTTGCCTATCCCTAATTTAGATACAGGGTCCTGTAGGTTTTTGTAGAAAAATAATTTTCTACATAGAGCTCACTGGCCACTTTATTAGGTACACTTTGCTAGTACCGGGTTGGACCCCGTTTGCCTTAAGAACTGCTTTAATTCTTCCTGGCATAGATTGAATGAGCTGTTGGAAACATTCCTCCGAGATTTTGGTCCATATTGACATGATAGCATTATGCAGCTGCTGCAGATTTGTCGGTTGCACATCCATGATGCAAATTTGCACCACATTCCAAAGGGGCTCTATTGGTTTGAGATCTGGTGACTGTGGAGGCCATTTTAGTACAGTAACCCCATTGTCATGTTCAAGAAACCAGTGGTGAGATGATTTGAGCTTTGTGACATGGTGCATTATCCTGCTGGAAGTAGCCACCAGAAGATGTGTACACTGTAGTCATAAAGGGATGGACATGGTCAGTAACAATACTGGCACTAAGGGGCCCAAAGTGTGCCAAGAAAATATCCCCCACACCATTATACCACCACAGCCAGCTTGAGCCCTTGATAATTGTTTTGTACCTTACCTCCTCTTCTCGAGTTCTCCATCAGTCCCCCCCTCCCCCGCACGCTGAGTAGCCCTATAGCAAGTAACTGGTTTGTAATATTTTTTTCTATTGTAGTGTGATGAGTGCATATTTTGTAGTAATAGCTGCTTTCTGATTATTTATATTTTTCAATAGCGTGTGTGGTTTTTATTTTTAATTTTGGTGAGCCTGTGTGAATTGTAACCTAGTTTCTTGTCCTTAGCTTGTCCTTAGCTGACATGAGGGGCAACCGGTGTGGTCTTCTGCTGCTGTAGCTCATCTGCTTGAAGGTTCCATGTGTTGTGCATTCAAAGATGGTATTCTGCATACCTTGGTTACAGCGAGTGGTTATTTGAGTTACTGTTGCCTTTCTGTCATCTCAAACCAGTCTGCCCATTCTCCTCTGAACTCTGACATCAACAAGGCATTTTCATCCACACAACTGCTCATTGGATTTTTTCTCTTTTTCGGACCATTCTCTGTAAACCCTAGAGATGGTTGTGCATGAAATTCTCATTAGATCAGCAGATTTTGCAATACTCAGACCAGCCCGTCTGGCACCAACAATCTTACCACGTTCGAAGTCACTTAAATCCCCTTTCTTCCCATTCTGATGCTCAGTTTGGACTTTAGCAAGTCATCTTAACCACGTCTAGATGCTTAAATGCATTGATTTGCTGCCATGTGATTGGCTAATTAGCAATTTGTGTTACCAAGAAATTGAACCGGTGTACCTAATAAAGTGGCTGGTGAGTATATATAAATCTTTTAGGATGTGATAAATCAGTGAGTAGATCAAACTAAATACATCTACAATGAACCATAAAAGTGTGCAAAGAATGTGCAATGAGTCATGTAAACCTTAAATAAATAATAGTATAATCAATCCATATGTCACAGTGATATTAAATATATTCATTCCAAAGGCAATATAAAGTGCATCAGTGGTAGAAGAAAATCATCAACATAAATAAATAAAAAAAGTACATAAATAAAGTGAGTCCCATCCACCATTCAATATTCATGCAATCTCCTTTTGCAATCACTGTATTTATTGGATTGTAACACGTACTTTTTCACCCTGAAAATTGGGTGCAAATAATGTGTGCGTGTTATATGCCAATATGCCAATACTTGGGCTGCCTAGGAGGGAACAGGGAGGGGGACGGGACGAGCGCCATCAGATTACATACAGTGTAAATCTCCTGTTTACTCAGTGGCCTCTGTAATAGGAAGTCCCGTCTCCTGGGCCAGCATTGGACTACTGTTCTGTCTATCTTAATACCTGGTCCAGGAGGCGGGACTTTGTATTAAAAAGCCTACCAAGTAAATAGGAGATTCTTGCTGTATGTAATATGACGGCGCTCGTCCTGTCCCCTCCGAGGCTGCAGTAATCTGAGGTGAGGCTGCAGATGGGCATTGATCAGGCTGCATTCATGGCAATGGTGAGGCTGCATATGGGCATTAATCAGGCTGTAGATGGGCATTGATCAAGCTGCATTGATGGGCAATTGTGAGGCTGTAGATGGGCACTGATCAAACTGCATTGATGGGCAATTGTGAGGCTGCAGATTTCTTTATTTAAAGTTTACGTTTTTTTCCTGAAACTTCCCTCCTAAAATGAAGGTGCATGGTATACGCCTGTACGTGTTATATGCCGATAAATACGGTAAGTCGATCTTCAGACAGTGCAAGGAAGCTCCAGTTTCCACACCATTCACACCAGAGTGCCCTGTGTTTGCTTCAAGCTGAAATGTTGCCTTCTCTAAACAATTTCTGCGGATGCGCAGGTATTGACTGTAGGGTATGGACTGTATAAGGGGTCTGGGATTGGAGCTACCGGCATGCAGGATTGTTACCTGCTGTCTCCTTTCGGTAAAGCATACTTGTCAGTTTCCCATCCATTCTCTTCAGGATGGTCACGTCAAAATTTTGGTTAAAATGATTTTGATTAATAGCCATGACACATCTACTCAAAGACTTATTGCAGTCCTCTCTGCAGTGTGTCTGCTCTCTTCTCTGCCAGTGCTGGGCATCCAATAGGATCACCTGATGTTTTGGCCAATTGGAGAACGGGTTTCATACCTGCTTCCTGATTGGCTGGGAGGAGGATCAGTGTTGCAACTGTGAATATTCATTCGCTGTTGCAACACACCTGGGTGGGATCCGGATGCATCCTCTGCGACCAGAGCCTACACTATTTTGAAGCCTATTAGAGCCTATGGCTCTAATCAGGTGCTTTAAAAAAACCCTGGCTGCTGTAATGAATCTATCCACTGCATATAGGGAGTGGAGAGGAAAGAGGGGGCTGCACCCGGGTGATCCTAATGGCTGGGCTGCCACTGCTAGAGAACCTTAGGGAACAAACAGCATCATAAAGGCCAAGGAACACACCAAACAGGTCAGGGATAATGTTGTGGAGAGGTTTAAAGCGGGGTTAGGCTATAAAAAAAATACCAAGCTTTGAATATCTCATGGAGCACTGTTCAATCCATTAACCGAAAATGGAAAGAGTATGACACAACTGCAAACCTACCAAAACATGGATGTACACCTAAACAGACAGGCGGGTAAAGGAGAGCATTAATCAGAGAAGCAGCCAAGAGGCCCATGTTAACTGTAGAGATCCACAGCTCAGGTGGGAGAATCTGTCCACAGGACAACTATTAGTTGTGCAGTCCACAAATCTGGCCTTTATGGAAGAGTGGCAAGAATACAGCCATTGCTGAAAGAAAGCCATAAGAAGTCCTGTTTGCAGTTTGCGAGAAGCCATGTGGGGGGCACAGCAAACATATGGTAGAGTGCTCTGATCAGATGAGACCAAAATGTAACTGTTTGCCCTAAAAGCAAAACGATATGTCTGGCGGAAAATGAACACTACATATCACCCTGAACACACTATCGCCAACTGTGAAGCATGGTGGTGACAGCATCATGTAGCGTGGATGCTTTTCATCAGCAGGGACAGGGAAGCTGGTCAGAGTTGATGGGAAGATGAATGGAGCCAAATACAGGACAATTTTAGAAGAAAACCTGTTAGAGTCTGCAAAAGACTTGAGACTGGGGTGGAGGTTCACCTTCCAGCAGGACAATAACCCTAAGCATACAGCCAGAGCTACAATGGAATGGTTTAGATCAAAGTATATTCAAGTGTTAGAATGGCCCGGTCAAAGTCTAGACCTAAATCCAATTGAGAATCTGTGGCAAGACTTGAAAATTGATGTTCACAGACGCTCTCCATCCAACCTGACAGAGCTTGAGCTATTTTGCAAAGAAGAATGGGCAAACATTTCACTCTCTAGATGTGAAAAGCTGGTAGAGACATTCCCAAAAAGACTTGGAGCTGTAATTTCAGTGAAAGGTGGTTCTACAAAGTATTGTTTAATAGTATGCTGAATACAAATGCACCCCACACTTTTCACATATTTATTTGTAAAAAAAACATTTATAATTTTCCTTCCACTTCACAATTATGTGGCACTTTGTGTTGGTCTATCACATAAATCCCAATAAAATTAATTTATGTTTTTGTATGTAACATGACAAAATGTGGAAAATTGCAAGGGGTATGAATACTTTTACAAGGCACTGTATATTAATGACTATATATATATATATATATATATATATATATATATATATATATATATATATATATATAAATAAATATAGTGCACAGCCCTGCTGAGTGGAAGCAAACTGAAAGGATTGCTTATATAGGTCCTTCCATTACTCAGGAAATGATCATTTTTGGAATGTTCATTGGATTTTCTAATGGTTGAGGGGGGTCAAATCAATGTTTGCTTTCAAATGTATTGATGACAACACCTGAAGGTGAAAATGAATTTTTTTCTTCCAAAGAAAAAACAATCCTAATTGTGAATGTGGCTTTTAGTTGGGAAAAAATGGGCTAAAAAATATACATAACTTTAGGTAACCTGTCTAATGGTGAACCTTATCAGTTTTATTCAGCATATCTCTTATGAAAAATGTTTTATTTTTGTTTTCTTCAATTAACTCCCTATAAAGGCTATTGTATAACTGTAATTTAATTGGCACTAAATGATATTCTGGCAAGCAAGAGAGGGTGGCTATGTTCCCACATACAGCGGGGCCATGGAGAATGAACATAGCCACCCTCCAAAAGGAAGTCAGATCACAGCAGCAAAAAAAGAATTTGGAGATTTGGAGGAGGCTGATGTAAGGGACTTTTCTGAGTTCTGAATACATACTTGAATATATATATTTTTAGGGTCACTTTAATATATATGTCCAGTCCACTCATACAGGCAAATAATTATCATATAACATATGAAAGTATTCACCTAACATCCAATCAGAATCAAGAGGCATATGTTCTTTATTAGTGTTTTTCGTTTCCAAACCCTCTTATTTCTCTCTGCCTGGTGGGGGAAGTACTTCCAATGACAGCCGGATATCTTGGTTAAAAAAAGGATATATTATATTAGATATATTTTATTATTTGTTTCTTTCTCTAGTAAGTATGGTTTCTTGTAAACTCTCCAGCAAGAATGTATTATGTTATATTTTTTTAATGACAGCAGCTGTCCAATCCCCTTTAAGGAATAAGTAACCATGACACTGAATTTAATAGGTCCCCTAAGCTCTAACTTCCAATATTCCCTTATGTTAGGCTGAACGTTTCTTCTGCTGAGCAGGTCATTACCAAACTTCAGAGCTTCTTGCCCAGAGGATAATTAAGCTTTTCAGAGAAGAAAGTTAGATGAATTAAATATTTATGATTCAAAGCATTTACAGTTTAGAGCATTCTGTGATTTCGACCCCGAATTCTGAAGTATGCCCCCTGATAATGAAGTAAACCGAGAATTAACAATGACACAGTTATACATTATTCTAGAGCAGTGATGCTCAACCCATTGCAGCTGGGACCTAATTATCAGTAATTCCATTGTACTAGGAACCCAATTGTTAGTGGGCTATTGTTATGGTGCACCTAGCATAAGGTTGGTCATAATAAGGTAGATTTGCTGTAAAGGGTAATGGGTGATGAGAGATTTGTCCAGCCAAACTTGCATGGTATATATATATATATATATATATATATATATATATATATATATATATATATATATATATATATATATATATATATAATTTTTTTTAGAACAAGTATTGGACACATTAAATAATTTTTTAAAGCTCTAAGCCCTTGTACACACAGTTGGACATTCCGACAACAAAATCCGTCAGATTTTGTCCGAAACTGGTGTTGCATACACACGGTCGGAAAAAGTTGTCGGAAAATCCGATCGTTCAGAACGTGGTGACGTTATTTCCTTATGACAGGACTACGTTCAGGCTAGTAGCCAATAGCTTTGGTCTTGTAATTTGATCTGAGCATACGTGGAACTTTGTCCGATCGGAATTCTCTACTAACGATTGGACAAAGTCCAATCGGACCATGTTGTCGGAAAATTTTATAGCCGAGCTCTAAAACTTTGTCGGTCGGATATTCCGATGGAAACAGTCCGATGGAGCACACACACGGTCGGATTATCCGACAACACGGTCCGATCTGACATTTTCTGTCGGAATGTCCAACAGTGTGTACAAGGGCTAAGAGTAATTGTTTTTTACCTGTAAAAGATCTCAATCCATGGTGTGTTGTCCATACAGAAGTAAGTTTTTTTTTTAATATTATGTAACTCTTTATTTAGACAATGGGGTTGATTTACTAAAACTGGAGCATTCAGAATCTGGTGCAACTGTGCATGGTAGCCAATCAGCTTCTAACTTCAGCTTGTTTAATTAGGCTTTGACAAAATAAAACCTGGAACCTGATTGGTTTCTCTGCAGAGCTGAACCAGATTTTGTACTCTCCAACTTTAGTAAATCCCCCCCCCCCATTGTGTTGTTTTCACAGTTTTTCCTTCCATTTCTGTATAGCAGTGTTGTGCTTTTAATATATCTATTCAATAGATATTATATTGTTTATTCTATATCGTTAGACAGCCATTGCTGTTTATTGGGACTCAGTGGCAGCACAAACACTCCCAATACAGCATCCATGTGGGTGCAGGTGCACAGCTCCAAATGCAGGTGTGTTTGGGGCATTGCACCCGCAGAGATGTAACATTGGGAGCAGAATCTGTGTCCTAATTGACAGCTATGGGACTGCTGGAATGGGAATGCATGCAATACTTGTGCATCCCCATGCTGGTAAACATGGCTCTACATAGTTTAAATGCCCAGTGTAAATGAGGCCTAACCCAGAAGCAGAAAGAAGCAGACAGGACCCAAAATTACATCAGAAAACAGAAGTCAAAAAAGTGGACACAACAAGAAGAGTGCAGGTAGGTCCCTGAAACAAGCACAGATTGAGGGGGATTTACCCCAGCTGAAGACCCCTTGTGTCAAAACGCATCGGGATTTCTCATTTGAGACTCCCACTTTACTCTTTTATCCTTTCCATTACACTATATTGGATTTTGGATTGTTTTTATTTATTCTATCTTGCAAGTTGTTGTGAGAATTTTTAGCCCAATAAATGATTATTGGTTGACCTGCACCATATGGAGCCTTTTCCTCTCATTCCCTTTCATGTCCCATCCTGTCTTTTTTGATCCTGGCTTGTCCATTCCTATGTGGGTATTTCTGAGACATCTCTGGCTGCCGCTCTTACGGTCCTCTGTGGGCCTTCACAGTTCGGGGATTGTGGGCTACCTATCCATGCATCCCAGGTGACACCAACAGGAGAATTACAGGCACATTTGACCCACTGCTGTATGGTATGTGTGTCCATCTTTGCTGGTAAGCGTACCCTATCGCGTGCACACCGCTGTCAGTATCTGATTGACACACTTACATCTGTATCAAGTTTTTCTGGAAGGGAGACTTCAAAGAACTTTTTCACTTTCATATTTATGAACTGCTATACTTGGTTTAGTTTATTAGCACCCACAGTGCTTCCTTTGGGTGACTTCACATTTTGTGTGGAATTTTTTGAACATTTCACTGTTTACACACTCATATATTTTTTACTTTATCAGTATGTTTTCATGTATGTGGTTATATGTTTAAGCGCTACACATTTTGTTTCACAAATTACACTAAATAAAAAAATTGTAATTGTAAACAAATTCAATAATTAACAAAATAATTCATGAATTAACAGCAACTCAAAAGTGTAAATGTGCTTTATCCAGTTGCCGACCAGCCGCCGCAGTTATACTGGGGCAAGTTGGCTCAGCTACGCAAATTGGCATACTGTTACGTTAGTTTGTGCACTGGCTTTTGCAGGTGCGCCCACAGCGTGCCGAGGGAACCTGCCTGTGGGTCCGGCGGACTTGATGTCTGCTGGATAACCACGATAGTGGGAAAGAGAGCCAGAACGGGGATCTGTCAATGTAAATTAACAGATCCCAATTCTGACAGGGGAGGAGAGAGAGAGATCTGCTGTTCCTAGTGATTAGGAACAGCTATCTCTCTCTTCTCCCAGGCAGCCCATCCCCCATACAGTTAGAAACCACCTCCCTAGGGAACACAGTTAACCCTTTGATCGCCCCACTAGTGTTAACCCATTCCCTGCCAATGTCATTTATACAGTGATCAGTGGATTTTTATAGCACTGATCACTGTATTGGTGTCACTGGTCTCCAAAAAGTGTCACTTCGGGTCAGATTTTTCCTCTGCAATGTAGCAGTAGCATAGTACATAGTACACTTAATATGTATAGCCAGGTGCTGGGCTACAACAATATGTAAAAGGAGACATTCCCTTTTATTCTTCTCTCCCTCTCTCCCTCTACTGAGATACTGATGTTATGCGGCACCATAAATTCAAGCAAGTCCATAGGCTTCTTTTTTTTTTATAATCACTTTTTCTTTATTAAGACAAATTCCAAAATACAACATAGAAATACACATTACACAATATATTTACCCTGTTTAACTAGGGCTTATTTGGGGGGTAGGGCTTATATTGCAGCCATCACCAACAATCACGCTAGGTCTTATTTTAGGGGAAACAGGGTATATAAATCTTTTCATTAACATACACCACACTGACCCCTCCCACCCCAACCCGAGAAAACACATCAGGTCATTGATCATGTCCTCTTCAAAAGAGAAAGAGAAAAAATCAAGAAAGAAAAAAGAAGAGTGCTGAGAATCCTGGGAGTTGTAGTTTGATATGCCACATAAAGGGGATAGTTGACTCCTTAAACTACAGATCACAATATGCACTGTACATTAGGAGGAGTGAGAGATGATTTTTATTAAACTGCGTGGGAAAGTTAGAGAGAGAGCACCGAATAATTGTTTGCCAGCAGGGGACCATACCAGTGGAGATCAGAGCCTGAGACTAGGAGTGAGGTCACTCAGGGACAGCGCAGCACGACCCATATCACAGCAGCTGCACTACTGCCACACAGAGACTGGAGTGGCCACCCATTCTCTACTTCCTACCGCTGATCACCAGAGGCCTTCAGGGAAAAACCAAGTGGGCCCCCCTTCCCCAGAAAGAGGTCACTGCAACATCCAGGAGACTGGAGAAAAGGGTTATTTGCCTATTACTGATACTGCTAGCAGGGACTAAGCCACAGAGATCAGGACAAGCGCACCCAATCCATACTGCACCCTTATCCATAAATGTGCTCTGGCAGCATATTTCCAGCACTCCATAGATTAAATGTTATTACTGCTCACTACTGCACTTGAGGTGGCCTTGCTACTGTTTATCCTGATCTGGATACCAAATGTAATTTTATGCCTAGTCCTTACTGTTAATCACTTTTTATGCTAAATTGTGTTATTATCATTGGTAATCCATTTTATGCTTGCCAAGTTACAAACCATATTGAGTGACAATGTGTTAAGTTTGTCTTTACTACCTGGTTTGATGCCTGTTTTCTTTAATATAGAACTACGACTGGATACAAAGTATTATAAAGTATATGAAGTATTGTACACTCAATCTGGTTTGTTAGAGGGGCTGAGGTTTTTGGAAAAGGTTAAGGCAAAGAACAGAGGACCCATCCTAATCTACAGCTTCTACAGGGGTAGAGCTACATATGCATTATCCATCATTATACAGATATTACATTTTATACATTTTTCATACTTCCATATAACACCTACAGGTAAGACTGTATCCAGGTGGCCTAGTTGTCATTGTCATTATTCACAACCCACTCTACAGACTATAAGCTACACCCTATTTGCCCTAGGATTGCCATGAACATGTAGCTATCTAAAAACCACATTAACCAGCTAGTATATAAATATTGTGATGCATTTATTCTGTACATCAATACTCAACACGTTTAATGAATAATACCTATTCTTACACTGTTTCAGATTCAGACACAGGCTTCTGTACCATGTTTCTTACTACTGTTTCCTCCAGTTTCCCTTCAACCTGATTTGCCCTCAGCACCAACAATCACACGTTAGCTATATTTGTTTTAGTATAAATACAAGCTATGGAGAATCTCAGGAGTAAGAAATGTAATTTGAGCTGTCCCTGGTAGTGATGGCCGAACGGTTCGCCCGGCGGTCGTTTCGCGGCGAATTTCCGACTTTCGCCGTCCGCGGGTTCGAACGCCTTTTTCCGTCGTTCGCCCCGGCGGACTTACGTGTTTAATGTATACAAGAACTTTAACCTTTCGTGACACGTTTATCATGTGTTACAGGACAACCAATTGAGACATGACAGCTCATGGACACTTGGACATTCCCCCTAACCTATAAATACACCCGATCCGGTGGCCATTTTACATTCTTTCTTCTGTCACTGTAGGGAAAGGATCCTGTGTGGAGTAGGGACAGAGAAAACGCTAGCTATTTGGTACACAAAAGTTCTTTTCAGGACTGGTATAGGTGTTAGGTCAGCAGCCTGAGTTTCTTTTGTCAGTTTAGATAAAGGGACAGAGCGCTGTATGCTGCTATTTTAGGGACAGCTCAGCCAGATTAGTCTTTCTTCATCATCATCATCATCATCATCATTAGCTGTTACTATCAGGTCCACAAAAGAGCTGTTCCAGCTAATCGTTCCAGCCTACTCTTTTTTGCCAATTTGTATAGGGACAGGCAGGAAGCAGTGTGTCAGGCAGTGAGGATAATTTTAAAGACTTGCTGTTACTATTAGTTCCACAAAGGTTCTTTTCAGGACTGGTATCAGTGGTACGGTAATAGGCTTGTACACGTATAATATTCTTTCTTCCAAATATAGAAAGAATATTATACTTGACTGCTGCCCTTCTGCTGCAGTCTGCTAATCATTCACAACTCACTTGTTCCACAAAGCTCTTTATCAGGACTGGTAACTTGGTCTGTCTAGGGTGCTACGGTACATAGGCTTGGGTGCGGTACAGTCTGCTGTTCTGTAAGGACCGCTATCGGTCCACAATACATAGGGTTGCCGTGCACTACTGCTGACCGCTGCCCTATACTGCAGCAGTCCTTCATTGGTATAGGGACTGACGTACAGTCTGCTAATCACTAACACACAACCTGCTTGGTCCACAAAAGTTCTTATAAGGACTGGTAACTTGGTATAGGGTGCTACGGTACATAGGCCTGAGTGCGTTACAGTCTGCTGTTCTGTAAGGACCGCTATCGGTCCACAATACATAGGGTTGCCGTGCACTACTGCTGACCGCTGCCCTATACTGCAGCAGTCCTTCAGCGGTATAGGGACTGACGCACAGTCTGCTAAACACTAACACACAACCTGCTTGGTCCACAAAAGTTTTTATAAGGACTGGTAACTTGGTATAGGGTGCTACGGTACATAGGCCTGAGTGCAGTACAGTCTGCTGTTCTGTAAGGACCGCTATCGGTCCACAATACATAGGGTTGCCGTGCACTACTGCTGACCGCTGCCCTATACTGCAGCAGTCCTTCATTGGTATAGGGACTGACGTACAGTCTGCTAATCACTAACACACAACCTGCTTGGTCCACAAAAGTTCTTATAAGGACTGGTAACTTGGTATAGGGTGCTACGGTACATAGGCCTGAGTGCGTTACAGTCTGCTGTTCTGTAAGGACCGCTATCGGTCCACAATACATAGGGTTGCCGTGCACTACTGCTGACCGCTGCCCTATACTGCAGCAGTCCTTCATTGGTATAGGGACTGACGTACA
This sequence comes from Lithobates pipiens, assembly GCF_037356315.1. Taxonomy (NCBI): domain Eukaryota; kingdom Metazoa; phylum Chordata; class Amphibia; order Anura; family Ranidae; genus Lithobates; species Lithobates pipiens. The sequence goes on from NW_027507903.1 coordinate 68,213,558, forward strand.
GTCTGCTAATCACTAACACACAACCTGCTTGTTCCACAAAAGTTCTTATAAGGACTGGTAACTTGGTATAGGGTGCTACGGTACATAGGCTTGAGTGCGGTACAGTCTGCTGTTCTGTAAGGACCGCTATCGGTCCACAATAGATAGGGTTGACGTGCACCACTGCTGACCGCTGCCCTATACTGCAGCAGTCCTTCAGCGGTATAGGGACTGACGTACAGTCTGCTAAACACTAATACACAACCTGCTTGGTCCACAAAAGTTCTTATAAGGACTGGTAACTTGGTATAGGGTGCTACGGTACATAGGCTTGAGTGCGGTACAGTCTGCTGTTCTGTAAGGACCGCTATCGGTCCACAATAGATAGGGTTGACGTGCACCACTGCTGACCGCTGCCCTATACTGCAGCAGTCCTTCAGCGGTATAGGGACTGACGCACAGTCTGCTAAACACTAACACACAACCTGCTTGGTCCACAAAAGTTTTTATAAGGACTGGTAACTTGGTATAGGGTGCTACGGTACATAGGCCTGAGTGCGTTACAGTCTGCTGTTCTGTAAGGACCGCTATCGGTCCACAATACATAGGGTTGCCGTGCACTACTGCTGACCGCTGCCCTATACTGCAGCAGTCCTTCATTGGTATAGGGACTGACGTACAGTCTGCTAATCACTAACACACAACCTGCTTGGTCCACAAAAGTTCTTATAAGGACTGGTAACTTGGTATAGGGTGCTACGGTACATAGGCCTGAGTGCGTTACAGTCTGCTGTTCTGTAAGGACCGCTATCGGTCCACAATACATAGGGTTGCCGTGCACTACTGCTGACCGCTGCCCTATACTGCAGCAGTCCTTCAGCGGTATAGGGACTGACGCACAGTCTGCTAAACACTAACACACAACCTGCTTGGTCCACAAAAGTTCTTATAAGGACTGGTAACTTGGTATAGGGTGCTACGGTACATAGGCCTGAGTGCAGTACAGTCTGCTGTTCTGTAAGGACCGCTATCGGTCCACAATACATAGGGTTGCCGTGCACTACTGCTGACCGCTGCCCTATACTGCAGCAGTCCTTCATTGGTATAGGGACTGACGTACAGTCTGCTAATCACTAACACACAACCTGCTTGTTCCACAAAAGTTCTTATAAGGACTGGTAACTTGGTATAGGGTGCTACGGTACATAGGCTTGAGTGCGGTACAGTCTGCTGTTCTGTAAGGACCGCTATCGGTCCACAATAGATAGGGTTGACGTGCACCACTGCTGACCGCTGCCCTATACTGCAGCAGTCCTTCAGCGGTATAGGGACTGACGTACAGTCTGCTAAACACTAATACACAACCTGCTTGGTCCACAAAAGTTCTTATAAGGACTGGTAACTTGGTATAGGGTGCTACGGTACATAGGCTTGAGTGCGGTACAGTCTGCTGTTCTGTAAGGACCGCTATCGGTCCACAATAGATAGGGTTGACGTGCACCACTGCTGACCGCTGCCCTATACTGCAGCAGTCCTTCAGCGGTATAGGGACTGACGCACAGTCTGCTAAACACTAACACACAACCTGCTTGGTCCACAAAAGTTTTTATAAGGACTGGTAACTTGGTATAGGGTGCTACGGTACATAGGCCTGAGTGCGTTACAGTCTGCTGTTCTGTAAGGACCGCTATCGGTCCACAATACATAGGGTTGCCGTGCACTACTGCTGACCGCTGCCCTATACTGCAGCAGTCCTTCATTGGTATAGGGACTGACGTACAGTCTGCTAATCACTAACACACAACCTGCTTGGTCCACAAAAGTTCTTATAAGGACTGGTAACTTGGTATAGGGTGCTACGGTACATAGGCCTGAGTGCGTTACAGTCTGCTGTTCTGTAAGGACCGCTATCGGTCCACAATACATAGGGTTGCCGTGCACTACTGCTGACCGCTGCCCTATACTGCAGCAGTCCTTCAGCGGTATAGGGACTGACGCACAGTCTGCTAAACACTAACACACAACCTGTTTGGTCCACAAAAGTTCTTATAAGGACTGGTAACTTGGTATAGGGTGCTACGGTACATAGGCTTGAGTGCGGTACAGTCTGCTGTTCTGTAAGGACCGCTATCGGTCCACAATAGATAGGGTTGACGTGCACCACTGCTGACCGCTGCCCTATACTGCAGCAGTCCTTCAGCGGTATAGGGACTGACGTACAGTCTGCTAAACACTAATACACAACCTGCTTGGTCCACAAAAGTTCTTATAAGGACTGGTAACTTGGTATAGGGTGCTACGGTACATAGGCTTGAGTGCGGTACAGTCTGCTGTTCTGTAAGGACCGCTATAGGTCCACAATAGATAGGGTTGACGTGCACCACTGCTGACCGCTCACCTATACTGCAGCAGTCCTTCAGCGGTATAGGGACTAAGAGTTTTGTCACAGGGTCATTTAAAAAATGACATGCAGAGGAAGAGGCAGGCCCTTCCGCAGGGGTGGTAGGGGTAGGGCAGGAGCAACAGGCTTGAGCCAAAGTGGGAAGTTGCAGAAGGTGCGTTCAATTACTTTAAAGGATGCACCAGACTTGGTTGAGTGGCTCGCTCAGCCTTACTCTTCTGCACCCTCCTCATCCTCTCGATCTGCACCCTCTTCTTCACTCTCTGCTATGTGCACCCCCAAAGACACTACCACCAACAACACGACCACCACCACCACCACCACATACCTTCCGCTTGAGTCACTGGAATTATTTTCCGATCCATATCAAGAGGACATTTCTGATGCGCAGCCACTCTTGGTATTGGATCAGGAAGAGGAGGTAGCAACAAGCGCTACTCAGCAGTCTGACGCCAGTACCCAGATCAGCCCAAGGAGGAGGTTGGTCCCCGGTGTTGCTGCCTACTCTACTTATAGCGGTGGGGAAGGTGACGTTGATGATGACGTGTCTAGTGATGTCACGTGGGTGCCCACAAGAGAGGAAGAGGAGGGGAGTTCAGAGGGAGATATGGACCAGCAGATAGGGAGGAGAAGCAGCAATGACTTACATTGCACAGCAGGGACAAAGCAGACTGCAAATGTATCAGGAGCGAGTCATCGACCATGTACGGTCACATCTGGCGCTCCCAGGACACCGGCACATGGCTCCGCAGTGTGGGCTTTTTTTAACGTGTCCGCTGCTGACAATAGCGTTGCCATCTGCAATCTTTGCAGTCAACGCGTTAGTCGCGGTAAGCCCAATACTCACCTAGGGACGACCGCCTTAAGAAGGCACATGAGCAGCCATCACCGAGCCCAGTGGGAGCAACGGAACACACAAAGCCACACTGCAGGCTCTCACCGTCCAGCCTCGTCTTCTACTTCTCCTTCTCCTCTCTCCTCACAATTGTCCTCCACTCCACCTTCCATCACGCCAAGCTCACATTTTTCTGCAAAAAGGCAGGCTTCCGTGGGCCTAATGTTTGAGCGTAAAAAAATGATGACGCCGGATAACCCTCTTGCCCAACGGTTGGCGGCTGGCTTGTCAGAACTCATAGCCCGCCAACTACTGCCATATAAACTGGTGGACTCGGAGGCCTTTCGCAAATTTGTGGCCATTGGAACACCACAATGGAAGGTCCCAGGAAGGAAGTATTTCTCAGAGAAGGGCATCCCAGAGCTATATGGCCATGTTCAGCGGCAAGTGAATGTATCTCTGGCACACAGTGTCGGTGCCAAGATACATCTGACCACAGACACGTGGTCTAGCAAACACGGGCAGGGAAGGTATATCAGTTTTACTGCCCACTGGGTGAACCTTCTGACGGCCGTCAAGCATGTAACCCGTGGCACCCGTGTAGATTTGGTTTTACCGCCACGGATTGCATGCAGGCCTGACTCTTCTTCTCCTCCTCCTACTCCATCCTCCTCCCTCTCCTCCTCAGCTGCCTCCTCCTTTTCCGCTGCTAGCGTCTCTTCCACTGCACCGCCCAAGCTCCCCAGAACCTATTCCACATGCCAGGTGAGACGTTGCCATGCCGTGCTGCGTCTGTTGTGCCTGGAAGCAAAGAGCCACACTGGCCCGGCACTCCTTTCAGCTTTGCGTTCACAGGCAGATGAGTGGCTAACACCGCTCAATTTGACAGTTGGTAAAGTGGTGTGTGACAACGGTGCCAATCTGCTTAGCGCATTGAAACAGGGCAAAATCACGCACGTGCCGTGCATGGCACACGTCTTAAACTTGGTCGTGCAGCGATTCCTTGTCAAATACCCTGGGGTCCAGGACATCTTGCGGCAGGCAAGGAAAATCTCGGCCCATTTCAGAAGATCTTACACGGCCATGGCTCGCCTTGCTGACATTCAGCGGCGACACCATCTGCCGGTCAGACGTCTTATTTGCGATTGCCCGACGCGATGGAACTCAACCTTCTATATGCTTGATAGGCTGCTCCAGCAGAAACGTGCAGTTAACGTCTACCTGTATGAACTCTGCGAAAGAAACGGTTCTGGGGAGCTGGGTTTTTTTTCACCGCGCCAGTGGCTGCTCATGCGCGACACATGCAGACTTCTGCGGCCATTTGAGGAGATCACCAAACTGGTCAGTCGCAGCCATGGCGCCATCAGTGACATGGTACCTTATGCCTTCTTTCTGGAGCGTGCATTGCGTCGTGTCATTGATCAGGCTGTGGAGGAGCAGGAGCGGGAAGATGAGGAAGTCGCAATGCTGGATGAATTCCCAGGGGGGGCTACTCTATCTGAGACAAGTCAACAACAGGAGTCTGATGAGGAGTCAGAGGAGGATGGTGCCGGGGCGGATGAGCAGGAGCAAGAAGAGCATGCTTTAAACCTTTCTGGGATCCCTGTTGTGCGAGGATGGGGAGAGGAGAATGAAGAGGACGACATTATCCTGGATGATGAGCAGGAGCCAGGCCACCACACCGCTTCCACTTTAGTGCAAATGGGGGCCTTCATGCTCCAGTGTTTTAATAGGGACCCCCGTATAAAAAGCATGAGGGTCAAGGACCAGTACTGGGTGGCAACGTACTTAGACCCCCGGTACAAACACAAAATGGCGGAAATGTTACCGCCGTCGCAGAGGGCTGTCAGAATGCAGCACTTCCAGGCCTTGCTTCGAGAAATGCTGCATTCTGCTTTTGCGTGCGCTGGCAGAGGAGCAATTCCCACTCCCAGAGAAGGATTTGCGGGTACCAATCCAACAGCGCCTGCAAGAAGAGGCCGGTTTGAAGATGTGTTGGTGACTTCGGATATGAGGTCATTCTTTCAGCCGACCCATCGACAGGTGTCATCCGGATCCAGCATCAGGGAACGCCTAGACCGTCAGGTGTCCGACTACATTGGGTTAACGGCCGATGTGGACGCTCTGAGGAGTGATGAACCCCTAGACTACTGGGTGGGCAGGCTTGACCTCTGGCCAGAGCTTGCCCAATTTGCAATCGAACTGTTGGCTTGCCCCTCATCCAGTGTCCTGTCCGAAAGGACGTTCAGCGCAGCAGGGGGGATTGTGACCGATAAGCGTACTCGCCTAGCTCACCACAGTGTTAACTACCTCACATTTCTAAAAATGAATGAGGCATGGATCTCGGAGGAATTCAACACATGTGATCAGTAGACCATGTATATGTCTATAAACAATTTTTGGAATCAAGCACACAGACCTTCTTAATTCATTTGGCTCACTTCCCTGACCCAAAAAAGCACACCGTACTATATGCCCCTACCCTCCTCTTTGAAGAGGTTGAGCGGTGTCATATTTCTACTGGGGCTGCTTATTATGAGGGGTTCCCACCATCCCTGTGCTGTGCTGACTTCCTCCTGGGTGTTCTTATTATGAGGGGCTCCCACCATCCCTGTGCTGTGCTGACTTCCTCCTGGGGGTTCTTATTATGAGGGGATCACACCATCCCTGTGCTGTGCTGACTTCCTCCTGGGGCTGCTTACGGTGCTGCTGTCAGCGCTGTATGTCACGGAGCTGCTGTCAGCGCTGTATGTCACGGAGCTGCTGTCAGCGCTGTATGTCACGGAGCTGCTGTCAGCGCTGTATGTCACGGAGCTGCTGTCAGCGCTGTATGTCACGGAGCTGCTGTCAGCGCTGTATGTCACGGAGCTGCTGTCAGCGCTGTATGTCACGGAGCTGCTGTCAGCGCTGTATGTCACGGAGCTGCTGTCAGCGCTGTATGTCACGGAGCTGCTGTCAGCGCTGTATGTCACGGAGCTGCTGTCAGCGCTGTATGTCACGGTGCTGCTGTCAGCGCTGTATGTCACGGAGCTGCTGTCAGCGCTGTATGTCACGGAGCTGCTGTCAGTGCTGTATGTCACGGAGCTGCTGTCAGCGCTGTATGTCACGGAGCTGCTGTCAGCGCTGTATGTCACGGAGCTGCTGTCAGCGCTGTATGTCACGGTGCTGCTGTCAGCGCTGTATGTCACGGAGCTGCTGTCAGCGCTGTATGTCACGGAGCTGCTGTCAGCGCTGTATGTCACGGAGCTGCTGTCAGCGCTGTATGTCACGGAGCTGCTGTCAGCGCTGTATGTCACGGAGCTGCTGTCAGCGCTGTATGTCACGGAGCTGCTGTCAGCGCTGTATGTCACGGAGCTGCTGTCAGCGCTGTATGTCACGGAGCTGCTGTCAGCGCTGTATGTCACGGAGCTGCTGTCAGCGCTGTATGTCACGGAGCTGCTGTCAGCGCTGTATGTCACGGAGCTGCTGTCAGCGCTGTATGTCACGGAGCTGCTGTCAGCGCTGTATGTCACGGTGCTGCTGTCAGCGCTGTATGTCACGGAGCTGCTGTCAGCGCTGTATGTCACGGAGCTGCTGTCAGTGCTGTATGTCACGGAGCTGCTGTCAGCGCTGTATGTCACGGAGCTGCTGTCAGCGCTGTATGTCACGGAGCTGCTGTCAGCGCTGTATGTCACGGTGCTGCTGTCAGCGCTGTATGTCACGGAGCTGCTGTCAGCGCTGTATGTCACGGAGCTGCTGTCAGCGCTGTATGTCACGGAGCTGCTGTCAGCGCTGTATGTCACGGAGCTGCTGTCAGCGCTGTATGTCACGGAGCTGCTGTCAGCGCTGTATGTCACGGTGCTGATGTCAGTGCTCTGTATTACGGTGCTGCTGTCAGTGCTCTGTATCTCCTGCACCCTCTTGTTTGCCTACCCTGGTCCCTGACCTTCCCTCTCCTCCATTGCCTTCATTAGCTCCATAGTCCTGAATTGTCAGAACAATTTCCCAAATAAAAAAAAAATGCTTGTAGTTATCGATCCCAAATTCACCTCATACATGTATTATGCTATTGTCCAGGTGGTGGGACTACGTGCTACCCCCTAATAATTACCCCGTGGCCGCAAATTCGACCTAAAGGTTTGCGAAATTCGCCTCCCATTGAAGTCAATGGAGCCCGCGGCGAACGGTCGTTTTCGCGAACGTTTGTGTCCGTTCGCGTTTCGCGTTCGCGAAACGTCCCGTCGGAAGTTCGTCCATCACTAGTCCCTGGTGTATTCTACATGGATAATGAAAAAAAAAAAAAAAAAAAGAAGAAAAGCCAAGCTTCATTTATTAAACATACAACATTATGGGCTAATGTATAAGGAGCACCACATTCATATCATTATTATGCATAAGGTGAACCACTGGACACTTTTAGGGTACCAAATCATAAGAAAAGTATTAGAAAACCAATAAGCATTTTATTGATATCTTAGTTAAAATATATTAAAAACTAGAGATTACAGTGAAATTACATATTTTAAGACATCAATAGTTTTTGTTGTCCACAACCTATACCCATCCACATACAGTGCCACAATCAGGTTCGAGGACCAGTGACTTTAGCAGTAGGATGACTCCTACCGACCAGTAGGATAGGTGTACAAGCAGGTCACCCTGGCAGATGACACAGGCTCACCTGAGGTCCGGAGTCTAAGTACTATCCGGTGTGCACCAGAGCGCTTGATGGTGAAGATGGGTTTTGCTGCATGTGAGTACCAGGTTGCAGTTCTCAGGATTGCCCAATCAGGCAGTGAGCAAGCTGGGGGTCTAGTAGCAGATATAAGGATCAGAAGTGTAGTCAGTAAACAAGCCAAGGGTTGGGAACAAGTGGTTGCAGGTTGGGATCAGGCAAAAATGTATTTGAGGAACAAGCCAAAAGGTCGGTAATGAGTAGTAGCAAAAATATTAATGGCAGCAGGGAAGACAAATACAGATACTTGCTGGAAAGAGCACAATAATATGACAAACAGGAAGTGCAGAGACATGGCTTAAATCAGGAAGTTCATGTGAGGAGCAAAGAGTTCAAGGTTCAGAACAAGGCACAAGGCAGGGTTGTCCAATGGATCAGACAGGGTGTTGTGCAGCCTCTCAGGTAGCTCAACGAGAATAGTCTGTGCTACACACAGCGGTCTCAGGTTCAAGTCCAGGCCCTGACATCCAGTATCTATATATGCAGCTTATAGAGCTTAGTCATTACACAAGGTTCAAAATTTCACTGTGTTTAAACTCTGTTAGATGAGTGACAGGATGGGCGACAGTCAACGTGTTCCTCAGAACAGAATTCTCACTCTTCAATCGAGATATTGAGATGGAACTCTAGAATAAACAAGAATACATATTAATAAACATGTGGATAATGTCAAACTTATGAGTTAGTTAACAGATAGTGATGGACAAACTTCCGACGGGATGTTTCGCGAACGCGAACCGCGAACGCGGGCAAAAGTTTGTGAAGCGCAAAGTTCGCTGGCGGGCCCCATTGACTGTAATGGAAGGCGAACCTTAAAAACCTACAGGTCATATTTTCAGCCACAAAATACTTACTAGCTGTGCACACATAGTCCCACCACATGGACACTGACATAACAAAAGTATGAAGTGAATCTGGGATCGACAATGACAAGCATTCTTTTTTTATCTGTGAAATTTTGACAATTCAGGAGTGCATGAAGGCCATGGAGGAGAGGCAAGGTCAGGACAGGCTATGAAGGGGGTGCAGGAGATGATCAGTGCCACAGTCAGGGCAGCGCAGTCCTGTGCCAGTGTCCCAGTGTGCCAACCTGTGCTTGAGCCCCTCCCTCTGCCCGGCCCTTACCCCCACCTATGCAGGGCTCCACTGTGGTGGTCCGGAGGTGCCAGTCCAGTGCTGATCCTCAGCCATGGTGCTGGCACTGACTGCTGATTAGCTTCTCCGCTGCTATCTCCCTCACTGACACCAGCACTGAGCTAGAACACTGACGCCAGCACCACGATAGAGACTGAGCACTGACACCAGCACTGAGATAGAGAGCACTGACATCAGCACCGTGATAGAGAGCACTGACACCAGCACTGAGATAGAGATCACTGACACCAGCACCGAGATAGAGAGCACTGACACCAGCACCATGATAGAGAGCACTGACACCAGCACTGAGATAGAGATCACTGACACCAGCACCGAGATAGAGAGCACTGACACCAGCACCATGATAGAGAGCACTGACACCAGCACCGTGATATAGAGCACTGACACCAGCACCGTGATAGAGAGCACTGAGACCACACCAGTACCGAAATAGAGGGCACTGAGATCACACCAGCACCGAGATAGAGAGCACTGACACCACACCAGCACTGAGATAGAGAGCACTGACACCACACCAGCACTGAGATAGAGAGCACTGACACCACACCAGCACAGTATAGTATAGTAGTAGTAGTAGTAGTCAAGTATAATATACTTTGTATATTTGAAAGAAAGTATATTATACGTGTACAACCCTATATACTGTACACCTATAAAAGGACCTTTGTGGACCTAGTAGCAAGTGATTTGCAGACTGTCCCTGCTCAGAACACCAAACTGTCCCTACACTGATAAAAGACAGCTGTAGAATCGGTCCGCAGTCAAGTATAATATACTTTGTATATTTGAAAGAAAGTATATTATAGGTGTACAACCCTATATACTGTACACCTATAAAAGGACCTTTGTGGACCTAGTAGCAAGTGATTTGCAGACTGTCCCTGCTCAGAACACCAAACTGTCCCTCAGTCCCTACAATGATAAAAGACAGCTGCAGAATTGGTCAGCAGTCAAGTATAATATACTTTGTATATTTGAAAGAAAGTATATTATACATGTACAACCCAATATACTGTACACCTATAAAAGGACCTTTGTGGACCTAGTAGCAAGTGATTTGCAGACTGTCCCTGCTCAGAACAACAAACTGTCCCTCAGTCCCTACACTGATAAAAGACAGCTGAAGAATCGGTCAGCAGTTAAGTATAATATACTTGTATATTTGAAAGAAAGTATATTATACGTGTACAACCCTATATACTGTACACCTATACCAGTCCTTAAAAGGACCTTTGTGGACCTAGTAGCTAGTGATTTGCAGACTGTCTCTCCATACCTACACTGATAAAAGACAGCTGCAGAATCAGTCAGCACTCAGCTCAGCAGTCAAGTATAATAGGCTTTCAATATTTGAAAGAAAGTATATTATACGTGTACAACCCTATATACTGTACACCTATACCAGTCCTTAAAGGGACCTTTGTGGACCTAATAGTAATAGCTAGTGATTAAACTGACTGTCCCTGCGCCACACAGTGTCCTTTCCCTACACTGACAAAAGACAGCTGCAGAATCGGTCAGCAGTGCACTCAGCAATCACCAGCACAGCAGTAGTGCACCGAACCCTATATACTGTACACCTATACCAATCCTTAAAAGGACTTTTGTGGACCTAATAGCTAGTGATTTGTGTCACTACAGTCTCTCCCTGCTCCACACAGCGTCCTGTCCCTACACTGACATAGGACAGAATGTAAAATGGCCGCCAGATCAGGTCTATTTATAAGGTAGGGGGAATGTCCAATTGTCCATGTGCTGAAATGTCTCAATTAGCTGTCCTGTACCCCATGATGGATGTGTCATCATGGGTCAAAGTTCTTTCACAATGTAAACGCATATGTCCGCCGGGCGAACAGCGGCAGAAGTCCGTCGGTTTGGCGAATCGTGAACATGCAAAATTCGCCGTGAACCGCTAGGCCATCTCTATTAACAGATATTGTGGCGCCTTACCAAGTGTGGCTACTTCTAGTCCAGTGATGAGTTAATGAATTATAAGTATTTAAATAAATAAACAGGATAAAAAATAAAAATAAAGAAAAATATTAAATATAAAAAATATGTCAAACTTAGACATATTATTACATGCATTCTATCCCTGGGGTAAGCGTAGATAGGCCCTCACTGACCAAAAATAGCCAAGCTGCCCATGTGAACATTATGAGATCTAATGAGAATGAATGCCATAGTACAGGGATATGCAATTAGCGGACCTCCAGCTGTTGCAAAACTACAAGTCCCATCATGCCTCTGCCTCTGGGTGTCATGGTTGTGTCTGTCAGAGTCTCGCTATGCCTCATGGGACTTGTAGTTCTGCAACAGCTGGAGGTCCGCTAATTGCATATGCCTGCCATAGTAAATCAACTAAAAAGCAAAAATGCCAAGCTCAGTTTATTCCAAATGTTCTAGGGTTAACCTTCCGGCGGTATTCCCAAGTCTGGCTCGGGGTGGAGGTTTTGTACCAAAAGCGGTAACCCCGAGCCAGACTCGGGACCGTATTGCTGAATGCAGGGAGAGTTTTACTTACCTGTTCCCCTGGATCCAGCAATGTCCCCCAACTGTACGAGCGAGCCGTGTCTCGCTCGATCTATCACGGAGCCCAGCTCCGTTCCCTGCGAGCATTGCGACGCACGGGGATGGAGAACGGCGCCAAATTCAAAAAGTTAAACACACACACATTACATACAGTATAATGTAATCTTACAGATTACATTGCTGTATGTAATTATTTCACATCCCCTTTGTCCCTAGTGGTCTGCCCAGTGTCCTGCATGCAGTTTTATCTTATAAAAACTGTTATTTATGCCTGGAAACTGGAGATTGTCCATAGCAACCAAAACTGTCTCTTTACATCAAAAATGGTTTTAGACCAGCAAGAAAACAGCGATAATAAATAAGAATCACTCGCAGAATTGAGCGATATCGATTTGTGGGGAGATCCGTCATCAAATATTGAAAAGTAATGACAGTGACAATTAGGGATGAGCTTCGTGTTCGACTCGAACATTGGCTATTCGTCCGTTCGGCGAAGTCCGAACATTTTGGTCCGTTCGCATCAAATTCGTGTGGCGCTCACGGCCCACAATGCACTGCGATGGCGCAGTGCATTGCTGGCTCATGATTGGCCAAGCATGCACTGTGACCCCGCATGCTTGGCCAATCGCAGCGCCAGCAGCGAGGAGAGCCATGATTGGCCACAGGCAGGATGCCTGTGGCCAATCATAGCTCAGGCTGTGTAGTGCATGCCCCACACTATATAAGGCCGCCATCGCGGCGGCCTCGTGTAGTGTGTTGGCGTCTGAAGCAGTGGGTGTTCTGTGTACCTTCAACACAGTACACACCGATCGTTTTCGGCCGATTTTCTATCTTGCTGTTGTGTAGTGGTTATTGTCTGCGTGCCCTGACCGCAGTATACACCGCTATATTCACCTCACCTATATAGCTAGTGATCTATCTTTTATAATAGAGCTTGCAGTCAGTAGTGTTAGGAGATGCTGTCTGCGTGCTCTGTACCCAGTACATACCGCTATATCCACCTACATAGCTGTTCTCTATTTGAGCCCACTCGCCATCTGCAGGAGGTATTGGAAGTTGTGTGTGCCTCCAGCACAGCACAGTATACATCTGTATATACCCCTTTATCTCTGGTGTTCTATAATAAAGGCATCTGCAGGAGTTAGTGGGTGTTGTGTGCCTCCAGTACAATATACACTACCCAACTGCTGTTTTACCCAACTCCCTTCAGGCCATTACCATGTCTGGAAGGCCAGCAAGGAGAGGCAAACAGGCGCGAGCCGATAAAAGAGGGCAATCAGGCTCTGTGTCTAGAGACAACAGTGCTGGTCGTGGACACGGTGCATTGTCATCAGCACGTGGCCATGGGACACGCTTGTCCTTCTTTTCGGCAGCTGGACATGTTGAACCGCAACATGCCAACGACTTGGTAGAGTGGATGACCAAGCCCTCTTCATCCTCCTCATCCTCTCTCACCCAGTCTCAGGGTAGTAGCAAAGCAGCTGCCAACGCATCGTCTTCCCTCCTCTCAATGTCATCATCAGTGACTCCTTCCCTAGACCCACCACGTCCTCCTGAGGAGTCTCCTGAACTCTTTGAGCACAGTGTTGGGTACATGCTCCAGGAGGATGCCCAGTGTTTTGTGGGCTCTGATGATGACACTCAGCTAGAGGAAGGCAGTAGCGTGAGCGCAGAGAGAGGGGATGCTCAAGAAGGACAGCAATCTGGCAGTCATGTTCCACAAGCTGCAGCATACTGCCAGGTTTGCTACAGCGATGAAGAGGGAGGGGATGATGAGGGCACTGACTCCACGTGGGTGCCTGGAAGGAGAGAGGAGGAGGAGGAGGAGGAGGAGGCACATGTCCAACGAGGCAGGATGCCCTCCGGGGGCCAGCTTAGGGGCAGCACACCGACTGAATCACACCGCAGAGCTCCGCCTGTGCAGAGCGCTGCCTCTGCGCGTTATTCTAAAAGTTCTTTGGTGTGGGCCTTTTTTGAGACGAGTGCATCAGATCGCACCGCTGCTATTTGCAACATATGTCTCAAGCGTATCTCACGTGGCCAAAACATCAGCCGCTTGGGCACCACATGCTTGGCCAGACATATGGAAAAAATTATACCGCGCTAGGAAAAAACGTGAAAACAAATAAACTATATGTGAAACAGGCAGCAGCAATAGATGTGATATAACACCCAACAGATATACAGAAATAGAAAACTGCGCCAACCCTATACTAAAGTAAATAACAAAAAATAGTGTCAAAATATGTAAGTAATTATCATTAAATGATTATAACGATAAAAAAAACCTTAAGTGCATAAAAAACACAGCAATACATAAAGAAAAAATAAAAGTCCAATCATGGAAAGTTCATATGTGAGTCCAGATAAGCGTTTGTGACACCACAGTGATTCAACACAATCCAAAAGCGCATAAAGTGCCCGTCACCGTATATTGAATGCGCTTACCAGAAAATAAACAAATTAGGGCGTTTGTATATATTCGATGGGTCCCATCAAAAGATATCCTCCTTTTTAGTGGGTCAGCTCTCCATCTCCCAATAGTACCTTCCAGATATTAATATACTCCGTGGTCCCAATAGGGAGCTCAGTAATTCCCAAAAAAGAAAGGAGCTAACATGGCATAATATCGTTTGGACAATTTATTAAAAGAAAAAAAGTAGCACACTTACATGTGGATGGATAAAATACAGCTTGTATAAACAGTACATAAAAAGCCGGCCGGCAAACAGGAGCCCGTCCTCCTCTCCAACAACGTGGTGGCGTCACTGCGTGCCCTCCCAGACGCGTTTCGTCATACCTGACGTTGTCAATGGGGAACGGGCAGCGCAGTGACGCTCCGCCTAATAAAGATACTAAAGCGTACCAAGCCTCGTTCTGAGATGCAAGGCTGGGTCCCAATACGCCATTGTAAATAATGGCAAATAGCCCTGAAACAGATACAGTCTGTCCGCTGCTAATAATGCAACGGGACAGCTTGTGATATAGATCACTAACATCCTAAGCATCGTCCGGATGTATCTAATGTTCAAAAAATGAGAAAAGGCTTGCACATACTAAAAATGACATTAAATTCAAGCCCATGCATGTTAGTGCGCCGCAGGTGCAAAATAAATATTGCATCAGCACCGCACCACCTCCCGATATATAAAAAAAGGAAACCTAGACATAAAAGGGAATTAACCCAATAATGGAATAGGCAGCATTCTATCCTGTAAGGGAGTCGGTGCAAAGGAAGCATGCTGAATATCATGTGTCCAGCTCATATATATCAATGGTCACCAAAAAATATAGGTAGCCAAAAAGGATCACATTATTCAAAAGGTCTTTTTACTATATATTGGCCAGAGAAAATACTATTAAAAATATTCCATGCGTGTGGGTTTGACAAAATAATCGCATGGAATTGTTCATGCGTCTAAATCAAACCTTTTGGTTGCATAGGAACAGTATCTCAATTTATGTCCAAGATTCAATCGGAAAAAAGAGAGATCCAAAAATCCAAAATTTAAAAGATATGGAATAAAAAATAAAAACTCGAAAATTTAAGATGTGTGATGTATAATGTGTAATGTATGCAAAAAATAAAAATTAAAAAATGAATATGTGTACACATGTAATGAAAATTTCATACATCTAGATTCCGTAACCCAGTCCAACATCTCAGAACCGGCAAGGCCAAAAGACTATCGTGGTACATATGAGAGACAGATTTAACCCACATGGTACATAAAAGATGTATATGTGTACGTAAATGAAACTGTCAACCTTAATATCTGAAGTGAGAAAAGAAAATGAATTAGGAATTGTCAATGAAGGCATTGACATCAGTGTCAATATTAAGTCCAAAGGGGACATAGGTTTTGAGGCGATAGACCCAAGACATTTCAAGTTTTGAAATTTCCCTCACTAAAGAACTACCCCGCCAGTGAGGCTTGTATTTGTCAATCCCTAAAAAAAGGGTCTTGGAGGGGTCTTTGTTGTGGAATCTCAAATAGTGCTTAGACACAGAATGGTTTGGAAAACCAATAATGATGTTAGTTATGTGTTCATTAAGTCTGACCTGTAGGGGGCGTTTTGTGCGTCCCACATATTGCAGCCCACAAGGGCATTGCAACATATAGACCACTCCCGTGGTGACACATGTGATGCACGGTTTGATACTATGGTCTAGTCCAGTGGCCGTACTACAAAAAGTGGTGGTCCGTCTCTGATTGCAGGAATTCAAAGAGCAGACCCTACACTTTCCGCATTTATAAAATCCAGTAAGTTGGTCGAAAAAAACCCTACTCCTAACGGGAGGGTCAACAACATTGGGTGCTAGACGGTTACGTACTGACGAAGCCCCTCTAAATACCACTTGAGGTTTCTCACTGATCACATTTTTCAAGGTGGCATCGCTGCTGACAATGTGCCAGTGTTTGTTTATCAGTTTTTTTATGCTCTTCTGTTGAAGAGAGTAAGTAGTTATAAAGGGGAGTTTTCCCTGAAAATCGTTTACACGTGGACCCCTTTCAACTAACAGGTCACCACGGTCAATGTTGGTCACTTCATTGAGGGTTTTAGTCAAAAACTCCTGTTGGTATCCCTTTTCTAAAAATCTAGAGGTAAGTACTTCAGCCTGTACCCGAAATTCCTCTAATCTAGAGCAATTTCGTCTAAGTCTGATATATTGACTTTTGGGGACTGCTCTAAGCCAGGGAATGTGGTGACAACTATCGATAGGGATAAAGGAATTCCTATCCGTATCTTTAAAGAATGTCGAAGTGACAAAACGGTCCTCTACCACTGAAATGTTCAGGTCCAGAAAATTGATTCTTACCTGGCTCAACTCATAACTAAGACATATGCCCCTTTCATTATTATTCAGGGACTCTAAAAAGTTCCTCAAATCACTCTCTTGGCCATTCCAAAGGAGGAGGATGTCATCTATGTACCTAGCCCACAATCCAATCTGAGGTATATTGTGGGCATAGATGACATCCTCCTCCCACTTGGCCATAAAGAGGTTAGCCAAGCTGGGGGCATATTTAGCCCCCATAGCAACGCCCATGGTCTGTCTGTAGAACTGGCTCCCAAACCAAAAATAGTTGTGGGAAGTAGTGATGGACGAACTTCCGACGGGACGTTTCGCGAACGCGAAATGCGAACGGACCCAAACGTTCGCGAAACCGACCGTTCGCCGCGGGCCCCATTGACTTCAATGGGAGGCGAACTTTGCAAACCTTCATGTCGAATTTGCGGCCACGTGGTAATTATTAGGGGGTAAAACGTAGTCCCACCATCTGGACAATGACATAATACATGTATGAGGTGAATTTGGGATCGATAACTACAAGCATTTTTATTTTATTTGGGAAATTGTTCTAACAATTCAGGACTATGGAGCTAATGAAGGCAATGGAGGAGAGGGAAGGTCAGGGACCAGGGTAGGCAAAGAAGAGGGTGCAGGAGATGATCACCAGCAGCGTGACATACCGGAATGACACATGCACCGTGATAGAGGCATCTGACAGCAGCACCGTAATACAGAGCACTGACAGCAGCACCGTGACATACAGCGCTGACAGCAGCACCGTGACATACAGCGCTGACAGCAGCACCGTGACATACAGCGCTGACAGCAGCACCGTGACATACAGCGCTGACAGCAGCACCGTGACATACAGCGCTGACAGCAGCACCGTGACATACAGCGCTGACAGCAGCACCGTGACATACAGCGCTGACAGCAGCACCGTGACATACAGCGCTGACAGCAGCACCGTGACATACAGCGCTGACAGCAGCACCGTGACATACAGCGCTGACAGCAGCACCGTGACATACAGCGCTGACAGCAGCACCGTGACATACAGCACTGACAGCAGCACCGTAAGCAGCCCCAGGAGGAAGTCAGCACAGCACAGGGATGGTGTGATCCCCTCATAATAAGAACCCCCAGGAGGAAGTCAGCACAGCACAGGGATAGTGTGATCCCTTCATAATAAGAACCCCCAGGAGGAAGTCAGCACAGCACAGGGATATCATAAGCAGCCCCAGTAGAAATATGACACCGCTCAACCTCTTCAAAGAGGAGGGTAGGGGCATATAGTACGGTGTGCTTTTTTGGGTCAAGGAAGTGAGCCAAATGAATTAAGAAGGTCTGTGTGCTTGATTAAAAAAATAGTTTATAGACATATACATGGTCTACTGGTCACATGTGTTGAATTCCTCCGAGATCCATGCCTCATTCATTTTTAGAAATGTGAGGTAGTTAACACTGTGGTGAGCTAGGCGAGTACGCTTATCGGTCACAATCCCCCCTGCTGCGCTGAACGTCCTTTCGGACAGGACACTGGATGAGGGGCAAGCCAACAGTTCGATTGCAAATTGGGCAAGCTCTGGCCAGAGGTCAAGCCTGCCCACCCAGTAGTCTAGGGGTTCATCACTCCTCAGAGCGTCCACATCGGCCGTTAACCCAATGTAGTCGGACACCTGACGGTCTAGGCGTTCCCTGATGCTGGATCCGGATGACACCTGTCGATGGGTCGGCTGAAAGAATGACCTCATATCCGAAGTCACCAACACATCTTCAAACCGGCCTCTTCTTGCAGGCGCTGTTGGATTGGTACCCGCAAATCCTTCTCTGGGAGTGGGAATTGCTCCTCTGCCAGCGCACGCAAAAGCAGAATGCAGCATTTCTCGAAGCAAGGCCTGGAAGTGCTGCATTCTGACAGCCCTCTGCGACGGCGGTAACATTTCCGCCATTTTGTGTTTGTACCGGGGGTCTAAGTACGTTGCCACCCAGTACTGGTCCTTGACCCTCATGCTTTTTATACGGGGGTCCCTATTAAAACACTGGAGCATGAAGGCCCCCATTTGCACTAAAGTGGAAGCGGTGTGGTGGCCTGGCTCCTGCTCATCATCCAGGATAATGTCGTCCTCTTCATTCTCCTCTCCCCATCCTCGCACAACAGGGATCCCAGAAAGGTTTAAAGCATGCTCTTCTTGCTCCTGCTCATCCGCCCCGGCACCATCCTCCTCTGACTCCTCATCAGACTCCTGTTGTTGACTTGTCTCAGATAGAGTAGCCCCCCCTGGGAATTCATCCAGCATTGCGACTTCCTCATCTTCCCGCTCCTGCTCCTCCACAGCCTGATCAATGACACGACGCAATGCACGCTCCAGAAAGAAGGCATAAGGTACCATGTCACTGATGGCGCCATGGCTGCGACTGACCAGTTTGGTGATCTCCTCAAATGGCCGCAGAAGTCTGCATGTGTCGCGCATGAGCAGCCACTGGCGCGGTGAAAAAAAACCCAGCTCCCCAGAACCGTTTCTTTCGCAGAGTTCATACAGGTAGACGTTAACTGCACGTTTCTGCTGGAGCAGCCTATCAAGCATATAGAAGGTTGAGTTCCATCGCGTCGGGCAATCGCAAATAAGACGTCTGACCGGCAGATGGTGTCGCCGCTGAATGTCAGCAAGGCGAGCCATGGCCGTGTAAGATCTTCTGAAATGGGCCGAGATTTTCCTTGCCTGCCGCAAGATGTCCTGGACCCCAGGGTATTTGACAAGGAATCGCTGCACGACCAAGTTTAAGACGTGTGCCATGCACGGCACGTGCGTGATTTTGCCCTGTTTCAATGCGCTAAGCAGATTGGCACCGTTGTCACACACCACTTTACCAACTGTCAAATTGAGCGGTGTTAGCCACTCATCTGCCTGTGAACGCAAAGCTGAAAGGAGTGCCGGGCCAGTGTGGCTCTTTGCTTCCAGGCACAACAGACGCAGCACGGCATGGCAACGTCTCACCTGGCATGTGGAATAGGTTCTGGGGAGCTTGGGCGGTGCAGTGGAAGAGACGCTAGCAGCGGAAAAGGAGGAGGCAGCTGAGGAGGAGAGGGAGGAGGATGGAGTAGGAGGAGGAGAAGAAGAGTCAGGCCTGCATGCAATCCGTGGCGGTAAAACCAAATCTACACGGGTGCCACGGGTTACATGCTTGACGGCCGTCAGAAGGTTCACCCAGTGGGCAGTAAAACTGATATACCTTCCCTGCCCGTGTTTGCTAGACCACGTGTCTGTGGTCAGATGTATCTTGGCACCGACACTGTGTGCCAGAGATACATTCACTTGCCGCTGAACATGGCCATATAGCTCTGGGATGCCCTTCTCTGAGAAATACTTCCTTCCTGGGACCTTCCATTGTGGTGTTCCAATGGCCACAAATTTGCGAAAGGCCTCCGAGTCCACCAGTTTATATGGCAGTAGTTGGCGGGCTATGAGTTCTGACAAGCCAGCCGCCAACCGTTGGGCAAGAGGGTTATCCGGCATCATCATTTTTTTACGCTCAAACATTAGGCCCACGGAAGCCTGCCTTTTTGCAGAAAAATGTGAGCTTGGCGTGATGGAAGGTGGAGTGGAGGACAATTGTGAGGAGAGAGGAGAAGGAGAAGTAGAAGACGAGGCTGGACGGTGAGAGCCTGCAGTGTGGCTTTGTGTGTTCCGTTG
Organism: Lithobates pipiens; assembly: GCF_037356315.1. Taxonomy (NCBI): domain Eukaryota; kingdom Metazoa; phylum Chordata; class Amphibia; order Anura; family Ranidae; genus Lithobates; species Lithobates pipiens. The sequence continues at coordinate 68,233,670 of NW_027507903.1, forward strand.
CTCCCACTGGGCTCGGTGATGGCTGCTCATGTGCCTTCTTAAGGCGGTCGTCCCTAGGTGAGTATTGGGCTTACCGCGACTAACGCGTTGACTGCAAAGATTGCAGATGGCAACGCTATTGTCAGCAGCGGACACGTTAAAAAAAGCCCACACTGCGGAGCCATGTGCCGGTGTCCTGGGAGCGCCAGATGTGACCGTACATGGTCGATGACTCGCTCCTGATACATTTGCAGTCTGCTTTGTCCCTGCTGTGCAATGTAAGTCATTGCTGCTTCTCCTCCCTATCTGCTGGTCCATATCTCCCTCTGAACTCCCCTCCTCTTCCTCTCTTGTGGGCACCCACGTGACATCACTAGACACGTCATCATCAACGTCACCTTCCCCACCGCTATAAGTAGAGATCTCGGAGTAGGCAGCAACACCGGGGACCAACCTCCTCCTTGGGCTGATCTGGGTACTGGCGTCAGACTGCTGAGTAGCGCTTGTTGCTACCTCCTCTTCCTGATCCAATACCAAGAGTGGCTGCGCATCAGAAATGTCCTCTTGATATGGATCGGAAAATAATTCCAGTGACTCAAGCGGAAGGTATGTGGTGGTGGTGGTGGTGGTCGTGTTGTTGGTGGTAGTGTCTTTGGGGGTGCACATAGCAGAGAGTGAAGAAGAGGGTGCAGATCGAGAGGATGAGGAGGGTGCAGAAGAGTAAGGCTGAGCGAGCCACTCAACCAAGTCTGGTGCATCCTTTAAAGTAATTGAACGCACCTTCTGCAACTTCCCACTTTGGCTCAAGCCTGTTGCTCCTGCCCTACCCCTACCACCCCTGCGGAAGGGCCTGCCTCTTCCTCTGCATGTCATTTTTTAAATGACCCTGTGACAAAACTCTTAGTCCCTATACCGCTGAAGGACTGCTGCAGTATAGGTGAGCGGTCAGCAGTGGTGCACGTCAACCCTATCTATTGTGGACCTATAGCGGTCCTTACAGAACAGCAGACTGTACCGCACTCAAGCCTATGTACCGTAGCACCCTATACCAAGTTACCAGTCCTTATAAGAACTTTTGTGGACCAAGCAGGTTGTGTATTAGTTTTTAGCAGACTGTACGTCAGTCCCTATACCGCTGAAGGACTGCTGCAGTATAGGGCAGCGGTCAGCAGTGGTGCACGTCAACCCTATCTATTGTGGACCGATAGCGGTCCTTACAGAACAGCAGACTGTACCGCACTCAAGCCTATGTACCGTAGCACCCTATACCAAGTTACCAGTCCTTATAAGAACTTTTGTGGAACAAGCAGGTTGTGTGTTAGTGATTAGCAGACTGTACGTCAGTCCCTATACCGCTGAAGGACTGCTGCAGTATAGGGCAGCGGTCAGCAGTGGTGCACGTCAACCCTATCTATTGTGGACCGATAGCGGTCCTTACAGAACAGCAGACTGTACCGCACTCAAGCCTATGTACCGTAGCACCCTATACCAAGTTACCAGTCCTTATAAGAACTTTTGTGGAACAAGCAGGTTGTGTGTTAGTGATTAGCAGACTGTACGTCAGTCCCTATACCGCTGAAGGACTGCTGCAGTATAGGGCAGCGGTCAGCAGTGGTGCACGTCAACCCTATCTATTGTGGACCGATAGCGGTCCTTACAGAACAGCAGACTGTACCGCACTCAAGCCTATGTACCGTAGCACCCTATACCAAGTTACCAGTCCTTATAAGAACTTTTGTGGAACAAGTGAGTTGTGAATGTTTAGCAGACTGCAGCAGAAGGGCAGCAGTCAAGTATAATATCCTTTCTATATTTGGAAGAAAGAATATTATACATGTACAAGCCTATTACTGTACCACTGATACCAGTCCTGAAAAGAACCTTTGTGGAACTAATAATAACAGCAAGTCTTTAAAATTACCCTCACTGCCTGACAACACTGCTTCCTTCCTGTCCCTATACAAATTGGCAAAAAAAGAGAACGATTAGTGGTTACTGGAACAGCTCTTTTGTGGACCTTGATAGTAACAGCTAATGATGATGATGATGATGATGATGATGAAAGACTAATCTGGCTGTCCCTGTAGCATACACCGTCCTTTCCCTTTCTCTAAACTAACAAAAGACACTCAGGCTGCTGCAAGAATCAGCAGCACAGCAAACCTATCAACACCTAACACCTATACCAGTCCTGAAAAGAACTTTTGTGTACCAAATAGCTAGTGGTTTATCTCTCCCTACTCCACACAGGAACCTGTCCCTATCTTAACAGAAGAAAGAATGTAAAATGGCCACCGGATCGGGTGTATTTATAGGTTAGGGGGAATGTACAAGTGTCCATGTGCTGTCATGTCTCAATTGGCTGTCCTGTATCACATGATAAACGTGTCACCAAAGGTTAAAGTTCTTGTATACATTAAACACGTAAGTCCGCCGCGGCGAACGACGGAAAAAGGCGTTCGAACGTGCGGACCGCGAATGTCGGAAATTCGCCGCGAAACGACCGCCGGGCGAACCGTTCGGCCATCACTAGTGGGAAGCCGCAAACTGCAGGAGAGACATGAGGAAAGCTACCTGCTGGGTAGAGAGCCTAGGGTCTCTATCTAGATAGGAATGAACTGCAGCAAAACCCAAGTTATGCGGAATGCTCGTATACAGGGAGGCCACATCTGCCGTGACCATCCATGTGTCAGGCCCAGCAGACAGATTTTCTAAAAGGTTAATAACATGTCTCGTGTCCTTAACATAGGAGGGGTCCTTTGGACCAAAGGCTGCAGATATGAATCAATGTATCTGCCCACCCGGGAAGTGATGGAATCAATACCACTAATAATGGGTCTTCCCGGGGGGCAGACAGGGTTCTTATGTATTTTTGGTGAGTAGTACAGGATCGGTGTACGTGGGGCTCTAGGGATCAAGAAATGGCTCTCTTTATTGTTCAAAAAACCCGCTACCTGCCCTGCCTTAACTAACTTTTGCAATTCCTTTATATAGGTGAATTTTGGATCGGAGGGTAGTTTAATGTAAGTATTGGTATCACCCAGAATTCTATTAATTTCAGCCTCATAATCAACCCGATCCAACACTACAATAGCGCCACCCTTGTCAGCTGGCCTAATGACAAGATCTTTACTCTCGCAAAGAGAGTCCAAACCTTCCTGCAATTCCCTTTTCATTTTACATCTCTTCACTTCCAGTGCATCTAAATCTCTTAAGACAACATCTCTAAAGACACGTAATGCGGCAGGGAGAGTACCGGGAGGGTTAAAAAGTGAGGCATTAGCCATGCCCGAATGAACAACCTGTGGAGCTACATTGTTTGATGTATTCAGATTATATGTGTTAGATGATCCCATCATATATCTTTTAATGTTGATCTTCCTCACAAACTTATGTACATCCATATAAGTTTGGAATTTATTTAATTTAGCTGGGGGTACATACTTCAAACCTTTGTCAAGAATTAGTTGTTCTGACTCTGACAGAGTTTTTGAGCTCAAATTAAAGATACCCTTACCGATTACATTCTGGGCCTTTTTAATTGTTCGGGCTCTCCTCCCCCCTCTGGTTCCTCTCCTCTTTCTCCCAATCTTTTGATGCCTTGTGTGGGTTTGTGAAAACCCCAACTGGTGGGTGCATTGAGGCCCAAAGGGCCTACGGCCAGTTGTTCATTAGTAGGAACCTGATGGAATTTAGTTCTTAGAGGTTCCTGGACTGGGACAAAGGAGGCTTGCGGATTACCATCAGCCACAGGGGCGTTAAGGTCACTTAGTGGGAAGAAGGAATTCCCAGTGGGAATGCCATAATTCCACTCAGAATATCCTCCCATATTGTAATATGGAGAGGGATTGTGATCCCAATAATTACCCCCCTGTGAGTTCCACCCATCATAATAATTGTTGGGGGGACCTCTTCCTCTTGCGTTTGGATATTGTGCCCAGCCTCTCCCTCGAGGTGGATAGTTCGTATTGTGAGGGGGTGTGTATTCAACATTCCCATTCACATGACCATTGTATGGTCTCGATGTACCAAAAGGTCTGGGTTGGCCCCGAGGGGGAAGTGAACCCCTATTGTTACCCCGTCCTCTCCGAGGGGAAGGGTATGCATGATTAGTAGTGTTGGACTGAACTTTATTCATGGATTGGGGTCGTTTTTGGTTAGACGGTTGTAAAGGTGGCCCGGGTTGTGAAACTGCATCGACTATAGGGCCCGCTATCTGTGTGGAACTCACTTCCATGCATTCCTGTGTGGGTCCCACTTCCAACAATTTTTTTTGCCACTCAAAGACAATGTTATTGTTATAATCAGCTAGATCCCTATTGTATTTTTTCTTCTTTTTGGCCCTTTGGTCTCTATCCTCTTTTTCAAGAATTTTTAATAGGTTCTGCGATTTTTCTTGATAGTCTATACTTCCTTTGACTGGAAATAGCTTAGTCTGAATTTCTTTTATTTCATCATCCAATTTTGATAATTTAGAGGTTTTCCTACCCACCAAAAATTTTAAAAAAGAGACACCTGCCTCGTTAAAATATTTATACCATTCCTCTAAATGTATGTCACCTTTCTGAGGTGCTACCTCCCACCTCAAACTCCTAGGGACCATTGCGTGTCTAATGTAAGTTTCCAGATAAGCAATGTCCCATTTGGTGTGATTTTCGGAGATCATGAGGTTTTTTAATCTCATGAAACTTCCTCCCAAATCATCTTCATCATCTCTATAGAGTTCAAATACTCCATCGATGTTCACCACCTTAGTGGCTCTAAAGTCAAAAATATCCATAGAGAATGTATAGAAGAGCCCAGTAAAGGGTATTGGTAACCCAGCAGCAGTAAAAATATCAGAACAGTACAAATGGAAAAAATTATACCGCGCTAGGAAAAAACGTGAAAACAAATAAACTATATGTGAAACAGGCAGCAGCAATAGATGTGATATAACACCCAACAGATATACAGAAATAGAAAACTGCGCCAACCCTATACTAAAGTAAATAACAAAAAATAGTGTCAAAATATGTAAGTAATTATCATTAAATGATTATAACGATAAAAAAAACCTTAAGTGCATAAAAAACACAGCAATACATAAAGAAAAAATAAAAGTCCAATCATGGAAAGTTCATATGTGAGTCCAGATAAGCGTTTGTGACACCACAGTGATTCAACACAATCCAAAAGCGCATAAAGTGCCCGTCACCGTATATTGAATGCGCTTACCAGAAAATAAACAAATTAGGGCGTTTGTATATATTCGATGGGTCCCATCAAAAGATATCCTCCTTTTTAGTGGGTCAGCTCTCCATCTCCCAATAGTACCTTCCAGATATTAATATACTCCGTGGTCCTAATAGGGAGCTCAGTAATTCCCAAAAAAGAAAGGAGCTAACATGGCATAATATCGTTTGGACAATTTATTAAAAGAAAAAAAGTAGCACACTTACATGTGGATGGATAAAATACAGCTTGTATAAACAGTACATAAAAAGCCGGCCGGCAAACAGGAGCCCGTCCTCCTCTCCAACAACGTGGTGGCGTCACTGCGTGCCCTCCCAGACGCGTTTCGTCATACCTGACGTTGTCAATGGGGAACGGGCAGCGCAGTGACGCTCCGCCTAATAAAGATACTAAAGCGTACCAAGCCTCGTTCTGAGATGCAAGGCTGGGTCCCAATACGCCATTGTAAATAATGGCAAATAGCCCTGAAACAGATACAGTCTGTCCGCTGCTAATAATGCAACGGGACAGCTTGTGATATAGATCACTAACATCCTAAGCATCGTCCGGATGTATCTAATGTTCAAAAAATGAGAAAAGGCTTGCACATACTAAAAATGACATTAGATTCAAGCCCATGCATGTTAGTGCGCCGCAGGTGCAAAATAAATATTGCATCAGCACCGCACCACCTCCCGATATATAAAAAAAGGAAACCTAGACATAAAAGGGAATTAACCCAATAATGGAATAGGCAGCATTCTATCCTGTAAGGGAGTCGGTGCAAAGGAAGCATGCTGAATATCATGTGTCCAGCTCATATATATCAATGGTCACCAAAAAATATAGGTAGCCAAAAAGGATCACATTATTCAAAAGGTCTTTTTACTATATATTGGCCAGAGAAAATACTATTAAAAATATTCTGGCCCTTGGCCAGACATATGTTGACCTGCCATGCAGCTCGTTGGCAAGCGTACCTCAAAGACCCACACTAAAGAACAAAGCAGACCTCTCCTTGCTCCTCATCAGCTGGCATCTCCAACCCCACTAGACCTTCAGTCCTCTCTGAAACCTGCTCTGAGAGGAATGAAGGTGTAGAATTAGGTGTGTCACAGCCAAGTGCTTCCGGGAACTCTGCTAGTGGTACACTCACGTCCGATTATAGCAGGCAAATGTCCCTGCCACAGCTGCTGGACCGGCGGAAGAAGTTTACTCCCAGCCATCCACATGCCCAGCGGTTGAATGCTAGCTTGGCTAAATTGCTAGCACTTCAACTGCTGCCTTTTCAGTTGGTAGACTCGTCCCCCTTCCGTGAGTTTGTACAATGTGCGGTTCCTCAGTGGCAGGTCCCCAAACGCCACTTTTTCTCACGGAAGGCGATTCCGGCTCTCTACCGGCATGTGGAAGGCAATGTCCTTGCCTCGCTGGACAGGGCGGTCAGCGGTAAGGTGCATATTACCGCTGACTCATGGTCCAGCAGGCATGGACAGGGACGTTACCTGTCTTTCACGGCCCATTGGGTCACTCTTCTGGCAGCTGGGAAGGATGCAGGACAAGGTGCAGTAGTGTTGGAGGTTGTTCCGCCACCACGCCTCCAAAATGCTACTATTGGTTGTGACACACCTCTCTCCTCCACCCCCTCCTCTTCTTCTTCCTCCATGGCCTCTTCCAGTGCTCTGTCCTCAGAACCAGCGGTGCTCCGTAGGCGTTCCAGGGGCTACGCAAGTACGCAGGCAAAACAATGCCATGCCGTGCTTGCGCTGGTTTGTTTGGGGGACAGGAGCCACACTGGGGCGGATGTTTTGTCAGCTCTGCAGGGGCAGGCCGAGAGGTGGTTGACGCCACGCCAGCTTAAGCCAGGAATGGTGGTTTGCGACAATGGCACCAACCTCCTCTCCGCCCTCCGACAGGGACAACTGACCCATGTGCCCTGTGTAGCTCATGTCCTTAACCTGGTGGTGCAGCGGTTCTTGGGCAGGTACCCCGGCTTACAGGATGTCCTGAAGCAGGCCAGGAAAGTCTGTGTGCATTTCCGCCGATCATTTAATGCCTGTGCTCGGCTGGCTGAGCTCCAAAAGGAGTTGAACCTGCCCAAGAACCGCCTTATATGTGACATGCCCACCAGATGGAACTCAACATTGGCCATGCTGCAGCGGCTGCACACGCAGCAGAGGGCCATCAATGAGTACCTGTGCGACTACGGCACCAGGACAGGGTCAGGGGAGCTCGGTTTTTTCTCACCACGCCAGTGGGGCATGATCAGGGATGCATGCACTGTCCTGTCACCGTTTGAGGAAGCCACAAGGATGGTGAGCAGTGACAGTGCATGCATCAGTGACACTGTACCTCTTGTCCACCTCTTGGAGCATACGCTGCGTGGAATAATGGACAGGGCACTTGAGGCAGAACAGAGGCAGGAAGAGGAGGACTTCCTTGCCTCTCAAGGCCCCCTTTATCCAGACAGTGTTCCTGCTGTGCCACCCATCACACAGGAAGAGGATGAGGAGGAGGAAGAGGAGGAGGAGGATGATTGTGTCAGCATGGAGGTGGAGGCTGGCACTCAGCATCAGCATCAGCAGCAGCAGCAGCAGCAGTCTTGTAGGGATGGTTTACAGTCCCAAGAAACACGTGGACTTGTACGTGGCTGGGAGGAGGTAGCTGCGGATCATGTTGTCCTTAGTGACCCAGAGGACACCAGACCGAATGCCTCAGCTAACCTACGCTGCATGGCCTCCCTGATCCTGCAAAGCCTGCGGAAGGATCCTCGTATTCTTCGGATCAAGGAGAGGGACCATTACTGGCTGGCCACTCTCCTTGATCCACGGTACAAGGGTAAGGTTGCCGACCTTATCTTGCCATCGCAGAGGGAGCAGAGGATGAGACATCTCCGGGAGGCCTTGCAGAAAGGTATGTGCAATGCGTTCCCAGAGACTGGGAGGTTACAAACTCCTGGTCCTGGACAACGTGTTGCTGAGGCATCGGTCAGAAGGAGCGGTGGAGAAGGTGGCCGTCTGACTGATGCTTTCAGACAATTTTTTAGTCCGCAGCCCCAAGGTATGATCGGTTCCAGCACCCATCGCTAGCGTCTGATTTACATGGTGCAGGAATACCTAGGGGCAAGGTCAGACTTGGACACCTTTCCCACCAAAAATCCTCTGGCTTACTGGGTCTTGAGGATGGATCACTGGCCAGAGCTTGCACAGTATGCAATTGAGCTACTGGCCTGTCCTGCATCCAGCGTTCTTTCGGAACGCACCTTCAGTGCTGCTGGTGGCTTTGTTACCGATCACAGGGTGCGCCTGTCCACCGAATCAGTTGATCGACTGACCTTCATCAAGATGAATCAGTCTTGGATCACCCACAGCTACCAAGCACCTGAAGCTGATGTAACCGAATAATTTTTTTGGAAATACCACATCCCTTCAAGACTGCCTATGCTGATGCTGAGTGACTGTCCTGTTATGTTGATTGTCTATCCTCTTACTCCTCCGCTGATATGTTGGAAGAACATTTCTGGTTCTGGTTGATGCCATCAGCCCAATTTTTCTGCCCCTGTTTAACAGGGGCGTTTAAGTACAATTTTTGATGCAATGCTTTGCAGCAGGGCTAATTCCTGCAATCAAACAAGAGTATATGGGAGAGGTTGCAGTGTGGTGGCACCAGCACCAGTGCCTAAGGCCCAATTTTTCTGCCCCTGTTTAACAGGGGCGTTTAAGTACAATTTTTGATGCAATGCTTTGCAGCAGGGCTAATTCCTGCAATAAAACTAGAGTATATAGCAGAGGTTGCAGTGTGGTGGCACCAGCACCAGTGCCTAAGGCCCAATTTTTCTGCCCCTGTTTAACAGGGGCGTTTAAGTACAATTTTTGATGCAATGCTTTGCAGCAGGGCTAATTCCTGCAATAAAACTAGAGTATATGGCAGAGGTTGCAGTGTGGTGGCACCAGCACCAGTGCCTAAGGCCCAATTTTTCTGCCCCTGTTTAACAGGGGCGTTTAATTACCATTTTTGATGCAATGCTTTGCAGCAGGGCTAATTCCTGCAATAAAACTAGAGTATATGGCAGAGGTTGCAGTGTGGTGGCACCAGCACCAGTGCCTAAGGCCCAATTTTTCTGCCCCTGTTTAACAGGGGCGTTTAAGTACAATTTTTGATGCAATGCTTTGCAGCAGGGCTAATTCCTGCAATAAAACTAGAGTATATGGCAGAGGTTGCAGTGTGGTGGCACCAGCACCAGTGCCTAAGGCCAAATTTTTCTGCCCCTGTTTAACAGGGGCATTTAAGTACAATTTTTGATGCAATGCTTTGCAGCAGGGCTAATTCCTACAATAAAACTAGAGTATATGGCAGAGGTTGCAGTGTGGTGGCACCAGCAGCAGTGCCTAAGGCCCAATTTTTCTGCCCCTGTTTAACAGGGGCGTTTAATTACAATTTTTGATGCAATGCTTTGCAGCAGGGCTAATTCCTGCAATAAAACTAGAGTATATGGCAGAGGTTGCAGTGTGGTGGCACCAGCACCAGTGCCTAAGGCCCAATTTTTCTGCCCCTGTTTAACAGGGGCGTTTAATTACAATTTTTGATGCAATGCTTTGCAGCAGGGCTAATTCCTGCAATAAAACTAGAGTATATGGCAGAGGTTGCAGTGTGGTGGCACCAGTACCAGTGCCTAAGGCCCAATTTTTCTGCCCCTGTTTAACAGGGGCGTTTAAGTACAATTTTTGATGCAATGCTTTGCAGCAGGGCTAATTCCTGCAATAAAACTAGAGTATATGGCAGAGGTTGCAGTGTGGTGGCACCAGCACCAGTGCCTAAGGCCCAATTTTTCTGCCCCTGTTTAACAGGGACATGTAATTACAATTCTTGATATAATATTTCACAGGAGGGCCCCTTCCTGTGCCCACCCAGAGTAACGGTGAGGACTTATAGTGTTGTGGCACCAGCACCACAACCACCAAAGGTCAATTTTTCTACCACTGTTCAACAATGGCATGTAATTACAATTCTTGATATAATCGTTCACAGCAGGGCGCTCCAGCGCCCACCAAGAGTCACTTTGAGGGCTTACAATGTTGTGGCAAAACCAACACCTTGTTCCGCCATTTCTGCAGAGCATATAGGGCAGGCCCCTACTTTCAAACATCCAACTTACAAACATCTCCTACTTGCAAACGGAAGGAGACAACAGCAAGTGAGATGAAAAAAGATGTACGACAAAACAAATTATACAGGGGTGATAACCCTTCCCTATGTTTTCCAAAAAGCTTAAAAATAGTTTTTTTGACTGGAGCTACACTTTAAAAATGTACCAGTTGAAAATTACAAACAGATTCAACTTAACACAACAAACCTACACAGTCCCTGTCTTGTTTGCACCGCCTGTATACTGCTGTTCTGAGTATATAGGGCCTGGGGGCCACACGCATTTCCTTTTTTTAATATGGGTACAGGGTTCCCCTTAATATGCGTACAAGACCCAAATAGGCTGGTAATGGGCAGGGAGGGCTACCCATGCCATTTTTCTCAATGATTTTCAACCATATTGCAGGAACCAGATATAACATTAAAACCGCAAGCAGTTTTAAATGGTGTTATTTCCGTTTAATGTCATTTTGTGCAGGGACTGTTCTAAACACGGGAAACACGTGGCACTTCACAGGCATACTACAGACACCCCCCAGGCACCATATTTAACCACTTGCCGACCGCCGCACGACGATGTACGTCGACAGAATGGCACGGGCAGGCATAAGGGCTTACATGTACGTCCTTGCCTGCCCGCCGGTCGGGGGCCCGTTCGGGCCCCCGCCCGGTGCCTGCGGCGGTCGGTATTCGTTCGGGAGCGATCCCGGACGAGGGGACGGCCATTCATTCATGGCCACCCCCTCGCGATCGCTCCCGACGAATGAAAATGTCCCGTGACATCACTTCCTCTCCTGTAATGTAAACACAGGAGAGGAAGTGATGTATTCTCTCCTCCGTGTCGGTATTTTTCGTTCCGGCACCGAGGAGAGAGCATCGGTGAGTTGCACAAGCACTAGACTACACAGTAGAACATGCCAGGTACACTCACACCCCCCCTTTACCCCCCGATCACCCCCCAATTACCCCTGCCCCCCCAGTCACAGTGACACCAATTGCTTTTTTTTTTTTTTTTTGCATTGGTGTCATTTGTGACTGTAATAACTGTTAGGGCAGTTAGGGTTAGCCCCCTTTAGTTCTAATGTGCCCCCCTAACCCCCCCAATAAAGGTTTAACCCCGTGATCACCCCCCCTCGCCAGTGTCACTAAGGCTGGGTTCACATTGCAGCGGTTTATGAGAACGAATGTGATTCGCACCGCACTGCAGTGCAAATCACATCCGATCTCTCTGCGATTCGAGTTCAGCCATACAGATAGTATGGCTGAATTCGTGTCGCACCCGCCGCACCCGCCGCACCCGCCGCAAATTCGCACGGGACCCTTTTTTTGGCCCGCAGCAGAATCGGATCGCATGGGTGTTCACACCATGCGATCCGAGTTTGCAGATCGCACTGCGATATGCGAACTGATCTGGGGGTGTCATTAACATTTCACTGACACTCCCAGCAGTTCGCATAGGGCAGTGTGAACTGCCGCCGGGAGGCATGCGATGCGGGAACCCGCCGCGGATTCATGGCGTTCCCGCGTCGCTCCAGTGTGAACCCAGCCTAATAAGCGATCATTTTTCTGATCGCTGTATTAGTGTCACAGGTGACGCTAGTTAGGCAGGTAGGTATTTAGGTTCGCCGCAGCTTTTTATAGCGCCAGGGACCCCCATATACTACCGCATAAAGCCCCCTGATTTCCCCCTAGTTAACCCTTTCACCAGTGATCACCATATAACTGTTACAGGTGACGCTGGTTGGTTAGTTATTTTTTTATAGTTTCAGGGCACCCGCCATTTATTACCTAATAAAGGTTTAACCCCCTGATCACCCGGCGGGTGTCATTTGTGACTGTAATAACTGTTAGGGCAGTTAGGGTTAGCCCCCTTTAGTTCTAAGGTACCCCCCTAGCCCCCCAATAAAGGTTTAACCCCGTGATCACCCCCCGTCGCCAGTGTCACTAAGGCTGGGTTCACATTGCAGCGGTTTATGAGAACGGATGTGATTCGCACCGCACTGCAGTGCAAATCACATCTGATCTCTGTGCGATTCGAGTTCAGCCATACAGATAGTATGGCTGAATTCGTGTCGCACCCGCCGCAAACTCGCACGGGACCCTTTTTTTGGTCCGCAGCAGAATCGGATCGCATGGGTGTTCACACCATGCGATCCGAGTTTGCAGATCGCACTGCGATATGCGAACTGATCTGGGGGTGTCATTAACATTTCACTGACACTCCCAGCAGTTCGCATAGGGCAGTGTGAACTGCCGCCGGGAGGCATGTGATGCGGGAACCCGCCGCGCATTCGTGGCGTTCCCACATCGCTCCAGTGTGAACCCAGCCTAATAAGCGATCGTTTTTCTGATCACTGTATTAGTGTCACAGGTGACGCTAGTTAGGCAGGTAGGTATTTAGGTTCGCCGCAGCTTTTTATAGCGCCAGGGACCCCCATATACTACCGCATAAAGCCCCCTGATTGCCCCCTAGTTAACCCTTTCACCAGTGATCACCATATAACTGTTACAGGTGACGCTGGTTGGTTAGTTATTTTTTTTATAGTTTCAGGGCACCCGCCATTTATTACCTAGTCTCACTAGTGTACCCCTAAATTTAGGGGTGTCTACTTTACAAAATGGGGTCATTTGGGGGGGGTTTGTGCCATCTTGGCATTTTATGGCCTTCAAAACTGTAACGCCCTTAGAAAGCCTGAAGGCGGTGCTTGGTTTTCGGGGCCCCGTACGCGGCTAGGCTCCCAAAAAGTCCCACATATGTGGTATCCCCGTACTCAGGAGAAGCAGCAGAATTTATTTTGGGGTGTCATTTCACATATGCCCATGGCATGCGTGAGCAATATATAATTTAGTGACAACTTTGTGAAAAAAAAAAAAAAAAAGTTTGTAATTTTCCCGCAACTTGTGGCAAAATATAAAATATTCTATGGACTCAACATGCCTCTCAGCAAATAGCTTGGGGTGTCTACTTTCTAAAATGGGGTCATTTGTGGGGGTTTTGTGCCATCTTGGCATTTTATGGCCTTCAAAACTGTAATAGGTAGTGAGGAGTGAAGTCAAATATTTACGCCCTTAGAAAACCTGAAGGCGGTTCTTGGTTTTCGGGGCCCCGTACGTGGCTAGGCTCCCAAAAAGTCCCACATATGTGGTATCCCCGTACTCAGGAGAAGCAGCAGAATTTATTTTGGGGTGTCATTTCACATATGCCCATAGCATGTGTGAGCAATATATCATTTAGTGACAACTTTGTGTAAAAAAAAAAAAAAAAATTATTTTTTGTCATTATTCAATCGCTTGAGGCAAAAAAATAAAATATTCAATGGGCTCAACATGCCACTTATCAATTTCCTTAGGGTGTCTACTTTCCAAAATGGGGTCATTTGGGGGGGTTTTGTACTGCCCTGCCATTTTAGCACCTCAAGAAATGAGATAGGCAGTCGTAAACTAAAAGCTGCGTAAATTCCAGAAAACGTACCTTAGTTTGTAGATGTGACAACTTTTGCGCAAACCAATAAATATACAATTATTGCCTTTTTTTTTACCAAAGACATGTGGCTGAATACATTTTGGCCTAAATGTATGACTAAAATTGAGTTTATTGGATTTTTCTAATAACAAAAAGTAGAAAATATCATTTTTTTTCAAAATTTGCGGTCTTTTTACGTTTATATCGTAAAAAATAAAAATCGCAGAGGCAATCAAATACCATCAAAAGAAAGCTCTATTTGTGGGAAGAAAAGGACGCAAATTTTGTTTGGGTACAACATTGCATGACCGCGCAATTACCAGTTAAAGCAGCGCAGTGCCAAATTGTAAAAAGACCTCTGGTCATTTACCAGCAAAATGGTCCGGTCTGAAGGTGGTTAAAGGAATATTTCACTTTTTTTTTTCACTTTAATGGTCATTCAAATCAGTGCTCCTGCCAAAACGGACATTTTTAAAAACATTTTAGGCATTGACCCATGTCCCCTGGGGCAGGAGCCAGGTCCCCAAACCCTTTTTAGGACAGTATCTTGCATATTAGCCGTTAAAATTAGCACTTTTCATTTCGAACGTTCGAGTCCCATAGACTTCAATGGGGTTCTAACGTTCGTTCGAATTTGGGGTCCGTTCGAAAGTTCTGGTGCGAACCGAACCGGGGGGTGTTCGGCTCATCCCTAGTGACAATACTGCAACTGAGCAAATTTCAGTGTTTTTGATTTGATTACATTATTGAATCATTTTTTATTATTGTTATATTATTATTATTTGGTATACCGTATATACTCGAGTATAAGCCGAGATTTTCAGCCTCTTTTTTGAGGCTGAAAGTGCCCCCCTCGGCTTATACTCGAGTCATCGCTGTCTGCCCGCTCGATCAGCGTGTCGAGCAGACAGACAGCGGCCATTCTATTCAAAAGCCGCGCCTCCGGCTCCGCCTTCGCCTGTGATAGGCGGAACACTGAATTTCCCAGCAGCCTGTGTTCCGCCTATCACGGACATCGTATCATCCTCGTACTACGGACGAGGATGATACGACGTCTGTGATAGGCGGAACACAGGCTGCTGGGAAATTCAGTGTTCCGCCTATCACAGGCGAAGGCGGCGGCGCAGCTTTTGAACTTTACAATGGCCGCCGACGAAGAGGGCACGGGACGGCACGGCACGGGACGGGACGGGACGGGGGCAAGGCAAGGCACGACACGGGACGGATGCAAGGAGGCAAGGCACGGCACGGGACGGAGGCAAGGAGGCAAGGCACGGGACGGAGGCTCGGGACAAAGGTAGGCTGGACACACACACACACACACACACACACACACACACACACACACACACACACACACACACACACACACATGGATGGAGACACACACAGGGATGGATGGATGGATGGATGGAGACACACACACACAGGGATGGATGGATGGATGGATGGAGACACACACACACAGGGATGGATGGATGGATGGATGGAGACACACACACACAGGGATGGATGGATGGATGGACACACACACACACAGGGATGGATGGACGGACACACAGGGATGGACGGACACACAGGGATGGACGGACACACAGGGATGGACGGACACACAGGGATGGACGGACACACACACAGGGATGGACAGGCATGTCTCACCCTCGGCTTATACACGAGTCAATAAGTTTGCCAGTTTTTTTGGGGGTAAATTGGGGGCCTCGGCTTATATTCGGGTCGGCCTATACTCGAGTATATACGGTAATTATTTATAGTTATTTATTATATTATAATTTATGATTTCATTTTTCAAACTTTATCATACCCGGGATGTCTGCTAGACTCTGGTTTGGACAGATTTAAGTGAGTTATTCCTAAGAATTACAGAACTACAATATAAAACACCAAATTTCCATGCAAAATAATTGTACCGCTTTCAGCACCTAAAATCTGAAATAATCATACCGCCAGGGAGGTTAAGGTATTTCTTCATTTTACGATCCTCAACAACAGTAGTATGACTAGAATGGTATATTTTCCTTTCCACTCATAATAAATTTCTACTTTTTTGGTGGAGTTGCTCTTAATGTATCTTCAAGCAACGCATTTAGATCAATATCAAAAAATTCATGCTCCATCTGAAATATGCAGTATTCTAACCAATAAGTAACTTGCTATAAATGCCCGCCGCTTGTGTTTTTTTTGTGTGTTACAACAGATTGCACATTCATGTCAGGTACTGCCATGTTCAATAAAAGGAGACTAAACACAGCGAAGCTCTTTTGAACGTGTGCTGCAAGGTGACACATGTACAGTGCTGTGTCAGGTCACATCGGATTTTGTTTGTAGAGCTGAGCGCAATGAGAGCTGACACAACCAGATGCAAAGCAAACAATGCGTCACGTAACATCCCATGTATGTTTGTTTTTTGAAGCTAAAGACGACAGTGGGTTATAAAATAACACAGCTGCCCTCAGGATATGTTTAATCAGATTCAAGTCACACAGTTTTTTTTTCCCAATGAAGGTATTATAGTTAGGAAAAAGGTTTAAAATGTATTTGTAGTAAACACAGAAAAAATAGCCCCAATTTGGTTCTTTGTTTTAACCGCTTGCCGTCCATCCGCCGCAGAATGGCACAGGCATGAGAATCGCTGTTGTGCTACGCCGGCCGTGACGATCAGATTCGATCAGGAAACGGTCAATTCCCAGGCCAATGTAATCTGGCCTGGACCTGGTGATCGCTCCTGACAAATGATATCCTTCCCCTGTCTGTGTAACTGTAAACACTGGCAGGGGAAGTGATGTCATCTCTCCTCATGTCGGTCTTTTCGTTCCAGACCGAGAGGAGAGAGCAATATACAGCGAGTTGCACTACACTGACACCGGGTCACATAGGCACACAATTCACCCCCGATCACCCCCCCCAGTTAACCCCTTTACCACCTGTCACTGTGTCACTCAGTACAGCAATCAGATTTTTTTTCGATCGCTGTACTAGTGTCATTAGTGACAAAAATCAGTGTTAGGGCAATTAGTCTTAGGCCCAGATAGGTCTAGGCCCCCCCCCAACTCCCCAATAAAGGTTTAACCCCTTGATTACCCCATCACCTGTGATCACAGTATAAGTGTCACAGGTGATGCAGTTTTTTTTATAGCGTCAGGGTACCCGCCGTATTTTACCCAATAAATGTTTAACCCCATGATCACCCGGCGTCCACAGCAGTTTAGGGTTCCCAAAAATGCAGTGTTAGTGGGATCAGCCCAGATACCTGCTAGCACCTGTGTTTAGCCCCTCCGCCCAGCCCAGCCCACCCAAGTGCAGTATCAATCAATCACTGTCACTTACAAAACACAACACACATAACTACAATCAGGCCTGATCCCTGCGAACACTAAGCCCTTGTACACACGGTCGGACATTCCGACAACCAAATCCGTTGAATTTTGTCCAACGGATTTTGTCTGAAACTGTTGCATACACACGGTCGGACAAAGTTGTCGGAAAATCCGATCGTTCAGAACGTGATGGCGTTATTTCATTACGACGGGACTACGTTCACGCTAGTAGCCAAAAGCTTTGGTGTAGGAATTTGATCTGAGCATGCGTGGCACTTTGTCCGATCGGAATTCTCTACACATGGTTGGAGTATGTCCGATCGGAGCATTTTGTGGGAAAATTTTACCAACAAGTTGGAAAACTTGGTCCGTCGGATACTCCGACGGAAACAGTCCGATGGAGACCACACACAGTCGGAATATCCGACAAAGCGGTCCGATCGGACACATTCCGTCGGAATCTCCGACCGTGTGTACAAGGGCTTACAGTTTTTTTGGTAGTGCTTGAATCAGTCGCTGACAGCCTAGGAGCTTTTTTACCTGTGAGTCTCACTAGTGTACCAGTAAATTTAGAGATCAAAATGTCAAATGGAAGTTACACTAGTGAAGAGGCCTACACGTTTCTGAGCATGACAGATAGGGAAGAGGAAGTCATTCATCTGTCAGATTCAGGCTCAGAATACGAACCTGCAGACAGCAGCAGCACCCTGACAGATAGCTCTGACGACGGAGTTGTGGTCCCTGCCAAGGTCAGACGTACCAGACCCCGATCTTCTTCTGCTGTCGTTGAAGTGTATGAACCGCAGGTCCCTCGTATGGAGCAGAGAGCCAGTACTAGCGTCACTATTCCTTCTGGTGAATTGGCAAGCACCAGCGGCCTAGTACCTCCCGGTCATACATCCAGCACTGCAGTAACACTTGGTGACGTGGCGAGTAGGGATGAGCTTGGTGTTCGAGTCGAACGCATGTTCGTCCATTCGATGTAGCCATAACTCTGTAGGCCATTCGCGCCAATCAATCACCAATTAATCAATCTCTTTTTTTCGTTCAGCCCACAGGCCCAAACAAGGACCAGCAACGTACTGGTATGTTGCTGGACTTTGAGTGGTTATACTAGAATGATGCCTGCAGGTTTAGGTATCATCTTAGTATCATTCTTTTCAGCCAGAGGTCGGCTTTCATGTAAAAGCATTCCTAGGGGCTAATTAGCCTCTAGACTGCTTTTACAAGCAGTGGGAGGGAATGACCCCCCCACCGTCTTCCATGGTTTTCTCTGGCTCTCCTTTCCCAACAGGAAACTTGAGAATGCAGCCGTTGGTATCGCCAGCTGACCATCGAGCTGATCAAAGACAAGTATGGCTCCAATCATCTCTATGGTCTAAGAAACCGGAAGCTATGAGCATTTCATGACTTAGATTTCGCCGGATGTAAACAGCGCCATTGGGAAATTGGGAAAGCATTTTATCACACTGATCTTGGTGTGGTCAGATGCTTTGAGGGCAGGGGAGAGAGCTAGGGTCTCATAGACCCCAATTTTTTCAAAGAAGAGTACCTGTCACTACCTGTTGCTACCTATTGCTATCAGCGTCTTGAGGCGATTCAGTTCGCATTGTGCGCTATACAAATTATTAATTCATTCATTCATAGGAGATATTTACATTCCCTGAGATAACAATAAAATGATAAAAAAATATATAAAAATGAAAGGAACAGTTTAAAAATAAAATAAAAATGCAAAATAAATAATAATTAAAAAAAGAACCCTTGTCCCCCCTTGCTCTCGTGCAAAGGCAAACGCAAGCGTTGGTCCGTAAACAGCAATTGCACCGTGCATGTGAGGTATCACCACGAAGCTCAGATCGAGGGCAGCAAATTTAGCAGTAGATCTCCTCTGTAAATCTAAAGTGATAACCTGTAAATGCTTTTAAAAATGTATGTATATAATATTTGGAATATTTGGGGGTTCAAAGTAATTTTCTTGCAAAAAAAATGATTTTTTCATGTAAACAAAAAGTGTCAGAAAGGGCTTTGTCTTCAAGTGGTTAGAAGAGTGGGTGATGTGTGACATAAGCTTCTAAATGCTGTGCATAAAATGCAAGGACAGTTCAAACCTCCCCCAAATTACCCCATTTTGGAAAGTAGACACCCCAAGCTATTTGCTGAGAGGAATGTCGAGTCCATGGAATATCTTATATTTTGACACAAGTTGCGGGAAGACAATTTTTTTTTTCACAAAGTTGTCACTAAATGATATATTGCTCAAACATGCCATGGGTATATGTGGAATTACACCCCAAAATACATTCTGTTGCTTCTCCTGAGTAAGGGGATACCACGTGTGAGACTTTTTGGGAGCCTAGCCGTGTACGGGACCCTGAAAACCAATCACCACCTTCAGGCTTTCTAAGGGTGTAAATTTTTGATTTTACTCTTCACTGCCTATCACAGTTTCCGAGGCCATGGAATACCCAGATGGCACAAAATCCCCCCAAGTGACCCCATTTTGGAAAGTAGACACCCCAAACTATTTGCTGAGAGGTATGGTGAGTATTTTGCAGACCTCACTTTTTGTCACAAAGTTTTGAAATTTGAAAAAAGAAAACAAAATACATTTTTATTTTGTTTCTTCATTTTCAAAAACTCACCATACCTCCCAGAAAACAGCTTGGGGTGTCTACTTTCCAAAATGGGGTCATTTGGGAGAGTTTTGTGCTATCTCAGCAATTTTATGGCCTTCAAAACTGTGATAGGTAGTGAGGAGTGAAATCAAAAATGTACGCCCTTAGAAATCCTGAAGGCGGTGATTGGGTTTCGGGGCCCCGTACGCAGCTAGGCTCCCAAAAAGTCCCACACATGTGATATCCTCGAACTCAGGAGAAGCAGCAGAATGCATATGCCCATGGCATACTTGAGAAATATATCATTTAGTGACAACCTTGTGTAAAAAAATAAAAAGTTTGTAATTTTCCCGCAACTTATGAGAAAACTTTCTGAGAGGTATGATGAGTATTTTCCAGTTGTCATTTGTTTTTGAAAATGAAGAAACCAAATAAAAATGTATTTTTTTTTTTTAATTTCAAAACTTTGTGACAAAAAGTGAGGTTTGCAAAATACTCACTATACCTCTCAGCAGATAGCTTGGGGTGTCTGCTTTCCAAAATGGGGTCATTTAGGGGGGAGGGGGGGTTTGTGCCATATTGGCGTTTTATGGCCTTCACAGCTGTGATAAGTAGTGATTAGTGAAATCAAAAATTTACGCCCTTAGAAATCCTGAAGGCAGTGATTGGTTTTTGGGCCCCACACATGTAGTATCCCCGTACTCAGGAGAAGCAGCAAAATTTATTTTGGGGTGCAATTCCACATATAACCATGGCATGTGGGCATGTGTGAGCAATATATCATTTAGTAACAACTTTTTTTTTTTTGTCATTATTCAATCACTTGCGACAAAAAAGTTAAATATTCAATGGGCTCAACATGCCTCTCAGCAAAAAGTAGAAAATATTTATTTTTCTACATTTTCGGTCTTTTTACATTTATATAGCAAAATAAATCACAGAGGCAATCAAATACCATCAAATAAAGCTCTATTTGTGGGAAAAAGGGACCCACATTTTATTTGGGTACAAAATTGCATGACCAGTTAAAGCAGCGCAGTGCCAAATTGTAAAAAGTCCTCTGGTCTTTAGGCAGCCAAATGGTCCGGACTTAAAGTGGTTGTAAACTCTCCCCCACAACTTTGTCCCATGTAAATCAGCATAAAAAACACTAATGAACACGGCTTGTAGATATCTCCTTACTTGCTTAGTATTGTTGTAATCCTTGTTGTTCTGTAGAATGAAGTCACTGAGCATGCCCAGATCTCCCCTGATTTAAGGCACACTCTCTACGTCTTATCTATCTGTTATCAGGACTTCCTACGGCACAGCTCTGAACTCTGCTAATCACTCAGAGCTTCCTCCTACACACCATGTGACCATGTGACCTCACATACAGTCTAAACTGCAGCCATTACTGCAGTCTTATCAGCTGAAGCTGATAAGTCTGACAAAGGCAAACATTATACATCGGCACAAGTAAATACTATGAAATAAACAAGTCAGCTATGAACAGGGAAGCAGGGTTGCCATAGAAATGTTGGATTGAGAAGGAGGCTTGGTTAACAGTACAGGAAGTGCTCAATGTAAGGGCGGAAATACACTCCACTGTGGACTCAGAAAACAATACTTAAGATGGAGCTGCCTAACCCCTGGAAACAAGTTTTTTTAAAGTTTCTTTAAACAGTAAGTAATATGCGATTTGGGCTGGATTACAGTGGCTATAGTCTGATAATGACTTATTATAATGGACTAAATGAAAAGAAGCATCAGAGTGGGAGAATTTACTTCCTCTTTAAGTGGTTAAAATGTGATTTGAGTAAAACTTTTTATTTTTAGATATTTAATGCCATCTGTTTCCTTGCTGGGGAGACTTGCTCTCTTTATTCTTTTGAATTATAAACGCACATATACCGCGCTGCCAGAAAAAGCAAAAAATAGCAGCCAGCACAGCAATAGATAAAGTTGCAAAAAAGTGACAAATAAGTAGAATGTGCAGCGCTAAGCAATCATTAAACCGTAACAAGCAATATGAATAAACTTGATTATGTGCACAGGAGAATCAAAAAAATGTCCTCTAGTAAAACTTAAAATGTCTATAAAGAAGAAAACTTCAAAGTGCTATGTCCAACAAAGGTCAGTGACGATCTTCAACCTCATATATGTGCAGGGCAGGACTTAGGATTGTGGGGGCCCCTGGGCTTGAGTCACTTTGGCCTTACCTTCTATACATTACCGTATTTATCGGTGTATAACACACGCCGGCATATAACACGCACCCCAAGTTTAGGGAATTTTAAGGAAAAAAACTTTTAGGAAGGAAGTTTAAGAAAAAAAAATGTAAACGCCCATCAATACAGCCTTATCAGTGTCCATCTGCAGCCTTGCCCATCTATCTGCAGTGTCAGTGCAGCCTTGTCAGTTGCATTTTCAGCCTTGTCATTTGCCCCAGTGTCATTTTCAGCCTTGTCATTGCAGTCTTGAAGTTTAAAAATGGCGTCACCGAGATACAAAGTCCTGTGCATCTCAGCGGCTCTCGAGTCCTCTCACAGTCCCGAGTAGAGCCGAGAGTAGCCGAGTGTACTCAGCTGACAGTCACACCCAGTCCCTGTGTTATGTCCATCATAGGGCAGGACTGGGCGTAACTGTGAGCGGAGCTGAGCCGAGTACACGTGGCTATGTATCTCGCCGGGACCCCCTATTGGGCTGGGCCACCTATTGGGCGGGGCCCATGGGCTTGAGCCCAGTCAAGCCAAATGGTAAGTCCTGCCCTGTATATGTGCATAAGATGTGGTGACAATCTTCAACTTCATATGTGTTCATAAGGTATGATGACAATCCTCAACTTCAAATGTGTACATGTGATATGATAGTAATTTGTTTGATAGTAGATCCACCACCAGAAACACCAAAAATGCTTACCAGAAGGATTGAACTCAAATAGGTGTACACCTAGGCTTTGTGGTATAATATAATAAGGGGATATTGCGTTTAAAATCCGGGTATGACCTCCAGATGGACCTCCAGCTGGATATAAGGTGTGAGTGGGATCAGTTAATTTGGGCAATCAGCCCCACCATTAAGAGAAGAAGGAAGGCGTATAGCGTAATTCCATATGAAAAACATTTAATATGAAAAAGCAAAGGAAATACACTCACGTTTATAGCAGTAAAAATAAGCGCTTAGATAAAAGGTAACAGTGGTCTCAGCATAGTTTTGCCATGTTTTGACTTAGAAGCCATCATGAACTCTAAGTCAAAATGCGTTGGAAAAAACTATGCTGAGACCAGAGTGTTGTCACTTCATAATACAAAGTGCCCATACAAGGTAATTAATATCAGTTTTACCAGGTGTTAGTTTCATAAAAGTTGGAAACAAAAAAAAATGACTTTCCAAGTGGTATTAAAATGTTAAAGATTATCTGAGATTTTGTGTTTGCGTTTACATCTACCTTAAAGAGTAACTCCACCTTTGTTGAGAAAAAGATTCCCCCCTCCCCTTTGTTGAGAGATCAGATTCCCCTCTGTTCTATGTAAATTGCAAGAATTAAAAAAAGAAAGTTGTTGCAGATGTTTACCTTTTGTCATTCTGAAGAAATAGCGGTTTGTCTGCGTCCATGTTCTGAGTGAATCTGTATGGGATTGACTATAATGAGGAAAGTTGCAGGGTCTGCAACCCTTTAGACATGATTTCGCAACACCCTGGCTACATTTTTTTTAATACTTTTTTTTTTTGCTTTTTAACTTTTAGCCTTGGGTGATTAAATTGCCTCAAGCAGTTATTGTTGACAGTCCATTCAAGAGGTGGCTTTTTTCACAGCACCTCACTATACACCCAAAACACCTTACACCTTCACCCCAGATGCACTCCAAAGCCTTGGCCTACTCCTATATAGCAAAAAATAAAAAAATATCAGCTTAGGCTTAGGCTAAAAATGCAGAAACACAAGCAAGGCAAGTGTTTTGCTACACTCAAAATTCAAGTCTATCATCTCAGAGACACTTATGAAAAAAATGGCCAGCAGCAGGGCAGATGTTTGAATAGATTAAAGAGGAAAGAGGACTTAGATCCAAGGCAGTCCAGCTGTATTGTTTTGTAAAAATAAAAGGGCCTTACCAGAGACACTTAAAAAAAATTGACCAGCAGCAAGATGGTAGGTTTATTACATCCAGGTATAATAGTTTGAACTTTGCAGACACAAACAAAACAGGTTTAAGTTCTAAAATAAAAATGACAGGGTAATATAAAGGTACTCTTGTTAAAAACAATTAGGCACAGATACGATATGAGCCGCTCGAATAGGCCATAACGTGTAAACACCAATCAAGTTTTTTTTTTTCCCTTCAGCCCTTTTTAGATTTGAAGAGTAATTTATTTTTACAAAGGGAAAGAGAAGAAGCAAGAAAGATGCCAAGAGGCTGAAATGTTGGCAGCAACAACAGCAGCAACAGCAAAATAAGAGGAAAATGTTTTTGCTTTTTCTTAGTAAAATGGATATAAAATACATGTAATACAGTCCTTATTAATTTGAATAAACATCATTTTCTCTTTCATAAATTCTCCTGCTGCACTGAAATCACTCTCTGACATGGCTCTTAGGCCCCTTTCACACTGGGGCGGTGCGGGCATCGGTGGTAAAGCGCCACTATTTTTACCGTCGTTTTAGCCGCGCTGCCCCATTGATTTCAATGGGCAGGAGCGGTTTAGGAGCGGTGAATACATCGCTCCTTCACCGCTCCAAAGATGCGGCTAGCAGAAATTTTTTCACCGTTCTGCCAGCACACCACTCCAGTGTGAAAGCCCTACGGCTTTCACACTGGAGTGAAAGGGGCCGGTTTTTTCAGGCGCTACACAGGCGCTATTTTTAGCGATGTAGCACCTGAAAACCGCCTTGGTGTGAAAGGGGCCTTACAGCAAGGCAAGCCTTGGCCTTCAGGGCATATGGGGCCACCTCCAGTCAGTGGTACATCCTAGACACGCAGTAGTCCATTGTTTTTTATTTACAGCCTTGCCATGCCATGTCTGCCAGTGTTTGCTTGACCAGGGCAGGGACAGTGTTATGAAGAAAACAAATATAAAAATGAATGTGCAAAAGAAAATTAAATGTTTAAAATAAATACTGTACCCTATGATGCAGGAGATGTGAGGGACAGTCTTTATTACTAGGGCCTTGAAACACCAGGAAGTTGAAACTGTTAGTACACAAAAAATATATGTTATTTTACATATGACTGGACTATGTTTAGAGATCAGAATGAAGAATTATATGCACTAAGGTTTTTTTTTAGGTTTGGGATGGGTAGGGGGGATGGTAGATCCATTTTAAGGCACACAGGTAAAAAAAATTTTTGTACTAGATGTTCCCAGAACAATGCCTAAAAATATACAGCCAGCTTAGACAGATTTCTGGGCAAGATATTGGTTGATTTTCAGTATGTGTATTTTTTTTTTAAGTGCCCATATTTCCCAGTGGTCAATCAAATTGGTTGTAAACGTTTTTTCTTAAAAACAAATATATACATTATATCAGGTATGCTATACATACTCTATATCAGTGATGGCGAACCTTGGCACCCCAGATGTTTTGGAACTACATTTCCCATGATTCTCATGCACTCTGCAGTGTAGTTGAGCATCATGGGAAATGTAGCTCCAAAACATCTGGAGTGCCAAGGTTCGCCATCACTGCTCTATATAATACAGAAACTTGTATGAAAGTTTAGTCATCATTGGCACATTTCTACTTCCAGTTTGTGATTGGTTCATTCCTTGATTTTATGTGTTTAGCGGGAGAAAAATTAGCGATATTAATGTGCTTTGATTCAGCCTCCCTAAACAAACTCAAAGTGTAACTATAGAAAAAATCTAAAAATGTCATACCTGATGCAAGCTGTCCATAGCATCAGCACGAGTTTTTAGCCTATCTGTAACATAGTTTTATTGCCTATTGATCCTGCAAGTAGATCTGTAATTTTTCCACTTCTTTTAACAGAGTGGATATAGAAGTCTTAAGGTGGCCATCCATGGTTCATTCATTTTTGGTTCTTTAGTGGGCTGAACTAAAATTTTAATTAACAGATCCCTACATCACACAAATGAGGTAAATCCTCCCAGCTGGGACATTGTATCCTGGCAGTCAGACCTGACAGTGTCAGAATATACTGATCAGCAGCTGGAAAACCTTTCCAGCATGTCCCTTGAAGCAGGGAACCCATATACTGGTCCAAATTAGCCTGGTCCATCTTGAACCAGCTGTGTTTTGATCAGTGTATGGCCAGCTGAAGATAGACATGTAGTTGTAGATTATAATGATTATTATTATTATTGTTATGGTTATTATAGAAGAACTTTAAATAAGTGACAAACATCCTGATCCTTTAAAGCGGTAGTAAAGCCGCTGACTTTTTTTCCTACACCTGTAAGGAAAAAGGCTTAATGAGCTAGTATGCACCGCATTCTAGCTCATTATGAAATACTTACCTTAGAACGAGGCGCCGGTATCTCACCTTATCCATGCCGAGGAAGCTGACATTTTCCCTCGGCGCGTCTTCCGAGTATCACGGCTCCGGCACTGTGAGTGGCCAGAGCCGCGATGTCGTCACTACTACGCATGCGCAGGGAAGACTTCTTTCTGGCAAAGTCCGGCGTCTGCCAGATTTTCAGCCGAGAATCCCCGGAGTGCATGCGCCGCTGAAGTCAGTGGCTCATTGCAAGGGGAATATCTCCTAAACCATAGAGGTTTAGGATATTTTTTTTACCTACAGATAAGACTTATTATAGGCTTACCTGTAGGTAAAAGTAAAAAAAAAATACTGCACTACCACTTTAAAGCAGCAGTTCTCAACTTCTGTCCTCAGGACCCACTAACAGGCCAGATTTTAAGTATTACCTTGAGATACATGCTAGAATACTGCAATTACTGTGCAGCAAATGATATCACCTGTGATATATTTCAGTTATCTTGCAAACCTGACCTGTTAGTGGGTCTAAAAATAGCCACTGATTACTGTATAAATGTCACTGGCAGAGAAGGGGTTAACACTAGGGGGTGATAAAGGGGTTAACTGTGTTCCCTAGGTGTGTTCTAACTGTAGAAGGAATGGGACTGAACAGGGGAGGAGACGGATCAGTGTTCATACTTAGTTTACACACCCAGATCCCAGTTCTTGCTCTGTAATGAGCGATTGCGGGTGACCGGTAGTCATCATGCCCGCCAGGCACGTGCCCTGGTTCCGGGGACACGTAGCAGGTGTATGCGCACCTGCTGTGATGTACAGCTACGGCGATTTGCACATCTGTGCCAAACTGCGGCGGCTGACCGGCTAGCGGTTAAACTACAGGGACCCCTTGTTTGCATGGGGCAGTAAAAGGTTAACTTAGCCTTTAAATTGTTTATACCAACCCCTAAAGTTGAAACTTTTGCTAGAGAGCGTAAGCTGTTAAAGGTAATAGAAAAATAACATATTATCTAGTAGGATCAAGAGATAATAAAACTAGAAGTCAGAAAAACAAAATATGCTGTGTTAATGCTATTGACAGACTGATTTATTTTTCCAAAAACAGATATTTTTTACTATTATTCGAACAAAAGTTTATGCTTTGAATATTCCAGCTGTATAACAAAGGAAAGAAAAGGCATTAAACGGAGGAGGTGATAGGATCAGATAATTGTATTTCTAGACAGCAACTGCAAATATATGCACGGCGATAAGTTACAGCATTTAACTCTGTTTGCACAAGGAAGGGGTGATGGATTAATTGAAATCTGCTGTGCTCTTCTTATTGCCTCCGCCTTTTCTCTCACACCCTTTAACAATACACATCTGCACTTATGTTAATTGAATTCCCACAAATTATCCAACCTGCTTGAACGGAGCACACACTAGACCTGACTATCTTGATGATTTCTTGCAGAAGGAAAAGCAATAATTGGTCTTTAACAAGGAGGTAAACGTGGACCTGAACATAAAAATCATTTGCTGGTTTAGGAGACAAAATAGATACCTTCGAACTTAACGTAGGAAGTGCAAAGTAACTAAACCTTGATGACAATATCAGTATTCTTTGATGAGGGCAGCATGAAGTCACTGGTTCATCTATTCCACAAACTGGTATTTAATGAAGGCTGCCTGCGTGACTTGATTTTCAAGCAAAGACTTTACCCACAGACTATTGCTGATTTTATAAGCTATATGTTTAAAACTAATTGTCTTGATCTTTCCCTAAAGTATGGAAATTGGATAAAAGGAAAGCTCCTTTGAAGTACTATATAATATTTTTTTCATAAGCCCTTGACTTTTTCAACTTTTTTTTTCTGTTTGAAACGGGTTTCTTTGATTATTCAAATGTCAGGAATCAAGGCTGGTTCATTTTCCCTAAACTTAGAAATTCAACGTCTTTCAGACATAACCATGTTTTATGAAAATGTGTGCATGGTAATTTTGAAAATCGGTGTTATGCATTATCTGCAAAATGACTTTATTCATTCTGTACAATAAAACATGGGCTGCAAAAGGTAGGCTAGTATTAAATATATTTAGTAAGTTGTTATTTTAATGTTGATTTCCATATGTAGGTATATTTTTAACTGATTTAACAACAAATTCATACTCATTATCTCCATTTGCAGTACATTAAAAAAAGAGTGAAGTCAGCTCATAACATAGCTATCATAGAGTTAACTGGTCCTTACATTGGGTGCATTTTTAAAACACTGTACTACCCAATGGCTTTTATCTGTCTAGTATCAGCAGCCTGTAAGGGCAAAGCTAGTGAGTGTTAGCTTACCTCTTGACAGATCTTACGCTCAATTAAAGGGCACCTTAATCCACATCACAGATATTGTCACACTCAGGGGTCAGGCTCGGAGACCAGTAGCTGTAGCAGTAGAATAAGTACACAAGCAGGTCACCTTGGTGGATGATACAGGTTCACCCGAGATGCAGGGTCTAAGTGCTAAACTGTCTTCAGCAGAGCCCCTGATGGTGGAGATGGATTTAGCTGAATGCTAGTGCCAGGCCACGGTCCTCAGGATCACCCCCCAGGAGGTGAACAAACCAGAGTCTGGTAGCAGATGTAGAAGGTAGGAATCAAGCAGAAGCGTAATCAGCAGACAAGCCAAAGGTCGGTTACAAGTGGTTGCAGATTGGGATCAAGTGGAAGCATAGTCAAGTACCAAGCAGAGGTAGTGAGAGGAACTGAGTATACAGACGGCACCAGGAGTAAAAGGAGCATGATATTGGCTGGAGAGCGCACAATATTCTAGCAAACAGGAAGTGCAGGGACATGATTTACATTGGAAAGTTCTGGGAGGAGCAAAGAGTTCAAGGTTGATCAGAAATAAGATAAAAAGCAACAAGGGATCAGGGCAAAAGCTGTCCAGCCTCTCAGGTTGCACAGCAAAAATTGCTATGACAAGAAACCACAGAGGTCACACGTTCAAATTTGGAACTGGAACAGTTATCCATTATAGCATTTAATTGATTCATAGATTTACCGGTTTCCAGTTGTTGTAGTTGCTGACCTTATTTGTCTGGACCTTGTTTGAACTCTGCTTTCCCTACATTTTATGACATTTAGTTTGCACGTTTTAATTTGCTACTGCTAGCCTGCCCCTTTTTCAAAATGGCTAGTTTACCAAGACATTGAATTTCCATGGACAATGGGAACTGAGCCAAACACTTAAATTGCATTTGAAAAGTGGAAATTAAGGGTGTAAATACAACAGTGGACATAATGGGGTTGATTTTCTATAGGATGGTGAATTACTGCCATGTTTAAAAAAAAATCAGTACAGCAAGAAATTGCAGATGCTCAGAGCCCCTTGTTTTGAGACAAATGCTAATTGTAGGTGTAGAAGCTTACATAATTTGTCTGAGCGGTGACAGTATGGTGCCAAATATTTGTAAATATTTTCCAGTAGTACAAATGATGTGTATGAAATATTTCTGATGCTTGTATAGATAACTTTTTAACTTTGACCTACAGGTAAGCCTATAATAAGATAAAAAGAATATCTCCTAAACCTGTACGGTCAGTCTAGGGATATGACCAGTCCAACACAACTGACTGGCTCATAAAGAAGTGAAAGGAGTAATAACTGCTCCCCTTTATAAACAAGCGCAGAAAACTTTATAAATTATTGGTGTAATAACCAAAAGAACATACAAACATACTTGCACATAAAACAATACATTAGAAAACACCAGGTATTTACAGTACCCCAACCACAACACTACCTGCCCAGAGTTTGCATGTTCTCCCTGTGCCTGCATGGGTTTCCTCTGGGTACTCAGGTTTCCTCCCACACTCCAAACACATGGTGGTAGGTTCATTGGATCCTGTATAAATTAGCCCTAGAATGTATATGTGTGAAGGTGAGTTAGGGACCTTAGATTGTAAGCTCCTTGAGGGTAAGTACTGATGTGAATGTACAATATATATGTAAAGTGCTGCCTAAATTGACAACACTATATAAGTATCTGAAATAAAAGCAATAGAAAAAAGTGGTTATGTTCCAAAGAAAATCCTGAATACAGCTGTGAGCAGGATTGTGTATCTACCCTTTCCAACATTAGGAACCTAAAACAGTTATTAATAAACATGAAAATAATACAAATTTTTTTGCACTCAAACCCTACTGTACTTACCGGTAAAGACAATTAAAAAATAGGAAAGGAATTAAAAGATGGTTAAAGTGTAAATAAACCTCCCTATCATCTTAAGCCAAGGAAGCTGCCATCTTATCTCTGTTTAATCTACAGTTGCCATGATGTTGGACATGTGATCAGTTCTGACACCAGCCATTGGATGGTTTTGGATGGTTTGACAGTTTGGTTGAGTCACAACCAACGGGAGTGTTACATTTCTGGCACGCGCCGAAAAGTAAACTATTTCATGGATAGGTTTACTTCCACTTTAAGCTTTAAGCATTTCAGTAGTTATGCATGTGAAGTAAAAAAATTGTGCAAGAAAAATAGATGTTAGTATCTATTCACCAACCCCCCCCCAAAAAAAAAATTATAAATTGCATGCTTTCTGTTTCCAAGGGGATATTGATCGACATTAAAGAGGTGTGCAATGATATAACAACTCTTATGTGGTACAAATTTAAAACCACATTCTTCAAAGACTTGCTTATATCCAAAAACTAAATAGACTTCAAATTCTAAAGTTTGGAACCAGAAAACTGTGTAAGGCCCTGTTCCCAGCTCTTGTAGTGGGGATATGTGTTCCGGTTTGGGATTTTATTATCGCAATTTACATGTGTTTCCATGTGTCGTGCATAGGGTAGCTCATTCACATGAATGGGCTGCTCTATGTGCATTTGTCGCAGCAAAGAAACTCAGGGACCGCATTTTGTCCCTAAGCCCAAGTCCTGGGAAAAAAAGTGTGGTAACTCACCCAAGATTCCCCACCCAACCTCAAAAATAAAAAAAAGTGTGTGTAATATACGCACTCCTTTTTTAACAAATAAAGTGCAACATTTATTGTAAAGAGACAGTTTATGAGGACACCTCCAAAATTCACATGCATCAAAAAAATAAATATAGAACAGATCTAACAACAAAATAATTTAACCTGCATGCTATACCAACAAATGTATGATAATGGTTCAATGCAGACTCACTGTGCCCATCATTGCAGCCTCACTGTGCCCACCAGTTCAGCCTCACCGTGCCCATAATTGCAGCCTCACCGTGCCCATCAATGCAGCCTCACCTGTGCCCATCAATGCAGCTTCACCGTGCCCCTCAATGCAGCCTCACTGTGCCCATCATTGCAACCTCACTGTGCCCATCAATGCAGCCTTACTGTGCCCATCAATTCAGCCTCACCTGTGCCCATCAATGCAGCCTCACCTGTGCCTATCATTGCAGCCTCACCTGTGACCATCATTGCAGCCTTACTGTGCCCATCAAAGCAGCCTTACTGTGCCCATCATTGCAGCATCCCCCAAGCCCAAGGTGGGAAGCACTGAAAGCCAATGGGAATTTGCAAAAATGCAAAGTGTAGCGTGTGTAGTACTGCAGCAATGGTTAACAGATCATTGGGCACTCGCCAAGCTCACACTGTTCACTGGCAGATTGTCAGGCTCAGACTGAGCGACACAGTTCTATACCACCAGGCAGAATTGAACACAGTGGGAGCGCCACCCATAGTCCCGTCCACCGCTAGAGAGTAGTGGACAGGACTGCGGGTGCCACTCCCAGTGTGCTCAGAGCTGCCTGACAGGGTGGGCGTGACTACGTGCGGTGCTCCTGCTGTGTTTAATGCTGCCTGGCAGTGTAGAACCTTGTCAGTCAGCCCGAGCCCAACAATCTAGCGGTGAACAGCATGAGCTAGGCGAGTGCCCAATGATCTATCAACCCTTGCTGCACTACACATTCTACACTCCGCCACTGACAGGGACATCATGTTTTACACAAGAGGAGGAGGGAGGGCAAGGTCGGCCCCCTGCAGCCACAGTACAAATGACGTTCCCATGCCTTCCTGCAGGACTCGAGTCCTGACCCTAAGCCAGGCTAATTTTTTTATGTTTTGCCATGATGTTTGTGCAGTTTCTTACACAAAAATCATGGCAAAATTGCACTGCATTTGGGGTGCCATTAAGAATTAAAACCGCCCCACTAGCGGCTGAATAGCGCCGCTAGAAACTACGGTAAAGCGGCGCTAAAAATGGCGGCGCTTTACAGCCGAGGCCCGGGGTGGCTTGGTGGGAAAGCCCTCTTAGGGCAACCAGAGAGTGGCTGAACGACTCTATTATCCCGAAAGTCTATCAGGGGAAAGTTCCATAAGCAACAGTACACTTGGAAAAAGCTAAAGCTCTTCTATTGTGGGTATTGAATTCCTCTTGTGAACTAAAGAATAAAATAAGAAGACAGCATGGCCATCTCATTGTATCTATTTGATATATTTGATAAATTTTTGGGTGTTTTTGAAGCTTTTTACAAGCGTTTTTAAAGTGTTTTAGAAGCGTAATACAAGCATTTTACAGCTTCAGGCCTTTTTGTTTAGCCAGTAGAAAGCACTAAATGGAGGAGAAGAAGAGAAAATTAGGGGTGGAGAGCTGCTGTTTGAGCAGAAAACAAGCGACAAAACACTTGAAAAATGCTCAAGTCAGGCGTTTCTATTGAAGTCTATGGAGCCAAAAACATTGTAATCTGCCAAAAAGAAGCTCATGTACTTTTTTGAGTGACAGGCATTTTGCTGCAGGCAACAGAACACTGTGGACAGGGGCCATTGAAATTAATGGGATTTGGCTTGTTCAGCGTTTTAGAACTACAAGCTTCAAGCAGATAATTGCTCAGGTGTGAACAGGGCCTAAGGGTAAATCCAAAATTTGTATTTGTCACCAGAATAGGAATAGAAGGAAAATCCTCCAATGGGGACACTTAGCTAGTAGTAGCTAGTCACATCCAACTGAATTTGTTCTGTAATGTTGAAAGGCGCTTATTCTTGAGACAACTGTCTAAGCCCTTGTACACACGGTCGGACATTCCAACAACCAAATCCGTTGGATTTTGTCCGACAGATTTTGTCCGAAACTGGTGTTGCATACACACGGTCGGACAAAGTTGTCGGAATATCTGATCGTTCAGAACGTGATGACATTATTTCGTTACAACGGGACTACGTTCAGGCTAGTAGCCAATAGCTTTTGTCTAGGAATTTGATCTGAGCATGCGTGGCACTTTGTCCGATCGGAATTCTCTACAAATGATCGGACAAAGTCCGATCGGATCATGTTGTTGGAAAATTTTATAGCTCAGCTCTAAAACTTTGTTGGTCGGACATTCCGACAGAAAGTCAGATGGAGCCCACACACGGTCGGATTATCTGACAACACGGTCCATTTTCCATTGGAATGCCTGACCGTGTGTACAAGGGCTAAGAGGGGATTTCCCATACACTGTAAAGATATCCCATCATTTTCTGTTAAGCGAAGGCAAACCTCCAAATGAGACACAGATTACAAAAACCTAAAACATTTAAAAAAGACCATGGTTTTAACCATTGCCAAATCTATCCAAAAAGAGAAGAAAAAATAAATTGGGTTTATACTTGGATATCATTTTCAATACCCCAGTGTGAGTACTTACCTATCCATATGTTGCGCCAACATGCTCTAGGTTTCTGTGATCATCACTGGGTCTCTATGCTTTTCTCCACAACACAGGAAGATTATAGCTGGTATGAAGTTCCAGCTAAGTGTTGTAGATCTTTTTAATACAACATGACACCATCCTGCCTATAATTAAAGGGGAAGTTCAGTCAAATTCTACCTAAGTCTAAATCTACTTCCCTAACCGTTCTAAGTATATTCTGTCTACCCTGTAAAAGGAAATATGTGTATACTTACCTATTTTAAAGCCACTCTGGTTAGGTCACATGATCAGGTTCCAGCACTGGCTTCAGTGTGGTAGAGGGACAGCTAACAACAGATGCCCCATGATAAGTCTATGGGTGATGTCATGGCCCAGAATCTGCAGCCATTATCAGCAATGGTATAGTATATAATTATTCCTGCGCTACCATATGTAAAAAAAGGGGGACTAAAAATTGAACTGCTGCAAGCAGCCAGACCATACCCACAAAAGAATAAAGATAGATTGGGGTGGTGCTGCGCTGTTCCCAGCAAATAACAGAAAATGTTGCTACAGGTAATAGTACAAATGTAAATTAAATAAACCAATAATATTCATATACATAAACGTACAGAGTGCAAAAAATCCTAGTAACACCATTGTGTTTTTTCTATGAGGTAAATAAATCTTGACATCCAGACTACTAATTGGTGATATCAAAGTGCAAACAATAAATTACTAAAAGACACTGAGGTAAATCTGCTGAGTGTATAATATGTGAAAACAAGCAAACAACTGTGCAAAATTGCAAACAAACAAATACAAGCGATCAACTGTGCAAAATTGCAAGATTGTGCAAAATCAGCAATATAAACCTTCCTGTACAAAGTGCAAATAACCTGTGCAAAATGCAATGCAGTGTGCAACATACTCTCAACAATAAAATGGTGGGGGCTACAGTTAACTATAGCTGGTCCAAACAGATCCACAATGTTCAGAATGTAATCAAATTGCAAATAAAGTCTGTTAGAATCTTTTCATCTTTGTGTGAACGAACATTCCAATGTGCAAGTAGCAAAGTAAAGTGCTGGAGTAAAAACACACAAGTGAGAAGTGGCCTCTTACCTTGCTGTAATGAGATAACCGCATATAAGTAAACCCTGGTAGTAGCTGCTTCTTCTCCCTTGTATTCCTGGACCAAAGTGGGTTCTATATTTGTCTTTGCCCCTCAGTGGATGCCGGAGAAGTAATAAAAGAAAGGGGGTGCCGGATAGTGTAGTAGTTTCAACAGTATATAGTATTTATTAATATAGCAATGAAGGTACTCACATAACACACATATAAAAAAATGTATCTCCACGTGCAACAAGCTCGTTTGCCTACGTCAGTTTAGAGTGCCTATCCTGTCCCGCGTGACATCACAACCATGTGACTTCATCAGGGAATGATTGATTTATTTAATTTACATTATCAGCAAGCTCTCCTCTTCGCTAAGGTTGGGGATGGGACCCGATCAGAGCAGCATCAGAATAGGTAAGTTTACACATCTTTATTTATTTTTACATGATAGATAGAATTGATTTAGAATGGGGGTGAGGGTAGATTTAGGCTGAACTACAATTTGACTGGAATTCCACTTAATTATTATTTCCGGAAAGTAAGATGTCTGACGGGCTATCAATTGTTTTATAACAGTGTAGGTACTGTTATATTTGTGCGATTTTACTTGTATGGAATTGTTTGGAAAGAAGAATAACAAACCTTATAAAACTTGTACCCTAACAGCTCAGATTGACCCTAATGACTCTGTTGAGAGAGGTGTTGCCATTACTTGTCTCACAAAGTTCTATATTTGTAACAGACAAATAAACATCACTGCTGCCAAAGCATCAGAATTAAAGCCAAAAACAAACCTGTTGCATTAGGAATGTAGTAATGGCTAACTCTATTGAATCCTTGGGACAGAGCATGTGCCAGAGTGTCAATCGTTCACAGCGGTGGACAGACTTTTAAGGGAGAAGTGGGAGATATGAAACAAACAACCATCTATACTCACTTATGTGGCTGCAGCATTGGTCTCCCGCCGACTCTAAGACCAAGAGTTGAGCAATCACATGACCGCTGATCGCTCAAATCCTTGCATAGCCTGGACCAGCTCTGTGACATTATCCAACAATGGGCTTTAGATTGCTATTGGCTGAATCTAGGTCACAGGAGGGCTGTGCAGAAATAAGTGCACTGCGGTGACCCAGAAGAGAAGTATGGCCAAAAAAGCTTTAGCCATACTTTTCCTTCAAGAAAACGTCCAGCTTCTGCTGCATGGGTGAGCAAAATGCTAACACAAGATCACTGCTTGACTAGAACATATGCATATGGCCACCATTCCATCTTGGTTTTGGTCATCGCTCCATTGATATCAGTTCTCTTAGTCATGTTTTCAGACCAAAAATACTGTAATTTGCATGTATTAGATGTATACTACCTTGCTCACTACACAACAATCAATCCTCTGTTTAAAAATAACCAAACTGCATTCAAATCAGTTTCACTACCTATCTATCAGTTTTTTGGAATCTGCAGGCACACTCCAAACCAGCATCATGAATTTGGAGTTTCAATGCTGAGCTGCTTTACTGGATTAACAACAATCATCTAGAGACAGGGGTGTCAAACTCACTTTAATGGTGGGCCGCATCAGCATTATGGTTGCCCTCAAAGGGCTGGTTGCATCCGTAAGACTATATAAATGTATTTATTCTTCATCATATTAAGCTGAGCAGCAGAAAGTACAAGGTCTGGAAGAGGACCAGAGGAGGGCTAGAGGAAGCTGCCAGAGTCTGCTGAATGCAGAGATCAGGGGATGCAGAGACAAAGGAGTAATGGGGTTGCACAGAGAGTCACAGGATCTGTAAGAAGAATTCTGTCATCCTCTCTGCTGCCAACTGCTGAGACAGGGGGGGTGGTGGGTTTATAGAAGAGCCTCTCATCATCTGCACGGAAAATCACAGGATCTGTTGAAGGAATTCTGTCCTCCTCTCTGCTGTTGACTGCTGAGACACGGTGGGGGCAGACACGTTGGGGGGGGGTGCCCCAAATGCAGGAGGGGTGCGAGGGCCATATAAAATGGCCTGGAGGGCCGGATTTGGCCCGGTGCCTTGTGTTTGACACATATGATCTAGGGCTTCATAAATGTGATGGCATGCCTGTTTAGGCTTTTACAAGGCTGTGCAATGCTGTTAAGTTTGCAACAGCAATAGTAAATCAGCCCCAGCACCTCAAGCTGAAGTCACTCGGCCACAGCTTTGAAGTAAAATGAAAGGTTGTTTTTTTCCTTTAAAATAACAAACATATTATACTTACCTGCTCTGTGCAATAGTTTTGCACAGAGCAGCCCCGATCCTCTTTTTCTGGGGTCCTCCACTGGTGCACCTGGCTCCTCTTCTTCAGTGAGTGCTCCCATATGAAGCTTCTTCCTATGGGGCACTCATGCGGGCTTGCTCCTAAGCTGCCTTGTGGCAGACAGGACCACCCACCCCCCGCTCCCTCGTCACAAAATTTAATTGACAACAGCCGGAGCCAATGACTCCTGCTCCTATCAATCTGTGCAGTGAGGCAGAACAGAGGTGGGAGAACCGCTGCACATCGCTGGATTGGGATTGGGCTCAGATAAGTATAGAGGGCTGAGTACAGCACATAAAGTTTTTACCTTAATGCATAGAATGCATTAGGCTAGGTTTACACCTATGCATTTTTGTGGGCCATGTTTGCGTGGGGACGGCAGCTCATTCAAATAAATGGGTGTTTTCACTGCAGGTGGTTTTGGGTGCTGGAATCGCTGAAATTCCCACAGCCATATGCAGAAGTTTAAACCTATCATTCTTCTATATAAATAAAGCATTTGAAAAAACAAACAAAAACAAAACCTTAAGGCTTTACAATCACTTTAACTTTTCAAAACAGTCCCTCACTTCTTCTGTGCAAATGTTGAAAATTTGTATTTATTTCTATGGAGAAGCTGTCTATCATTGGGACACATAATAGAGGACTTTTCCAAAGGAATGAGTCTGGCTGGTAGAGTTTACAGCAGTGCAGGGGTCAAGTCCTGGGGAAAAAAGTGTGGGAACTCCCACCCTAGATCCACTCTGAGGAGCGAATCACAAGAGGTCTGACTAAATACAATCTCTTAGCAGCAGGGATAGAGAAAGACATGGCGCCCTCTAAGTGCAGCAATAAAGTTACTCAAATTTATTAAAAACGGTTTAAAAACACTCACATTAGATTAGTGGTGTAAAGGCACATCTTAGATACAATGTTTCATCCGTATGTCCATAGACACGACTCACAGGGCTGTAGTACAGGATTTGCAGCGTCTAAAGCCGCGTACACACGGGCGGACTGTCTGGCCAACTAAGTCCGTCAGACAATCCGACAGACAGTCCGTCCTACTTTTGAATGAACGGACTTGACCACACACGATGAACAGACAGTCCGTTGAAAGCTTGCGCGATGACGTGTACAGCACGTACGACGGGACTAGAAATACGACGTCCAATACACTGCAATGCAACCTTCGGCCGTGTAAATCCTTTCTGAGCATGCGCCATACTTAGTCCATCCAACTAGCCTACTCACGAGCGGACTGTCCGCTGAAACCAAGTTTGGACGGACAATATTACGGAAATTCCGAAAGACTTAGTCCGCCAGACTGTCCGCTGAAAAAGTCAGCTGAAGCCCACACACGAGCGGACTGTCCGCTGAAACACGTTTCAGCGGACCAAGTCCGTCAGACAGTCCGCCCGTGTGTACGCGGCCTAAGATGTGCCTTTACACCACTAATCTAATGTGAGTGTTTTTAAACCGTTTTTAATAAATTTGAGTAACTTTTTTGCTGCACTTAGAGGGTGCCATCTCTTTCTCTATCCCTGCTGCTAAGAGATTGTATTTAGTCAATTTTCAACTTAGAGGGCGCCGTCTCTTTCTCTATTTATTGTTTCCTAGAGCTACTTCTTGCTTTAAGACTGACAGCCCATTAAGGTACAGCTTGTACTTGGACCCTCCACATGGACCACCTTGATGATCTACATAGACTCTGAACCCCTTATCGTGGACACTGGTGTGTGGATATATTTAAAACCCACACAAATAAATCTATATACGCTTCCTATATAGACAAGATTTATTGTTCACTTAATATCTTAATATTTTAACTCATTGCATTATAAATTATTATTATAATTTTTTTTTTTAACTCCCAGTGAGCGCCATATTACCCTCCTCTGCTGTGTTATACCCTTAGCAGCAGGGACCTGATCTACCCATCAGCTAGCTGTGATTGACAGATCGAAGAGGAAGCTGTCATGGGGCCCCCTACTGGCAATCCCTGAATGGTCAGTCCACCCCTGGTGTGCGGCACTTACTATTGCGAGCTGTGTCGGCGGCTGCTGGTGTAGCACCTGCCACACAGCTCACATACTTCAAAGTCTTGCAAGACGTGGCTGCTAATGGGAACTGAGTTCCTGTTGTGGAAAAAGTACAGGAACTCCGTTCCCATGCGTTCCCGCAGGACTTGAGCCCTGCAGTAGTGGATGTGTGACATCCCACAGACCACAGCGTATGAATCTGGTAGGAGCCTAGACAGGTGAGTATAATGCCCCATACACACGATCGGACATTCCAACCACAAAATCCATTGGATTTTTTCTGACGGATTTTGGCCGAAACTAGTCTTGCATACGCATGGTCGCACAAAGTTGTCAGAAAATCCGATTGTTCGGAACGAGGTGACATTCGTAACATACAACGGGACTACATAGAGGCCAGTAGCCAATAGCTTTCGTCTCCAATTTTTTTCTGAGCATGCGTGCCCCTTTGTGTGTCGGAATTCTCTACACATGATCAAAAAATGTCAGATCTGATTTTGTTGTCGGAAAATTTTAAATTTAGCTCTCAAACTATTTCCGTTGGAAATTCCGACAGAAAAAGTCAGATAGAGCACACACACTCTGGGATTTTCTGACAACATAATCCGATCTGACTTTTTCCGTCAGAATTTCTGACCCTGTGTATGGAGCATAAGACTTTGAGGGTTGCATGGGGGGAGTATGTGGATTGGGGTTTGGGGGAGACATAATTGTATAACTACACAAAAGCATAGTTAGCCTTTAGCTCTATGCATTTTGTAAACTGTTGTTTTATATCTGTTTTTTAATATTCATAAACAGTATCTTTTATCATAAAAGTAAACTGAAAGCCTTTACAACATAAAAAGGAGCCTAAAGCGCAACAAAGACAGTTGTCACTGTAACAGGTTTCCCCACTGGAAGATTTCTAATCTATTGCTGTTTCAGTGACAAATTTAAACATTTGGATATTCATTCCTTTCTGTATCAGTGACATTGGTCTCCCAATCAAAAAAAAAGCTTTCGGCTATAGATATATTTTGACATAAAATGTAATATTCAAGGAGATACAACAAAATAGAGTAATCTTGACATATGGAAAAGCTGGGAAAATCATCCTGTTTCAAGTAATACAATTATACATAAGTAAACTTTCTGAAATTATGTTGTACTTTGCAGATTCAATACTGAAAATATGAAACTTAAATTAAAAACTTTTAAGATGCTGAAGCATAGACAACCAATTTCATTGAGGTTTTAAGAATTATACTCTCTAAGCCTGCAGGGAAATATTCAGACCCCATATTGAAAGCATACTGAAAAATTAACCCAGTCACGCAACATGTAATGTTCACCAGTGATGCAATTATCTAAACCCTTCCACCCATAACTTGGTTTGTATGAATTCATAAATGAGGAGCACTGAACACTTGTGTGTGTGACAAAAGTTTTCAGTATGGGTCAAAGGGAATTTCCAGCATACTTGAAAATCCTTGTGTAATTTATTCACCAAAAGGGCATTTAGGAAGAGAAATGTTTCAGAACTTGGATTTCTAGGCCAGTATGAAGGTATTTTGGCCAAGAGAGATCTTCCAACCTATGGCCAATCTTCCATATTAACTCCAATACTCCAAATCTCTTATGTCCATCTCTCTTATGTTCATCTCGTATAATGAGAGGCAAATACAGCAAGCCATTTATAAAATGGTATTCAATAGCACTGTAAGGCAGCCCATAGATGAGCCTGTTTTTTTGTCCAACCAATGGGTTAAATGAAAAAACTGACTTTACTCCCCCATCCACACATTCGATGGGAATGGGGGAATCCTCCATGTTAAGGATTCATTGCTACTTTAATCTCTTCTGTTCAACTCTTTGACAGTAAAATTCCATTCTCTTACTGATCAGTCAGCTCTGGTCATGTTGATTAGAAGACAGATTTGTTACAGATGTACAGTACAAACAGGTGATGGACCCTTCCAGCCAGAAGTTTCACAGCAAAATCACACCAGGAAATATGTATACAGTTACTTTATAGTAGTATTTGGCAACCTGCCATTGGCTAAGGCACACTGGTGACTCATGGTGAATTGTCAGCTTTATTGCCAAATCCAGAGTGCCTTTACAAGGTTTCCTATTTTGTTAGCATCTGCTAGTTTCTTAAGTATTGCCCCAGGCCTTGGTCAGGACTTAAGAAAGTTGCATAAACAATAAGCCAGCGCCTTTTTAGCTACACAAAGTAGATATAAGGAACAAGGCAAATATCGATATCACCTGTAATTCTTTGCATATTTCTTATCCCTTTTATAATGAGAAGCCAACAATAAAATGGTATTCAGTAGCACTGCAAGACAGCCCATAGATGAGTCAGAAAAAATGGATTTGATTCCCCTGTCCATACATTTGATGTAGATGGGGGAATCCTCCAATTTGAGCTATTGTGTTCTGACAGGGGGAGACTTCATCCATGTTAGAATACACTGATCACCATTGCAGGCTATAACCTGCAGCACTAATCAAGCAGAGAAAATCCAATAGGGCGCTTGTACAGAAGTTGATCAGAAGATGCCTGGTCCTTGCTGAACTACCCACATTTCGATCCATGTTTGGCCAGCTTCACTCTATGGACATGTGAAGTGTAAGGTATCTTGGTGCAGCTCTGTATTTTTTTTGTCAAAACTTAATTGACCAAGCTGAAGTTAGAAGCTGATTGACTGAACAGCTGACCCAGATTTTGCCCTCTTCAATTTTAGTAAGTCAACCCCTTAGAATTCTTTGCCAACACCAAAGATCAAATGCATTAATACTTCTCCTATCTTGTTTCTTCATTGTCCAACTTTATCATCCATAGAGAATGACATAATGATCATTGTTCGAACAAGTCTGACCTTTGTTTTTATAGACACGTTCATATTTTTGAAAATCTAGGCATTTTATGCATATTAACAATTATATAAGCATCAGTTTAAAAAACGTATAATCTAAAAAAAATATAGTGGCTGCCATTGCTGACCTGAAATTGTAGTTACCTGCTGTTTTTCTGACTCCATGGCTTTGGTAATTTTTTGAGGTCTACAGTATTTATCAAAGTTTTACCCGAGATTACCCAAGACCACACATTTTATAATAGACTTGTGTGTGAAAAAAGATGAATCATGGGTGAAAGTTGTATAAATCTTGGCTGAAAACATTAATAGATTCCTAGGTCAATGGACTGAAAACATTACTCATAACAAGAGAATCAGAGCTAAGCCAGAGGTTCTTATCTGTGCATACTTATGCTGGATTTGTGATTGAAAGCCTGTTTGCATGATAGCTAAGCAACTGGTGTATCCAGAATTAGAAGTCATCAATGGCTGTCTCAATGATCCTTGTAGGAAAGGTTTACCCTAAAGCAGGGATATGCAATTAGTGGACCTCCAGCTGTTGCAAAACTAGAATTCCCATCATGCTTCTGCCTCTGGGTGTCATGCTTGTAGCTGTCAGAGTCTTGCTATGCCTCATGGGACTTGTAGTTCTGCAACAGCTGGAGGTCCGCAAATTGCATATCCCTGCCCTAAAATATGACCTCTCATAAAAATACAGTGCCAACTTCCGGTTCCGGCGCCGCATGGAGTAGCTGTCCTACCACACAGCTCCCGCAAACCGGCCTCCAAATCGGCTCCAAATCCGGCGTTTTCGCCCGTTTCACCGGCCAGCTACCTTCCTCACGACACCAGATCCACGATGGACCGGTTCGTAGAAAAAGCGCCGCAAATTGAGGCCCCGGCTTCGGCCTACACCGCTCCGGCCACCGCTCCGGCCTGCGCGGCCTATCCGGAGGAGCAGGCACCAGCGATGGAGGTAGGAGACCCAACACAAGGCCAGATGATTTCTAAGGCACCCCCTTCCATGCCATCACCTACCTCCACACATGTGCCTGGGCCTGTAGCACCTGAGATCATGCAGCATGCCCTGCCATCCCCACCGCTGCAGGACCCACAGACAGAACTTTTGGCACAAGCTGTAGCTGCTCTCCTCTCCCCTATGATAGCTGCCTCTGTTGAAAAAGCTGTCACCCAGGGCATGCATAAAGTTCAAGCCCAACTTGGGGAACACGCATCCAGACTAAATGAGGCTGAAAGTCGCATCTCCACATTAGAGGAAGAACTATACCAAACGCAATCCCTGGAACAGGCCCAAGACAGAACCAACAAATTTATTTTGGAGAAACTCGATGACCTCGAGAATAGGTCCAGGAGGAGTAACCTGCGTTTTGTAGGTATCCCCGAGTCGCTTCACCATTCTGCCTTATCAGACCTGTGCGCGAACCGCATCCCGGAGGCTCTGGGCCTGGGGGGACCCTTCGTCGTGCAACGAGCACATCGTGTGGGGGCACCCAACTCGGATCGCAAGTCCCCGCGCCCGATAATTGCTAAATATCTGAACTACGCAGACAAAGCCTCCATTTTGCAGCAGTATCGTCAGTCCAGATCGCTTCAAATCGACGGGGTCAAAATCTTGATTTTTGCTGACTATTCAGTAGATGTTTCTAAGAAACGGAAGGCCTTTCAACATATTTGCACGGAACTATTCCAATGGCAGTTGAAATTTACTCTTGCATTCCCGGCGATCCTGCGGATCAAAGCACCCAACGGAGAACAACTCTCCTTTTTAAGACCCAGATGATGCATCGCGTTTTTTGAAATCGTTACGCTCGGGCCCTCCACTGAGCCCGGCTCCCAAGGCAGCCCCAGTCAATAGAGCTCTTGACCAGAGGAGCCCACGGAAGGACTCTCCCAAGTGCTTCAGGGCCTCAGGTCCTGCTCCCCACGCTCTCAACCCACGTTGATAATCACCTGGACCGTGTTACCTTTTCTATCTTCCCTGCTTTGTAGGGATGAAGCTTTCCCCACCACTCGTTTTCACATGGTGGAAGTGGCTTCTGTTTTGACTGACTCCCCTCCTGGACCACCAGCGCAATGTGCGCGCTCACAAGGTATTATTTGCCCAGGGCCGTGACTGGCACTGTGCGCTACGTTGTCTACCTCTATGTCTTTTCCATGCCCCATTCGCCCTCGGCTTATGGATGTTCTGTTATTATCCTATTATAACTGTTTGTTTTATTCCCCCTTTCTCAAATGTATGTATCTCCTTGATTTCATCCTCCTTTTGTAGGTCGCACCCACTTGTTCCCCCCTGCGGAGTCTTCTGTGCAGACCATCTCATTTCGTTTTGATCCCTGCCTGGGTTGACGGCATGTCATGCTCCCTTTTCTAGGGCAGCCGCATATACATCAGTTTGATGGCCTGGTTCTGGGAGCTGGTCTACACAGTGACCCCCATGCGGAAAAAAGTGAAGTTCGCAGAGAGTTGTTTTGTTTGGCACGTTTGCCACTCCCTTTCCCTTCCCTTCCTTCTACCCTGTCATATTGCTGCACTCCTACCCAACGTATTCTCCCTTGATGTCATCATACCGAGGTCCGTCCTCACCTTTTCTGGAGCAAAGCTCCTGCTGTTACATGCCCCGGGTCCTCCCAAACACATGATATTGTTAATTCCCACTATCACTGCACTTAACGATCCACCATGCTACAAGTAGTCTCGTGGAACGTTAAAGGGCTTCGTTCCCCCAACAAACGAATGAAGGTACTACGACACCT
Source organism: Lithobates pipiens (assembly GCF_037356315.1). Lineage (NCBI taxonomy): Eukaryota > Metazoa > Chordata > Amphibia > Anura > Ranidae > Lithobates > Lithobates pipiens. Next base: position 68,278,527 of record NW_027507903.1, read on the forward strand.
CAAGAGACTCAAGACAGACATAGCGCTACTTCAGGAAACCCATCTCTCCTCATCGGACTTTGTTCGGATGAGGAAGCTCTGGGTAGGGGAGGTGGCGGGTTCTGAGGCTGTGGGTCGGAAGGCAGGGGTTCTTATTCTTGTCAATAAGAATCTCCCTTGTAAGATCCTATCTACAGACACAGACCAACAGGGCAGACTCCTCACAATCAGGGCCCTCCTAGGGACCAAGGAAATTGCTATTACAAATGTTTATGCCCCTAATAGTCCCACGAAACCCTTTTTTGGCACACTGACTAGTTGGCTCTTGCGCTTCCCACACCTCCCACATCTGGTAGGGGGCGACTTCAATTCTGTTGCCCACCCGGCAGACGACAAATCTTCATCCCTACGTCCCATACTCTGTTCAACTGTTACCACTCCCACGAGCCTGGCACTGACTATGGAATCCCTCCACTTACATGACGTTTGGCGACTACACCACCCGACCGACCGGGAATTTTCCTTTTATTCTTATCCCCACAATGTTTTTTCTAGGATTGACTATTTTTTGGGTTCTGATGATCTAATCCCTTTCCTTCCGACGGCGGAAATTCATGACATAGCCATATCGGATCATGCTCCGATATCGGTGACCCTAGAGACCCCCGACATACATCCCAGTCCCAAAATATGGCGCTTCCCTTCCTACTTGCAGCACAATGCAGACTTTCAAGCTTACATGACGAAAGAATGGGCTTCATATTCTCAAACAAACGCAATACATGCTGACAACCCGCACTTGTTTTGGGATGCAGGTAAGGCGTTCCTTAGGGGACGCATTATCTCGTATGCCTCCTCTTTCAAGAAGCACGCCCAATCTCAGTACAAAGCTTCCAGTTCCAGATTACATCTGGCCCAGCGAGCACTCTCTATTTTAAACTCCCCCGAAAATCGCGAAACTTGGCATACAGCCAAGCAGTCATTTGACACTTGGGCTGAAACCTTGGAAACCACTAAACGAGCTCACTTTGACGCCACGCTACATAGATTTGGCAACAAAGCTGGCAAGCTTCTTGCCAGATTATGCAAGGGAACCTACCGTCCCACGGTCATATCGGCGCTCCGCGACCCCGACGGCACAATCATGTCCACTCCGAAGGGCATCAATACGGCGATGCTCCGCTTTTATAAATCCTTATATGCGGCGGACCCCATTGACCGACCCACTGCTCGCGATTTTCTCGACGAAACGCAATTGACTCAAGTATCTCCCTCTCAACTCGACTCGTTAAACGCCCCTATTTCCCCATTGGAGATATCCGACACGATTCGTAAGCTAGCCTCCTCCAAAGCCCCAGGCCCAGATGGCTTCTCAGGCGAGTTTTATAAATCCCTAAACACACTTCTAACTCCGACCCTGGCTGATGTCTACCAACATATATGGTCCGGTGGCCCCTATCTCCCGTCTGGTAACCAAGCGATTGTTAAGTTATTAGAAAAAAAGGGTAAAGACCCGCAAGAGCCTGGGTCATACAGACCCATCTCGCTCCTTAATCTTGACGTCAAAATTCTTTCCAAAATAGTAGCCAATAGGCTGGCTGACATCATCCCCTCCCTGATTCACTCCGCTCAGTCCGGCTTTGTCAAGGGCAGAACGGCAACTATCAATATCAGGAAGGTGATGATGGCATTAGAATATGCTAGATGCCATCCAACCAGCGATCTAGCCATTATTACCCTAGATGCCGAAAAGGCATTTGACAATGTCAACTTTGAATGGCTTTCCATGGTACTGGGGGATATGGGCTTCACCGGTCCTTTTCTACACTTGATCAGCTCTATGTACACTTCCCCTGCAGCCAGACTGGTGGCCGCTGGCCTCCTTTCAGATGAGTTCCGGCTACATAAGGGGACCCGACAAGGCTGCCCCTTATCCCCACTTCTCTTCAATCTAGCCTTAGAGCCGCTATCCAGATACTTGACATATAACGCCCCGCTCCACGGGATCAAAATCGGGTCGCACGATCTAAGAACCTCCCTCTTCGCGGACGACGTCTTGATATTTTCTGCCAACCCTTCCGCAGACATGCCCACGATCAAATCCTTATTTGACCGCTTTAGACAGTGCTCAGGCCTGCGTATTAATTACTCCAAGAGCGAAATACTCCCTTTGGGATCCCTTCCACCTCCACAATGGGCAAACCACTCCATTTTCAAGATAGCTAGCACCCATATCACATATCTGGGCATTAAGATAGGGAAGCTCCCCTCATCTCTTTATCACTTGAATTACCCCCCCCTCTTTACTAAACTTATGCAAGAATTGGATAACTGGATGGATCTGCCTCTTTCGCTCTTGGGAAGGTGCCACCTGGTAAAAATGGTTAGCTTTGCACGCCTTCTGTATCCTCTTCAGACGATACCTTTACTCCTTAGACATAAGGATGTAAAACTTTTAAATGCATCAATTTCTAAATTCCTGTGGCGAGGTAAGAGACCCCACATTGCCTTCTCTAAACTTCACCTTCCCAGGAGCGAAGGGGGTATTAATCTTCCCAATGTCAGAATGTATAACTTAGCATGTCTTTTGAGGGTAGGTCTGGACTGGATATCCCAAAAATCCCGCTGCTCCAACTACCCACTGGAAGCTGCAATGACCCATCCTTACTCCTTAGCTGCACTTCTCCATTGCAAGTGGAAACAATTAGATCCGCCATTGCAACACAACCTCTTACTGAGAGACACGGCCATCGCCTGGAGAGAAACACGGAAGAGTCTTAAGCTGTCTCCCTTCATATCTAGACATCTCCCGATACAAGGCAACCCGACTTTTACCCCTGGGCTGGACCGCCAACCCTATGAAACATGGCGTCAACAGGGTCTTGACTCTTTCTTCTCGTTGTGTGACCCGGACTCTGGTCGGCCGCTTCCCTTCCGTAGGCTAGCCATCAAGTTCTCTTTGCCGGACTCATCCGCCTTTCACCATGGCCAATGCCTTAGTTTCATGCAGAAAACATGCAGAGCAGAACATGCAAGATTCCAATCCTCGTTCATTGATGTACTTCTTCGCAAGGACTCTTACGGTATCTCTGATATCTACAAACCTCTACTACTGAACACTTCTTCCTCTTTGGAATTTTCTTCGGTTTCTAACTGGGCTAAGGACTTCCCGAGTGTCGATACTGTGGATAGGGTTCTACAGGGACTAAAATCAGTCTACAATCTGGTCCCAAATGAAACCTGGAGGGAAACCCAACTAAAAATTGTACATCGAGCACACATACCATTTCTGCACTCCTCACCTTCAGGTCAACCTGCGGCCTCTCTGTGCCCTCTATGTCAGCAGCCGAGACCTTCCCTCACCCACCGCTACTGGTCTTGCACGGCTATCTCCTCATTCTGGGATGAAGTTTTAGCATTTATCTTCAAGATAACACTCCTGAAACTCCCCAAGGACCCGTTACTCCTTATCTTTGGTCATTGGGACCCCAAACTGCTCCCTTGGTCGGCTACTTCCACACTTCTGGGCAAGGAATGGGCCTTGCTCTGCTTGTTACTTGCCAGGAGAAACATCCTGGCTAACTGGACTTCCACGAATAAACCATCTATACCACAAGTAGACAGAGAACTTCTGCGCCTCCTCTATCGGGACAAACTAAACACTAATTTCCTGCACGCCAAAGCCAAACTTCGTTTTCACAACAGATGGGACTTATATGTGGAATCTAAATTCACCCCTCAGGAACGAGCCCACCTTGAGGACCATTCCTTCATCTATAAGGGACACGCACTAACAGCGACAGCTGCTGCAACCTGAACCCATACCATGCGGGTCTCTGTGCTCCACACTCTCCTCCCCCTCACACGGGGTCTCATGTCTTTCTTCACCTTCCATGGACGACCGGCAACTGTGCAGCACCCCCCCCCCCCCTAGGTATTGATCAGCACCTATACTTTATGTAGCCCTGTAGATTGATTCTATATTGCATACCAGGTTACCTTCTAACCACCAGATCCATCCAGGGGAGGCCCCTCCTTCTCCCTCTTTTTTTGGGGGAATGGGGAGTCTTCCTTTAAGCTATGTACGATATGCTTAGTTGCTACCAAACCCTAACCTGCCTGTTTGTTTCCATCCGTTTTCTTTTCTGTTTCAATGAGAAAAATTTGAGTCTCTATTTCTTTTGTATATTTTGTTTCATGCCTTTTTCAATAAAATTTTATATAAAAAAAAAAAAAAAAATACAGTGCCTTGAAAAAGTATTCATACCCCTGGACATTTTTCACATTTTGTCCTGTTACAACCAAAAATGTAAATGTATTTTATTTGGATTATATGTGATAGACCAACACAAAGTGACACATAATTGTGAAGTGGAAGGAAAATAATACATGTTTTTCAAAATTGTATACAAATAAATATCTAAAAAGTGTGGTGTGCATTTCTATTCAGCCCTCTTTACTCTGATACCCCTAACTAAAATTTAGTGTAACCAATTGTCTTCAGAAGTCACCTATTTGGAAATAGAGTACACCTGTGTGTAATTTAATCTCAGTATAAATACAGATGTACTGTGAAGCCATCAGATGTTTGTTAGAGAACCTTAGTGAACAAACAGCATTATGAAGGCCAAGAAACACACCAGACAGGTCAGGGATTAAGTTGTGGAGATGTTTAAAGCAGGGTTAGGTTATAAAAAAATATCCCAAGCTTTGAACATCTCACAGAGCACTGTTCAATTCATCATCCAAAAATGGAAAGAGTATGGCACAACTGCAAACCTACTAAGACACGGTCGTTCACCTAAACTAACAGGCCAAACAAGGAGTATTAATCAGAGAAGCAGCCAAGAGTCCCATGGTAACTTTGAAGGAGTTGCAGAGATTCACAGCTCAGGTGGGAGAATCTGTCCACAGGACAATTGTCATGCACTACACACATCTGACTAGAAGAAAGACATTTTTGAAAGAAATCCATAAGAAGTCCAGTTTTCAGCTTGTGAGAAGCCATGTGGGGGACAGAGCAAACATGTGGAAGAAGGTGCTCTACTCAGACAAGACCAAAATTGAATTTTGTGGCCTAAAAGCATAACACTATGTGTGACAGAAAACTGACACTGTACATCACCCTGAACACAACATCCCCACCCTGAAACATTGTGGCGGCAACATCATGTTGTAGAGATGCTTTTCTTCAGTAGGGACTGGGAAGCTGGTCAAAATTGATGGGAAGATGGATGGAGCCAAATGTAGGGCAATCTTAGAAGAAAACCTGTTAGAGTCTGCAAAAGACTTGAGACTGGGGTGGAGGTTCACCTTCCAGCAGAACAACAACCTTAAACATACAGCGAGAGCTACAATGGAATGGTTTAGATCAAAGCATATTCATGTGTTAGAATGGCTCAGTCAAAGTCCAGACCTAAATCCAATTGAGAATCTGTTGTAGGACTTGAAATTTGCTGTTCACAGATGCAATCTGACAGAGCTTGAGCTATTTTGCAAAGAAGAATGAGCAAAAATGTCACTCTCTAGATGTGCTGGTAGAGACATCAACAACAAAAACTAGCAGGTGTAATTGCAGTGAAAGGTGGTTCTACAAAGTATTGACTCGGGGGGGGGGGGGGGGGGCTGGGGGGGCTGAATACAAATGCACACCACACTTTTCTCATATTTATTTGTAAACGATTTTGAAAACCATTTATTATTTTCCTTCCACTTCACAATTATGTGCCACTTTGTGTTGGTCTATCACATAAAATCACAATAAAATACCTTTAAGTTTTTGGTTGTAACATGACAAAATGTGGAAAATTTCAAGGGGTATGAATACTTTTTCAAGGCACTGTATACATATGTGCTTGTCATTTAAAGTGTATCTTTGGTCTACATTTTTTATCAAATATTCAGTTTCACACTTTATTTAAATTATTTCTAGATTACTATTAACTTGAATGATCTTGAAGTTTGCAAACTTACTCTGTGAAGATCCCCACACGTTTACTTCCTTGCATTTTGTGATATGTGTTCACTATGCCCTGTGAGGTGGCATTGCTGTGTCGCACATTTCACAGAGCCTGCCTTCTGAACTAGATGTGCTGAGAGGAGGAACTTCAGGAGACAGAGTCAGTACAGTAATCACTGCTTGCAGACAGCAAGGTACCATGGGATATGTAGTCCTTAGAAATTGAAAATAAACTTCAGGAGAAGCTGCAATGCATGCAGTTAATCCATAAAATTGTGGAAAGAAATGACCAGCAGACAGGCAGAAATTATTTTGGATTGACAAAAATAATTATTGTTTGCAATGCTGTTACAATGCTGAAGTTATAAAGTGAAAGTTTATGCTGTGATTATAGAACTCCTTTAATGGGGTGCCTTGTCACAGCCTCAGCAGCTTACGCAGGTATTTGCAAATGTGTGCAAACTAAACCCCTGTTTTTAACACAAACTGGTTGGTTGCAGGCTGGCTGACAAGTTGAGCTGGGAATTATCTTTGGTTTTGTTTTGCATGCATTGCCATTCCATGTGCTGCTTGCCACTAAGGCCTTTTAAAGGTGAGGCAGTGAGCATTTGTTTGTACTATAGAACACCTTTAATTGTATGTGCATTTACATTTACAGCCTTCCATTAGTCCTCCTGTAAAGTCTATTTGCTGATTCTGACAGTGTAGTCTATCAATTGATGTGATTGATTGTGAATTTAGAACAGCGTTGTCACACTCATGTAGGCTGTGCTGCTTGCACTACAATGGAATGAGAAAATCTTGCAGTGTGCATGTCTACTGGCATTGTCCCTGAACATTAACAAGCTTATAGCTTAGGCAACTGGCCTTCCCATTACTTTCTGGAATGACAAAAGGGACAAGGAGGAGAATTGTGTCAACCTCAGTCCTCAAGCACCCCCAATGGGCCGTGTTTTGGGAATGTCCCTTAGCTAAAATAGCTTTTATCATTACAATGTCATTGATATTGATTTAAAGCTGTCAGAAACCATGAAATCAGACCGAGACAGAAGTACAGTTAAATCACACTTATTTAATAATAAAAGTAAAAAGAACAAACGTAGTCAAAACATAGCCAAAGTTCAGTAACCGTAACAGATAGTCAGCCAAGCAGAAGTCAGGGATCAAAGTAGTGGAACAGCAAGCAGGATCTGGAGCCAGAAAGGATGTCAGCAAAGCCAGTCTTTAAACAGGAACACAGGAGATAGTTTCTTGTGATGTGACCAAGGCAAAGGCAGAGCTCCTCTGGAATGGGCGGCTTAAGTAGCCAGGACTAACGAGCAGGATCATCAACAGCTGGGTAAATGTGGAGAGAGATGGGAGCTGGCAATTAGTCGACAGCTGAGCGGCCAGCTCAGAGAAGGAAGGGCTGACAAAAGCAGCTTTAAAGGTAAAGGAAAACGTAAAAACATGGCCCGTTGGGGGTACTTGAGGACTGAGGTTGAGAACCACTGCTGTAAGGCACCAAAACAGAACAACAGTCAGGCAGCTAGAATTTTCAGACTACGAGGTCATCAGTGTCAATCATATTTCCCTAAGCCCAAATTGCCATTAATTATAATAGGAATGACTTATACATCTAGGCACCAACAAAATTAGAGCCCTGGCTGCTAACATAAATCCTACTGCCCCTCATTTATCAAAGATTTGCATGGTTTTGCTTACATGTATAACACTTGTGCATGGAAACACAGATAACCAACTGGTCAGTCCTGCAAACATCTTTGCTAGATTTATCATTATGCTTACAGCATTGAGTGCATCTGTAAGAAGGGGCTTATGGACTGGACTGTGATTTCATAGTAAATCTGTTTGAAAACACATTGTACCATTTCAGCCTCCATGCAGTTTGATAATCCTTCCCTTCCGTAATTTATATTATATTTACTTGTATCTATACAAGCCTAAAAGGCCTTGAAAGTACCAGCACTGGAAGATTAAATTGATGCGCTTTGTATTTTCCTATCATATTTTTTATCTGATGATCCACTGGTAATCCTTAAAGTGATGGACTGATAAGCTGGGCAAAGCAACAGGCCCACTCTAACTTTTTCCTCCTCAGATGCTTATACCTACCTTGCTTTCATTCCCCCTTCACTGAGTTCAGCTTCTGGAATCAAAGGTAAGCTCTATGTAAGCTACAGATTGCTGGAGTTATTGCTAACACATGGCTTAGTGTGCATCCTCCTCCGTACCTGAAAATACAGAGGAAACGTGCTGTTCCATAAAACAAGAGATATTTGATTGCTGGACACATTCTGCACTCAAAGTGTATTTCCACTTTTGCAGCTAAGTTGGAATAGCACTTACTTTATATTTGTTACATGATCCCATTAACACAACATATATTTAAAAATGTAGAAAATGCTGGTTACTTTTTATAAATGCTTTTTACTTAAAATCTTTACATCACACCCCCACACACTTTGCAATGTAATGTTATGTGACTGGGAACATAACAAACATATACATTTGCTTTAAAGTATAAGCGTGGAGAGGGATCAGAACACCAGTCAGGTTTTTATTGCTGTCTGTGCCAATGTTGGGGAGATTCACTCTCTCAATTTGTGCCATATACCATTATCATTGAAGGCAGGGCGGTGCTACCCCTAGGCGGATTAGGCAACCACCTAGGGTGCACTGCCGCTGGCTAATTTACTCCCGCACTGTCCTCCACAGAGCCATGTTAAGCAGCGCTCCTGCCCCCCCCCCCGACCTGGCTCTCCGCTCTAATGTGTTTCCAGTCCAGGCAGTAATCCCCCATCTCTGCTCTTCTATCATGATATCAGCCAGCGAGTGTCACATGTCAAGCAACCCCTAGGCACTCTCTGATGTGTGAAGTTGGGGAGGTGTGGGCGGCCGGGCATTCATCGCTACATGGCAGTGAACAGCGAGGGGCTGGCCAAGGGCAGATAAGCGCGAGAGCCTGAGACTTGGGAGAAGAGCACCACCTCCTCTTAGACCTCGCTCCCTGACCCCGCCTCCCCCAGGCGCAGTGTAACCCCATGCTTCCAGAGCATGCACTTCGCGAAATTCCTCTCCACACTCTGATGTGAGGCCCGAAGCTGGAGGACATGCTTATCGCTCACTAGGGCACAGAGCTGTCATAGAGGATGGGCAGGAGGCACATGCTGCTGTGGGAGCTGCTGGAATTCGGATCAAAGCAGAAGGCTGGCATCATGGTATGGAAGGTACTGTTATCATACACACCTGCAGACAGAGACTGGAACAGAGGTGGGACTGCAGGAACAGGGCTAGGGGTCTCTCGTCTCCACCCAACTCCGCCCCCTCTCTTCTCTCTCAGCCCCCCTCTCTTCTGTCTCAGCCCCCTCTCTCTACACTCTCTGCCTTCTCTCTCAGCCCTCCCCCATCTCTCTCAGCCCCTCCCCCTTCTCTCTGAGCTCCCCCTCTCTCAGCCTCCTCTCTCCAAGCCCCCCTCTCTTCTCTCTCAGCCTTTCCCCCTCTCTCAGCCCCCCTCCCTTCTCTCTCAGCCCTCCCCCCTTCTATCTCAGCCCCCCTTTCTCTAAGCCCTCCTCCCTTCTTTCTCAGCCCTCCTCTCTCTAAGCCCCATCCCCTCTCTCTCAGCCCCCCCTCTCACCCCCCTCTCAGCCCTCCCCTCCTCTCAGCCCCCCCCCTTGATCAGCCCCCTTCCCTTCTCTCTCAGCCATCCCCCTCTCTCTAAGCCCCCTCTCTTCTCTCCTAGCCCTCCCTTTTTTCTCAGCCCACCCATCTCTATCAGCCCACCCTATTCTCTCAGCCCCCCTTTCTTTAAGCCCCCTCTCTTCTCTCTCAGCCCTCCCTATTCTCTCAGTCCACCTGTCTCTATCAGTCCCCCTCTCTTAGCACTCACTCTCTCAGCCCCCACTCTCTTAACCCCCTCTCTCTCAGTCCTCCCTCCTACCTCTCTCTCTCATCCCTCCCTCCTACCTCTCTCTCTCAGCCCACCTGTCACTCTGAGCCCCCCTCTCTTAGCCCTCCCTCCATTCTTAGCCAGCCCTCCTTCTCTCAGCCCCCACTCTCTCAACCCCCCTTCTCTCACAGCCTCCTTCTCTCCCTCTCTCTCAGCCCTCCCTTCTACCCCCCACGCAGTCCCCCTCTCTCTTAGCCCCCTTCTCCCCTCCCCAGAATGAGCTGGTCTTACCTAGGGCACAAAATAGGCTAGCACCAGCCCTGATTGGAAGTGAATAGAATGGAAAGGAAATAGAAGGGAAATCTTCCAATTGGGAGACTAGTTCCAGTGATCTGTAAGTCCCCAAGGGATTCCCCTAATTTGCAGGAATTTTCTCTCACTTCCTGTTTTGACTATGGGACAGGTATTGAAGGTGAATCTCCCTAATTGAACACAGATGGCAAACAAAACAAAACTGAGGGGGGGGGGGGGGGTGTCAAATCGAGTTTGCTAGGTGGTAACCAACCTAGCAAATTGTTAGGTGATCTCCTGACTCTTTTCCTACTTCTGGCATTGGAATGATAAGGTGCATATGAACTTGGGTTTTGAGTGGATGGGTTGCTCTAGCCAATTGGCAGGGGTTTTCTTGAGTCCCATGGTCTGCTAGGAGAGCCTATTTATTTGGGAGGGGTCAGGTGATTAGGGTGTTCGCTGCCCCCTGGGCGGCTGTGTGGGTGGGTGTGTGTTGAAAGCTCCCCAATGCTAGGCAGTTGAGGCCTGTCCGGGAGTTCCCTGGTTGCTAGGCAGTTGAGGCCTGTCTGGGAGTTCCCTGGTTGCTAGGCAGTTGAGGCCTGTCCGGGAGTTCCCTGGTTGCTAGGCAGTTGAGGCCTGTCCGGGAGTTCCCTGGTTGGTAGGCAGTTGAGGCCTCTCCGGGAGTTCCCTGGTTGCTAGGCAGTTGAGGCCTGTCCGGGAGTTCCCTGGTTGCTAGGCAGTTGAGGCCTGTCCGGGAGTTCCCTGGTTGCTAGGCAGTTGAGTCCTCTCCGGGAGTTCCCTGGTTGCTAGGCAGTTGAGGCCTGTCCGGGAGATCCCTGGTTGCTAGGCAGTTGAGGCCTGTCCCAGAGATCCCTGGTTACTAGCCAGTTGAGGCCTATCCAGGGACAGAAGAAGCAGTGTAGAATTGCGGCTTCATGTTGGAAGCCGGACCAAGTTGCAAGGGTTCAACCGGCCAGAGAACCCCTCTTTGTCAGCGGTGAAAGGACAAAATTGCTAACGAAGGACAAACATTGCTGTCACCAGAGGCAAAGCTTGAACCAAGGCCAGAGATAAATGGAAAACTGTAGTCTTCAAGAGACAACGCTCCTATCATCAGAGGCCAAAGTCCATTCTCTGAGAGAGAGTACAAGAGCAGCCTTTTTCACTAACTGGGGATGGTGAAGAAGTTGGGAAAGCCTCAGCAGAAGTCAAGCCAGGGACCCAGCAGGATAGCAGGGGTCAATCTTGCAAGAAAGTTTAACAGTTGGGCTGAAGAGTTGAGTAAGGGACCCGCAGGTCAGCATGGTTAGCACTCAGAAGATACAGCAGGTGGCTGTATGAAGTTCAAGGGACTCAGTGACAAGGGGGATCTGAGGACACAACAGGGATACCAAGTTGGTATATGTACAGATCTGTGTTGAAGTCAAAATACCAATGCAGTTGCTAATAGGAGCAGTTCTTTCAGGCACAGTTCAGCTTTAAGGCGCCAGGAGCTATATAACCCATATACCAGTTACCTTTTGTGAGTCTCAGTGTCTGCTAAGTGCTTTTGGCTACATAACCAACCCCTATGCAAAAGGAAAAAAATACGTTTTGCCTATAGTACAAGTTTAAAGTGTATTTTCACTTTTGCAGCCAAGATGGGATAGCACATAGTTTATACTTATTCCCATTAACATAGCATAACTGAAGTCAAATTTAAAAAAATACTGGATACCTTTTATAAGTGCTTCTTACTTGCCTAAAAATCCTTACACTACTTTATCCTCCAACCCCACTTTGTGTGAATGGGAACACATAACAAACATACACTATATTACCAAAAGTATTGGGATGCCTGCCCTTACACGCACATGAAATTTAATAGCATCCTAGTGTTAGTCCTTAGGGTATAATATTGAGTTGGCCCACCCTTTGCAGCTATAACAGCTTCAACTCTTCTGGGAAGGCTGTACACAAGGTTTAGGAGTGTGTCTATGGGAATGTTTACCCATTTTTCAGGAAGCATGTTTGTGAGGTCAGGCACTGATGTTGGACGAGAAGGAATGACTCGCAGTCTCCACTTTAATTCAACCCAAAGGTGTTCTAGCGGATTGAGGTCAGGACTCTGTGCAGGCTAGTCAAGTTCCTTCATCTCAAACTCACTCATCAATGTCTTCATGGGCCTTGCTTTGTGCACTGGTCCAAATCCTTTAGTGGAGGGGGGATTATAGTGTGGAGTTGTATTTCAGGGGTTGGGCTTGGCCCCTCAGTTTCAATGAAGGGAACTCTTAAGGCATCAGCATACAAAGATATTTTGGACAATTTAATGCTCCCAACTTTGTGGGGACAGTTTGGGGATGGCCTCCTCCTGCTCCAACATCACTGCGCACCAGTGCACATACAAGGTCCATAAAGACATGGATGAGATGGTTTGGGTGGAGGAACTTGACTGGGCTGAGTCCTGACCTCAACCCGATAGAACACCTTTGGGATAAATTAGAGCAGAGACTGCGAGCCAGACCTTTTCGTCCAACATCAGTGCCCGACTTCTGGAAGTGCTTCTGGAAGAATGGTCAAACATTCACATAGACACACTCCTAAACCTTGTGGACAGCCTTCCTAGAAGAGTTAAAGTTATAGCTGCAAAGGGAGGGCCAACTCAATACTGAACCCTATGGACTTGGATGCTATTAAATTTCATGTGTGTGTAAAGGAAGGTGTCCCAATACTTTTGATAATATAGTGTATATTGGGGTTTTCTACAATTTGACTGCAAAAATGCAAACACACTTTAAAGTATGCTGCTTTCAAACTTTTTTTTAATGAAATAACGAATGTTATTGGTCTGTTCTGTAATTAATCTGTCAGTATACAGCAAAGTGTAATACCTTGAAATACAGGATTAATTGACATCAGGGCATTATTGATGTCTTCAGTACAAGGTAATGATCATGGGCACGACTATTGGAAGAGAAGGTCATGCCGGAGGAATGAACAAATCTCAATTAAAATGTAACTATGAAGCTAACTATATCAATAGTGATTACAGAACAGAGGAGATCAATTTAGTCCTAATCTGCAGATAATTGGTTTTTCTGCACAGACAGTTGTTTCACCCAGTCAATATCTGCTTAAGCTGGGTGCACACTGTGAGTTTTTATTGCTCATCCAGCGGGCAAAACATAAAAAACCTCAGAGATCCACACAAGTGATGTGGATACAGGGATCCCCCCCCCCACCCCCACTGTACTATTACATTTTAACAGCGGGAACTCCCCTCCCCCACCAGCAGGATACACTGATCGGTGCTGCGGACATTGGATGCAGCAGCTGATCAAATGTTGGTTTTCACGTTCTTCTGTTGAATAGAGAGGGCAGCACACAGATTGAAATTCATCCGTTTACTGCTGAACCAACAACATTTTTATATATGTGTACCCAGCTGTAGTTATTACCTGTTTATCAACTGGATAAATGAAAATCAGTCAAATATTAGGGATCTCTCTCTTTTTTCTATCTCTCTTTCTATCACTGTCCATGCCGTACCCCTTCCTGGGACCCTTCCTGGGACCCTTTGATGTTCAAAAATCAATATGTAATAGGATTTTGCTGACACCTAATGCTCATACATGATGGGGGGGGCGCAATTTGGCATGTTTTCCCTAGGCTCTAGGTGACCTTGTCCCAGCACTGGGTATTATCGTCTGTTGAACATGACCCATTCAAGTAAATGGGACCACGCTGCTACTGCCCCAAGTGGTTTTGTTGCAGTGGTGCAGCATTTATGGGGCTAAAACAGGTGGTGTTAAATGCCTTTGAAAATCTATCTGAGTTAGGATTGCTTTTCAGAAGAGCAGCAATCCTTGCTGGCGCCGCTACTGTGAACAAGTCCCAACTGACACTTCTGGCCTGTGTCCACCATAAGTCATTATGATATGTAAACTGGATATGTAAAATGTATGTCAGATAAAAAACGTTTTAACTATGTCAAAGAGGAAGTAAACTTCCCTACATTATTTTTTTACCTATAGGTACGTCTACAATAAGGCTTACCTATAGGTACTGTAAATATCTAATAAACTTGCACCATTTAGGAGATATTTACTGTATACCACCTGTGCCGTTTCTTCAGAGCCCTGTGTGCGTGCATCCGCGGGAGTGACATCACGTGGCTCCGGCCAATCACAGCCGGAATGAAGATGGACGAAGATGGATGCAGCCTCCAGCAGTGACAATGAGCGCTTCCTTTGCAGGTAATAGTCACATAATGTGCTAGTATGCGATGCATACTAGCACATTATGCCTTTACTTTGAGGGTCAGCAATAGAAGAAAAAAAAAAAGAGGCAACATTTACCTCTTTTACCACTTAAGGACCGAGCCTCTCTCTGAGAGTTAAAAACATTTTTTTGCTAGCAAATGACTTAGAACCCCCAAACATTACATATTTCTTTTTCTAACACCCTAGATAATAAAATGACGGTCGTTGCAATACTTACTGTCACACCATATTTGCGCAGCAGACTTACAAGCACACTTTTTTGGGAAAAAATACACTTTTTTGAATTAAAAAATAAAGCAACAGTAAAGTTATGAAAATATATTCTAAATATATACTCGCGCTAATGGTGTGCAAAATATCATAAATTAAATAAACAAATAATAACGAATAATAACCAGTGCAGCTGCTATACATAAGGTGCTAATCACTGTGCGTTCCACGAAACCGGAAGTGACATCAATAGGAACCAGAAATTACGTCTACGTGTTTCACCCTCCCACGGTGCGCCATCAAGGACCTCATTTACGGTTGGCTGAGCCATCTTCAAATACAGGAGGTGGGAAACCTCCCCTTAAAAGAACCAATCAAATTGGCATTGCGGCCATCTTGTTGGTTGGGTAAAAATGTCGCTCCTGGGGATAGATCACAAACCACAGGAGAGACAAAACCGCCATATTACTGGTTGGATAAAATTAGAAAAAATACTTTTAAAAACGTGACGTCAATTCTGGTTTGATGATGACACTAATAACACTTAACAATTCTAAAAAATAACTACAACAACATTTTTTTTTACCAACAACAAGACATAAAAATAAAAAAAATGAATGAAAATGAAAAATAAAATAAAAATAAAAATATAAAAATAATAAAAATAAATAAAAATAACAATAAAAACAGAAAATAAAAAAATTAAAAATAGAACATAATAAATGTAAAAATAAATAAATATGAAAATAAACCCAAAAACAAATAAAACAACAAAAAGAAAAAAGGAAAAAAAGGTAAGAAAAAAGAAAAACAAAAAACAAAAACAAAACAGAAACACATGAATAAAGATAAAAATGATAACACACTACTAATTAGACAAAAAAGATCCAATTTGATGTTCAACCCCAAGGGGTTCATTGTTCTAAGCCGATGGATCCACTGAGTCTCATTATGAGAAATCGATCACTTGAGGTTACCACCTCTGCAAGGTCCTTCCACAGTCTATGCCACAAAAGGTCAAACCACTTTGGTCACTTCTGTGAAATAGTCTAAAGTGATTGGACAAACTATGATGTTTAAATCCCTTTTTGATCCTATTGAATTAGGTAGATGTAATTTCCGGTTCCTATTGATGTCATTTCTGGTTTCGTGGAAGGCACGCCATGAAGGGCATTTTTGGCATTCACAGCACCATGTTTATGCCTGTTTTTAACTAACTTTTTGTAAGTATCCATTCCCTTGTGCAATAAATCCATTCTTCACTATCAGTTCGTTCCTTTTTCATTTTGGGCACTTGTTTGTCTGGCTGAGAACCTTTTCAAGGAAGTTTTAACTGATGATCTGATGCCAAACCCGCCATTCCTGGCCATCACTATTAAGCCTGAAGTGACCCCTAGACTGAAAAGCTGGGGGTTGTTGTGATTTCGGTGAGTGGGGACACAGGAGGGTAAGTTGTGGTAAACCTGAAAGTTTCTGAAACAGCAAAGTTAGCCCATTTTTTTATATTGTGAAAGATAATGTTATGCCGATTAAATTGATACCCAACATGTCACACTTCAAAATTGCGCCCGCTCGTGGAATGGCGACAAACTTTTACCCTTAAAAATCTCCATAGTCAGCATTTAAAAAATTCTACAGGTTGAATGTTTTGAGTTACAGAGGAGGTCTAGGGTTAGAATTACGCGATAACTCGTGTGTAGTTTGAACACCGTTTTCATATGCGGGTGCTTCTGCACGCAAGCTTGGCGGGTCAGGCGCATTTACTTTTTTTTTTTCTTATTTATTTTAACTTTAATTTTTTATTTGTATGCTGTTCTTTAAAAAAAAAAAAAGTGTCACTTTTATTCCTATTACAAGGAAAAGTAAACATCCCTTGTTATAGATAAAAAGCATGACAGGACCTCTTAAAAAGACCTCACATTTCATATTTACACTAAAATGCAATAAAAAAAATAAAAATAAGTTGTCATTTAAAAAAAAAAAAAATATGTCCCTTTAAGAACTATGGGCAGAAGTGACGTTTTGACATCTGCAATGTAATGGAGACAGGTGGAGACCACCTTCCCCTCACTCATCTCCATACCCAGCAAGGAGAACCATCCAATTGCCTCCGCCGCTACAGATGGCTCCGGTAAGCAGTGGACTGCACTGGAAAGTGGTGGGAGGGCTCTCTCCCCTGCCGATTGAAGTGGTCTTGTGGCGAATCCACCGCAGAGACCACTATTATCGTAAACCGGACTGCCCGTGGAAGAAGAGGATCCTGGGGTTATGGAAGCTAGCTGCTGCCATAACAAAAATATTACTCTTCAAAGTGAGGACGTATATCTGTGTGTGGTGGTCCGGAAGTGGTTAATCTTGAGAATTTTTGTTAAGGCTGGGTTCACACTGTCATGCGGAGCGGCTCACAGCAAAGGTCCGGTGCGTACCTGTTCACTGTTTCAGGTCCGATTTTGTCTGAATTATTGGCGGAATTGGTTCCTGAAATGGTCCAGAAGACGCACAGTGCGATTCCCTCTACAGCCATCCTGGAGATGTGTGATCCGACTCTATTGAGAGCCAGTCACAATTTCCTGACATGCAAATTGGATACATGAAACCCGCATCCAATTCACAATAGTGTGAACCCAGCTTTAAAGAGGGATTTCACTGTAAAAAAAAATTATTAAAAGCCAGCAGCTACAAATACTGCAGCTGCTGACTTTTAATAAATGGACACTCGCCTGTCCCAGGATCCAGCGATGTCGGCAGCCGAGGCCGATAGATCGATCAGCTCTCGGCTGCTGCCGCCACCATTCTCGGTGAGGGAATCAGGAAGTGAAGCGTTGCGGCTTCACTTCCCTGTTCCCTACTGCGCATATGCGAGTCACGCAGCGCAATAGGAATGGTCTGCCCTGTCTCTGGGACCCGTGTATGTCCCAGCAGACAGCGTGCAGGGACAGGAAGAGGCATAGACTCCGTGGGAGTCTATGCCCGGAAGTGGATGCAAATACCTGTCTTAGAAAGGTGCCAAATGTGATACCGTAGGGGGGAGGGTTCCGATGAGTGGAAGTTCCACTTTAGGGTGGAACCCCGCTTTAATGTTGTAACATTGCGGTAATAACTATTGTTACCCTGTTATAAATATTTTTAATTGAAGTTAGATGGGAATTGTTATTTATTTTTCTTTGCTATTGTATGTTTATATAAAACTCAATGACAATGTATGAAATTAAAAATCTGACTTTTTTTAGACATTAAAGAGGAACTGCAGTCTGATCACATAATTTGTAATAAAAACATTTTTGCCATTCTGAAGCTTCCCTCCAACCATTTTGCATATTATTTTATATATACTGTGATTCTGTACTTGTCAAATATGCTGCAGAAAACTCCCTCCACTGGGTCTGGCTGCATCCATTATAACTGTGGGCAGCTGAAGCTGCTGCCTGTTCCCTTCCTGGATTTACACAGAGGCACACCTCCAGCTCTGCAGCTTTCATTGGCCCTTTTATGACTCATTCCCCCTCCTTTCCCAGGAAATTCTAACAAGAGTGAGAGAGAGCTGTGCATGTAGGGTGACCACATTTCCAAACTGCCATTCAGGGACACGAAAAGATGATTTTTGACTTTTTTTTGCTGATTTTTGGGGTAGGGGTGTATGAAATCAGCGGGCCCATGTGCAAGATCAAAATTAGGCCATAGGCATCAAGAAGAACAACAACAATATGGCACTCAAAGCACGTTGTGGTGAACAGTGGACATGTCTTAAATTGTGCTAACTATTGGCTTAAAGGGGGTGTTGTTAAAGAGAGTCTGAGATGACGTATATAGTGCAGAATATGGTAATGTTAAATATGGAATGCAGAGTGTATGGTGGTGAGTAATATGTACAGGAGAGGAGTGGGGAGTGTAAGCGGAGTGTAGTGCGGAGGTATAATCAGCCACTGCTATACCACCTTGGTGTTGGGGCACTCTGAAGGATGTAAGGGGGCACTCTGGAGGCACTAAGGGGACAGCTTGGAGGTTGTAAGGGGGGATGTAATGGGGCACTCTGGCAGTACTAACTTAGTCAGAGCCCCCTTACATCTTCCGGGGTGCCCCCTTAGTGCCTCCTTACATCCTCTGAAGTGCATGTTACATTCTCCTCCAGAGAGCCCCCTTACATCCTCCTCCAAAGTGTCCCCTTACATCCTCTGGAGTGCGCCTTACATTCTCCTCCAGAGAGCCCCTTTACATCCTACTCCAAAGTGTCCCCTTACATCCTCCTCCAAAGTGCCCCCTTACATCCCCCTCCAGATCACCCCCTTACATTCCCATCCAGAGTGCTAAGGGGCACTGTGAGATGGACAGGGGGGCTGTGGGATGGACAGGGGGACCGTGGGATGCACTGGGGGACCGTGGGATGCACAGGGGAACTGTGGGATGGACAGGGGGACCGTACGATGGACAGGGAGACAGTGGGATGGACAGGGGGACCGTGGGATGCATAGGGGAACTTTGGGATGGAAAGAGGGACCGTGGGATGGACAGGGGGACAGTAGGATGGACAGGGAGACCGTAGGGTGGACAGGGGGATGGACAGGGGGACCGTGGGATGGACAGTGGGACCGTGGGATGGACAGGGGGACACTTACACATGCGGACTTGTCTCTGACTGTCTCCCTGACCTCTCTGTTCTCACTTCTTCCTAGTAGGCTGTTCCCTGAAGCCTGCGCTCTCCCTGCCGAACTCTTCTTCCTCCTCGCTGTCCTGGGACAAGACGAGCGTCACCTCCATGCCTCATGTCTGCCATGTCAGTGAGAATAGAATCTGCGGGGCTGCGCTGGTAACTACACTTCCCAGCATGCAGCGTGGCAAACGGAGCCCATCCATAGAGGTGACTGGGGGTGGTGGCTTGTGTAGCTTTTCTGAGCGGAGCGGAGTGGACCTGCCCAAGCCGAGCCGACCTGGCCCCGGCCCAAGCCAAGCAGATCCGCCCCCTGTCAGAGCCCTTTATTAGTGTGGCTGTGTGTCCTTATTTCATTCTGGGACACTGTATTGTCCCGGAATGAAGGTGTCCGGGTATGGGACAAAAATTTTAATTCAGGGACAATCCCGGGCAATCCGGGACACGTGGTCACCTTATGTGCATGATGTCATAAGCCTAGGCTTTTTACCAAACAAGAAACAGGAAGTGGGCTGTATAAGTTATTCGCTGGCAGAAATATTTTTTTTTTCTGCCAAAGTTAAAACGAGGGCAGAAGATTTAATAGATGGAAAGTTGAAAAAATGACTGAAGTTCTGCTTTAAATCAGATTTTAATTGGACATATAAAAAACAGGCTTTATTAGCATGATCTAAAGAGCAAGTGGGTGCAGCTAATATCAGCCAGTCATATATCTTAGGTGTTTAGTACACCCAGAGCAATGAAAGCTGAATTTTGATTTGTTGATATGCATGTCTGCACATTATTTCTTATGATTTCTCATTATCAAAAGAAACTCAATAAATGTTAAAGAGGTGATTTTACTGCCAGGCCATCCGAAACTCCTTGTCTACCAATTCTGCATGTCAAGCAGGCATCTGGCTTGCTTCCTACAAATGCCCTTTAGAATTTTGAAGTCTGTCTGAATTTAACTACTTTAAACTGTCTGTCGATTTAGTAACTTTAATTTACTCGTCTGAAACTGTTCACAGATCAGCACCATGATGTCTGTTCTGGATCACATTTGTTGTTTGGTTTTTTAATCACAGAATTATTTTACTACAGCTGTGGCACGCACAAACATATCTAAGTGAAACCAAAGAATTTGCTTCCACATTGTAATTGGAAAGTGTTTTAATTACGCAGGCGGGATTCTAACTGGTATCAGTCCAAACAGCAGGGATTTTGCTCTGTGCAGAAAAGATCCAGATACATAAACACTTGTTCATCATAAACATCAGGAAGTTAGAATTTTGAGCCCGTCTTTAAAATTCTATCTTACAGAATGACTTTTACATGTTATATAATCAGACATTATTTATTTAAAGCCAATAAGTAGAAAACCAGCTGCTGCTGAGCATTATATAAAGAATGTGCAAAATGCCAAAGAAGCTCATTTTGAATTCTGCTCTTTGTTGGATAATGTAGGAAGAACATTAACTATTTTTAAAGGGATACAAAAGGCTCATTTATTTTATTTTTTTTAAATAACAAACATGTTGTACTTACCTGCTCTGAGCAATAGTTTTGCACAGAGCAGCCCTGATCCTCTTCTTCTTTGGTCCCCACCAGGCGCTCTGGGCACCTCTCCTCTGCCAAATGCCCCACAGCAAATGGGACACGAAGATGAAAAATCAAAAGTGCTGATTTTAAAGGCATATATGCAAGTTATTGCCAGAAAAAGTGTTTGGAGACCCGGGTACTGCCCCAGGGGACATGTATCAATGTAAATAAACCCCATTGTGTACTTAAAAGTGAGGTATGCCTGTACAAGTGAGTCTGTCTTACCGATGAAAACCCAATCAGGGTCACGAGTGGCAGTATATGTGGCACCCAATATACTGGGTAGTCCCCACGTGGCGAACACAGGAGGCACTGGAGAGGTGCAAGAGCTGAAAAATATTGGCATTAATGTTATAAGCCATAACTAAAGATGGTGAATCTAGTGACATACAAGTGCAGGGGAATAGGAAGGAAAGGAGGGCTGAAAAATGGGGGGGGGGGGGGGGAGAAGAAAAGAAAAAGGAGGGGAGGGAAGGAGAGGGAGGGGAAAAGCAGGAAAATAAGGAAAAGTATGGTGAGTGTTGTGATAAGTGAAAAAAGAAGGGGAGGTGGGGACGGGGAAAAACAGGAGAGGAGGGAAACAAAAAGGAGATGGGGGAAGGAAAAGGGGGGGGGGAGGAAAAAATGAGTGGAAGTAGAGGGACTAAAAGGTGTGTGAAAAGAGGGGGGGGAGGGGAGGGAAGGAAGGGCAAATGGACGTGATTGTTGTGAGGGGAGTGAACTAAATGGACACAGAAGCTGTGGCTCAGCTTGGGTGCCCCCATAGCAAGCTACTTGCTGTAATGGGGCATTTTTACAGGATGGAGGGGCCAGGAGCACCAAAGAGGGACCCAAGAAGAGGAGGATCTGGGCTGCTCTGAGCAAAACCAACTGCACAGAGCAGGTATATATAGCATGTTTGTTATTTTTCACAAAAAAAAAATGAGACTTTAATATCACTTTAAGTTTAGAAAATCAGATAAAAAAAAAAAAAAAGCAGAACACTGCAAGACACTTGGCCAGTTCATTTCTTCTAATAATTTGTAGCACTCCTGGAGAGCTTATCTAAGTATCCATATAATGAGGAATATGAGGATTCATTTAGAAAGCTTCATAATGAGTCTTTTTCAATTATTTGTCTTGAATGTTCCGGTCATTGTATTAAAGCACAGCTGGAATGTACTTGCAAATGGTGACAAAGTTCTCAGTAAAATAATCGGGGGCACTTTGTTACTTAAATAGCTTGTAAAGTAACATACTTCTATGCTATACACAATCATACTACATTTTCAGAACTATACTAAATGTGAGGACATAAGAGAAAGAGAATTATGTGGCCCTTGCAACTAGACAGTCTTACCTATATTTTAGAACATCTTTAGAAAAATCAAAGGTGAAATCTGTTAAGAATTTTTCTTTTGTTCTCTTTTATAGTATGCCCATGTTTGAAAGAGATCTTACCTGAGAGCTATTTATAGTATTAGATACATTTGTCTTAGTAGTAATGTTATTTAAACAATAGAACTGGATTTTTATTTCTGCAATATATATTACAATATATTATAAAGAATGAAATGTGTTTATATACTATAATATATAATGGCTACTGCAGCCACAATTTATTTACTAGTCTTGTCAATCATTATAGTGGAATTTAATATTTTTTTGAATTTTTTGATGTTTAATAAAAATAAATGTGCTGTATACCGTTGGTATTTAATAAAATCAACCTAGTATTGACATCAGTGTCCCCTTGAGATTGATCGTTTCCATTGACTATGGCACCTCTGCTACAGGACAGGTACGTTTCAATTTTGTTACAAAACAGAAAGTTTGAGAACCACTGTTCTAGAGTTATTTGGTCCAATGTTCCAGAGATCTTCTATATCATCTTATTTATCATACGGTCAAGGGGACACTGATGTCAATACTAGGTTGATTTTATTAAACCCTAATGTTATGCAGCACATTCATTTTTATTAAACATCAAAAAATGCAAAAAAAATTAAAAATTCCACTATAATGATTGACAAGACTAGTAAATAAATTGTGACCACAGTAGCCATTATATATTATAGTATATAAACACATTTTGTGACTGACCGTCATTTTTTCAGTTGTGGTTTAACACAGACTACAGCTAATATGAAGAATACAATGGAAAGGGAAAGAAGAACCATAGTCAGAAAGATTGTGAAAAAATTGCAATAAAATACGGGGGTCACATAAAATTCTTGATAGGTGAGTCGCGTTAAGAAAATAAACATTTTATACAATTTTATCAGACCATGAAGGCAGGTGCCTACTTTGGAGGTGCACACTACATCTTGTTATTGTATTGAGCTGTATATGTTTTAGTGAGTTCTGTGTAACTGGTTGACTAGGGAGGTTAGGAAAGGGTTAAGGTTGCCAACGCCGGATGTTCATGGTCCTGCCACTTTTGGGTAGCCCTTAAAGCAGAGTTTCACCCAAAAGTGTAACTGCCGCTTAAAGGACTCCTGAGATGCCACATTTGGCATGTAATTTTTTTGGTGGGTGAGCGGGTACCTAGTTTTGACAGGTACACAGCCCCCACTTCTACGCATGGTGCCGCATGGTTGAGCTGAATTTCTCCCCTCCCTCCCTGCAATCTACATGTCACAGATCCCAGAAGATTGCCCGGCCATTCAGAACGTGCAGCGTGACTTGCACATGTGCAGTGCGCACCCGGCTGCAACCTGTCACAGCTGGATGCCCACACTTGCAATGCCGTCACCAGAGAAAGGAGAGGGAGAGAAGTGTGGCTTTGGGTGGCCGAATCGCTGGGCCATGGGACAGCTGAGTGTCTGTTTATTAAAAGTCAGCAGCTATACTTTTTGTAGCTGCTGACTTTTAATAAGCACAGAAATGGGTGGAACTCCACTTTAAGTATAAGAGGAGGTAACCTTGTTAGTAAGTCTTCACCTTCGTTATGGAAACTGGCAGGAAGCTGTGTTTCAAGATGTAACTCCTCTGGGAACACATGGCCACCCACTTGGGGTAGCTAGTCATGGTACTGGAACCAGAACATGGTCCTTATTCAAGGATTCCCTTTCTTAGAGGTATGGAACGGGCAGCTTGAATTAATTAGAATGAACAAGAATTGTGTCAGCGATGATTTGTAACAGAATGTGATCTGTTAACACTGTACTTGCACAAAACTTCAGTAAAGGTCACTAAATGCCTGATCTGAAGATCCTACCATGGGGTGCATGGAAGGCAGGTGTATCAAAAGAACAGGCCTTAAATCAGGGGATGTGCACTACAAAAGGTCTACAAGTGGCGTGTGTACAGTGTGACTAGCAAGGGTGATGATGTGCTCATGTAGTGAGGGGGTGACTGATTTCAACCCCCTCCCTAGTGGCCGGTGCCCCTATGCATTCAGGGCCAGATTTGCATCACAGTATCTAGTTGTATGTCATGGGGAAGGATGAAGATCATCCTCGAGAGTTAGTTAGTCACTGGGAGTGAGATGGCATCAAAGCTGGAGTGAACAATAAGATACAGGCTCTGTGGTATCCCCTCAAAATGTTGCACCATGGAAGGAAGACAGTTTACAGTTAGTCAAATGTAACATCATTGTGAAAAAATGAGACAGGAAGAGTTAAAGAATATGTTACCCCAACATTTTTTTTTTGATATGTGCCTGCTGTACCATATACTTGTGTGAAAACATCCTGTTCTCTTTGTATTGCTGTCTTTTGCTGACATACCTGGTTTTCTTGACAATTCCTCTACTTTTCTATTAAAAACCGACCACACACACCCCCAGCACAGCCTACCACTAGAAAGATCAGTGTCCTGCTGTTTCTCCTTCCTCACCTCTCTGTGCTGCTAAGAAAAGAAGCTATGTGATCACTTATTAAGAAAGGTATTTATAATGTTTATATATCTCTATGCAAATGTTTGCTTTCCGTTTTTATTTTACACTGAATGAGTTGTTTTACAAGGTGAGGGTTTACATATTGGAGTGCAGCCTTAATGGCGATTTTTTTTCATGACCGTGACCTCTGTCTGCTTAGTTGGGTATTAGTGAGCGGAGTTTCCAGAGTTCCCCATTTTGGGGATAAAAGCTCTGCCCAAACAATATAGAAGACTAGAGTATATGTAAAATATTATGGACTGTTGTGACCTTGGCTCATACCCTGACTCTGCTTCTACCTTTCATTTCTATACCTCACTGCTCGGCTGTGTACTGATCCCTGTTTAAACCTTAACTATGCCTCTGCTTGATATTTCTGTACCTTGCTGCCTGGCTGTTGATGACCTCATGCAGATGCCCCTGTTGAAGTCCTATGGGCCAAAACGCGTAGGGCGTGGTAGTCATGTTCCCTGTATTGCTTGCTTTTATGTGATCACGATTTTATTTTTGAGAAATAATTTTTTTATCTTGCGTTTTGCTGATTTTATGCCAATAAACAGCCATCTGTAATTTTTCATCTACACTATGGGAAGCTGTTTTTCTTTTTTGGTCTCTATATGATTTCCTGTATGGGATTTGATTTTTCCATCATCTTTGGTCTTTGCTGGAGTCACGTTTTCCTTACGTCCATTCCCCTTGTACCTTGGAGAAGTGGGAGTTCTGGAGACGTCACAGATTATTCCCCCTTGGATCAAGAGGGTTTACAGTTACTTCATTGGCTGATGGCTCCGTGGAGATCCATCCACTTCTACATGCATGCTTAACCTTTTGGTTCCGGTAAGCGTGCCCACCTTGTCCACTTCCTTTTAGAATAAACTACTTTTGAAAGTCTTCAAGATCACTTTCCAGTCTTCACATTGTGTGCAAAATCACATTTTATGTCCTACAAGGATTTGAAAGAATCTTTCTATTCACTTAATATTTGGACTTTATTGTTCCTGTATTTGTCACATATGTTCTTCACAAGTATATTTTAGCACTACATTATATTGTGTCAATTGTATTTAGGGATTTGGTTATATTCTTATGTAGCTGCTGGTTTATATACTCATTTTTCTCTTTTTAGGTTATCGCAATATTTTTTTCTTTTTCTACATTTTTTTTTTTTTTTAACTTTCAAAGGTTTTTATTTGTAACAGAATAAAGACCATACAGAAAACAGCGACAACATGTCGTCTCATTTATACATGAAAAACTTGGTAAACATGTCATAAAGTACAGGCAAACAGTAAAAACTGGTGATGTCAGATCAAGGACTGTATGGTAGCTGTGTTGTTAAAAAAAAATACAAGAAAATAAATCAACTATGTCTGGTACGGACTGACATAACTACTGTGAGTGATGAAAAAGAGAGAAACGGGTCGCCGCCTAGAACCCCGGCACCCCAAATGGGATCACACTGTGTCGGGGTAGGCTGGCGCCCTCAAATTATAATTATAAAAACGAGATAAATAAAAGGAAATTGTCTATCTCATACCAGAGCACTTCTGATTTGCCAGCTTATCAGCCCATGAGATAATCTGCAGCTCCTCTGCCGGGTGGAGCAAACTAAAGCAGGTCACGGATGAGTGCTAACCATCAAACATTGCCTAAGAGACGTTTACAGATACTTATATACCTTTCCGGACTAACCTTAGTCCAAAGTAAAGATACAGAGAGGAAAAGTGAGAATAAAAGGCAAGAAAAGGAAAAGAAAGAGAAAGAAGGGGGGGACAGAGAGGGGGTGGGGGGAGCGTCACTGCTCGCACCAGGTTCAATAAGAGAAGTTCAAACATATGGAAAGTTGGATAGGCCCATTAATCAGGCCCAGGGCTCCCAGGTGGCTATGAATCTATCAGATGTGTCCTCCAACAGACTGGCCAGCCTCTCCTGAGACATAATCCAGGAAATCTTTCTCTTGGTTATTGTAAAGGAAACCCCTGGTTCCTTCCAGTTCCTGGCTATGGAAATTTTGGCTCCCAGAAGTATAAATTGGGCTAATCTGCTGGAGGGTTTAGAAAGATGGGGAATGGGATCATTAAGAAGAACCACCGTGGGAGATCTGGGGACATTGAAACCAATCAGTCTTTCAATCAGATTGAAAACTTTCTTCCAAAAGGGGCGAATTCTTGGACATTCCCACCAGATATGCTCCATTGTCCCTGTAAGCAGGCAGCCCCTAAAGCAGAGAGGACTAGCTGTTGGGAACATGTATGCGATTCTAGCTGGCGTGTAATACCATCTGGTTAGTACTTTTGTCCCTGCTTCCATGTTGAGCAGACCCCGGAAGGATTTAGCCCCAATTAAGTGCCATTTGTCCAATGGCCATTGAAAAGAAAAGTCAGTTTCCCAAGCAACCATATAGGGCGCCTTTGTTTTGGGAGTGGTGAGAGACGTGTACACCAAGGAGATCCCCCCCCCTCTGGTCCATGGCTTGACCGCACCAAAGTTCATATTCTGTAAAGGTCGGGGGGTTTGAGTCCCCTTTGCAAAGGGAGTGTAGAAAATGTTGAATCTGATGAAACCGAAAAATCTCGGTCTTAGGTAGGCTTAGTTTCTTGATACAAAATTGTAAGGTGATTGGTCCTGTTGCTGTGAAGAAGTGTCCTATCCTATAAAGGCCCTTATCGACCCACCATTTGAAGGCTAATACATCGTACCTTGGAGGGAAGCGAGGATTGTTAAAAATATGAGTTAAAGATTTAATTGTTGAGACCAAGGAGGCAGAATAGTGCAGGGGATCCCACAGTTTAAATGAATGAGAGAGGGTTGGGGACAAGATTGCGGGTCTGTTTTTCTGGGGGGTCCACAGTAGGAAGTCTAGGGTAAAAGTGGGGACTGCCTGATTCTCAATATGGATCCAGTCTGGCTTCTCATATTTGGAGTAAATTACGGATAACTGTGTTAGTCTGGCTGCTTGGTAGTATCGGAACAGATGTGGCAGGCCTAATCCACCTTTCTTCCTGTGGGCAAAGAGAATATTGCGAGATAGTCTATAACCTTTCTTACCCCAGATGAACTTTAGGATTTTGTTTTGGAAGGTTGAGAGATGCTCCTTACGAATGGGGATTGGGAGGGATCTAAACAGATAAAGTAATCTGGGCAATAGTGTCATTTTGACAGCATGTATCCTGCCTAGCCACGATATGGGAACTTGGGACCAATTCTGAAGATTTGTTTCTAGCTTACGGTACATCCGGGGATAGTTATGACTGTATAAAGTCTCTATCTTAGCTGTGAGATTTATACCTAGGTATCTAATGGAGGAATCGTTCCACTGGAAATTGAAGTTCCGTTTTAAAAGTTCAACAGTGGAGGGAGTTAGAGAGATGTTAAGAGCTTGGGATTTACTGTAGTTCACTCGGAGACCTGACATCTTGGAGAAGGAATCTAGCAGGGCGTTTAGATTGGGCAAGGAAGTTATGGGTGAAGTGATGAATAGCATGATATCGTCCACAAATAGGGCACATTTGTGAACACAGGATCCGCATTCGACCCCTTTTATGTCCTGGCTTTGTCTTATAGCAATAGCAAGAGTCTCGATCGCCATTGCGAAAATTAATGGGACAATGGGCATCCTTGCCTGGTCCCTTGTCGTATGTCTATGGGTTTGGAATAGAAGCCTTGGATTCGGATCCTCGCTGTAGGAGTAGAGTAGAGAGCCTGTAATAGGCCTATAAAGCGTTGTCCGAAGCCTCATTTGCGGAGGATAGCAAAGATGTAAGGCTAGGAGACCGAATCGAAGGCCTTCTGTAGGTCAAGCGAGAGGAGCATGCCCGATTGTTTAGGTCCCCCATCCCAGTTCGTTTGGAGAATTGACATAATATCTATGGTTCTCCTTATCTGATCTGGGCCCTGTCTGCCCGGAATGAAACCCACCTGATCCCTGTGCACATATGCATTAATGAAGTCTGCCATCCGGGTGGCGAGGATTTTGGTTAGTATTTTAATGTCACAGTTAATCAAAGAGATTGGGTGATAATTCCCGACCTCTTCCGGGTTCTTATCAGGTTTGGGGATGACAGTTATCAGCACTGTGTTTAGCTGGGGATCAAGTGGGTTTCCCCTCGAGGCATGGTTAAAGAATTTAGAAAGATAAGGTGCCAAAGTTTCGGCAAACTTTTTGTAATAAGGATTAGATAGGCCATCCGGGCCAGGGGCCGAGCCCGGTTTTAAGGTTTTAATTGCTGCTAAAACTTCCGCCGTTGTGAAAGGAGCTTCCATACTATCTCTATGGTCTGAAGAAAGTTGTGGGATAGGAAGGCTGTTTAGGAAAGCGTCTATGGAGTGGTCAGGAGGGGCCTGGGTTGGTGAGTATAGTTTATTGTAGAACTCTGCGAATGAGTCCAGTATCTTCGTTGGGTTAGTTGTGGGGCCTTGTTCAGGAATTAGAATCTTTGGTAAAGCCTGCGTTTTGAGCCTAGGAGACAATTTATTGGCCAACATAGAGTCCATTTTATCACCGTGTGTATAGAATCTGTTTTGAGACCATCTTATTTGTTTTTCGGCTTTAGCCGTTAGGGCTAGGTTCAGTTCCAGCCTGACCCTGTCCAATTGAGGGAGTAAATTGTTGGTCGGGTCTTGTTTATGCCGAGTCTTTAGGGACACGTATTCTTTTTCTAGTTTTTTAATTGAAGCATCTCGTTCTTTTTTAATGACAGATGATAATCTTATGAGTTCCCCCCTTATGAAGGCTTTATGAGCCGCCCAGAGTGTTTCCGCCGAACCTCTTCACCGTCATTAAATTTAAAATATTCCTTAAGGGAGTCAGCTAGCATTGAGACTCAAACAGGATCTGAGAGGATGGACTCGTTAAGCCTCCATTGTTTCTGGCCCGATCTATTGTATTGTGAACGGATGGTCATGACCACTAACGAGTGGTCAGATAGGGAGGAGTCAATAATTTTTGATTGAAGTATGGTAGGGATAGATGAGGATTTTACTAACAGGTGGTCAATCCTGGCGTAAGAATTGTGGGGGTGTGAAAAGTGGGTATATTCTCTTTTGGTGGGGTTTAGTTCTCTCCAAACATCTGTCAATCCCTGTTCATGTATCAATTTCGCTAGTTTGAGGCTCTCATTAGAGGGGCAGGTAAGTTGAGAACCGTGGGGTCTAGTTTTGTCTAATCCCTGATCAAAAGCCGCATTGGAGTCTCCCCCGAGTATGACTGTCCCCTCTAGTAGGGGAGCGAGGTGTAAGAGAAGACTTCTGAAAAAAAGTTGTTTGTCCCTTGTTAGGGGAGTAGTAGGATATAAATGAATAAAGGTGGCCATCCAATGTGCCTTTCACTAGCAGGTATCTGCTGTTAGGGTCTTTGGTTTCGGATATTATTTGAAAGTTACAGGATTTAGGATTTATACTATTGCTACCCCCTTGGTCTTGTTAGTTGCGTTTGCAAGATAGAATTTATTATAGTGAGAGTGTAAGAAAGTGGAATTGTACTTAATAGGAAAGTGGGTTTCCAGTATCAGAAGGACATCTATTTTGGAAGATTTATATGAGTTAAATATTTTTTTACGTTTAAGGGGAGAGTTTATGCCTTGCACATTGTGTGAAGCTACCCTCCGGGTATGTTGCGTTTGGTCAGCCATGTACCCTGAAGTGGGGGGAACTACCTATCGACACATCACTTACCCTCCCGAGGAGCCAGGTAGGTAGCATTACCCTAGCAGATTGAGTTTGTTCGTTGATTGTGAGAACCCTTGTGTTATAGCCGAACTCCGTCAAGTCTGAAAAAGAAAAATTGAATGAGTGACGCTCCGGAACAGGTGGGGGAAGAAAAGTAGGAATGTAGAAGAAGAAAGACGAGAAGGAAATGTCCCCCCTGGTGGAAAGGAGACCAGGAGGGGAGGTAGAAGAACTGTGGTCATCTCACAGTCAATTGTGAGATATGCTAAAAAGAGAAAAAAATGCCAACCCTGGGGTTGGTCTTCCGACCCCTCCGACAACCTAGGTAGTCGAAAAGGTAGGATGAGGCGCATGTGGCTCACGCCGCGCTCCAGCACTTCTTAACCCGCTAGAATGGAACAAGTAACAAGATATCCATGCGCATGCCAACAGGTGTATACAAAATAACAGAAAATGTGCCACCCAAGAGGCTTCAAGCCTCAATTTCTATAGTCAAGTATACAATGATAGCTTACAAAAAAAAGGGGGGAGGGGGTGGTTGGGCAGGAGATATAGTTAGGACAAGTCCCGTTAGGGGAATAGCTGGGTGTGGGGGAGAAAAGTGGCCCCTTAGTTTATGGGGAACAAAATGGCATCAGTGCCCCCATTGAGGGAGGACTGGGAGACCTTTCGGTCCTCAAGTCCCAAGAAAAATTACTTCCAGGAGTAAAATCACTGAGGAGAAACAGCATATAGGAGCCTGGATGGTTCAGGGGGGTCCGTGGTTGGATGATCTTCTGGATTTGGTTTTACTCCATAGTGGATTTGGGGATCCAGTTGGTGGAGGGCGTTTGTTGGAAGTTGAGGTTGGAGCAGCAGTTTCCATTTCCATTACTTGGGCAATAACATTTAATTTCAGAAGTAGCTTTTCTCTGGATTCAAATGTGGAAAAGGAGTATGACCGGTCCTTGAGTGTAAATCGTACAGCAAATGGGAAGGCCCATTTATATTTGATGTCTTTTTGGGCCATGGCTATCAGGAGCGGCTTCAAGGCTCTTCTTCTTTGGATGGTAGCTGGGGAGATATCCGCAAATATTTACACTGGGTGTCCTTGGCATGATATTTGCGGTAGGGTTCTGGCTTGTTTCATCACCTCCTCCTTCGCAGCATAATATAGAGGTTTAGCAATGACATCCCTGGAGACCCGTCCTTCCTGGGGGGTCCCATAGCTCTGTGGACTCTGTCCAGTTCCAGGCGAGCTGCTGGGATATTGGGGACCAGAGCTCGGATTAAATCTTGTGTTGCCGTTGAAACATCTGTAATAGATTCTGGTAGGCCTCTAATTCTAAAGTTCAGTCTCCTGGACCTATTTTCCAGGTCGTCAATACGTGAGAACACTGTATCCAATTGATCTTGCAAAGTTTGAATGAGCCCAGTGTTTTGATGGGAGATAGCTGCTGTTTGTTCAATTTTGTCTTCCATAGC
Source organism: Lithobates pipiens (assembly GCF_037356315.1). Taxonomy (NCBI): domain Eukaryota; kingdom Metazoa; phylum Chordata; class Amphibia; order Anura; family Ranidae; genus Lithobates; species Lithobates pipiens. Next base: position 68,310,333 of record NW_027507903.1, read on the forward strand.
ATCCATCCTGGATCCTATGTTTTGCAAATCTGCCCTGATTTCCCCCATTATGGCTGCTGCGTTAGCCGCAAGACCCCTGTCTAGGACTATTGAGAACTTGAGAAAAAGTTCTTCCATGGATGACTGAGGGATTTGTGCGGGTGGACCCTGAGGACCAGAGGTGGTTAAGGCAGTAGGACCGCCGGGGATAGGGCCTGGTCTCCAAATGCTTGGTTGAGTAGTGATTCTGTAGAGGTGGGGGAGGGAGTCCCCAGGCTGTGAGGCCCTGATGTGAAGTGGAGAATAGCCGGAGCTAAGACCGATTTGTGATCTGGAGTCAGCTCTAGATGTTGTGGGGAGGGCTGAGTGGCTGTGGCCGCTGCGGTGGCCATCTTGTGACTCCCTGCTGGTGTGGTGGAGTTAAACTCCCCTTGCAAGTTTCTCCTGGCCCCCGTTCTGTGCATACAAGGGAGACTTATTGGGTAGGGGAATGAGAGGTACCTCTAGAAGCAATCGTTTGACCCTCCGGAGCGGTGGAAACTTCTCCGCACGAGTGCTTATAGTCCGGCGGCCATCTTGGTACACCACGCGGAATGGAGCTCGACCTCCACGAGGCCTACGATCGTCCTGGGTCGTCAGAGCGGTTTCAGGGTGATCCTCGGTGTGCGGGGAATCCAATGCGCGATGCGCGGAAACGGTAACTTGGCTGGGTGGTCTGCTAGCAGTGCTGGAGAGGCGGCGTGGCGTGGAGCTCCCGGCTAACACGGCCATATTGGAACCCTCGTGCATGCGCACCCTCTTTTTCTACATTTTATACTAAAAGAAGCATCCATCCTATTTTTTTTTTTAGGCATAGAGGGGCTTATGTCATATTGGTTATTCAGGTGAATTGCTGTTGGCAGCTGACTTGCAGAAGACTCAATTGCAATTCAAGCATGTGCATGTGACCACTAAAAGTGAGTCAACATTAAAGTGATACTAAAGGATTGTTTTTAATTTTTTTTTAAATAACAAACTTGTCATACTTACCTCCACTGTGCAGCTCGTTTTGCACAGTGTGGCCCCGAACGTCCATTTCTGTGGTCCCTCTGTGGCTCTTGTGGCTCCTCCCCGCATTAGATAACCCCCTTGGAGAAACGCACTCCCAAGTCCAGCATTTTTAGCGTGCATAGAGGCCAAATGTAGGACTTGGTACCACCCTCCGGCGCCCGCGTCATTGGATTTGATTGACAGCAGCTGGAGCCAATGGTTGCGCTGCTATCAATCTATCCAACCAAGAGCCGGAAACCCATGGAGAGAGGCATGGCGGGGACGTGCCGATGGACATTAGGGGCTCAGGTAAGGGGGGGGGGGGGGCTAGGGGGCCGGTGACTGCAAGGTGTTTTTCCACCTTAATGCATAGGATGCATTAAGGTAAAAAAACACAAGCCTTTACAACCCCTTTAAGCTTAGCGCACATTCCAGCCAGGTTGCTGTTTCTGAGAATGTGTTTCATGCTTGTAAAGGTTGTATGCTCAATGGATTGTACCTCTGGAGCAGTAGCTGCATAATATGGATCCATTAGAAGGTAGGTACGACAAGGGGGAGCTAGAGAGAACTTAAATGGATTAAAAGGGCTAATTAAATAAGGCTAATGTATGGCCATTTGTGAATCTGGTGGGAAAAGTGTAGCAGATAGATAAGGTTTAGATATTAACGAAGGTGGATTGAATTAAATAGAACCACAAATAAAACATGGGAAACATAAGTGTGTGGTATGCAGCATAAAACCAAAAGTATTGGGACCCCTGCCTTTACATGCACATAAACTTTAATTTCATCCCAGTCTTAGTCCGTAGGGTTCAATATTGAGTTGGCCCACCTTTGCTGCTATAACAGCTTCAACTCTTCTGGGAAGGCTGTCCACGAGGTTTAGGAATGTGTTTATTGGAATGTTTGACCATTCTTTCAGAAGCGCATTTGTGAGGTCATGCACTGATGTTGGACAAGAAGGCTTGGCTCGGTGTCTGCGCTCTAATTCATCCCAAAGGTGTTCTATCGGGTTGAGGTCAGGACTGAGGTGCAGGCCAGTCAAGTTCCTTTACCCCAAACTTGCTCATCCATGTCTTTATGGACCTTGCTTTGTGCACTGGTGCACAGCTATGTTTGAACAGGAAGGGGCCATCCCCAAACTGTTCCCACAATGTTGGGAGCATGAAATTGTCCAAAATGTTATGGACCAGGGCAACCCTATGGTAATTTTCAGAGAAGAAGAAATGCACATCCCTACAATTTAATGGCAGATCATCTGCTCTATTAAAGAAAACAATTTAAAGAGAAACATTTTTCCAATGTTGATTCCAACATTGATTCACAACTGAAGAATAGAAACCAGAACCCTTAAAAGTGAATCTTTACTACATTCAAATCCCAACACAGACCTTACCACCCACAAACATAACAGAAACACAAAACATATATTAAGTACCTAATGGCATATTCTATGAACTACCTCACACTAAGTAGACTCAAAGTTATAACAAAGAAAACCATCAGAAAACAGCTCCACACCAGGAAGCCTTGGCAGGTTGTTATAGTTGGCAAAATCAAGATGCAGTGTTCACTATGTTGCAACAAAAAGAAAACTATCACATAACTACCAAAAATTGATCACATCAATATCAACAAATGTTACCCTATAAAAACAGTCATCATTTGTGAAACTGATTATGTTATTTATTGTTTAGAATGCCCCTGTAGGCTCTATTGCATAGAATGTACTGCCCATAAACTGAGATCCAGAATTTGACTGCATAAATTGAACATCTGTAGCCCAGTTTGCAGAACTGGCAGTAGAGGAGTGACATCGTGGACCTGACTGTCAGTTTACTGTTAACAATGCTACTCTTGTTCACATTTGGGATGAAGATTTTTGTGTCTGATCAGTGACAAAGACCATTCACAGGCACAGCTGCAAGAAGAGACTCAAATTACTGAACTGTGAACAGCCAGTGTTAGGCCCACCCTCCATACATTAGAAGATGCACTCAAGATGTGGACTGCTAGAGACTCTGGGGAGAAGTGTGGAGGTTTGTGGGAGGTGTAGTTTCTATAGACTGAGTTGATTTCAGACTCTAAGAGGAAAAGACTAGGCTTGTGCAATTAGTTTCGTAACGAATCGAAATTCGGCCGAATTTTGCATCTTTCGGACATTCGGATGCATCCGAATGTCCGAATAAAAAAATAACGAATAACAACGAATACGAAAGAAATATAACGAATGAATTCAAATGAATTCAAATGAATTTGGTAATTCTTTAAAGATCTAATGAAACAAAAGGTCAGCTCAAAGTAAATCTTATAGTCCAATCAGCTAATTAATTTTGTGCCGGAGGATGGATTACTGGCAAAGGGCATTCCTGAGAACTGAGTTAGAAGGGTGTTGTATTGTATTTGAGCCGAGGAGAAGAGACGTTGTCATTGTGTGTGTTAAAAAATTCAATAAACAAATGACTTTCCAAACTACGAATCATTATCACGAATGTATATACATACATAAATAGCGAACTTCAACGAATACGAACAAATGAATTCGACACTCTACGAATAATAACGAATTATCCGAAAACGTAGTAATGTAACATAACGAATATAACAGAACGAAATGAAGTATTTTACGAATGACAACAAACCGAAACTAAACAAAATTTTCCGTTGTGCACAAGTCTAGAAAAGACTTCAGCTCTCAGAGGCACTAAGGTAGTGAGTAGGAGGTGTGTTTGCTGTTTGCGATTTGCTGATAAACTGAGGCTGCGAATGGACTGCTACATCTGAGAGAAAGAAATACACATTGTCAGCCATTCAGAACATTGGAGGGATGCCCTGGATGCTGGTTGAGTCTGCTATCCAATTAAAGATCCGGATACTGAGGACACTGAACCGGGGATGCTTTGTCCAGTAAGCAGGAGATCCCCTGCTAATACAGATTTAGTGAGACACCTCTAATAGGGACTAAGTTGTCTACAAGATATGGAGAGTCAGTGCCTGCATCAGTTCTTAAAGAGACACTACCCTGACACTCTACCATAATGGTTGGCTGCTGAACCTTTTGTAGTGGTATGACTTTCTCTGGTTAGGATTGCCTGATATAGGGTTCAGGAGGGATTGTGCTTTATACCAGCTATTGATTCCACAGTACATCCTCTACTATTTATCCATTTGCAGTTTATTTCTCCCACTGTTTATCCATTTTGCAGTATATTTCTTCTACTCTTTACCTTATTGCAGTACATTTCTTGCTACTACTTAACTATTTGCTGTGTCATTACTGGTGTCTTTATTCCTTATGCCATTAATGTTTAAATACCTATAGCTGCAATAAGTATTTCCCACTCAGCCAGGTGTGGCAATGGGCATGGTGCTATTTTCAAAAAAAATTATTGGGTGGGCAGAGTGAAATGCATTGGGAAGTGGCCTGGTTGGGGTCCAGGCTGAGGTTGTCACTCCATTCACCTCTCTAGGATACTACAGATGTGCAACTTCCAGGGGCTACCCTCCTTTTCCCCTTGAAAAAAAGATTAGAAACGTGCCCAATCAACAGAAGTTAGTAATTAGAACAGAGATAGCCAGACACTGATCGAAATGCAGCCCATCCCTGCTGAACTGCCCTAATTTCAATCTGTATATGGCCAGCTTAACAGAGTTTTTTGTTTTCATTTTAGAATTTACATTTATTCCAAAATCAAACGTTAAAAACAACTACATTTTTAAGTACTCCCAAATGAAATTCATCAATTCTCTTTGGGCATTACTGAATGTACTGAAAACATTTTTAATATGAATATTTCTACAAAAATTAATCAGTATATGGCCAGCTTTAGTCTAAGTAACAATAATTGGAGCATTTTATTAAAAAACAAAAAACAAAAGTGATATTTTGCATTGTTAATGCTGTCCTCTCAGCACAGGGGTTTCCATGTTTATGTTGAAAAGTTAAAAAGATCCTGTCATCAGACCATTAATTAAAAAAAAATCTATAACATCATATGTATTTATTATATTTTATATGTGTTATTTACCTGTGGAAGCCTTCTCTTTGTGGACATTAGACAGCTTTCACACCGAGCCGCAGCGGGGTGTTGGCGGTAAAGCGGCACTTTTTTCAGTGTCGTTTTACCGTCGTCTTAGCGGCGCTATTTGGCTGCTAGCGGGGTGGTTTTAACCCTCCACAAGCGGCCGAAAAGGGGTTAAATCTGCCCGCAAAAGCCAACAGAGAGGCGTTTTGCTGGAAGTATTGCAGCTCTGCCCCATTGGTTTCAATTAGGAGCAGCGGTGGAGGAGCGGTGAGTTCACCTCTCCTTCACCACTCCAAAGAAGCTGCTGGCAGCATTTTTTTGTGACGCCCTGCCAATGCACCGCTCAAGTTTGAAAGCCCCCAGGCTTTCACACTGGAGTGAATGCAATGGAGCCGCTTTTTTCAGGCGCTATACAGGCTCTATTTTTAGCCATGTAGCACCTGAAAAAACGTTGGCAGTGTGAAAGGGGTCTTAAAAAGCCCACAGATTATTGCTTGGTGCTGCCATCTTGGATGTAATGTCAGCAGGCCCAAGAGACTCAGAGCTATCACTCAGGTGACCTACTATATTGTTCCCCTTCGCACCTCCCTGACAGCTACAAAAAAGGTTGTAGGGAGGTAGTAGAAATATGGAAGGAGGGGCAGAGGAGCTTGGCCAGCACAAAGCACAGAGAGTAACTAGACACTTCCAGGAGAGGAGAGGTTTAAGACACAAAGAGGGAGGCAGCTGTGCTAGGGCAAGTCAATTATTTTGACAATATCAAAGGCACATTAAAAGTGAATTAAAATAATTAAAAGAAAGGAAAAAAAACTGTATGTAAGATGTAAAATACATGTTTTTTTTCTGTTCTTTTACCTTTGTTACAAGGTGCCATTAACATAGGAATCATGCAAGCCTTACTACCATATCAACCCGCTGATTGATCTCTCAATTACCATTTAGTGAATACTGTTGCTCATACTTGGCAGATCCGCTAAGCAAATTTGTGAGTCACTAATGACCCTCAGTCTTTATTAAAATCTCCAGAGCATGTAATTAAGGCCCCTGTTTCAGGATATAAATAAAATATATTTTATTTAAATATTTGCGCATGTTAACAGCTTATTATAACTGTTTTAGCTATTGCAACTTCCTCTGTATCCTGCTAACAAGTAACATATATTTAAAACATAGGCTTTAATGTATTACACTAAAAAATAAATGCGTACCTCAAGGGGTGAATGACACAACAAACATTCACAGCTTTAGAACTTTGCAGAGACCTTGTAAAGCCATTCTGTTGCTTCACAAAATCCCATTGTTCAGCACATTGTTTTCTGATGAATGGAGAAGACATGACTGATGGCTTTGCAAGTGACATCAGCTTTGTGGGTGAAAGCATTGTACCATTCCAGGAGTCATACTCAATTTATGTTCTTAGTATGTTTAGATGTTTTATTCCATGACCATGGAAAACAAATTAACTTTACATGGTAACTTGGAGGTTTGTGCAAGGAATGCCATTAGTGTAATATATAGCTGTAGATGCAAGATAAAGAATAGAAAGTGCTTATGTCTTGGGACTTTTTAAATACTAATGTAGCTAGTATAATAATGACATTAACAAGGTGCTTTTTACAGACTGTACGTGCTATAATTACTGTAATACATGGCTGATTGTGTGTGTGTGTGTGTGTGTGTGTGTGCATATATATATATATATATATATATATATATATATATATATTATATTTATAATATCTCTATCTATCTATCTATCTATCTATCTATCTATCTATCTATCTATCTATCTATCTATCTATCTATCTATCTATCTATATATATATATATATATATACATATATATATATGCATACACACACACAGTTGTGTAAAAAAGTATTTGCCCCCTTCCTGATTTTTATTTTTTTGCATATTTCTCACACTTAAATGATTCAGATCATCAAACAAATGTTAATAAATAAAGATAACCCGAGTAAATCCAAGATGCATTTTTTTAAATTATTATTTCATTTATAAAGGCAAAAAAGCTGTTCACGCCTGCCTGGCCCTATGTGAAAAAGTAATTGCCCCCTCCCATGCTGAATAATGAATAAACTGTGATAAACCACTATTTTTTGGAAATCTGAGTTAAATTTCACTTGCTACACCCATACCTGATTACTGCCAGACCTGTTGAATCAAAAAATCACATAAATAGAAGCTGTCTGACAAAGTGAAGCATGCTAACAGATCGCAAAAAAACACACATCATGCCACAATCTAAAAAAAAAATTCAAGAACAGATTAGAAACAAAGTAATGTACATATATCGGTCTAGGAAGGGTTTCAAAGCCATTTCTAAGGCTTTGTAACTCCAGTGAACCACAGGGAGAGCCATTGTCCACAAATGGAGATGACTTGGAACAATGGGGAACCTTCCCAGGAGTGGCTGGCCTGCAAAAAGTATTCCAAGAGCATGACAAAGACTCGTCCAGGAGGTCATAAAAAAAACAGAACGACATCTAAAGAACTGCAGGCCTCACTTGCCTCAAGTAAGATCAGTGTTCATGATTCAATAATAAGAAAGAGACTGGGCAAAAATAGCATCCATGGGAGAGTTCCAAGGCCAAACCCACTGCTGGCCGAAAAGTACTCAGGCTCATCTCACATTTACCAAAAAACATCTTGCTTTTAGGAAAATATTCTGTGGACTGATGTGATAAAATGTAAACTTTTTGGAAGGTGTGCGTCCCATTACATCTGGCATAAAACAAATACAGCATTTCAAAACAAGAACATCATACCACCAGTCAGACATGGTGGTGGTAGCGTGATGGTCTGGAGCTTTGCAGCTTCAGGACCTGGATGACTCCCCATAATTGATGGAACCATGAATTCTGAGCTCTACCAGAAAATCCTAAAGGAGAATGTCCGGCCATCAGTTTGTGACCTCAAGCTCAGGTGCACTTGGGTTATGCAGCAGGACAACGATCCGAAACACAACAGCAAGTCCACCTCCACATGGTTCAAACAAAGCAAAATTCTGGTTTTGGAGTGGCTTAGTCAAAGTCTGTACTTAAATCAAATTGAGATGCTGTATCATGGCCTTACACAGGCCGGTCATGCTGGAAACCCCTCCAATGTGGCTGAATTAAAACAATTCTGCAAAGAAGAGTGGGCCACGATTGCTCCACAGCAATGTGAAAGACTCATTGCCAGTTATCGCAAACACTTGATTGCAGTTGTTGCTGCCAAGGGTGGCACAACCAGTTATTATGTTTAGGGGGCAATTACATTTTCACATAAAGCCAGGCAGGTTTGGACAGAGTTTTTGCCTTAACAAACGAAACCATCATTTAAAAACCTGTTTTTTTTATTAACTCTGGTTATCTTTGCTTAATTAACTTATTTTATTACACAACAGTATATATATATATATATATATATATATATATATATAGCAAATACTATATACAGTATCTCACAAAAGTGAGTACACCCTCACATTTTTGTAAATATTTTATTATATCTTTTCATGTAACAACACTGAAGAAATGACACTTTGCTACAATGTAAAGTAGTGAGTGTACAGCTTGTAAATTTGCTGCCCCCTCAAAATAACTCAACATACAGCCATTATTGTCTAACCGCTGGCAACAAAACTGAGTACTATGTGAAAATGTCCAAATTGGGCCCAAAATATCAATATTTTGTGTGGCCACCATTATTTTCCGGCACTGCCTTAACCCTCTTGGGCATGGAGTTCATCAGAGCTTCACAAGTTGCCACTGGAATCCTCTTCCACTCCTCCATGACAACATCACGGAGCTGGTGGATGTTAGAAACCTTGCGCTCCTCCACCTTCCATTTGAGGATGCCCCAGAGATGCTCAATAGGTTTTAGACCTGGAGACAGGCTTGGCCAGTCCATCACCTTTACCCTCAACTTCTTTAGCAAGTAGTGGTCATCTTGGAGGTGTGTTTGGGGTGGTTATCATGTTGGAATACTGCCCTGCTGACCAGTCTTCGTAGGGAGAGGATCATGCTCTGTTTCAGTATATCACAGTACGTGTTGGCATTCATAGTTCCCTCAATAAACTGTAGCTCCCCAGTTCTGGGAGCACTCATGCAGCCCCAAACCATCATATTCACCATGCTTAACTGTAGGTAAGACACACTTGTATTTGTACTCCTCACCTGGTTGCTGCCACACATGCTTGACATCATCTGAACCAAATAAGTTTGGTCTCATCAGACCACAGGACATGGTTCCAGTAATCCATGTCCTTAGTCTGCTTGTCTTCAGCAAACTGTTTGCGGCTTTCTTGTGCATCATCTTTAGAAAAGGCTTCCTTCTGGGAAGACAGGCATGAAGACCAATTTGATGCAGCGTACAGCATATGGTCTGGCCACTGACAGGCTGAACCCCCACCCCTTCAACCTCTGCAGCAATGCTGGAACATTCATACATCTATTTCCCAAAGACAATCTCTGGATATGACGCTGAGCACGTGCACTCAAAGTCTTTGGTCAAACATGGCAAGGCCTGTTCTGAGTGGAACCTGTCCTGTTAAACCACTGTATGGTCTTGGCCACTGTGCTGCAGCTCAGTTTAACTTTCTTGGTAATCTTCTTATAGCCTACGCCATCTTTATGTAGATCAACATTTTTTTTTCAGATCTTCAGAGAGTTCATTGCTATGAGGTGCCATGTTGAACTTCCAATGACCAGTATGAGAGAGTGAGAGCGATAACACCAAATTGAACACACCTTCTCCCCATTCACACCTGAGACCTTGTAACACTGAGTCACATGACACCGAAGATGGAAAATGGCTTATTGGGGGCAATTTGGACATTTTCACTTAGGAATGTACTCGCATTTGTTGCCAGGGGTTAAGACATTAATGGTGTGGTGAGTTATTTTGAGGGGACAGTAAATTTACACTGTTATACAAGCTGTACACTCACTACTTTACATTGTAGCAAAGTGTAATTTCTTCAGTGTTGACACATGAAAAGATATAATAAAATATTTACAAAAAAGTGAGGGGTGTACTCACTTTTGTGAGATACTGTATATATTAACCACTTTCAGACCGGACCATTTTGCTGGTCAATGACCAGAGGTCTTTTTACAATTTGGCACTGCGCTGCTTTAACTGGTAATTGCGCGGTCATGCAATGTTGTACCCAAACAAAATTTGCGTCCTTTTCTTCCCACAAATAGAGCTTTCTTTTGATGGTATTTGATTGCCTCTGCGATTTTTATTTTTTGCGATATAAACGTAAAAAGACCGCAAATTTTGAAAAAAATTTATATTTTCTACTTTTTGTTATTAGAAAAATCCAATAAACTCAATTTTAGTCATACATTTAGGCCAAAATGTATTCAGCCACATGTCTTTGGTAAAAAAAAAGTCAATAATTGTATATTTATTGGTTTGCGCAAAAGTTGTCACATCTACAAACTAAGGTACGTTTTCTGTAATTTACTCAGCTTTTAGTTTACGACTGCCTATCTCATTTCTTGAGGTGCTAAAATGGCAGGGCAGTACAAAACCCCCCCAAATGACCCCATTTTGGAAAGTAGACCCCCTAAGGAAATTGATAAGTGGCATGTTGAGCCCATTGAATATTTTTTTTTTTTTTTTTTACACAAAGTTGTCACTAAATGATATATTGCTCACACATGCTATGGGTATATGTGAAATTACACCCCAAAATAAATTCTGCTGCTTCTCCTGAGTACGGGGATACCACATATGTGGGACTTTTTGGGAGCCTAGCCACGTACGGGGCCCCGAAAACCAAGCACTGCCTTCAGGCTTTCTAAGGGTGTATATTTTTGAGTTCACTTCTCACTACCTATTACTGTTTTGAAGGCCATAAAATGCCAAGATGGCTCAAAACCCCCACAAATGACCCAATTTTAGAAAGTAGACACCCCAAGCTATTTGCTGAGAGGCATGTTGAGTCCATGGAATATTTTATATTTTGCCACAAGTTGCGGGAAAATTACAAACTTTTTTTTTTTTTTTTCACAAAGTTGTCACTAAATGATATATTGCTCACGCATGCAATGGGCATATGTGAAATGACACCCCAAAATAAATTCTGCTGCTTCTCCTGAGTATGGGGATACCACATATGTGGGACTTTTTAGGAGCCTAGCCGCGTACGGGGCCCCGAAAACCAAGCACCGCCTTCAGGCTTTCTAAGGGCGTAAATTTTTGAGTTCACTTCTCACTACCTATTACAGTTTTGAAGGCCATAAAATGCCAAGATGGCACAAAACCCCCACAAATGACCCCATTTTAGAAAGTAGACACCCCAAGCTATTTGCTGAGAGGCATGTTGAGTCCATGGAATATTTTATATTTTGCCACAAGTTGCGGGAAAATTACAAACTTTTTTTTTTTCACAAAGTTGTCACTAAATGATATATTGCTCACGCATGCCATGGGCATATGTGAAATGACACCCAAAAATAAATTCTGCTGCTTCTCCTGAGTACGGGGATACCACATATGTGGGACTTTTTGGGAGCCTAGCCGCGTACGGGGCCCCGAAAACCAAGCACCGCCTTCAGGCTTTCTAAGGGCGTTACAGTTTTGAAGGCCATAAAATGCCAAGATGGCACAAACCCCCCCCCCCAAATGACCCCATTTTGGAAAGTAGACACCCCTAAATTTAGGGGTACACTAGTGAGACTAGGTAATAAATGGCGGGTGCCCTGAAACTATAAAAAAATAACTAACCAACCAGCGTCACCTGTAACAGTTATATGGTGATCACTGGTGAAAGGGTTAACTAGGGGGCAATCAGGGGGCTTTATGCGGTAGTATATGGGGGTCCCTGGCGCTATAAAAAGCTGCGGCGAACCTAAATACCTACCTGCCTAACTAGCGTCACCTGTGACACTAATACAGCGATCAGAAAAACGATCGCTTATTAGGCTGGGTTCACACTGGAGCGATGCGGGAACGCCACGAATCCGCGGCGGGTTCCCGCATCGCATGCCTCCCGGCGGCAGTTCACACTGCCCTATGCGAACTGCTGGGAGTGTCAGTGAAATGTTAATGACACCCCCAGATCAGTTCGCATATCGCAGTGCGATCTGCAAACTTGGATCGCATGGTGTGAACACCCATGCGATCCGATTCTGCTGCGGACCAAAAAAAGGGTCCCGTGCGAGTTTGCGGCGGGTGCGGCGGGTGCGACGCGAATTCAGCCATACTATCTGTATGGCTGAACTCGAATCGCACAGAGATTGGATGTGATTTGCACTGCAGTGCGGTGTGAATCACATCCGTTCTCATAAACCGCTGCAATGTGAACCCAGCCTTAGTGACACTGGCGACGGGTGGTGATCACGGGGTTAAACCTTTATTGGGGGGGTTAGGGGGGTACCTTAGAACTAAAGGGGGCTAACCCTAACTGCCCTAACAGTTATTACAGTCACAAATGACACCCGCCGGGTGATCAGGGGGTTAAACCTTTATTAGGTAATAAATGGCGGGTGCCCTGAAACTATAAAAAAATAACTAACCAACCAGCGTCACCTGTAACAGTTATATGGTGATCACTGGTGAAAGGGTTAACTAGGGGGCAATCAGGGGGCTTTATGCGGTAATATATGGGGGTCCCTGGCGCTATAAAAAGCTGCGGCGAACCTAAATACCTACCTGCCTAACTAGCGTCACCTGTGACACTAATACAGCAATCAGAAAAATGATCGCTTATTAGGCTGGGTTCACACTGGAGCGATGCGGGAACGCCACGAATCCGCGGCGGGTTCCCGCATCGCATGCCTCCCGGCGGCAGTTCACACTGCCCTATGCGAACTGCTGGGAGTGTCAGTGAAATGTTAATGACACCCCCAGATCAGTTCGCATATCGCAGTGCGATCTGCAAACTCGGATCGCATGGTGTGAACACTCATGCGATCCGATTCTGCTGCGGGCCAAAAAAAGGGTCCCGTGCGAATTTGCGGCGGGTGCGATGCGAATTCAGCCATACTATCTGTATGGCTGAACTCGAATCGCACAGAGATCGGATGTGATTTGCACTGCAGTGCGGTGCGAATCACATTCGTTCTCATAAACCGCTGCAATGTGAACCCAGCCTTAGTGACACTGGCGACGGGGGGTGATCACGGGGTTAAACCTTTATTGGGGGGGTTAGGGGGGTACATTAGAACTAAAGGGGGCTAACCCTAACTGCCCTAACAGTTATTACAGTCACAAATGACACCAATGCAAAAAAAAATAAAAAATGACATTGGTGTCACTGTGACTGGGGGGCAGGGGTAATTGGGGGGGTGATCGGGGGGGGTGTGAGTGTGCCTGGCATGTTCTACTGTGTAGTGACGTGTTGGTGCAACTCACCGATCCTCTCTCCTCGGTGTCGGAACGAAAAATACCGACACGGAGGAGAGAATACATCACTTCCTCTCCTGTGTTTACATTACAGGAGAGGAAGTGATGTCATGAAGGATTTCTATTCGTCGGGAGCGATCGCGAGGGGGTGGCCATGAATGAATGGCCGCCCCCTCGTCCGGGATCGCTCCCGAACGAATACCGACCGCCGCAGGCACCGGGCAGGGGCCCGATCGGGCCCCCGACCCGCGGGAAGGCGGGGACGTACATGTACGCCCTTATGCCTGCCCGTGCCATTCTGTCGAAGTACATCGTCGTGCGGCGGTCGGGAAGTGGTTAAATATTGGCAGGCGGATGGTCTATCACAGTGCAAAGATGTGTACTCATGGAGGAAAACCTATTTCAGATGCAAAGGGTCTCCTAACAGGTGTGACACTGATTGGAGACTGATTTTAAGGCCCTCTAGGGATGGTCCTGCCCAAACTGTAACCATGGGAGTGCAGTTGTCACTCAACATTCCAGTATTGGGTGTCTATAAAGTTGGGTGGAAAGAGTTTAGAGTGAGCTGCTCAGTGGAGGACCATGCTAAAGAGGGATTCTTTTTGAGAGAGATTACACTACCTTTGGAATGTGAGTGTCTAGAGCTAGGACTTCCTTTGAAGAGAGTGAGGCTACCCTCAACTGAGTAAAGGGAGTCAGCATCTCTGCCTAGAAAAGATCACATTCATGCAGAAGTAAACTTTCGAGGCACCTTTTTCATTAATGAAGCACCGCTAAAATTTTGGTATGGATGTGCCATCTTGCTATGTTAAAAACAATGGTTATAAAGTAAAGCTCTTTATTAACTGAATGTGACTTTCTAAAGGGGCGCTGTAATTGAGAGAAATCATTTGACCTGTATATAGAACTTGCCTCCTAGGGTTTGGGCCAGAGAGAGATTTAGAGGTAAGTCCCTTAGGCCGCGTACACACGGGCGGACTGTTCGCCCAACCTTGTCCGCTGAACAGTGTTTGGGCGGACAGTCCGCCCGTGTGGGGGCTTTCAGCGGACAGTTTCAGCGGACAGTTGGACGGACAAAGTCTTTCGGAAATTCCGAAAAACTGTCCGCTGAAACTGTGTTTGAGCGAACAGTCCGCCCGTGTGTAGGCCACTTTCGAAATGAGCAAACTGTTCCCGCTCGGAAAGTCCGCCCATTTCGAGCGCGTGTACAGGTAGGCGGGGCCCGCGAAGGAGACGTCGCGGGCTCCGCCGCCTGGAATGGGCTTAAAGGGGAACCCCAACGCCGAAAAAAATCGGCGTGGGGGTTCCCCCAAAGTCCACAACAGACCCTTGTCCGAGCACGCTACCCGGCCGGCCAGGAAAGGGGGGCGAGCGAGCGCGCCCCCCCTCCTGAGCCGTACCAGGCCGCGTGCCCTCAACATGGGGGGTGCCTTGGGGAAGGGGGGGCCGCGCGGCCCCCCCACCCCAAAGCACCTTGTCCCCATGTTGATGAGGACAAGGGCCTCTTCCCGACAACCCTGGCCGTTGGTTGTCGGGGTCTGCGGGCGGGGGGCTTATCGGAATCCGGGAGCCCCCTTTAATAAGGGGGCCCCCGGATACCGGCCCCCCACCCTATGTGAATGAGTATGGGGTACAATGTACCCCTACCCATTCACCTGTGAAATAAAGTACAAAAAAAAAACACAACACAGGGAAAAAATATTTTATTGCACAGCTCCGGGGGTCTTCCGTCTTCGGGGGTCTTCTCGCCGGACTCCTCCGCTATCTTTGTGTAGCTCTTTTACTAGCGGAGGAGCCCGGCTTTCTTCCTCCCCGCCGCCGGCCTCTTCTCCCGACTTCGGGGGTCTTGTCCCCCTCTTCGGTTCTTCTGCCGGGCCACCGCGCCTTCTTATAGCTCTTTTACAGGCGGTGGCCCGGTCTTCTGTCGCCGCCTTCGGTTCTTCTGTCGCCGCCTTCGGTTCTTCTGCCGGGCCACCGCGCCTTCTTGTAGCTCTTTTACAGGCGGTGGCCCGGTCTTCTGTCGCCGCTGTCGCCGCCGCCGCCACCTTCCGTTCTTGTTCTTCTTGTTCTTCTTCTTCTTCTTCTCCTGGAGATGTTGACTCGACGAGCTCTCCGGCCGGAATGCCAGGGACACGCTCCGCTGCCACGGGTTGATGTCACATGGGGACTATGACATCGTAAGGGGGCGGGGTCACCATGTGACCAACCCATGTGACATATACCATGTGACACCGCCCCATTGTCACTATATAAGTGGCAGCGGAGCGTGTCCCTGGCATTCCGGCCGGAGAGCTCGTCGAGTCAACATCTCCAGGAGAAGAAGAAGAAGAAGAACAAGAAGAACAAGAACGGAAGGCGGCGGCGGCGCAGGGGCGACAGAAGACCGGGCCACCGCCTGTAAAATAGCTACAAGAAGGCGCGGTGGCCCGGCAGAAGAACCGAAGGCGGCGACAGAAGAACCGAAGGCGGCGACAGAAGACCGGGCCACCGCCTGTAAAAGAGCTATAAGAAGGCGCGGTGGCCCGGCAGAAGAACCGAAGAGGGGGACAAGACCCCCGAAGTCGGGAGAAGAGGCCGGCGGCGGGGAGGAAGAAATCCGGGCTCCTCCGCTAGTAAAAGAGCTACACGAAGATAGCGGAGGAGTCCGGCGAGAAGACCCCCGAAGACGGAAGACCCCCGGAGCTGTGCAATAAAACATTTTTTCCCTGTGTTGTGTTTTTTTTTTGTACTTTATTTCACAGGTGAATGGGTAGGGGTACATTGTACCCCATACTCATTCACATAGGGTGGGGGGCCGGTATCCGGGGGCCCCCTTATTAAAGGGGGCTCCCGGATTCCGATAAGCCCCCCGCCCGCAGACCCCGACAACCAACGGCCAGGGTTGTCGGGAAGAGGCCCTTGTCCTCATCAACATGGGGACAAGGTGCTTTGGGGTGGGGGGGCCGCGCGGCCCCCCCTTCCCCAAGGCACCCCCCATGTTGAGGGCACGCGGCCTGGTACGGCTCAGGAGGGGGGCGCGCTCGCTCGCCCCCCTTTCCTGGCCGGCCGGGTAGCGTGCTCGGACAAGGGTCTGGTGTGGACTTTGGGGGAACCCCCACGCCGATTTTTTTCGGCGTTGGGGTTTCCCTTTAAGCCCATTCCAGGCGGCGGAGCCCGCGACGTCTCCTTCGCGGGCCCCGCCTACCTGTACACGCGCTCGAAATGGGCGGACTTGGCTCCGCCTTACGTGGGCGAGTCAGTTCATTTCAAAAGTTGAGCGAACTGTTTGGCAAACAGTTCGCTGAAACAGTCCGCTCGTGTGTGGGCAAGTCCGCTCATGCAAATTTTGAGCGGACTGTTTGCCGAAACTGTTTGACGAACAAGGTTGGGCGAACAGTCTGCGCGTGTGTACGCGGCCTTACACTTCCCAGTAAAGTACAGCTTGGTTTATACATGTAGCGCTCCCCTGACCCCTGGCATCAGGGAGGGCTGACATTTTACCACAGGTTAACGATTCTTAGGCATGGTGGGTATATATGGTTGCAGAAAATACGGGAGCCAGTCACTTTTAAAATGAACAAGGTAAGTTTATTCTCATTACAACAACAAAAAACAGGGATAGAGGGTTAGGGTACATGACACCCTTAGTGCAGTAGGCAGACAGACTAGCTAACTCCAAAAACAAAACAAAACCAGACAGGTAGACCGCAATAGAGAACAAGAGCCTCAATCTTGCACCCAACTCTCTGCATCTATGTAGCAACCGCTGTCTCTAATAGCAAACAAAAACTCATGGTACAATGCAGAGTTTCTTTGGATGAGTCCCCCTTGATGCTTTCCCAGCCTCTCCACAAATGCTTGTGTAGGAGTAAGCTCTGGTAGTCCAACTCAGAACTCCATTCCTTTCCTTTCATGCCACCAGGCAACAGCCACGCTCTATCCACCAGAGCCTTCCTCATGCCTCCAGGCAGCAACCAGGATTTTGTCCGAAACTGGTGTTGCATATACATGGTAGGACAAAGTTGTCGGAAAATCTGATCGCTCATAACGTGATGAAGTTCGTTTGTTATGACGGGACTACGTTCAGGCTAGTAGCCAATAGCTTTGGTCTTGTAATTTGATCTGAGCATGCATGGCACTTTGTTCAATCGGAATTCTCTACAAACGATCGGACAAGGTCCGATTGGATCATGTTGTTGGAAAATTTTATATCCAGCTCTCAAACTTTGTTGGTCGGACATTCCGACGGAAAAAGTCCGATGGAGCCCACACACGGTTGGATTATCCGACAACACAGTCCGATCGGACATTTTCCGTCAGAATTTCCTACCGTGTGTACAAGGGCTTACTCTGTAAGGTTCAATAGAGAGATGGCCCACTCTTTGCAGCTATAACAGCTTCAACCCTTCTGGGAAGGCTATCCACAAGGTTTAGGAGTGTGTCTATGGGAATGTTTGACCATTCTTCCTGAAGAGCATTTATGAGGCCAGGCACTGATGTGGATGAGATAGCCTGGTTCGCAGTCTACGCTCTAAATTATCCCATAATTTACAGTTATTTCCTCTCACTTCCTGTTTAGTTATGGGTCAGAAAGTGAAGTGAAATCTCCAAAATGGGGAACAGATGGTAAAAAAAAAAAATACAGGGGTTATAACCCTCCTTTGCTCTATGCAAAATGAAAAAAAAAAAAGTTTTGCCTATAGTTCTACTTTAACTTGCTAAAGCTTATATGAGATGTTAGTGATTGGGTTCATATCTACTTTAATTGAATTTACATACTGTAGTAGTTACATATTTTGTACAAACAAGGATTACAGGTATGTGCAAAAGCTCAAAATGGGTAAGGCGAATAAACGACCCATCCACACACACTAACAAATGAATATGCTGACTTGTCTTTACTGCTATACTTTGTATTAGCTGAAATGCTGCATTATCCTGGAAGTCTGCTGAAGAAAAAGGTTATATATTTCAAAGTAGTTTTAGAACAGAGAAGGCAGATAAATGCATTACTGTTTTTTTTTTTTATAAACATAAATAACACAGTTCTCCTTTGCTTGATATAACTTCTTAATTTCCAATTCATAAAATGTCATCTTTTTTGCTAACTTCCTTTCCAATTCCCTTTATGGTTCTTGCTGAGTCTGCTTCATGCTGCAAAATGACAAGACAAGTGGTATAGCTGAGCTGCCCCCCACAAAGACAGCAGCTGCCACTGTCTCTCACTTGCTCCTATTGCATATCATCTGATTGCAGTTTATCTTCATCAAGTGTGCTGCTTGCTAAATCTGCTTTTTTTTTTTTTTTTTTAACACAGAAAAGTCTCAGTTTTGTGATGCATGCATATTGTATTTATATGTTATGTGGAGTATTTGTTTTTTTCTGATGTGTTTATGCTTATTGTGAAAATGTTTTAAATATTGTTTATATAGTGATATAATAAATACCACCCATAGCAGTTTTATTGCTACAGGGCAGCTCTCCTGTGCAGAATCACATATACTTTCATGATTCTGCACTTACACCTGCAGGGGTGACATCCGCCGGCAAGCCGCTTTTGCTGTAATTATTTACACCAGAAGCCCAATCCGCATGTCTCAGGTACTGGATGTCCGTCGGCACCTGCCGATCATCTATAAAACACACAAAATCTGGATATGCCTATATAAACAAGGCAGAAAGGGGAGAAGGGAAGGGTTTTGTGTTTCTGCAAATCAGGGAACAAAATCCATCTCTTCCCTTAGTAAAATCACCTAACGCAGTAAAAAAAAACACTGCCTAGGCACACGGTTAACCCTTTGATTACCCTTAATGTTTAACCCCTTCCCAGCCAATGTCATTTGTACAGTGACAGTGCAATTTTTTTTTAGCACTGATCACTGTATTAGTGTCACTGGTTTCCGCAAAGTGCTGCTGATAGCCACCATTACTAGTATAAAAAAATGTAAAAAATAAAAAAATTCCATAAATATATACTATAGTTTGTAGACTCAATCAATATACGCTTATTGGGATTTTTTTTAGCAAGACCATGTAGCAGAATACATATTGGCCTAAATTTATGAAGACATTTGATTTTTGAATTATTTTTTTATTAAATGTGTTTTAAAGCAGAAAGTAAAAAATAATCTTTTTTTTTTTCTTTTTTTTTCAAAATTGACAGTCTTTTTTGTTTATAGTGCAAAATTTTAAAAACGCAGTGATTATCAATACCACCAAAATAAAGCTGAATTTTTGGGGAAGAAATTAAAATTTTATTTGGGTACAGTGTTGCATGAACACGCAATTTTCAGCTAAAGTAACGCAGTGTTGTATTGCACAAAATGGCCTAGTCATGAAGGGGGTACATCTTCTGGAGGTCCAGCAAATATAGAATGCTAATATAGATTAAAAGAATAAGCAAATATAGAATGTTTTACACTGCAAAAGAACTTGATTTTCATAGCATTTATAAAGAGTGCTTGGATGGGTGTTAAGCCCCATACACACGATCAGAAATTCTGCCCTCAAAAATCGGATGTGAGCTTTTGATCAGAAATTCCGACCTTGTGCATGCTCCGTCGGTCTTTTGCTGGCAGAATTCCTGCCAGGAAAATATTGAGAGCAGGTTCTCTATTTTTCGGTCAGAATACGTTCCGATTCTGTTCAAATTTTGACGCGCAAAATTCCTACGCATGCTCTGAAACAATTAGACAAATGCAGAAGTGTTGTACATCACCGCGTTCCTTATGGTTGAAAGTCCAGAGAACTTTTGTGTGACCGTGTGTATGCAAGCCAAGCTTGAGCGCAATTCTGACGGAAAAAACACCCACGTTTTTTACAACAGAAAATCCGCTTGTGTGTACGGGGCATAAGTGCCCTTTTTTGTTGCCCCTCTTGTAGTGATGTAATAGGTGGAGATGGTGCTTCTTTATATACAAACTGTGGGTGGGGCCCAGTGCACTTGGGGTATGGGAGCAGAATACTCCTGCTCATCAGAGATGTAGTGATCTAAACTAAAGATCTCTCTGCAGGGGTGAACTGCCTGTGTGGTGCATGAGGGCACATTGGCAATGGACACAGAAACCTTGATCCCCTTGACCCTGGCCTAGCAGGTCCTATGGCTTGTTTTTGAATGGTCCTTTGTGTTTAAGGAAGGACGCCCTGAATGAGTAACACCTTGTTAAATACACTGTAACATCTGGAGGAGATGGCTTTACTGATTTGGGAGACTATTAAGTACTCTGCACTTGTCTGAGCACTGTTTAGTCTGTGATGAGAAAGAGGAGAGTGCTCTGTACTGTGAACTTTTATCAGTGAGTCTGAACTATCAATGTGCTGCAATGTTCCTATAACTGAAGAATTGTGCTGGAGGACAGTTGTGCAGTAAAGCAATGAAAATGTAACTGATCCGGACATTTGTTTATTCCAGGCAACAGGCCTAAGGTTGGGAACATATGTTTATGTTTCCTTGTAGGAGATGTAATGTATGCTCACACAATGTTTTGAGACAGAAGTCAGATACTTTCACGTCTAGTGTTACATCTCACATATACAAAATGAAGAACTTTACCATGTGTGCCACAAAATATATTGTGTATCTGATCACATGTCCGTGTAGGATGCAATATGTGGGCCGCACTTAAAGGGCTTTTTCAGTTCGTGTTAACGAGCATATCGTAAAGATTAAGAAAGGTTGTGATAAACACGCAGTCCCCCGCCATTACTTAGAATATCACAAAAAGGACACGAAGGAGACCTTATTTCAAGTTATTGATAAATTCATTCCCCACTGGAAGGGGGAAGCACTTACTAGGGAACTTTCTCGTCTCGAGACCTAGTGAATATATGAGTTGCACCTCCTCTTTTCTCTTTGTTTTCTTTGTTTGTGAGTGTTTATGATGTCGTTGACACACGTTACTCCCCTGCTGTGTAGAAAATTTTGTTTGCACTTTTACCACTTATGTTCTATGTATAATGGAGCGTAGATGTGTTTTTTACATTGTGTCTTTAAGTTAGAGATGTTTTATAACTTCATGGACGAGGTGGGGTATATTGCGATGGCGGGGTTTGGTTAATTCCCTTGTGGTGGAGTGTCATTGTGGAGGAGAGATTGTACCACTGTGATATGATTCCTCCCCATGATGATTCACCCCTACTAGTGTTATTGTTGGTGCTTATTTTAATGTAACCTGTGGACAGGTCTCTCTTTCAATTGGTAAAGGTCTTTGGGTGACTGAAGATTTTTAATTGATGAGATTTGATGTTTCTGCAGAGGGGGTGGGTAATGTCCCCACGACTCAGTCCTACTGGCTTGTGGGGGCATACATTTTTATTATTTGTATTATTATTTTTTTTCCCTTTTATTTTTATTTTTCCCCTTTAGTGTAATAGTTACATTCGGGAGCCTGTACGTGTACTTCCGGTGTAAACATCCGGCCGTGCTGGTGCTACGACGTAATTTCCGTTGTGCGCTCCAGCTCTGGAGCGCAAAGGAGTTAATGTGGCATATGTGCGCAATCGTCACTTCCGTTCTTGAGATCGAGGCTTGTAGCGTGAATAGTGCGTGCTGGTTGCCGCACGCTCGCGCTGCCATCTGATTGGGGGCCATAGAACAAGGGGATTAAAGCGGGAGTCCACCGGGACTCCGCGTTTTTTTTTTTTTTAAAAGCCAGCAGCTACAAATACTGCAGCTGCTGACTTTTAAAATAGTGACACTTACCTGTCCAGCGCGCCCGCAATGTCGGCACCCGAAGCCGATCTCTAGATCGACACTCGAGTGCTGCCGCCGCCATCTTGGGTATGGGAATCAGGAAATGGAGCCTTTCGGCTTCATTTCCCGGTTCCCTACTGCGCATGCGCGAGCCGCGCTGCGCAATGAGGACGGTCCCCGCTGCCTCTGGGATCTGTGTGTTTCCCAGCAGGCAGCGGGGCACTTGCGGGAAGGGGCGGGCCCTTGCGGAAAGGGGCGTAAGTTACGCCCCTTTCCGCAGAGAGCTATCCCGGAAGTGGGTGCAGTTACCTGGATTATCCAGGTAACTGCACCCCCCCTCCCACCTGAAAGGTGCCGATTGTGGCACCGGAGGGGGGGGGGGTTCCGATGAGCGGAAGGTCCACTTTAGGGTGGACCTCCGCTTTAAGTTTAATGATTATTTGGGTGTATAATTCTGTGTTCCGTTTCAATGTCCCAATTATCATTTCGTCCATGCTTGGGTTCCATAGACAGGTGTTTAAATGTTTTTGGGATTTAGAGTGAAAACCTAGAGCGAAAATAGTGTAATCTGACCAGGACAGTGTGCCAAGTATATGTTACCTTGTATACGCTACAATGTGAGATGGTTTGGCTTCTGTTTAGTGGAGTCCTTAACATGGTGTGAGTATACTTCCGGGTTAACCATGCAGGTGGTGGCCTCCCAGGTACTCTGATTACCATTTGATTGTTTAGTTTATATATAGCAGCAATGTGGGGGGTCAGATTATGCCCCAGTAGACAACTTTGCGGTTGAAACTCGTAGGGCAAGCATATTTCTGCTCCCCACATTGCTTTTCTTCATTTTATTCCTATTACCGTATATACTCGAGTATAAGCCGAGATTTTCAGCCTCTTTTTTGAGGCTGAAAGTGCCCCCCTCGGCTTATACTCGAGTCATCGCTGTCTGCCCGCTCGATCAGCGTGTCGAGCAGACAGACAGCGGCCATTCTAGAATTCAAAAGCCGCGCCTCCGGCTCCGCCTTCGCCTGTGATAGGCGGAACACTGAATTTCCCAGCAGCCTGTGTTCCGCCTATCACGGGCATCGTCTCATCCTCGTACTACGGACGAGGATGAGACGATGCCCGTGATAGGCGGAACACAGGCTGCTGGGAAATTGAGTGTTCCGCCTATCACGGACATCCGATAGGCGGAACAGCAGTCAGTGGGAAATTGAGTGTTCCGCTTATCACCGACGGAGGCGCGGCTTTTCAATCCTAGAATGGCCGCCGACGAAGAGCTGAATAGTGATGGACGAACTTCCGACGGGACGTTTCGCGAAAGCGAAATGCGAACGGACCCAAACGTTCGCGAAACCGAACGTTCGCCGCGGGCCCCATTGACTTCAATGGGAGGCGAACTTTGCAAACCTTCATGTCGAATTTGCGGCCACGTGGTAATTATTAGGGGGTAAAACGTAGTCCCACCATCTGGACAATGACATAATACATGTATGAGGTGAATTTGGGATCGATAACTACAAGCATTTTTATTTTATTTGGGAAATTGTTCTAACAATTCAGGACTATGGAGCTAATGAAGGCAATGGAGGAGAGGGAAGGTCAGGGACCAGGGTAGGCAAAGAAGAGGGTGCAGGAGATGATCACCAGCAGCGTGACATACCGGAATGACACATGCACCGTGATAGAGGCATCTGACAGCAGCACCGTAATACAGAGCACTGACAGCAGCACCGTGACATACAGCGCTGACAGCAGCACCGTGACATACAGCGCTGACAGCAGCACCGTGACATACAGCGCTGACAGCAGCACCGTGACATACAGCGCTGACAGCAGCACCGTGACATACAGCGCTGACAGCAGCACCGTGACATACAGCGCTGACAGCAGCACCGTGACATACAGCGCTGACAGCAGCACCGTGACATACAGCGCTGACAGCAGCACCGTGACATACAGCACTGACAGCAGCACCGTAAGCAGCCCCAGGAGGAAGTCAGCACAGCACAGGGATGGTGTGATCCCCTCATAATAAGAACCCCCAGGAGGAAGTCAGCACAGCACAGGGATAGTGTGATCCCTTCATAATAAGAACCCCCAGGAGGAAGTCAGCACAGCACAGGGATATCATAAGCAGCCCCAGTAGAAATATGACACCGCTCAACCTCTTCAAAGAGGAGGGTAGGGGCATATAGTACGGTGTGCTTTTTTGGGTCAAGGAAGTGAGCAGACTGTACGTCAGTCCCTATACCGCTGAAGGACTGCTGCAGTATAGGGCAGCGGTCAGCAGTGGTGCACGTCAACCCTATCTATTGTGGACCGATAGCGGTCCTTACAGAACAGCAGACTGTACCGCACTCAAGCCTATGTACCGTAGCACCCTATACCAAGTTACCAGTCCTTATAAGAACTTTTGTGGAACAAGTGAGTTGTGAATGTTTAGCAGACTGCAGCAGAAGGGCAGCAGTCAAGTATAATATCCTTTCTATATTTGGAAGAAAGAATATTATACATGTACAAGCCTATTACTGTACCACTGATACCAGTCCTGAAAAGAACCTTTGTGGAACTAATAATAACAGCAAGTCTTTAAAATTACCCTCACTGCCTGACAACACTGCTTCCTTCCTGTCCCTATACAAATTGGCAAAAAAAGAGAACGATTAGTGGTTACTGGAACAGCTCTTTTGTGGACCTTGATAGTAACAGCTAATGATGATGATGATGATGATGATGATGAAAGACTAATCTGGCTGTCCCTGTAGCATACACCGTCCTTTCCCTTTCTCTAAACTAACAAAAGACACTCAGGCTGCTGCAAGAATCAGCAGCACAGCAAACCTATCAACACCTAACACCTATACCAGTCCTGAAAAGAACTTTTGTGTACCAAATAGCTAGTGGTTTATCTCTCCCTACTCCACACAGGAACCTGTCCCTATCGTAACAGAAGAAAGAATGTAAAATGGCCACCGGATCGGGTGTATTTATAGGTTAGGGGGAATGTCCAAGTGTCCATGTGCTGTCATGTCTCAATTGGCTGTCCTGTATCACATGATAAACGTGTCACCAAAGGTTAAAGTTCTTGTATACATTAAACACGTAAGTCCGCCGCGGCGAACGACGGAAAAAGGCGTTCGAACGTGCGGACCGCGAATGTCGGAAATTCGCCGCGAAACGACCGCCGGGCGAAACGTTCGTCCATCACTAGAGCTGAAGGACGGAGGCTCGGCTCGGGACGGGACGGGCCGGGCCGGGACGGGCCGGGACGGGCCGGGCCGGGCCGGGACGGGACGCAGGCTGGACGGGACGCAGGCTGGACGGGACGCAGGCTGGACGGACACAGGCAGGCTGGACACAGGTAGGCTGCACGGACACACACACACACACACACACACACACACACACACACACACACACACACACACACACACAGATGCATGGACACACACACACACACACACGGATGCATGGACACACACACAGGGATGGATGGACCCACAGGGATGGACGGACACACAGGGATGGACAGGCATGTCTCACCCTCGGCTTATACACGAGTCAATAATTTTTTCCAGTTTTTTGGGGGTAAATTGGGGGCCTCGGCTTATATTCGGGTCGGCCTATACTCGAGTATATACGGTATTCATTACGTGATTTTTTATGCATTTTGTGCTTTTTTATATGCATTTTTTTACAATAAACATTCAGTGGTTGAATTACACAATGAGGAGCACTTTTTTGTGCTTTTCCCCTTTATGGTAAGCCTCTGTGGAGCCATTTCAGATCAAGTTCTGAAAAAGTTCAAGTCCCGGGTAGTGGATCCACCTTTTGAGTGCGAATTGTGGATTGAGGACGACAGGCGACTGTGACGGAATACTCCTGAGGAGAAACATCACCCGGTTGGAAGTCCGTTTGCTTTGGCTATCATAGCCATTCTGAGCTTTCGTGACACATTGCTATAGGGTAGATGTGTCCAACATATCTGGTAAGATTACCCATCCCTCTCAGATATAGTCCAGTAGTCGTTTAGAGATCTGAAGATTTGAATTGCAAGATTTGAATCGATACTAGTGGACATTTATATAGTTTTTTGGGACTTTTAGCCACTGTCATATATTTTGATTTGTTTTTATTTATTGTTTCACTTACAATGATTCATATATTTTGGTGTACTATAGTGCTGCACTTTCTATTTACTGTACTTTTGATCTTAGTTGGTTTGTGTGCTAGCTGCTTAGCTGTGTTCACTCACAGATTGTGTTTATATATATTTATTGTGTCACACAATTTATCAAGTTTTTTCACTTGTAGTTGTAGGGTTAGCATGGTGTTTTTCCCCTTTTCACTTAGGTGTGAGCAGGCTTCAGGCCAGAAGAAGGTGACACAATATGATGGATTTTCTCTAAAATAACTGGTGTGTGGCTGTCTATTGGAATCCAGAATTGTGTTTTTGCGCCACAACCACTGTAGAGCAGTATTTAGTAGAGATATATTTTCCAACCAGTAAATGGCAGTGTTTATAAATTTCCAGCTACATCTATGGTATAATCTATATATGTTCTGTAAAAAAATGTTTCATGTTTCCTGTCTGCAGTTAAGCAGCAAAGCCCATGTGGATGGTCTGTTCTGTAGGGCTACAGCTATGGTATAATCTATGTATTTTCTGTAAAAAGGTTTCAAGTTTTCTGTCTGCAGTTAAGCAGCAAAGATCATGTGGATGGTCTGTTCTGTAGGGCTATATACAGAATTACTGACACTGTCTCATGCAAGAAGTAGGGTGGGTCCAGGATTCACATAGCAATAACAGCCAACCAATGTGGACCCACCTTGCAAGTACATGGAAGCCCCTTCACAGTTTCATAGGTAAAGTGTATCTCTGGCCAAACATATTTCTTTTTGGGTCCTGTTGGGGAGCTTTACCCTATCTTTTCAATTTAAAAGAGGTTTATTAAGCCAATAAACAGATACAGTCGAAAACAAAGGTTACATCATACTACTGTATACAGCCAAATATCCAACAGGTAAACAGTGAATCTGAGCTTGTCTTCAAAAGAAAAGAAAATGTACATTTGTCACCCGAGTAACATCTCCGTTATAAAACGGTTTCAAAACGTAATACAAGTGTATACATAGGCACATTGAAATCATGTCAATAAATCGAATTGTACGTAAAAATCAGTAATCAGGTATCTGTAGTTTTGGCTATGAGATTTAAAGAGAGAAACAGATAAAGGGAAATGAAGAAAGAAATAAAAAGAAAAAAGAAAAAAAGCAGGTACAAACCAAGGTAGAGAAGAGTAAGAAAGAGCCAGGCGACGGCGGAGAGCGACCCCCTCTCAACGGAGGGTGTCTGTCAGCACCTCCCCTCCGGGCCCGGAGGGGAGGGGGAACCGGAGAGCCACAATCCACCCAGTGGAAGAGTATCGCAATCAGCCCTCAGTGAGTCTAGAAAAAGCATCCGAATACCTGAAAAATACCCATGGGGACAAGGTTGTGTGAAATCTGTCAGCCGTTTCATCTGCAATAGCGAGCGTCTCCTCCATTGTGTAAATAAAGTTAACCGAACCCAACCATTCTTTCACCGACGGTATCAGTTGGGATTTCCAATATTTGGGGATCAACGATTTTGCTGCCATTAAAAGGTGTTTGGTCAGGGATCTTTTATATCTCCCCAGTGGGAAGTCAGAAATGTGAAGCAGGCAACAGGCCGGGGAGAGAGTCATCTTGGTTTCTGTAATCTGTCTAACTAGTCCCAGCACTTGATCCCAAAAGCTACTTATCTTAGGGCAGTTCCACCAGATATGTAGCATATCGCCCTTAGCCTCGCCGCATCTCCAACACAAGTCTGAGGACAGTGGGTACCATCTCTTCACTTTGTCCGGAGTGGCATACCAATGAGAGAGAAGTTTATATGAATTCTCCTGCAATCTAGTGCTAATAGAGCACTTATGTGCTAGTATACAAGCATTTTGCCATTGCATGTCCGTAAACTGTGTTTGGAGAGCCGACTCCCACTGAGCCCTGAATCTGGGTGCGTCCTGGTCCCCGAGGTTGTGTAAGAGTGTGTATAAGATGGATGTGGTTCTCGCCACTGGTTCGCTCTTGTGACATAAGGATTCGAAGGTGGTGAGATCCCCCAACATGGTCTGTTTTCTCGTGGGTGTCAGTATGTAGTGGCAAGCTTGTCTATAACTCCAAAAGGGTAGCGCTCGAAGGGAAACGTCGCCCCGTAAATCGGTGTACGAACGCGTCTGACCCGCCGATATAAAGTGAGAGGCAAGAATAGGAGAAGAATCTGCAAGTAAGAAAGACCCTGGCTCAAGGCCCGGGGGGAAGTCTGGATTTTGGGTCAAGGGGGACATAGGGCCTGGGACTGTCGCTATCCGGTGTGCGGCCACAAGTTTATGGAAAATTTTTAGAGTGGCCCTGGTTAGAGGGTGTTGTGCTAAGCCCGCTGGACATTTGTTCCAAGGTATCCAGGGCGAAAATTTAAGAGGCGTTCGCGAGAAACTTTCTTCTAGGGAGACCCAGTCCTTTCTGTTGGCGTGACAGTGCCAGTCGATAATGCGTGCGAGATGCGTCGCATGATAGTAACGTTTAAAGTCGGGAAACCCCAGTCCTCCCTCTGTTTTAGGGCGCGTTAGGGTGCGTAAACAAATACGGGGTTTCTTATCAGCCCATAGAAATTTCCTCAATATAGAGTGTAGATGTTTGAAAAAATTAGCTGGGAGTTCGACAGGCAGAGTGTGGAGTAAATACAAAACCCTGGGTAATGTCACCATTTTAATGACGGCTGCCCTGCCAAACCAGGAAAACTGTTTAAGTGACCACTTGGTCAAGTCTATATCTAACCGGCGCAACAAGGGCACAAAATTTTTGGTGTAAATGGCTGGGAGCTGTGGGGTGAGCTGAATCCCTAGGTAAGTCAATGAATCCGTAACCCACCTGAAGGAGCTATTCTGCTGGGCCAAACGAAGTGAAGCTGGGGGCAACGAAAGATTCATCGCCTTAGATTTAGTGTAATTAATTTTGAGGTTTGATATAAAACCGAAGACAGAAAAGGCCTTAAGTAGATTGGGGATTGAGGAGTGGGGCTGTACCAGGAAAAACAATAAATCATCTGCATACGCAGCTACCTTGTAGGTCTTCGGGCCAACCCGAAAGCCTTCAATGGAGGAGGAGTTATTGATGGTACGAATAAAGGGCTCCAGGGATAGAATAAATAATAGGGGGGATAAGGGACACCCTTGTCTCGTGCCATTGTGAATGAGTACCCGTTCCGACAAGGTGCCATTAATTTTAAGTTGGGCGGTGGGGCTCCGATAAAGGGAGGAGATCCAGGAAAACATGTGAGGTCGCAGGCCAATGTGGCTACAGGTTTGGAACAAGTAATCCCAAGCAACCCTGTCGAAGGCCTTCTCCGCGTCCGTAGACAGGAGAAGGCCCTCGACGTTCGTGGTGCGACAATGGTGTATTAAGTTCAGAGCCTTCGTCACATTGTCCCTGGATTCCCTCCCCGGCATGAACCCCACTTGTTCAGCACCTATCAAATGTGGTAAAAAGATCCGCAGACGATTCGCCACTATCTTCGACATAATTTTTAAGTCTAAATTTAAGAGGGAAATGGGGCGATAGTTAGAGCAAGCAGTGGGATCCTTCCCGGGTTTAGGTAGTAGTGTGATATGTGCGCCCAGAAAAGTTTCAGGTAGGTTACGTGGTTCATTGAGAGAATTAAAAACCTTCAAAAGAGGTTCTTCAAGAAGGTTGAAAAAGACCTTGTAGTAGTGAGCCGTGAGCCCATCCGGGCCAGGGCTTTTACCCGTTTTAAGGCCCTTGACCACTGCCGAGAGCTCCTCGGACGAGATGGGGAGTTCTAACGATTCAGCATCTTCTGGGGAAAGTGTCGGCATACCGCTCTGAACCAGATAGTCTTTTATAATGTGGCTCCTATCTCCCAGCTGCCCCCCAGGGGTATGTTGGGGAGGGACACTATAGAGACGGGAGTAGAACTTGTGAAAGCTCTCCACAATTTTGTCAGTTCTGTTTGTCAGAGTGCTGTCTGTTGTCCTAATGGCTAGGATGTTATTAGCTAGGGAAGCGTCTTTCAAAGCCCTGGCTAGCAATTTCCCCCCCTTATCGCCCTTTTCATAGTAAATTCTCTTTTTTAAGAAGAGGGTGCGTTTGCTCCTCGCATCTAACAGATCTCTAAGTTCCTGACGTGTTTGTAGCAGCTTCTGAGCCTGTAGGGAATCTAAAGTCGCCTGTGGCGGAGTTCCAAGAGCGCTATTTTATCAGTTAACGTGCAAAGCTGTTGGGCGGCCATCCTTTTACGGGACGCCCCTGCTCGAATGAGCTCCCCCCGCATGACGCATTTATGGGCTTCCCAAATAGTCAAGGGAGAGAGGTCTTCGGAAGCGTTGTCAAGGAAATAGTGTCTTAAAGCGTCAGTCAATTTGGGGAGTAGTTCTGGATCCGTTAGCAAAGCTGAATTCAACCTCCACATGCACGTCTTAGGCCTGTCCCCAGGATGGTCAAGGGAAAGGGAGATGGGAGCATGGTCCGAGAGGCATTGTATGCCTATCCGGGTGGCCCTCAAGCTCTGCAGATCTCTTTGAGTAACAAAAATATAGTCAATACGTGAGTATTTATCATGGGGAGCTGAATAACAGGTAAAGTCTCTGCCACGGGGATTTAACGTGCGCCAAGCGTCAATTAAGGTTAAAGAGTGCAAGAGGTTTTTAATGTACTTCAGGGTGCTGTAAGGAATGCTCAATCGGCCCGAGGAGGTATCCTGGGTCGGGTCGAGGGGGAGATTAAAGTCACCTCCCAAGAGAATACAGCCCGTGGCAAAACCCTTCAGCTCCTCAATCAAGTGTCTGCAAAAAGATTTGTGTGCACTATTGGGAAAATAGACATTGGCTAAGGTCAGCGGGACGTTGCCCCATGTCCCCTTAACAAATATGTATCTGCCGTCAGGGTCAGCCAACAGTTGTGTAACCTCAAACCCCACTGCCTTATGAATTAAGATAGCGACCCCTTTAGTCTTTGCTTGAGAATTCGAGGCATAAAATGCCTGAGGATAGTTCTTGTGCCAAAGTTTAGGGTGCGAGTGACGTAGGAAATGTGTCTCCTGCAGATAGACAAATAGGGGTCCTACCTTATTTAGTTCCCTGAGGACCAAGGTGCGCTTCTCCGGAATATTTAAGTCGCGGACGTTGTGTGAGACCAATGTTGGTCTAGATCCCAACTCCGCGTAGGCCATGAGTTCCCGTGCGTCTGCTCTCCGCAGCCACCTGTTCTGTAGAGAGGAAAGAAAGAGAAGAGTGGAAAGAGGGCAGAGCCTCAAAGGAAAATAAAGTGAAAAGAAGTCCAGAGACAGAAGAAAGAAACAGAAAGCCCCCCCGTAGGGGAAATATCACAAAATAGCAAGGTACGGCCTGCGCGCACTGTGGCTACAGGCAAAAATAATGTCCGGGCAAACCGCAAGGCGACACCAAAGCACCCTGCGGACCGCTTGTGGGGTACGTGGGAGGAACTCCACAAGAGGAATATAAACTTCAGCTCAAACAGAACAAATAAATCACTGACGGAAACTGAAATTTGAGGTAACAAAATAACAGGTAATTAAGCAACCAATACGGAGACCCAGCGCCCTAAGTAGCATCAACCAGGTGTGCGAAATAAACTTCGGCAAAAAAAAAAAAAAAACACAAGCCCACCAGGAGGGGGGGGGGGGGGGTGGAAGAGGGGAACTGTTAGGGCCAGTGTCTGCAAGCCAGGCATAAGAGTAGCAGGGGAACAACAAATGTTTACCCCTCAGGGCATGGGAACAGCTACCCAACCCCTTGAGGAGGCGCCATCTAGGGGAGAGGGGGGGGATAAACAAAGAGCAACAATAGTCAAGATGGGTACCCCCGCAACATTGCAGAAAAGTGCAAACGATCAAAAAGAAAAAAAAAATAAAAAATAAAATTCTTCCACCATTTCAGGTGCGATCACGGTTCCTGGAATGCCTGGAGGACTGAGGTGCGCGGGATCCCTCCCTGGAGGAACGCTGCCCAACTTTGCTCTTCTTCTGCGGTGGCTTAACCGGTGAGGACAAAGGGGTGCCAGGAGGGCTGAGCTCGGGTTGGGGGAGCTTAAACTCAACATACCATTCCGGTAAGTCCACACAAGGGATATGGAGACCAGCACAAAAGTCCGGGAGGTCTTCTGGCATCCGAAGCAAAAATTGTCTCCCGTCCAGTGTGGCTTGTAAGGCGAAGGGAAAGCGCCATTTATAAACGATGCCTCTCTCACGAAGGACTCCCAGCAACGGTCGTAAAGCCCGTCTGTTTTGTAAGGTTATGGGCGACAAGTCTTGAAACAACGAAATCTCCGCCTCATTGAATACAATCCGGTCGTTTTTCCTGGCCTGACTTAGGATTTCCTCCTTCAACTGAAAACTCTGGAGGCAGCAGATAACATCTCGGGGAGGGGCTGAGTCCAGGGGCCTAGCCCTCAAAGCCCTGTGTGCTCGTACAAAGTCAATGGGAGAATCAATGGGGTTTTCCAGCAGGTTATTAAACACTGATCGCAAAGCTGAGGTGATCTGGTCAGGGCCCACAGTCTCCGGGATCCCCCTCACCCGGATATTACACCTCCTCCCTCTATTATCAAGGTCCTCCAGGTGTCTATTGATATTGATTAAGTGAACCGCGTGTGAGGCAGCTGTGGCCTCCAGTCTGCGTACAGTACTGTCCCTCTTGCTCTCTGCTTTCTCTAAGGTGGACATCTTCTCAGTGAGAGATAGTAAGTCAGCCTTAAGGTCAGTAATTGCCAAAAAAAGCGTGTTCTTTATGTCAGACGCAATCGATGTCATATCCCCCAGCGTGAGTGGATGATTGGGGTTCCCCAGCCCGCTTACCGGGTCTTCAGCTGTAGACAGGGAGCCATCACTGAGTTCGTCTTCCTCGCCTCGTGGCAGCGCCATCTTAGAAGGGGTGCTGCCGCCTGCTCGGGCCTGTGAGGGGAAGATGTCCTGGATACTACGGGTGTGAGGGGTCCTGGACTGACGGCGAGCCCCCGTCCCGGTGTGGTGGCGTGCTGATTTAAGCATGATGCGGCGTGAAATGAGCCGAAGGGAGAGCTGTTGGACTGCGGGTCTCCTGGAGCTCCTGTCTCAAGCGGCCATTCCCAATGCGCGCCAAGCCACGCCCCCCAGCTTTACCCTATCTATTTGTCCTGATGATCAGTTGAGTACTGTCCTAATAATTTTACAGTTATTATTTTAACAGGAAGTATAGGGCAACATTTCTAATGAGGGAGTGTAAGCTGTCTAAGGCTAAATGCACACTAGTGTTTTTTAAGCTAACAAAAAAAAAGAATCGCTGGAAAAATCACTAGATAAAAAATGCTGGTAATAGATTTTTGTAGTTAAGCTGTATTTTAGAAGTGTTTAAGAGTGTTTAGGAGCGTTTGAGAACATTAGCATTTTATTGCTATTTTTGCAGTAAAAGGGAAAATAAGCTAAAAAAACGCTATTGGTAGCGTTTAGGATCGACGCTGCTGGGAAAAAAAATGCTCCAGGAGCTCCACAAAACTATTTTTTTTTCTGTTCCTGATGTTCAAAAAATGCTAATAGCCTAAAGTAGTGTGCTTTAGTAGTATTTAGCTTTTAGGAGGAGATAAATGCTAATAACAGCTTCTAAAAGCTTAAAAAAATTCTAGTGTGCATGGAGTCTAAGATGGAGTTCCCCTCTCTTTCTGAAATTATTGCCTTTTGCATTTTTACAACAGGAACTAAGAGTACATCTCCTCAACAGGTCACAGACAGTAGTAAAAACACTTTAGGACCTTAGCCATTTCCTAACCATTGGTTGTTGTCACATGGGTTGATGCCACATGGGTTGATGTCACATGGCGACAGTCCCAGCATCCTCCGGGACTGTGACATCGCAAGGGGGCGGGGTCACCATGTGACATCAACCCATGTGACATCAACTGATGACCCCGCCCTTGCCCCTATATAAGTCCCCGCGCAGCGCTTCCCTGGCATTGCGGCCGGAGAGAGCGTTGATTCAATATCTCCAGGATAAGGAAAAGAAGAAGAAGAACGGAAGGCGGCGGCGACAGCGGCGACAGAAGTCCAGGCCACCGCCTGTAAAAGAGCAATAAGAAGGCGCGGTGGCCCGGCAGAAGAACCGAAGAGCGGGACAAGACCCCCGAAGTCGGAAGAAGAGGCCGCGGCGAGGAAGAAAGCCGGGCTCCTCTGCTAGCAAAAGAGCTAGAAGAAGATAGCGGAGGAGTCCGGCGAGAAGACCCCCGAAGATGGAAGACCCCCAGAGCTGTGCAATAAACTATTTTATCTTGTGTGTTGTGTTTTTTTTGTACTTTATTTTACAGGTGAATGGGTAGGGGTACATTGTACCCCATACTCATTCACATAGGGCGGGGGGCCGGTATCCGGAGGCCCCCTTATTAAAGGGGCTCCCGGATTCCGATAAGCCCCCTGCCCGCAGACCCCGACAACCAACGTCCAGGGTTGTCGGGAAGAGGCCCTTGTCCTCATCAACATGGGGACAAGGTGCTTTGGGGTGGGGGGGCCGCGCAGCCCCCCCTTCCCCAAGGCACCCCCCATGTTGAGGGCACACGGCCTGGTATGACTCAGAAGGGGGTGCGCTCGCTCGCCCCCCCTTTCCTGGCCGGCCGGGTAGCGTGCTCGGGCAAGGGTCTGATGTGGACCTGGGGGGACCCCCACGCCGATTTTTTTCGGCGTTGGGGGGTTCCACTTTAAGTCCATACCAGGTGGCAGGGCCTGCGATGTCTCCTTCATGGGCCCCGCCTACCTGGAGACGCGCTCAAAATGAGCAGACTTTCCTCCGCGTGTGTGGGCGAGTCCGTTCATTTCAAAAGTACGGTGGATAATACGACGGACTTAGTACGCCGTATTAGTCCGCTGAAAAAGTGCCGTGTGTGGGCAAGTAGCTCGTTCGGAAAGTCCGACGGACAGTCTGGCGGAAAGTCCGCCAGACTAAGTCCGTCGGATAGTCGGCTACGTGTGTACGCAGCATATGACATCAGCTGATAGCAATCAATACATTGTACCCCATACTCATTCACATAGGGTGGGGGGCCGGTACCCGGGGGTCCCCTTATTAAAGGGGGCTCCCGGATTCCGATAAGCCCCCTGCCCGCAGACCCCGACAACCAACGGCCAGGGTTGTCGGGAAGAGGCCCTTGTCCTCATCAACATGGGGACAAGGTGCTTTGGGGTGGGGGGCCGCGCAGCCCCCCCTTCCCCAAGGCACCCCCCATGTTGAGGGCACACGGCCTGGTACGGCTCAGGAGGGGGAGCGCTCGCTCAACCCCCCTTTCCTGGCCGGCCGGGTAGCGTGCTCGGGCAAGGGTCTGATGTGGGCCTGGGGGGACCCCCACGCCGTTTTTTTTCGGCGTTGGGGGGTTCCACTTTAAGTCCATACCAGGTGGCAGGGCCTGCAACGTCTCCTTCGTGGGCCCGCCTACCTGGAGACGCGCTCGAAATGAGGGGACTTTCCTCCGCGTGTGTGGGCGAGTCCGTTCATTTCAAAAGTATGGCGTATAGTACGGCGGACTTAGTACGCCGTATTAGTCCGCTGAAAAAGTGCAGTGTGTGGGCAAGTAGATCGTTCGGAAAGTCCGACGGACAGTCTGGCGTAAAGTCCGCCAGACTAAGTCCGTCGGATAGTCGGCTATGTGTGTACGCAGCATATGACATCAGCTGATAGCAATCAATAGCTTGCTAGTGGTCAGTCAACTGACTCTGGGTCATAGGAGTGCAAAAGTAAGTGCAGTCCTTTGACCAAGAAGAGAAGTATAATGAAAAAAGCTTTGGCCATGCTTCTCTTTTAATAATTCTAGTAGTGAAAATAATTTTAGAGGAATCATCTCTTTATTATTTATTTTTTTGGTCCATTACAGATTTTGCCACAAATGGAGCCAATAGAGAAACAAGTCGATAATTACGGTACACAATTCCAATACACATATGTGTGCCCTCTACCTGCATAATACACCATCCATTTCCTAATATGGAACATTCCTATTAATATCATTGACAACGTATCCCATGTTTACTTGCCAGATGGCAACACTAATGTCAAAGGATTTGATATTCTCCAAGATGTCAACTCACCTAGAGTTTTCTGGAGTCACCCAAGTTACTGTGTCATCACTGTGTCTCTAGTATCTATGGTTTAAAAACATTGAGAGCACATTTCGATTCCAGACATTTTATTTAGGTATTACGACTGTGGTTCAGATACAGTCTGACAAAAATCCCTTGAGGAATACTACCCAGTTTACCAAACATTTTGCCCAAAACCAAAATGCAAACACAAATATGTAATTATTATTATTACTTGCTTGTATCATCTCTTTGTACAGATTATTCGGAGAATCATTCATTTATATATTCAGCTTTAGAAAGAAAGACTTGTTTGATGTTTTTTATTGAGGTAGCTAATGGGTGTCCTGGAAAGCTGATGATATGGAAATAGCGTGCAATGTTCTACTGGAAGAATCTATTGAGCCATGGCTCTAATTTCCATATTTCGTTTTTCCTGGACGGCACTGTGCCTTTGTAAAAAGACAGTTTCTAGTCTAGACATAAGACCTATATTCTTCCAAGCCATTATTTACAACAGTTTTGGAAACTTAATTTTCAGTAGAACTTAAATTCACAGCAATGTACAATACCAAAGAAAAATAAATGGTCATACAATCACTGGATGCAACTTTATTCCAAGATTTTCCGTGTAATCCACCATATCCTATGGCTGTTTCACAGGTGAGGTGTGGGTGAGTGCAGCTCATATTGTTATTCACAACAGTGCATTTTACCCAAAGGAATATGCATAAAAAAAGTCAATGTAATGTCAGGCAATATCACTTGAAATGCTGACATTTGACTGGTGAGACGAAGGTATTACATCCAAACATAACAAGAACATAAACAAGTGGCCGCACCACAGGATGACATATATAATAGAAATAGCTGAGACCACAGTGAACTATTCATTTAAAAAAATAAAATATACCTAACGATATTACAAATAAATATACTCTACAAGCCACCATCTTTAAAAATCCAAAGTTTTTGACAGACAGCGGTGTTCCCAAACCCTTGTATAGCTAACAAACCTTTAGGGGTGAGCAGGGTGATTTTTCCAAAACCGACTTAGTTGCAAAGTTATCAGTTTTTTGATTACTGAAATGCAATCAAAATAATCTCAATCAGCCTGCTGAAATCTTAAAATGGGGAAGTATCTTGCAACCTGTATCTGCATCTCTGTTTTGTATAATGGTGCAATTTTCTACCTGGAATTTCTTTTATAATGAAATCAATCACTGTGAATGTGTGTGATGTAATACTACACTCACATTCAATATCCCTGGATGTAATGTTAACATATTGAACTGTGCATTCTTTGTAAATGTTTCTGTGATACAGTGACATCCTTCCAGGTGTGTTAACAATAGAAATGTATAAACTGAATTATGATGTATATCTGAAAAATGTAGCATGCATTTGTATTCAACCCCCTTTACTCTGAACCTCCTAAATAAAATCTAGTGGAGCCAACTGCCTTCAGAAGTCATATAATTAATACATAGAGTCCACCTGGGTCTAATTTAATCTCAGTATAAATACAGCTGTTCTGTGAACCCTCTGAGGTTTGTTATAGATTCTTAAAGTGGTTGTAAACCCTTACAAACCACTTTGACCTACAGGTAAGCCTAGATTAAGGCTTACCTGTAGGTCCAAGAAATATCTCCTAAACCTATATGGTTTAGGAGATATTTGCCCGAAAACAGGCACCGCTGTCTACGGCGCATGTGCCGTAGACAGCGGCGTGCAAGCGCACTGAGCGTGGCATTCTCAATGACGGAGCTGCCGCACGTGTCGGCTCCCATGTGCATGCGCGGGAGTGACGTCATGGCGGCTTCGCCGAATGACAGCGGCTGAGCTGGGAGACCCCACCAAGAAGATGGATGCGGCGGACTACAGGGGACAGCGGTGACTTCGCTGGCTCCTGTGTCAGGTAAGTGACACATAATGGACTACTATGCGATGCATAGTAGTCCATTATGCTTTGCCTTTGCAGGGAATGAAAGAGGAAGTAAACTCATCAGGGTTTACTTCCTCTTTAATGAACGGACAGCATCATGAAGGCCAAAGAATACACCAGACAGGTCAGGGATTAAATTGTGGAAAACTTTAAAGCAAGGTTAGGCTATGAACAAATATCCCAAGCTTTGAACATCTCACGAAGCACTGTTTAATCCATCATCCAAAAAACTTAAAGTATGGCACAACTGCAAGCCTACCAAGACATGGCCATCCACCTAAACTGACAGGCTGGGCAAGGAGAGCATTAATCAGAAAAGCAGCCAAAAGGCCCATGGTAACTCTGGAGAAGCTTCAGAGATCCACAGCTCAGGTGAGAGAATCTGTCCACAGGACAACTATAGGTCATTCCCTCCACAAATCGGGCCTTTATTGAAAATTGGGAAGAAGAAAGCCACTGTTAAAAGAAAGCCACAAGAAGCCCCATTTGCAAGCCATGTGGGGGACACAGCAAACATGTGGAAGAAAGTGCTCTAGTCAGATGAGACCAAAATTGAACTTTTGGCCTAAAAGCAAAATACTATGCGTGGCGAAAAACTAACACTGCACATCATTCTGAACACACCATCCCCAACTGTGACACATGGTGGTGGCAGCATCATGCTGTGGGGATGCTTTTCTTCAGCAAGGACTGGGAAGCTGGGAAGAGTTGATGGGAAGATGGATGGAGCCAAATACAGGGCAATCTTAGAAGAAACCTGTTAGAGTCTGCAAAAGACTTGAGACTGGGGCGGAGGTTCACCTTCCAGCATGACAACAACTCTAAACATACAGCCAGAGCTACAATGGAATGGTTTAGATCAAAGCATATTCATGTGTTAAAATGGCCCAGTCAAATCCCAGACCTAAATCCAATTAAGAATCTGTGGCAAGACTTGAAAATGACTGTACACAGATGCTCTCAATCTAATCTGACAGAGTGTGAGCTATTTTGCAAAGAAGAATGGGAAATGGGCAAAAATGTCACTGGTAGAGACATACCCAAAAAGACTTGCAGCTGTAATTGCAGCAAAAGGTGGTTCTACAAAGTATTGACCCAGGGAGGCTGAATACAAATGCACGCCACACTTTTCACATATTTATTTGTAAAAAAAATTGGAAAACCATTCATCATTTTCCTTCCACTTCACAATTATGTGCCACTTTGTGTTGATCGATCACATAAAAGTCCAATAAAATACATTTACGTTTTTGAATGTAACGACAAAATGTGGAACATTTCAAGGGGTATGAATACTTTTTCAAGGCACTGTAATATAATATGTGATATCTTATGCTATAATACTACCATTTCCACAAATATTTTGACACCTTCCTCCACTTTGTGGTTATTGAAGAGGTATTTTATTATATTGGTTGTCCTGCAGGCGTTGTGAATAACTTTGTTACCTTTTATTACCCCAAACTGAACTGGAAAATAATAAAATATGTAGAAAATTTGAGGTTAAAAAGGCATATACCGTATATACTCGAGTATAGGCCGACCCGAATATAAGCCGAGGCCCCCAATTTACCCCCAAAAAAACTGGCAAACTTATTGACTCGTGTATAAGCCGAGGGTAAGACATGCCTGTCCATCCCTGTGTGTGTGTCCGTCCATCCCTGTGTGTCCGTCCATCCCTGTGTGTCCGTCCATCCCTGTGTGTCCGTCCATCCCTGTGTGTCCGTCCATCCATCCCTGTGTGTGTGTGTGTCCATCCATCCATCCATCCCTGTGTGTGTGTGTCTCTATCCATCCATCCATCCATCCCTGTGTGTGTGTGTCTCCATCCATCCATCCATCCCTGTGTGTGTGTGTATCCATCCGTGTGTGTGTGTGTGTGTGTGTGTGTGTGTGTGTGTGTGTGTGTGTGTGTGTGTGTGTCCAGCCTACCTGTGTCCCGAGCCTTTGTCCCGAGCCTCCGTCCCGTGCCTTGCCTCCTTGCCTCCGTGCCTCGCCGCCGTGCCTTGCCTCCGTCCCGTCCCGTCCCGTCCCGTGCCGTGCCTTGCCTTGCCTCCGTCCCGTGCCCTCTTCGTCGGCGCCTCGGCGGCCATTGTAAAATTCAAAAGCTGCGCCGCCGCCTTCGCCTGTGATAGGCGGAACACTGAATTTCCCAGCAGCCTGTGTTCCGCCTATCACGTACATCGTATCATCCTCGTCCGTAGTACGAGGATGATACGATGTCCGTGATAGGCGGAACACAGGCTGCTGGGAAATTCAGTGTTCCGCCTATCACAGGCGAAGGCGGAGCCGGAGGCGCGGCTTTTGAATTATAGAATGGCCGCTGTCTGTCTGCTCGACACGCTGATCGAGCGGGCAGACAGCGATGACTCGAGTATAAGCCGAGGGGGGCACTTTCAGCCTCAAAAAAGAGGCTGAAAATCTCGGCTTATACTCGAGTATAAATGGTAGGTTATCCTCGCGCTATAGTGGTAAAGTTAGAGCAGGTTGGTGTGGTTGCAGCAAAAAACACCGACAGAGGTGCAAACCCTCCCCTCAAAGTGACAGTAAATAGTAAATAGATGGTGTTGCGCTCCACATAAAATAAATTAAGTCTAATAACACAATTAATAAATAATCTCATAAAATCTTGAAAACGCACTCATGTGATTAAAATTAAAATCACTAAATAATCGCATAAAATCTTGAAAATGTGCTCATGCGATTAAAAATTCCATTAATTCTAAAATAAATACCAAGTGAATAATACAGTGCTTGAAGCTATTTCCTACTACTATTCATAAAATGAAGAAGCTAAAATAATCTATATACTCGTGATAAAGTGACAAGAAAAAAATCGCAAGTCTTAAAATTATCAAAAGAATCGTGACATCAAACAAATCTGTGTCAGTCCATGAAAGTGCATACAAGTGCCAGCATATGTGCAAAAAAGAGTATATATAAAAATATACAATAAAAATATAAAAAACGGTGTATGAAAAAATTATTATCACAAAATACAAAAGATAATAGTCCAGCAAACGTGATAAAAATGTCTCTAAATGAGTGTACAAAGGCTAAATCATAAAGTTCATGCAGAAGATGAAATAAGTCCACGCTGTGCTATGTGAAGAAATGAATCCTATAAACAACCCCGGGATGATTCCACCAGTGATTTTTCAGCTCCTTAAACGTGGGTGCTCACACACTGAGTGCAGTGGGTACCTTACCTCACTGCTGTCAGTAAGACAGCAAAATACTCCAGTGCAGCAGTTGTGTCCTCAAATGGGGTGTATATCCTCAATAGGTGTAGGGGAACTTCAACACTTTGCGGTGTATATCCTAAATGTAGTATGGGCGCCCCCAAAACCTTTTCCTCCAGAAATTCCGCAAGGGATCGCAAATCAGACCCAAGAAAGAGAGAGGGGGGCTCCAATAGTGAAGTACGTTCACACAAATGCTTTATTATAAAAAGGAACTAAGTCCTGGGTACTCACACTTATACAGTAAAAATCAAGCGGTTTTTTCACTAACAAACAACGAACGGCTTCCTCGTTCGTACCCCGGACGTCACTTCCGGTATCCTCCTAGGCCAATCCTACGCGTATCGTCATTGATCACGTGACTTCATCAGGGACTAATGCATAGGAGGTGGACGAACGTTTAAATAGTCTTTGTAATGGGCGGCCATTTTCCTGTAGTCAATCCTATTTAATACTATTCGCAGGCACGACTCTAGTTAGACGGCCATTTTGTGATAGACTACCTTCACGACCGGTTCTGTGCGCTTCACGGTCGTATTTTCTATAGATACAGAAATAGTCTGTTCGTGTATTAGGTAGATCTGTGTCCACTTACCTGGCTTCAAGCCTAATTGGGACATTTGGTGGTTATGTTTATTCAAACAATAACCCGGGATCTCCCTAATAGCATTCTTAATGTCAGTGGCAATGTAAACACATTCACTTGCTATTGGAACGACGGGACCACAGTTCGTTCGTGAGCTGGTTTAAAATTAAACTTAAAATTGAACTAGTATTGTAATAAGAAATAGAAAATTCATAAAAAATTATTATAAAATTATAAAAAATGGCTTGAGATGGAGGGTAATGTGCGAATTATTAGATATTCTTTAATTGGTAAAAGACATATTGACTCTAAATCTTTCCTATAAATTATTAAAATATTGGTACTGGTTAGTAAGTAAAATATCTAGAATAGTGTGACATAATATTTTTCATATTAAGATAAAATAAAATTAAAGATGCTCCCGACACTTTAAGCGATGATCAAGATATCAAAAGGACGCATATATATGCGATTTGGGGGATGGGTACCGGAAATGAAGTCCAGAGTTCCAAACACACCCCTTTCAGTATATCATTGTAGAGTACAGTAACAGGCAAGATGTTGTATATCATAATGCTTTAAATATATAAAATTCAAATTCATAATAAAATATCTAAAATTACC
Organism: Lithobates pipiens; assembly: GCF_037356315.1. Lineage (NCBI taxonomy): Eukaryota > Metazoa > Chordata > Amphibia > Anura > Ranidae > Lithobates > Lithobates pipiens. Next base: position 68,352,941 of record NW_027507903.1, read on the forward strand.
TAAAAATCGCTGATAAAACAGTTAAGATCAAATTCTATGTTGAGTCCTTGAGGTTTGAAAGTGTCTAAGGTAAAAATCCATTTAGATTCTAGCTGGCTGAGCGTTCTCACTTTATGCCCCCCCCTCCAATGCTTTCTGTAGGGCTCGATCCCCCAAAATGTGAGGTGGGTGGGATCCTTATTATGGTGTGTTAGAAAATGTTTTGACACACTGTGTTTGTCAAATCCATTCATTATATTTTTAATATGTTCCTTTATGCGAACCCTCAGCGGTCTCTTGGTGCGGCCTACATACTGTAGGCCGCAACTGCATTGTAGGGCATAAACGGCCCCTTCAGTGTTACAACAAATAAACTCTTTAATATCATAGGAATTCCCAGTGCTTGTGGAGCTAAATTTGAATCTTTTTTCGGGTGGGCGTTTTGTTTTTGTACACGCGAAACACCGCTTGCATGGAAAAAAACCCTTTCCTGTGAAAAAAGTCACACCATTGTATGGTGGGTCAGGAACATTCCGGACGATCTTATCCCTCAATGTTGGTGCCCTTTTGTACACGAACTTGGGAAATTGGGGTAGAAGGTCTTTTAGATGCACATCTGAGCGTAAAATATACCAGTACTTTTTAATAATTGCCTCTATTTTCTTATATTGGGCATTATAATTCAGAACGATTGGTACTTTGCCTGCTTCCAGCTTAGGGATTTGTTTGTCTTTAATCATCTCCATGCGATCCATATTTTTAACTTCTAAGATTTTCATTCTAATTTCTTCGTCTTTATATCCTTTATTTGTGAACCTGTGGCCAATCTTCTCTGCTTGTGTCAGATATTCTTCCGTTTTTGTGCAATTTCTGCGCAATCGCATCAGCTGCCCTTTTGGAATATTGCACAACCAGTTTTTGTGGTGGCAGCTCATGATTGGCAAATAACTGTTTTTGTCCACATTCTTAAAGTGCGTTCTTGTGCGTAGAGTTTCGTTTTCTTGCAATATTTCTAGATCAAGAAAAGAGATGGATTCACTATTAACTACCCATGATAATTTAATATTTCTGTCATTGCGATTCAGTGTCTCCAGAAATAAGGTTAGGCTATCTATGTCTCCTTTCCAGAGTATGAGGATGTCATCTATATACCTCTTATATAGTATTAACTCTTCAGGTTTGCCAGGTAGTATCGCATCCTCTTCCCATTGAGACATATAAAGGCAAGCTACACTGGGCGCAAACTTCGCTCCCATCGCAACTCCAGTTTTTTGGTAGTAATACTCGCGATCATACCAAAAATAGCTGTTCTTGAGGCAAAAGTCCAAACATTTCACTAAGTATTTTCGCTGTACGCATGGCAAAGTACTGTATTTCCTTAAGCCCCACTTCACTGCCTCACACGCTTGATGGTGTAGGATTATTGTATATAGTGACGAAACGTCTGCAGATGCCATAATCCATGGGCCTTCCTCTTTTGGTAGCCCTTCCAAAATTTGTAATACTTGTTTGGTGTCTCTGAGGTACGCTTTTGTTTGTTTGACTACTGGTTGAAGATATTTATCAATATATTCCCCCATTCTAGAGGTTAAAGAGTCAATCCCATTAACTATGGGTCTTGGGGGCGGGTCTGCTTTATCCTTATGGATCTTGGGAAGTGAGTAAATAATCGGGGTCCTACATGCCTCGGGGATCAGATACTTCGCTTCTTTTTTAGTCAAGATGTTTCTTTTTAATCCCAGATGCACCACCTTTTCCAGCTCCTTTCTACATTTAAACACTGGGTTTTTAGGTAATTTAGTATAGGTAACACTGTCTGACAGTAATTTTGTCATACTGTTCTTATACTGTATTTTAGAGAGGATTACAATCCCTCCCCCTTTGTCAGCAGGTCGGATAACTATATCCTTCCTCTTTGTTAGTTTTCTGATACCGCTCTTTATATGTTTAGGTTCCTCCAGTTTCTTAATTCTTAAATCTTTCAAGTCTTGTAAAACCACTTTTTTAAAAACTTCAATATGTCTGTTGTTCGAGATCAGAGGGTTAAAAACTGATTTATTTCTTAATTCACTCCGTATGATATCTTGATCCTCATTCTGAATTCGCTTTTTAATCGGGTTACCAGCCAAGTATTTTTTAATATTCAAGGTCCTTACATACTTTTGTATTCCTACATAAGTTTCAAATTTGTCTAAATTCTTTGTCGGGGCATATTTGAGACCTTTATCTAGTACGCCAATCTCTTCTTGGGACAGGGGGAGGCCACTCAAGTTGAAGATCCCCTCACCTTTTAGTCTCTTCTTTGCCTGTATTCTTTTTCCGGACCTCTTCCCTCTCTTCTTACAGGACTTCTTCTTTGATCCCATTGATCGTTTAGGCGTCTTGGTGGGTGATTCTCCATGCCCCTCCCTAAAAAAGGCCTGCTTTGATACTGGTCCTGGTAGTAGCCATGGGATCTCCCATCTCCATTTTCCTCATAATGGTCCCTTAGGGGAGCATAGTAGTTGTTTGTAGGTATTGGATAGCGTCCATCGGGGTAGGGATAATCGCGCGGTGTGCCCCAATTATCTCTATGACCAGTCCCATAATTATGTGGGGGGGTCCTTCCTCGTTGGCCTTGCATTCCTTGGGGTGGGCCCCTATTTTCCCTTTGATCCCTGGGGTCATATGGTGGCTTATTGTAGTTGCCATTCTGTGTCCTTCTCGGGTTATTATTTTTCCAGTAAGGCTTCTTACCCCCATTATGTGGTGTTTGGTTTGAGTAGGGCGGTCTCCTCTCAACTCTTTGTGGTGTGGAGTAGTTATGGTCATTTTCTCTCTCATTACCCCTTGGGGCCCTAGATGGTTCTACCCGATTTCCAGTTTGTAGATCATTTTGCTCTGGTCTGTATTGAATACTCCCAGGTTGTGTAATTCTCTCTGGGGTGGAGAATGTAGAGATCGGATCCAAATTACCTCTCTGTCTCTGCCATTTAAAAACATCATCATTTTTAAAATCATTGATATCCCTTGTGTACTTCTTGCTTTTCCTAGTCTGGACTTCTTTGTCCTTCTTGGCTAGGTCTTTATTCAATTGTGACATGAGTGAGGTGAGCTCAGGCTTATCCTTATGTGTTTCCAGTTCCCCTTTTATCTCTCCTATGGTCTGGTCTATTTTCTTTAATTTCCTCTGTTTTCTTTTGAGTAGGAAAGTAAGTAATTCTAAACCTTTTGTGTTAAAGAAAGAAAACCATTCATCGATCGACTCCTGGTCAACCAAGCCATCGTTTGGTGTAATATCCCATCTGAGTCTTCTCGGCACTATGCTATCTTTCTGGTACTGCTCAAAAGTGGTTATGTCCCACCATAGGCTCACTTTTTTCTCCATATTGTGGCCCAACTTCCGCATCAGACTCTCTAAACCCCCATTTTTTATTACATTGGAGTCTGAGCTATTAAATACTTGTTCTAGATCAATTTTCCTTTTTTCCATAAAAGAAAATACCTCCATTATGGCTGCAAGGATATATGGGAGAGTAAGTCAAAGTAGTAATGGTAGGTTATCCTCGCGCTATAGTGGTAAAGTTAGAGCAGGTTGGTGTGGTTGCAGCAAAAAACACCGACCTAGCCAAGAAGGACAAAGAAGTCCAGACTAGGAAAAGCAAGAAGTACACAAGGGATATCAATGATTTTAAAAATGATGATGTTTTTAAATGGCAGAGACAGAGAGGTAATTTGGATCCGATCTCTACATTCTCCACCCCAGAGAGAATTACACAACCTGGGAGTATTCAATACAGACCAGAGCAAAATGATCTACAAACTGGAAATCGGGTAGAACCATCTAGGGCCCCAAGGGGTAATGAGAGAGAAAATGACCATAACTACTCCACACCACAAAGAGTTGAGAGGAGACCGCCCTACTCAAACCAAACACCACATAATGGGGGTAAGAAGCCTTACTGGAAAAATAATAACCCGAGAAGGACACAGAATGGCAACTACAATAAGCCACCATATGACCCCAGGGATCAAAGGGAAAATAGGGGCCCACCCCAAGGAATGCAAGGCCAACGAGGAAGGACCCCCCCACATAATTATGGGACTGGTCATAGAGATAATTGGGGCACACCGCGCGATTATCCCTACCCCGATGGACGCTATCCAATACCTACAAACAACTACTATGCTCCCCTAAGGGACCATTATGAGGAAAATGGAGATGGGAGATCCCATGGCTACTACCAGGACCAGTATCAAAGCAGGCCTTTTTTAGGGAGGGGCATGGAGAATCACCCACCAAGACGCCTAAACGATCAATGGGATCAAAGAAGAAGTCCTGTAAGAAGAGAGGGAAGAGGTCCGGAAAAAGAATACAGGCAAAGAAGAGACTAAAAGGTGAGGGGATCTTCAACTTGAGTGGCCTCCCCCTGTCCCAAGAAGAGATTGGCGTACTAGATAAAGGTCTCAAATATGCCCCGACAAAGAATTTAGACAAATTTGAAACTTATGTAGGAATACAAAAGTATGTAAGGACCTTGAATATTAAAAAATACTTGGCTGGTAACCCGATTAAAAAGCGAATTCAGAATGAGGATCAAGATATCATACGGAGTGAATTAAGAAATAAATCAGTTTTTAACCCTCTGATCTCGAACAACAGACATATTGAAGTTTTTAAAAAAGTGGTTTTACAAGACTTGAAAGATTTAAGAATTAAGAAACTGGAGGAACCTAAACATATAAAGAGCGGTATCAGAAAACTAACAAAGAGGAAGGATATAGTTATCCGACCTGCTGACAAAGGGGGAGGGATTGTAATCCTCTCTAAAATACAGTATAAGAACAGTATGACAAAATTACTGTCAGACAGTGTTACCTATACTAAATTACCTAAAAACCCAGTGTTTAAATGTAGAAAGGAGCTGGAAAAGGTGGTGCATCTGGGATTAAAAAGAAACATCTTGACTAAAAAAGAAGCGAAGTATCTGATCCCCGAGGCATGTAGGACCCCGATTATTTACTCACTTCCCAAGATCCATAAGGATAAAGCAGACCCGCCCCCAAGACCCATAGTTAATGGGATTGACTCTTTAACCTCTAGAATGGGGGAATATATTGATAAATATCTTCAACCAGTAGTCAAACAAACAAAAGCGTACCTCAGAGACACCAAACAAGTATTACAAATTTTGGAAGGGCTATCAAAAGAGGAAGGCCCATGGATTATGGCATCTGCAGACGTTTCGTCACTATATACAATAATCCTACACCATCAAGCGTGTGAGGCAGTGAAGTGGGGCTTAAGGAAATACAGTACTTTGCCATGCGTACAGCGAAAATACTTAGTGAAATGTTTGGACTTTTGCCTCAAGAACAGCTATTTTTGGTATGATCGCGAGTATTACTACCAAAAAACTGGAGTTGCGATGGGAGCGAAGTTTGCGCCCAGTGTAGCTTGCCTTTATATGTCTCAATGGGAAGAGGATGCGATACTACCTGGCAAACCTGAAGAGTTAATACTATATAAGAGGTATATAGATGACATCCTCATACTCTGGAAAGGAGACATAGATAGCCTAACCTTATTCCTGGAGACACTGAATCGCAATGACAGAAATATTAAATTATCATGGGTAGTTAATAGTGAATCCATCTCTTTTCTTGATCTAGAAATATTGCAAGAAAACGAAACTCTACGCACAAGAACGCACTTTAAGAATGTGGACAAAAACAGTTATTTGCCAATCATGAGCTGCCACCACAAAAACTGGTTGTGCAATATTCCAAAAGGGCAGCTGATGCGATTGCGCAGAAATTGCACAAAAACGGAAGAATATCTGACACAAGCAGAGAAGATTGGCCACAGGTTCACAAATAAAGGATATAAAGACGAAGAAATTAGAATGAAAATCTTAGAAGTTAAAAATATGGATCGCATGGAGATGATTAAAGACAAACAAATCCCTAAGCTGGAAGCAGGCAAAGTACCAATCGTTCTGAATTATAATGCCCAATATAAGAAAATAGAGGCAATTATTAAAAAGTACTGGTATATTTTACGCTCAGATGTGCATCTAAAAGACCTTCTACCCCAATTTCCCAAGTTCGTGTACAAAAGGGCACCAACATTGAGGGATAAGATCGTCCGGAATGTTCCTGACCCACCATACAATGGTGTGACTTTTTTCACAGGAAAGGGTTTTTTTCCATGCAAGCGGTGTTTCGCGTGTACAAAAACAAAACGCCCACCCGAAAAAAGATTCAAATTTAGCTCCACAAGCACTGGGAATTCCTATGATATTAAAGAGTTTATTTGTTGTAACACTGAAGGGGCCGTTTATGCCCTACAATGCAGTTGCGGCCTACAGTATGTAGGCCGCACCAAGAGACCGCTGAGGGTTCGCATAAAGGAACATATTAAAAATATAATGAATGGATTTGACAAACACAGTGTGTCAAAACATTTTCTAACACACCATAATAAGGATCCCACCCACCTCACATTTTGGGGGATCGAGCCCTACAGAAAGCATTGGAGGGGGGGGCATAAAGTGAGAACGCTCAGCCAGCTAGAATCTAAATGGATTTTTACCTTAGACACTTTCAAACCTCAAGGACTCAACATAGAATTTGATCTTAACTGTTTTATCAGCGATTTTTAGGTAATTTTAGATATTTTATTATGAATTTGAATTTTATATATTTAAAGCATTATGATATACAACATCTTGCCTGTTACTGTACTCTACAATGATATACTGAAAGGGGTGTGTTTGGAACTCTGGACTTCATTTCCGGTACCCATCCCCCAAATCGCATATATATGCGTCCTTTTGATATCTTGATCATCGCTTAAAGTGTCGGGAGCATCTTTAATTTTATTTTATCTTAATATGAAAAATATTATGTCACACTATTCTAGATATTTTACTTACTAACCAGTACCAATATTTTAATAATTTATAGGAAAGATTTAGAGTCAATATGTCTTTTACCAATTAAAGAATATCTAATAATTCGCACATTACCCTCCATCTCAAGCCATTTTTTATAATTTTATAATAATTTTTTATGAATTTTCTATTTCTTATTACAATACTAGTTCAATTTTAAGTTTAATTTTAAACCAGCTCACGAACGAACTGTGGTCCCGTCGTTCCAATAGCAAGTGAATGTGTTTACATTGCCACTGACATTAAGAATGCTATTAGGGAGATCCCGGGTTATTGTTTGAATAAACATAACCACCAAATGTCCCAATTAGGCTTGAAGCCAGGTAAGTGGACACAGATCTACCTAATACACGAACAGACTATTTCTGTATCTATAGAAAATACGACCGTGAAGCGCACAGAACCGGTCGTGAAGGTAGTCTATCACAAAATGGCCGTCTAACTAGAGTCGTGCCTGCGAATAGTATTAAATAGGATTGACTACAGGAAAATGGCCGCCCATTACAAAGACTATTTAAACGTTCGTCCACCTCCTATGCATTAGTCCCTGATGAAGTCACGTGATCAATGACGATACGCGTAGGATTGGCCTAGGAGGATACCGGAAGTGACGTCCGGGGTACGAACGAGGAAGCCGTTCGTTGTTTGTTAGTGAAAAAACCGCTTGATTTTTACTGTATAAGTGTGAGTACCCAGGACTTAGTTCCTTTTTATAATAAAGCATTTGTGTGAACGTACTTCACTATTGGAGCCCCCCTCTCTCTTTCTTGGGTCTGATTTGCGATCCCTTGCGGAATTTCTGGAGGAAAAGGTTTTGGGGGCGCCCATACTACATTTAGGATATACACCGCAAAGTGTTGAAGTTCCCCTACACCTATTGAGGATATACACCCCATTTGAGGACACAACTGCTGCACTGGAGTATTTTGCTGTCTTACTGACAGCAGTGAGGTAAGGTACCCACTGCACTCAGTGTGTGAGCACCCACGTTTAAGGAGCTGAAAAATCACTGGTGGAATCATCCCGGGGTTGTTTATAGGATTCATTTCTTCACATAGCACAGCGTGGACTTATTTCATCTTCTGCATGAACTTTATGATTTAGCCTTTGTACACTCATTTAGAGACATTTTTATCACGTTTGCTGGACTATTATCTTTTGTATTTTGTGATAATAATTTTTTCATACACCGTTTTTTATATTTTTATTGTATATTTTTATATATACTCTTTTTTGCACATATGCTGGCACTTGTATGCACTTTCATGGACTGACACAGATTTGTTTGATGTCACGATTCTTTTGATAATTTTAAGACTTGCGATTTTTTTCTTGTCACTTTATCACGAGTATATAGATTATTTTAGCTTCTTCATTTTATGAATAGTAGTAGGAAATAGCTTCAAGCACTGTATTATTCACTTGGTATTTATTTTAGAATTAATGGAATTTTTAATCGCATGAGCACATTTTCAAGATTTTATGCGATTATTTAGTGATTTTAATTTTAATCACATGAGTGCGTTTTCAAGATTTTATGAGATTATTTATTAATTGTGTTATTAGACTTAATTTATTTTATGTGGAGCGCAACACCATCTATTTACTATATACTCGAGTATATACGGTACCTATATCTATATATATAGGCATATTTAAATGCAAATTGCATGTTATTTTTCTATAAAAATATAGTTTAATGTAAAGATATTATCTGTAATGGATACAAATATTTCACCTTAGAACTCAGCACCTTGCATTGCTTTCCATGTTTTCTTTTTAATATACAATCTGTGTTTTGTAGCTGGTGTGAACAGGTGTTATGTTTTTGTTGTCTGTGATGTCTAAAATCCTTACAACTCTCTCCTATGTCTCTGACTTTACATAAGGGTAATGGGGTATAAATTGAAGGCAAAGCAGCAGTGCGCACATAGCAAAAAACCTGACTGGAGTCACTTTTTCATAATTTGGTTATCTTGCACAACACATACTATATATCCATGTCTCTATTTTTATCAAAGCAGCAACGTTTTCCAGACTGGATACATCTGACTCAGCTAAGAGTCACTAAACTACGAGTTACGTGTCCTTTTTTTTTATAGTGATTACTATCCCACCATCTGTTGTGTTACCATATGTATGCTTAAACTTTCAGTATTTTTAAGAAATTAGAGTAAAGGGAACATTAGATAATGCATGCAGACAAGATACACTGTCAACTTAGGAATCAAAACAAAGTGCATTGAAGCGGAGGCTGAACTGACTGCAGCATGGTGGTGTCACCCGTTTGCCTGCAGGGAGAGTTGTGGAATTTTTAGAGGAAAGTGCTGTGTGGATGTTGCTGGGTGGAATGTAACAGATGGTGTCTTGGAAGGGAGACTCGAGCAAAGCTGGTACTAACTATATAAGTGAACAGCATGTCAATTTTCAGAAAGATGAGTTTGTTCACTGATACACTATCTTTGCTGAGTTAATGTTTATTTAAAGAATATGTCTGCCTGTAAACCATCAATTCAGCAAGAGATGATATATTTGCTGCCAGTGCATTTTTTTCCTTTTTGCTACATATCATGTGTTCACTTTACATACGTGCAATTCATCCAGACTCATAGGGAGACAAGGTGCCAGTTCCTCTAAAAAGTGAGTTCTGTGTTTCCTCTAAACATTCTACATATGCCTTTTTCTATTTTTCTTTTACTGTCAGGCTGACCACACCTTAAAGACTAAGTTCACCTTTTTTTTTTCTAAATTTCCTTATCCCTTATGTACAAATATAGCATTAATGTACTTATTTTGCAAAAATAAAACCGCTTTCCATTTACACACGCTCACCTCTCTCTACCAATGGCTGTTAAAAACCCTGCTCCATTACTTCTGTCTTACATCCTGAACAGACTTGAGGTCATGACAAAGGCATGAGTTGACCAACTGACCTTATTAGCACACACTCTGCATCATCTACCCTCAGCTGGTCAACTTCTTTCTGTGTCAAGACAGTAAGGCAGGGGTAATGGAGCAGGGTTTTTAACAGCCACTGGAAGAGTGAGATAAGCGTGTGTAATATAAATGGAAAGCTTTTTTTATTTTTACTTTACATTGAAGTACATTAATACTATATTGGTACATAAGGGAGCTGTCATTTAGAAAACAAGAAAAGGTGAACTTAGACTTTAAAGTTACAATTCCTTCTTCCCATTCAGTGTCTGATGCCATCTCTGATGTTATTTTCACTCATTAAACTATATGTGACTTACTTAAGGTGACAATAATGCTAAAGCTTAGCCCCTCTGTGATGCTTTCAATACCTAAATTTGTTTTTACACCAGTCCCTTGGAACCTGGGCACAGAGCAGGGTCTAGGCTTCTCTTTAAGTCAAAATTAGGCCTCACTTCCTTTTCATTCTAAGCCCTGTCCCTGTCATTGTCATTTATCTGTTGAAAGACACGCCTCTCATCGGGTTCTTGAACAGTCAACATCTGCCTTGACACAATCCATGGTACTTGGATTAAGTTGACTGAATAACCCATGTGGCAGTAAGGCTTGATTCACACCTATGCATTTTTAGTGCTTTTTGCATTTTGCAGATTTGAATTACAGTCCATTTAACATTGTTTCCTATGGAACATGTTCTGTTGTGCAAATCTGCAAAATGCAAAAAGCACTAAAAATGCATAGGTGTGAATCAAGCCTAAATGCTTAGTTATATTCTTTACACTCATTAGAACTGAAGATAATGCTTGGGTGAGTAGTGCTCCATGGGTGTCAGATACGCTCCTATTTTACATGAACTAGATTTGGGGATTTCTGGGACATTACAGATACTCCTGTATAAAATCAATTTACAGCAGGACAGACCCTTTCCTGTTTCCCTATCTCCTATTGATAAACTATTTAAAGTCCAGTAGGTTTTCAAGTGCTAGATTCCCACGTAAGTGAGTCTTGATCTTTGCGTCCGAGGGCTTACAACCCTACATCTATTTTGCTCAAAGCAAGTTGACCATGTGTGGACAGTGAGCACTACTGTGGTAGGGATTTATCATCCCTTAGTGGGAAATCACTGTCTTCATCAACTTATACGTTGACCTACTAGAATGGTTGCATCATGTAAATTGCATCACATTTTAACCACTTCCCGACCAGCGCACGACGATGTACGTCGACAGAATGGCACGGGCAGGCATATTGGCGTACAGGTACGTCCAATATTCAATGCCGCCCTGCCATCGGGAGCATGCCGCCGGCGGCGCGCTCCTGCGCTGGCCGGGACCCCCGTGAGTCCGGTCGCAGGACCCGCGGACTCGATCGCCGCGGGCATCCCTGCGATCGTCTCACGGAGCGGCCGAATGGAGGAAATGCTGTGTAAACAACATTTCTCCATTCTGCCTAGCAACTAGTGACGCTGATCTCTGCTCCATGTGATTGGAGCAGAGATCAGTGTTCACTAAATGAAAGCCCAACCCCCCCACAGTTAGTAACACACCCCTAGGAACACTTAACCCCTACACTGCCACCCACTGGTTAACCCTTTCACTGCCAGTGTCATTTACACAGGAATCACTGCATTTATATAGCAGTGATTACTGTATAAATGACAATGGTCCCAAAAATGTGTCAAAAATGTCCGATGGGTCCCCCACAATGTCGCAGTCACAATAAAAATTGCTGATCGCCGCCATTACTAGTAAAAAAATAAATAATAAAAAATTATTAATAAAAATGCTATAAAACTATCCCTATTTTGTAAACGCTTTTGCGCAAACCAATCAATAATCGCTTATTGCGATTTTTTTTACCAAAAATATGTAGAAGAATACGTATCAGCCTAAACTGAGGGAAAAAAATGTTTTTTTATATATTTTTGGGGGATATTTATCATAACAAAAAGTAAAAAATAATGTGTTTTTTTCAAAATTGTCGCTCTATTTTTGTTTATAGCGCAAAAAATAAAAACCGCAGGGGTGATCAAATACCACCAAAAGAAAGCTCTATTTGTGGGGAAAAAAGGACGTCAATTTTGTTTGGGAGCCACGTCGCATGACCGCGCAATTGTCAGTTAAAGCGACGCAGTGCCGAATCGCAAAAAGTGGTCTGGTCTTTGACCAGCAAAATGGTCCGGTCTGCAAGTGGTTAATTTTGTTTATGTAATACTTTTAAACTTGATCTAATATATATATATATGATTGAAGTTGTTGATGCCCTACAAAGTCCCATTCAGAGTTTTTTTTTGTGTGCCGAATGCTTGGGTGAGTAGTGAAATGTCTTCAACATTACAGACCATGCCAAGTTGAGTGTGCCTAACTTCTACCAGGCAGGAGAAGGACCCAAAACACACAAAACACACAACAAAAACAGTCACTCAAACAGAAGGACGTCAGTATTTATGCAGTACTTCTGAATAATTATTTCAGCGTTCTGATCTTATCTTTACTGAAATGCTGTGGCGTGATCTAAAGCAAAGCAGGCCATTCAAGCAAGACTCCTCAAATATATATGAATTGTGACAGATTTTGATATAGCTTCATGCTACCGATGGATGGATAGCTCTCTACTTGTACCAGTTCCACTCATGACCGACCTCACAAACACACACACAAACACACACACACACACACTAGAAGCAACTCTCATAAACATCAGAAACAAATAGTATGCCAGATTTGTGGAGTGCATGACTAATAGTTGTCCTTTGGACCTATTCTCCCACCTGAGCTGTGGATCTCTGCAGCTCCTTCTGAGTTACCTTAGGATTCTTGGCTGCTTCTCTGATTAATGCTCTCTTTGCCCGGCCTGTCAGTTTAGGTGGACGGCCATGTCTTGGTAGGTTTGCAGTTGTGCCACACTCTTTCCATTTTAAGATGATGGATTGAACAGTGCTCTGTGAGATGTTCAAAGCTTGGGATATATTTTTATAACCTAACCCTGCTTTAAACTTCTCCACAACTTTATCCCTGACCTGTCAGGCGTGTGCCTTGGCCTTCATGAGGCTGTTTGTTCACTCTGGTTCTCACCAGGTTCAGGTTCTAACAAACCTCTGGGGGATTCACAGAACAGCTGTATTTATACTGAGATTAAATTACACACAGGTTGATTTTATTTATTAATTAGGTGACTTCTGAAGGCAATTGGTGACACTAGATTTTAGTTGGGGTATCAGAGTAAAGGGAGCTGAATACAAATGTCACACTTTTCAGGTATTGATTTGTAAAAAATGTTGACACCTGAATATGACAGCTATATGAGTTTGCTTGAAATTCCACTTCAGGGATTAATATGGGGTTGGTCCTCTCTTTGTGGCTATAACAGTTAACACTCATCTGGGAAAGCTTTCTACAATATTTCAGAGTGTGTATTTGTGAATTTGTGCCCATTTAGCTAAAAGAGTATTTCTAATGTCATATAATAATATTGGACATGAAAATGTTAGGTAGGGTTGCGTTTAGGGCTCAAAGAAGGCCACTTGGGTTTCTTCACACTAAACTCATCAAATAATGCCTTTATGGACCTGGCTTTGTGAACCTAAACTCAATCACTTTACGGGGTGTCCACATACAGTACGTTTGGGCATATAGTGCATTTATCTATGTCAACAGTAATGAATATATTATATTAATGTTTTAGTGGCATGTGCATTATGCATTCCACAACACTTAGCATATTTTCTGATTGGTTGATTGACTCTTTTGATTGATTTGTTGAATAATGGATGTCATAGCTCATAAATGCATAGGTTTAACTATATTGATTAAAGGGAAGAGTGACCTTGTGTCCTTGGAACCTGTAAGAAAAAAGCACAGACAGTTTATCAATTTGTGGCCAATCTTACAACATATGATTCTGAGATTCTGTTATTTTTAGTTGTCATTAGGCACATTGCAGCAATAATTCTGCTTTTAAAGTAATAACAGTTCTATTAATGAAATAAAAACTAGGAAGAAACATTTAATGAGCATTTGGGATGATGCAGTTCACAAATTAATAGCTTAAAGATATAATTTGTGAGCCACAAATGAGTACTGAAATTACACTAACAACATAAAATTAGAATTAACAGTAATTTACAGTCCTGGGTCAGTCCTGGAAAAACAATTTTGTATATCTGTATTTAAAAACTGATACTTTTATTACCAAATTGCATTATTTTAATTAGCATAATTTTCCCAGCACCTGGCATAGCTGCTAGTGCATGTCAACAATACTTCTCATCCTCCAATAGATAAGCTTGGTAGAAATATGAATTATGAAGAATTTAAAATAAATTCAATTAAAAGGACAACACATTTCACACAGTTATCGAGTCAACAAAAAATGCTTTACTGATTTTTTTAGGGGCTAAGTTAAGGGCACATTAAAAATGCATAAGATGTCCAAGTTACTTCCATTACTTTCATTAGCGATAAATTTTCAATTTACTTGTTTTGAAATAACACTTAAAATTATCAAATGAAATGTGAAAGCGAAAAGAAATCAGGGTCAAAAATTCAAGATTGAAAGTGTAATTATATTTATGTATGGAGGTTCAAGGTACGCCCTTTTAGCAAGTTTATATTTTACACAAGACACTCGTCGATTTGTGCATGCAGAAGTAAGAAAGGTAACACCAACGTATTATATATTTTTAAATGTTATCTTATTTTCTGGTAAAAAAAATGTTCATATACAGTTAATTATGGAAACATAACTGAGGACTAATGAATTACAGGTTGGTACTGATAGAAATCACAAGATTCCCTATGGGAATGTGGCCGATTCCTCACTCTCTACTACATAACTGGCAGAACCTTATTTTACTTTCTATAGTGGCTCATGATTTGTTAACTTTAAAATTCCACTGTAAATCATTATTAGTTTCCATTTCAGTATCAGTCAGAAGGTAAATACTTAGAGTTACTGAAGTAATAACTGGAGCATTAAAACTGATTCAACATTTTTCCCTGTGTCTCTTTGCTGGGTTTCCACACCAGCAGGCAATGTAACCCCAAATTGTTCACTGTTCGCCAAACAGGCGAACAGGCAATGCTCGAGTCGAACGTGAGTTTGACACATACTCGAAGCTCATCCCTAATTAGGAGCGCAACACCATCACTTTATCGCTGATTTTATACTGAGGATTGTTTGACTCACACGGTGTCTGCAGCACCCTATATTTATACCTTACTATCCCATAGTAGCGCAGGAGTACTTACTATACATATGAAAAAAAAGTCAGGTAGAATTGGCGCTATACCCTCAAATAAAATGTGTGTCAATATGTGGAACTCTATTAATTAATAAAATGATTCCTAATCCGTGCAATTGGTTAAACAGTTATACATCCATACAAATAAAGGTTGTGAAGAAAAAATTAAATAAATAAAAATTGGTGATGTAAACCTAGTGAAAAATACTGAAATAAATAAATAAATGCAATATTATTATCCTATAAACATAAAATGCCGACAAGTCCTTTGTAATATATTAAACAGTTCATAATCCAAATGAATTATATTGCGCTCACCAGATCTTTACCCCTATTGGGGGAAAACCGACTTCACAGTGTATAGCCCCTGTGTCGCTCTCTATCATCTCCCTGGGAATTTGGTTATTCATCCATCCACAGTTTAGATTGTCATTTAAACGTTACATGTAAAAAGGAGGAGAATCCATAGTGTAGTATGTCTTTAAGAAAGGTTTATTGAAAACAGAAAACTACTCACATCTTATAAGAGCAAGATTCACTATAAGAAATCCTCACACTGCCAGCTGCTGCGGTGCATTCAAGAGAGGTCACTTCTCTATAGCCACGCCTACCGGTTTCGTCGTGCTGACATCATCACATGCTAATAATCCCCGCCCGTTTTCGGGGGGGGGGGGGGGGGGTATACCAAGTAGAGGCAGCTCGTACCTTAAAACATCTTAAGACATTTAAGAATTTTTCAGTAGTATCACAATTTTATATGTAATCTCACTTTTTTCCAAACACCGATTCAGGGCTATTATATATACACATATATATTTTTTCAGCAGGAGGTCCCTGCAAAAGGGTATGGACACTAATATCTTAACTATTTGTATAACAATGATAGCAATTTTATAGCGCTAACAAGTTGAGGATTAGTGGCAATAAATATATTAACTTAAAGGTATAGCGCCAATTCTACCTGATTCCTTTTTCGCTTACTATACATAGTCATTTTACATTACAAAACCGGAAACCTGCATTACATCAGAGGGTGGTGGGGTCACCCACACGTCATTGGGGAAGCCAGGCTTTCCCCCCTGCGTCAGAGGGGGCGGGGTCAGGTGACGGGTCGCCCCGCCCTCCTCATATAAGAAATGTCAGGCTGCCGGGATCCCCGCAGTGTCTCCGCCAGTGGAGACAGAGGATAAATGGACTGTGCTGTGCTGGACTGGAGGGAGAGATCACCCATCGCTGGCCCCCGGAGACATGATCATCCGTCGCTGGATAGCAAGAGTGGATTACCACCGCTGCAATCTTTTTTTAATTTGTTTTATTTTTAATAAAGGACTTTTTCAAAAGTGTGTTTGTCTTTTTTAACATTCTTTTACACTTTCTTTGTGAAATGGTAGGGGTACTTTTGTACCCCCTTACCATTTCAAACAGGAGGGGGGCCGGGATCTGGGGGTCCCCTTGTTAAAGGGGACTTCCAGATTCTGATAAGCCCCCCGCCCACAGACCCCCACAACCACCGGCCAGGGTTGTGGGGATGAGGCCCTTGTCCTCATCAACATGGGGACAAGGTGCTTTGAGAGGTCACAGACCCCCAAAGCATCCTCCCAATGTTGAGGGCATGTGGCCTGGTACGGTTCAGGAGGGGGGTGCTCTCTCATTCCCCCCTCTTTTTCTGTGGCCTGCCAGGTTGCGTGCTCGGATAAAGGGTCTGGTATGGATATTTAGGGGGAACCCCACGTCATTTTTTTTAAATTTGACGTGGGGTTCTCCTTAATATCCATACCAGACCTGAAGGGCCTGGTAATTGAATTTGGGGGAACCCCACGCTTTTTTTTATCAATGACTTTCAATGACTTCTCTGTATTATGGGGAGCTGACAATTCATTATAGCCACGAGTGATTTTAAATGACTTTTTTTCCTGCACTGGCACTTTGTGCAGGGACAGTTCTAAGCACAGGAAACATGTGCCCCTTTACAGGCATACTATACACACCCCCCAGGTACGAAATTTAAAGGAATATTACACTTGTATTGTTTCACTTTAAGCATTATTAAAATCAGTGCTCCCGAAAAAAACTGCCGTTTTTAAAACTTTTTTTTGCATTGGTACATGTCCCCTGGGGCAGGACCCAGGTCCCCAAACACTTTTTAGGACAATAACTTGCATATTAGCCTTTAAAATTAGCACTTTAGATTTTGAACGTTCGAGTCCCATAGACTTTAATAGGGTTCTAAAGTTCCCACAAAGTTTAGGTCTGTTCGCAGGTTCTGGTGCGAACCGAACCGGGGGGGGGGGGGGTGTTTGGCTCATATTTTACTCCAAATACAATAAAAATTATTAATCTTGAGACAATGATTCTTATATGTGAAACAAACATATAAAATATATATATATATTGCCGTCTCTCCTACGTGGCAAACAAAATATCAAATAAATATATAAAAAACATATACCAAATAAGGGCTCTGTAGCTCAGGGTATAGCCAGGCATGATCAGCCAGGTATTGCAGGTGATAGAGGGGTCCAAATTAAACAGCACAAGCACTGTGCTGTATAACATGCTTTAAGCGAACATGATTTTTTTTTCTTTTTTTGGGGGTTAACAAACACAGGTAAATACAGAAATACACTGCACCCCAACACATGAATTCGCCCAAAAAGTGAATAATAGAGATCATGTACAATGTATAAGGAATTGCTTAAATAAAATACAAAATTAATTAACTGTATATCAAACGATGCCATAAATAAACAGTTCAAATATTTTATAAATGTTCCAGTGTTTTTTTTGTTTTGTTTTTTAGAACTGTGCTCTTACAGTGAAGTCCATATAATACATTATATCTACACTCACTCCCAAAAATGTGCCAGAAACACCATCCAATGACAAACATCCTTTTTCATCCCGTGCTTACAATTACTGACACATGCAGGAACCTGGACTTAGGAGCTACTGTTGCCTGAACATAATCACTTTATTTACTCTAAGCTGTACATTAGCTTGCAATAGGCATATATGGTAAGTACATTTGGGATTTGGTATTGACTTGTGGAGTCATTACTAAATCCTGATAGTTTTTTATTAAATTAAGCCTGATAATGTACAATGCAAAGCAATCTAATTAGTACAATGTAATGAACAAACTTGATGTCGACAATGTGTCATTGTAAAAGAGTATTACATTTCTGTACATGTTCTAGAAATTAATATGTATTTTCGTACTCTACATTCTTAAAGGGAAGCTACTGTATATAGGGGTTTTTTTGCGTATACATTTGTTTTAATCTATTTTTTATTATTATTATACAGGATTTATACAGCTCCAACAGTTTACACAGTGCTTTACAATATAAAAGGGAGACAGTACAGCTACAATAAAATAACATACAAGAGGGTTAACGACTTAAAGTGGATGTAAACCCGAGAATTTTTTTTTTTGTCTGGCACAATATAGAGTATGGGATTTCAGATCAGCTGTGCCCAGTCTTGCCACAAAGAGTTAATCCAGCTCTGAGCAATCCTCATATCTTTTTTCAGTGAAATAAAACAGACAAATTGTGAAATCTTTGTCCGTTCTTCCCCCTTGCTGTGATTGACAGGTGATTTACATATCTCTTGCACTAGCCTAAGACATGCATTATTTTTTTAATTCCCACCCCCACTCCTTTCTTCAGCAGCTCTGCAAGGATTGGCTTTTCCACACCTTAGCATGATTCATGTGGGGACTTTTCTGGGTTTTGACTGGATGTTAGTGATCATAGGAGAAGATCAGTGTAAGAAATACACAGGAGAAAATGCATGTTGATAAGGGGAGTGTAGAGATGGGCGGGGCGTCTACTGACATCACGACTCCACCCACTGAGCCCTGGAAAACAGACCCACCCACAAAATCTGCAGTTTTTCGAGTCTCATAGCAGACAGAGGGGAGACATTTGGCAGATAAGTATACATGCAGGAGGTATGTATATCCTTCTAGATAACCAATATTGCAGTAGTTTAGAAAGGATGAGAGTGAGTTTACATCCACTTTAAGGACCAAGCCTAATTCTGAAATGTGTTGTTTACAAGTTAAAATCTGTAATTTTTGCAAAAAAATTACTTAGAACTCCAAATATTATAAATATATATCTCAATATAATCTCAATATTTCTTTATTATTTTCAGTAAAGTGAACAAGATATACGTTTGTTACAGTATGTCTATTTCTATTTCAAGGTGTAGTAATGCCAGTGCAGGATAAGGGGTCGTTGAAACCTGTGATATAATGGAGATTAGGGCAAATATTTGTTTCCAGAATTAGCTTCGGGATCTGCAAATCCATAGTATGTGTGCTATGGTACCAGTACTTCCACAAGACCTCCAGCAGGTAGGAGGATGTCCTGATGTTGTGTATGTGTAGAAGTTGTGTATTGGTTCAGGAATTTTTGCCTCGGTAGAGATTTTAGATTTTTGAAGTGGGAGATCTTCATGAATGTAAAGGCTTCCGTGTGGGGGATGTTGTATTCAATTTGGAGATTTGTAAAGGTTTTTAGAGTGTTGTTAGTGTTGTAGAGATCTGAGATATCAGTTATCTTTTGTGTCTGCCAGTTTTGTAAGTTTAGATTTGGTAATTGCGAACCAATCAATATACGCTTATTGCGATATTGTTTACCAAAAATATGTAAGAATACATATCTGCCTAAAACTGAGGAAGAAATTTGTTGTTTGATATATTTTTTGGGAATATTTGTTATAGTGAAAAGTAAAAAATATTGCTTTTTTTTCTCCAAAATTGTCGCTCTTTTTTTGGTTTATATCGCAAAAAATAAAAACCGCAAAGGTGATCAAATACCACCAAAAGAAAGCTCTATTTATGTGTAAAAAAGGACATAAATTTTGTTTGGGTATAAGGTAGCACG
This sequence comes from Lithobates pipiens, assembly GCF_037356315.1. NCBI lineage: Eukaryota > Metazoa > Chordata > Amphibia > Anura > Ranidae > Lithobates > Lithobates pipiens. Next base: position 68,372,926 of record NW_027507903.1, read on the forward strand.
ACCACGCAATTGTTAGATAAAGCGATGCAGTGCTGTATCGCAAAAAAGGGCTTAGTCAGGAAGGGGGTAAATCCTTCTCCGGCTGAAGTGGTTAATTAGACAGACCATGCCTAGAGGACTTTTAGTGGATTAGCAACTCAAATTACTGAAAAGAATTGCTTAGCTGCAGCTGAGTCTGTTGTAATGAGCATCGCTATCTTAATTATAACAATCTAACGCATATATAGGAATATTGTCTTTGAAAAATACAAGAGTACCATATGCATTGTTCTTCTATTAATTGAATATGCATATATGTTAGGCAATAGTTAAAATCGAAAACGTATCTAGCTTCACCTTCAGACTCAATATAGTTTTATAATTAATCGTATTAAACCAACCAATGGAAAGCGTGACTAATGTAACATTTAAACACATGTGAGGAGACAATAGGAGCCATTGCAATTCAATTTCTGTTATGATAATAAAAGCTTTTCCCATCACACAAACATAAAGTGAAGGAAGAAAATATGGAATGAGAGATATAGGTTTCTTTGGGTAGGTCACATCCTGAGAAATTACATCCTAATTAGACTATGCAAATCACTTTGTGTGTTTTGTGTTTTATGAATAAAGTATCAGGGATATTGGCTTGTTATAGAACACTTTTCATTTTGATTTTTACAATCTTATCTCAGCAATGTGTGACTATAGTACCAAATTAGGAATATGTGTTCATCTTAATTGCCTTTTTTTTCAGCCATGGTTCTTCTGTGTATAACAGAAAATGCTAATTATTTTTTTCTTTATAAAATAATATTAAATTAAGCTTTGTTTAGCACAGATGCAGTAAAAATGAAGGTTTATGAAAACATTTAAAGAAATGTAAGCGTATCTCCAACCACAAGGGATTGTTCTTGATGGGCAGGGAGCAGGGTCCTAGGACACTAATCTTAAAAAAGGATTCCAGGTATGGATGTTTTATACATAGTTTCAGTGGTCCCTATATTTTATAGCTGGCTGATACTCCTGGAAGCTGCAAATCACTTGGTCCTGTGAGACTACCCTGCTGAATTCTGAACACAGAAGGTCAAAGCATTTTCAGAATGGCAGGTATGGCACTGTTCTTAGGAGTAAATATATCCTTAAGGCAGAAGTCTAAGTGATCTAATATTTACAATTTTGTCAGTGACTCAAAACCCAATTAGAGTATGCTTAGTGTGGTAGTATGGTACACCACCAGCAGAAGGATGCAGGGTTCTCAACCAGGCAGGTTGATGGGCTCCAGGGGAGTTGTTTATTTGGGAGGAAACTGGCTTTTCAATTTCCTCATTGTTTACAAAAATCCAGTTGGGGACCTGGAGCCCGGAGATTCCATAGTGTTATGGGTGGGACGGAATCTCCAATCCTGGGACCGGGTTTTGGGAACAGCCAGAAGTCTGGCTGGGTGATTAAACAGGTGGGTCCTGGGCTTATATCAGAGCCAAGACCAGGGTTCTGGGCTCCACCTTCCTGAGGAGTCCAGGCAAGCAAGGGAGAAGCATGCATGCATGCATGCATGCATGCATGGTATAGTCAGAGGGTCCAAAGCTGTGGGCTGAGCAGCAAGGAAGATGAAAAAAGGAACAGTAGTTGTACGAGATCTCTGTTATATGGCCAAGAGGGCGGAAGTGTAAAGCCTAAACGGCAGTACTGCTGAAGAGAGCCAGGTGGCTTGGTATTTTTCTGTTTATTATTACATTGTTGCTGTGGAAAGCTGAAACCCCTGTGTGGGCACCCTCCTGTTATTGGACTTGTTTTCTTTTTTTCATTTAATAACAGTGGGCCAAGAAGCCCTTAAATGGCATGACTGGCGTGGACTCTGCTCACTGGTGTGCTATACACAGAAGCTAAAGAACCCCCAAATATCACAAGTGAGCATAACTCCTCGCATATACCAGTGAGCTATTGCCAGAAACTGCCTGTGCTCTGCAGTGTGTGCAGCAGGTGGTGTACCTGGAAGGGAGAGGCCCCTTAAAGAGACAGTGCTCCTGTTGTTGCTCTGTGCAGTGGAGTGTCCGCAAATATGGAGAGTCCACCAGTGGTTGAATCGGCTGTAGATTGGTGCAAGAGGCACCTGGCAGGAATGGACCAAGCTAAAGTGGAAGACAAGCCAACCTTCGTTACAAAGAGAGAGCTGCCGGATGTCCATACCTGGGAGAGAGGTGTTGTTGCCCCTGGCAACGCTGTTGTAGTTAAACCAGCAGCTGTTGCAAAAAGTGTGAAACTGACACAGCTTGAGACAGCGGAGGGAAGCCTGGGTTATGTGCCAGAAGAGAGGCTGATAAAAGGCCGGGACTGAGAATGGTTGCCCATAGCAACACAGAGGAGGCCAGTGGGGCTGTCTGCGGACCATGGGGTATGCCTGCCAAGGATCGTGGCTTCCGGAGGAGCCAATACAGCATGTTTGAGGGATCCAGCAAAGTTTTGCTGGGAGAGTGCGGTCTCCCATGGCAACGAGAGTGAAAGTGGTGCCGGAAAGGAGGAGCTGCAGGGGAGATTTGGCTCAACGTCCCCACAAAGAGGCCTGTGCATTTTTGCCAGCTGGGAGTCACCAGGAGAAAAGCACCCTGGGAAAAAGTTGTCCAATACCATGCATGGAATGTGGCCAGGTGGCTCATGGTATTTTTTCTTGCCCTAGATTATGGAATATGGCTGGAGATACTACTGCTGAGCAAAAGTTTTTATTCGCAGGCTTAGATTCCTATGAAAATATGTTTGCAGTCACCCCTAGCAACAAGAAGGAGTTTCCTTTTGTGTCAGCAGGGGGTGCTAAACAATGGGTGATACCTGCTGTAATTTCATCATGTGGCCACCAGGGGGAGTTGGCCAGTAAAAGTGCAGCAGAGGACTGGTTCTTGAGACGCCGTGCTCAAATGAAGATGGTGACCCCAGCTACTGCGATGGGTAAGACTGTTACTGGTAAATACATGAAGGAGACTGATTATGTGGCTGTGCACACTGGAGTGGAAGTGACCCCAAATGGGAGATCTGCTGTCTATGTGGAAAAAGACTTTGACAAAGCATGCGATTTCTTTTCTTTTTACCATGCCAATAGGGATGGAGGCTTTTCGGCCTCATTTAAAGTCCCAACATTTTTCTTGCAGTTCATGTGGAAAAAGACTTGCCTGGCTGCAGTGCCCTGTCCAGTGGGGAGGCAAGTGGTAAACTTGAATGCGACAATGTGATGGGTAAAACTGCTTATTATAATAGCCAGCTTAGCAGTCTGTTGGACTTTTATGCCCCACTTAAAACGAGAGCTGTTACTTTTACTCACTCAGCCCCGTGGTATACAGATGAGCTTCGTAAGATGAAGGCAGTGGGGCGGGTTCTTGAACGGCGTTTTCGAGCCTCTGGCCTCACTGTCCATAAACAAATTTACCGGGAGCATCAACATCTATATGCACAGTCCCTTAAGGAGGCTAGGTCGCAGTTCTATTCTAAAGTTATACAAAATAGTTCAGGAAATTCTAAGCAGCTCTTTTCAACTATAAATCAATTGCTTAAGCCAAATTCGCCATCGACTACTGCTATTTCGGAAGAGCGGTGTAATGAATTTATGGATTTTTTTAGATCCAAGATTGATCATATCCGTTCCTCTCTGTCTGGTCCTTTGGCTCAAACTGTCCATTTAAACTGTTTTGTGCCACGACAAATGGATCATTTACCAGAGGTGTCATTGGAAGAGGTACAGGGTATTGTTAAGCGAATGAAGCCCACAACCTGTTCCTTGGATCCTTTTCCAACTCCACTGGTAAAAACGTATGTTTTAGTTTTAAGTCCATTGATTACTGCTGTTGTTAATTACTCTTTTCGAACTGGCCATGTTCCTTCCATTTTAAAAAGTGCTGTTATTAGACCACTGCTTAAAAAATCCACTTTTGATCCGGAAGTCCTTTCTAATTATAGGCCTATTTCTAATCTTCCCTTTTTATCTAAGGTACTTGAGAAAGCAGTTGCAAGTCATCTTCAGGATCATCTCAAGCATAACAGCCTTTTTGAAAAATTTCAATCAGGCTTTCGTTTTGCTCATAGTACGGAGACCGCTCTTGTTCGGGTTACAAATGATCTTCTTATGTCATCTGATGCCGGTTCTCCGTCTTTACTTATTATGTTGGATTTGTCAGCTGCGTTCGACACTGTCGATCATGGCATTCTTTTAGATAGTCTTCGTGATAATGTTGGACTAAAAAATTTAGCCTTCAGTTGGTTCGAGTCATATCTTACAGATAGGATTGAACAAACTACATTGGGTCATTTTAAATCTAAACCGCATATGGTTACCTGCGGAGTTCCCCAAGGGTCAGTGCTTGGCCCGATTTTATTTATTCTATATCTTACTCCCTTGGGCCATATTATAAATCGTTATAATATTTCTTTCCATTGTTATGCTGATGATACACAGCTTTATGTAAAAGCTGCAGCTGAAACTCCTTCAGTGCAGTCACCCCTATCAGTCCTTACCGCCTGTCTGGAGGAGATAAAGGAGTGGATGGAACAAAATTTCTTGCAACTAAATAGCTCCAAAACTGAGTTTATTATGATTGGAACATCTCACCAGATTAAATCATCGCTGATAACAAGTATTGCCTTTTCAGGCTCTAAAATTCCAGTTTCGTCTGTCACTAATCTTGGTGTAAAAATGGATTCCCAACTCACTTTTGAAGCTCATATAAATCAAGTATGCAAGACTTCTTTCTACCACCTTCGTAATATCTCTAAACTTCGTCCTATCCTTTCTTTTTCCGATGCTGAAAGATTGATTCATGCCTTTGTCTCCTCCAGGCTGGATTATTGCAACGCACTTCTCATTGGGATTCCGAGAAAGAGCATGCAGAGGTTGCAATACGTTCAAAACTCTGCAGCGAGGATCCTAATGAGAGTGCGGAAGCATGAGCATATCACTCCAATTTTAAAATCTCTTCATTGGCTGCCGGTCTCTACAAGGATTGAGTATAAGGTCTCTCTTCTTGTGCATCAATGCATACATGGACAAGCTCCACCTTATCTTAAGGAACTTCTTAGATTGCAAAATCTACCGCGTTCCCTTCGCTCAACTAATTTGAATTGTTTAGAGGTTCCAAAAACTAGGTTGAAAACCATGGGAGATAGGGCCTTTTGTGCTGCTGCCCCACGTCTGTGGAATGCTTTGCCTGATAGTCTGAGGGTTTCTCAGTCTACTGAAAATTTTAAAAAGGGGTTGAAGATTTTTCTTTTTAGCAAATGTTTTGTAAATTAAGCGGTTTGTTTGTTTTTATTGTAATTATGTAGCACTTTGAGGTCTTTTGATGGAAAGTGCATTATAAATAAAATTTATTATTATTATTATTATTAATATTGTGTTGGCTAAAGTTGATGGTCCAGTTGCTAATGGGCTAATGCAACTCACTAGAGGTAAAAACATTGCTATGAATGCAGTTAAAGATGTGTTATCTCCCCTAGCAGTGGTGACGAAGGCCACAGAGGTGTCCCTAGAAACCCCCAGAGAGCTCTGCGTTTTGGAGCCTGAGGTTGCCTGGGACAGCTATGGTGCCGCTCTGAGGGATAAGGGAGTACCTGACAATGGTGATGACAGGATGTTGAATGTTAAAACTGAAATGTTTGAAAACACTCATGGTGGAAATGGTTTAATGCAGTCTGGCAATGACAGATATGAAAGCATCCATGCATTTAATGAAGCTCCACCAGAGCAAGGTGGTGAGAGTGTGGTATTGCAGCCTGCTCTGGTTAAAAATGTATTTCAACAGTCTGGTTTGAACAAAAATGACATGTGCAATGTGTCTGTTGCTGAGCCACTCTGTCCCTCTGGGAGCGCAGAGATAACAGACTGGGACAGGTGGGCAAAAAACCTGTTGGCTTTGTTGGAAAAGGCCTTTGTTAGTAAGAGTGTAGCAGACATGACTTCTGCCAGATGAAGGACCTGCAGAGCAACTTGTATGCAAGGGTGTACTTGCTACTGTAGATGTGGTTCACGAGATGAAAATGTCAAGTAAGGGCGAATGCACAGAAGAGGTCATGTCTGTAATCCACAAAGGGTATAATGATGTGGTAATGGTTGATGCCATGCCAAATGAGCTAGGGTTGGTGGAAGTGCCAGACGGCACAGAAATAAATTAAGTGATTGTAGTCACAGGTCCAAATGTTTTATGTGATGGTGGTCAGGGGTCAGGGCAGTTGCTGGCAAAGGGTCTCATGCCAGTGGAGTTGGTGTATAGTGAAGCGGCCCAAAACGACCACTCCGCTGGGTGCAGTTCCTCTCCAGACACTGCCCTGCTGAACATGGGAAAAATGAAATATAACAAATGCATTTATATTTCTGACCATGATGAAAAATGCAGCGCATTGGCAATTTTTGATGGCTTGGTTACCATGGATGACAATAAAAATAATGGCGAACGCACAGTAGAGACGTTGTCTGTGACCCACAAAGCTGAGGTTGACATGGAGTGCCCAAGTGACATTGTCACTAGTAATAATCTGGAGCCGTTCATTGATGCTGAGCCTGAAAATTTGCGTATGAGTCCAGCATCTGGCAGCGCTCTGGTGGAGCACCAGGCTGTGGTTACCTCCAGCTGGGAGGATGTTTGTTTGAAAGGTGCAACTTCTCAAGTCTCAGCAAATGAATCTGTCTGCATCCTGAGTGTCATGGAAGTCCCCAGGAAGTACTTAGATCTGGAGTCAAGGGCCTGGTTTATAACCAAAGCATTAAAAGAGATGCTTGAACTTTGGGATGTATACTAGTGTGTCTCCTCCACAGTCTGATGGTCTGGTACTGTGGAGTACCACTAGGTGGCACACTGAATGGCAGGCTGTACAGAACAAAGAACAGGACAGGAATGGTTTATTCCTGAATTTGTTACTAGTGATGGCCGAACGGTTCGCCCGGCGGTCGTTTCGCGGCGAATTTCGGCTGTTCGCAATTCGCCCGATTGGCGGACTATTGCCGCCGTTCGCCCGGCGGACTTCCGTGTTTTCTGTGTAAAAGAACTTTGACCTATGATGACACGTCCATCATGGTGTACAGGACAGCCAATTGAGACATTACAGCACATGGACACTTGGACATTCCCCCTAACTTATAAATACACCCGATCCGGCGGCCATTTTACATTCTTTCTTCTGTCACTATAGGGAGAGGTTGCTGTGTGGAGCAGGGAGAGATTGCAGTGACCCAAATCGCTAGCTATTTGGTACACAAAAGTTCTTTTCAGGACTGGTATAGGTGTTAGGTGTATATAGGTTTGCTGTGCTACTGATTGTTGCAGCAGCCTGAGTGTCTTTTGTCAGTTTAGAGAAAGGGACAGGACGGTGTGTCTGCTGTAGGGACAGTCAGTTTAGTCATTAGCTGTTACTATCAGGTCCACAAAAGTGCTATTCCAGTTATTGTTCCAGTAGCCTCTGTTTTGTCAGTTTATATAGGGACAGGCAGGAAGCAGTGTGTGAGGCAGTGAGGGTCAGTTTAATCAGTAGCTGTTACTATATTAGGTCCACAAAGGTTCTTTTCAGGACTGGTATCAGTGGTATGGTAATAGGCTTGTACACGTATAATATTCTTTCTTCCAAATATAGAAAGAATATTATACTTGACTGCTGCCCTTCTGCTGCAGTCTGCTAATCATTCACAACCTACTTGTTCCACAAAGGTCCTTATAAGGACTGGTAAGGTAATAACCTGGTGTAGGGTGCTATAGTACATAGGGTTGAGTGAGGTACAGTCTGCTATTCTATAAGGACTGGTATAGGTCCACAATACATAGGGTTGAGGTGCACTACTGCTGACCGCTGCCCTATACTGCAGCAGTCCTTCATCGGTATAGGGACTGACGTACAGTCTGCTAATCAGTCACACACAACCTACTTGTTCCACAAAGATCCTTATAAGGACTGGTAAGGTATAGGGTACTACAGTACATAGGGTTGAGTGAGGTACAGTCTGCCATTCTATAAGGACTGGTATAGGTCCACAATACATAGGGTTGAGGTGCACTACTGCTGACTGCTGCCCTATACTGCAGCAGTCCTTCATCGGTATAGGGACTGACGTACAGTCTGCTAATCAGTCACACACAACCTACTTATTCCACAAAGGTCCTTATAAGGACTGGTAAGGTATAGGGTACTACAGTACATAGTGTTGAGTGAGGTACAGTCTGCTATTCTATAAGGACTGGTATAGGTCCACAATACATAGGGTTGAGGTGCACTACTGCTGACCGCTGCCCTATACTGCAGCAGTCCTTCATCGGTATAGGGACTGAGAGTTTTGTCACAGGGTCATTTAAAAAATGACAGGCAGAGGAAGAGGCAGGCCCTTCCGCAGGGGTGGTAGGGGTAGGGCAGGAGCAACAGGCTTGAGCCAAAGTGTGAAGTTGCAGAAGGTGCGTTCAATTCATTTAAAGGACGCACCAGACTTGGTTGAGTGGCTCACTCAGCCTTACTCTTCTGCACCCTCCTCATCCTCTCGATCTGCACCCTCTTCTTCACTCTCTGCTATGTGCACCCCCAAAGACACTACCACCAACAACACCACCACCACCACCACCACATACCTTCCGCTTGAGTCACAGGAATTATTTTCCGATCCATATCAAGACATTTCTGATGCGCAGCCACTCTTGGTATTGGATCAGGAAGAGGAGGTAGCAACAACCGCTACTTAGCAGTCTGACGACAGTACCCAGATCAGCCCAAGGAGGAGGTTGGTCCCCGGTGTTGCTGCCTACTCCAAGATCTCTACTTATAGCGGTGGGGAAGGTGGCGTCGATGATGATGTGTCTAGTGATGTCACGTGGGTGCCCACAAGAGAGGAAGAGGAGGGGAGTTCAGAGGGAGATATGGACCAGCAGATAGGGAGGAGAAGCAGGAATAACTTACATTGCACAGGAGGGACAAAGCAGACTGCAAATGTATCAGGAGCGAGTCATGGACCATGTACGGTCACATCTGGTGCTGCCAGGACACCGGGACATGGCTCCGCAGTGTGGGCTTTTTTTAACGTGTCCGCTGCTGCCATCTGCAATCTTTGCAGTCAACGCATTAGTCGTGGTAAGCCCAACACTCACCTAGGGACGCCCAAGCTCCCAGAACCTATTCGACATGCCAGGTGAGACGTTGCCATGCCGTGCTGTGTCTGTTCTGCCTGGAAGCCAAGAGCCACACTGGCCTGGCACTCCTTTCAGCTTTGCGTTCACAGGCAGATCAGTGGCTAACACCGCTTAATTTGGCAGTTGATAAAGTGGTGTGTGACAACGGTGCCAATCTGCTTAGCGCATTGAAACAGGGCAAAATCACGCATGTGCCATGCATGGCACACGTCTTAAACTTGGCCGTGCAGCGATTCGTTGTCAAATACCCTGGGGTCCAGGACATCTTGCGGCAGGCAAGGAAAATCTCAGCCCATTTCAGAAGATCTTACACGCCCATGGCTCACCTTGCTGACATTCAGCGGTGACACAATCTGTCAGTCAGACGTCTTATTTGCGATTGCCCGACGCGATGGAACTCAACCTTCTATATGCTTGATAGGCTGCTCCAGCAGAAACGAGCAGTTAACGTCTACCTGTATGAACTCTGCGGCAGAACAGGTTCTGGGGAGCTGGGTTTAATTTCACCGCGCCGGTGGCTGCTCATGCGTGACGCATGCAGACTTCTGCGGTCATTTGAGGAGATCACCAAACTGGTCAGTCGCAGCCATGGCGCCATCAGTGACATGGTACCTTATGCCTTCTTTATGGAGCATGCATTGCGTCGTGTCATTGATCAAACTGTTGAGGAGCAGGAGCGGGAAGATGAGGAAGTCGCAATTCTGGATGAATTCCCAGGGGGGCTACTCTATCTGAGACAAGTCAACAACAGGAGTCTGAAGAGGAGTCAGAGGAGGATGGTTTCCGGGGCGGATGAGGAGGAGCAAGAAGCATGCTTTAAACCTTTCTGGGACCCCTGTTGTTGTGCGTGGATGGGGAGAGGAGAATGAAGAGGACGACATTATCCTGGATGATGAGCAGGAGCCAGGCCACCACAGCGCTTCCACTTTAGTGCAAATGGGGGCCTTCATGCTCCAGTGTTTTAATAGGGACCCCCGTATAAAAAGCATAAGGGTCAAGGACCAGTACTGGGTGGCAATGTACTTAGACCCCCGGTACAAACACAAAATGGCGGAAATGCTACCGCCATCACAGAGGGCTGTCAGAATGCAGCACTTCCAGGCATTCTGCTTTTGCGTGAGCTGGCAGAGGAGCAATTCCCACTCCCAGAGAAGGAGTTGCGGGTACCAATCCAACAGCGCCTGCAAGAAGAGGCCGGTTTGAAGATGTGTTGGTGACTTCGGATATGAGGTCATTCTTTCAGCCGAGCCATCGACAGGTGTCATCCGGATCCAGCATCAGGGAATGCCTAGACCGTCAGGTGTCCAACTACATCGGGTTAACGGCCGATGTGGACGCTCTGAGGAGTGATGAACCCCTGGACTACTGTCAGGACGTTCAGCGCAGCAGGGGGGATCGTGACCGATAACACTGTCGTGAGCTAGGCGAGTACGCTTAACTACCTCACATTTCTAAAAATGAATGAGGCATGGATCTCGGAGGAATTCAACACATGTGACCAGTAGACCATGTATATGTCTATAAACAATTTTTTTAATCGAGCACACAGACCTTCTTTCTTCATTTGGCTCACTTCCTTGTCCAAAAAAAGCACACCGTACTATATGCCCGTACCCTCCTCTTTGAAGAGGTTGAATGGTGTCATATTTCTACTGGGTCTGCTTATTTTGAGGGGCTCCCACCATCCCTGTGCTGTGCTGACATTCTCCTGGGGCTGTACCTCTGCTGTGCATATTATGAGGGGCTCCCACCATCCCTGTGCTGTGCTGACTTCCTCCTGGGGCTGTACCTCTGCTGTGCATATTTTGAGGTTCTCCCACCACCCCTGTGCTATGCTCATTATGAGGGGCTCCCACCATCCCTGTGCTGTGCTGACTTCCTCCTGGGGCTGCTTATTATGAGGGGCTCCCACCATCCCTGTGCTGTGCTGACTTCCTCCTGGGGCTGCTTATTATGAGGGGCTCCCACCATCCCTGTGCTTTGCTGACATCCTCCTGGGGCTGCTTATTATGAGGGGCTCCCACCATCCCTGTGCTATGCTGACATCCTCCTGGGGCTGCTTATTATGAGGGGCTCCCACCATCCCTGTGCTGTGCTGACTTCCTCCTGGGGCTGTACCTCTGCTGTGCATATTATGAGGGGCTCCCACCATCCCTGTGCTATGCTCATTATGAGGGGCTCCCACCATCCCTGTGCTATGCTCATTATGAGGGACTCCCACCATCCCTGTGCTATGCTCATTATGAGGGGCTCCCACCATCCCTGTGCTATGCTGACTTCCTCCTGGGGCTGCTTACGGTGCAGGTGTCAGTGCTGTATGTCACGCTGCTGATGTCAGTGCTCTCTATCACGGTGCTGCTGTCAGTGCTGTTTATTACGGTGCTGGTGTTAGTGCTTTATGTCACGCTGCTGATGTCAGTGCTCTCTATCACGGTGCTGGTGTCAGATGACTCTATCACGGTGCAGGTGTCATTGCTGTATGTCACGCTGCTGATGTCAGTGCTCTCTATCACGGTGCTGTTGTCAGATGACTATATCACGGTGCAGGTGTCATTGCTGTATGTCACGCTGCTGATGTCAGTGCTCTCTATCACGGTGCTGGTGTCAGATGACTCTATCACGGTGCAGGTGTCATTGCTGTATGTCACACTGCTGGTGATCATCTCCTGCACCCTCTTCTTTGCCTACCCTGGTCCCTGACCTTCCCTCTCCTCCATTGCCTTCATGCGCTCCACAGTCCTGAATTGTCACAACAATTTCCCATATAAAAAAAGAATGCTTGTAGTTGTCGATCCCAGATTCACCTCATACATGTGTTATGTCATTGGCCATGTGGTGGGACTATGTTTGCACAGCTAGTAATTATTTTGTGGCTGCAAATTTGACCTGTAGGTTTGCGAATTTCGCCTCCCATTGAAGTCAATGGGGCCCGCCACTAACGTTCCGGTTCGCGAACTATCGGCCGCGTTCGCGGTCCGCGTTCGCGAAACGTCCCGTCGGAAGTTCATCCATCACTATTTGTTACTTTTGTTAAAAGTTGCCACTGTGTATACTGCTGGATTATGTCCAGAAGAAATAGTATTTAAGAGAGACTTTAGAGAAATGGAAAATAAGCCTAAAATGTCTGTGGTTTCACCTCCTAACAGCCAGATGGTCCAGGGTGGTGCTGGTCAGTTGTTGGTTAAGGGCGCGTATACTGCACCAGTGGAAAAACCACATGAGATGGAAGGGCCAATTGTAGACCAGAAAACAGCAGAAATCCTGATCGGGGCTCAGATAGAGGTGGCTAAAGGTAGTAGGTTCAGGTGACAAACCTGATAAGGTTCCTGAGACAGGGAAATGGATAAGAAGTGCAATAAAAGAGGTATGTGGATCAGGCTGTGTTGGCAAAGGTCAGGTGGTAGGACAGCTGCCTGCAGAATGGGGGACACCTGAGGAGGTGGAATCTGGTGAGGTCCCCATAGGTGATGGTAACCCTCTGATGTGTTTGCCTTCTACAGACACTGCCCTAACAAGCCCTGGGAAAACTGTTGATGACATTTGCAACATTGAGAGGTGTAATGTTGGTTTAAATATGTTGGTCAATGATGAACCAAATAATTTGTTGAAGGTATATGATAATGTGGTGTCCAAAGGTGTTGGGAAACATGGGAACCTGAAGCGTGGAGGCAGAAGGGTTGGTAGAAAGACCAGCGGTAACCCGTTAAAATTTCAGGAGAGGAAGTGCTTATGGAAATGTACTCAGAAAAAAGTTGGGAAGGTCGCAGCAAAGCTCGTAGCAGAGTGACAGTGAGGCTTAGAGGGAGATACCAAAGGAGACACTGGGTAGAGTTCCCCTTTAGGAGAAGTAAGGTTGGACAGGATTGGACTCCTGTAAATGTTAGCTGGCACAGAGGTACCAAAAGAAACTTGTGTGTTCCGCCCTCTGGGTCGAAACAGGGGGGGGGGGATATGTGGTAGTATGGTACCCCACCAGCAGAAGGATGCAGGTTTCTCAACCAGGCAGGTTGAGGGGCTCTAGGGGAGTTGTTTGGAAGGAAACTGACTTTTCAGTTTCCTCATTGTTTACAAAAATCCAATTGGGGATCTGGAGCCCAGAGATTCCATAGTGTTATGGGTGGGACGGAATCTCCAATCCTGGGACTGGGTTTTGGGAACAGCCAGAAGTCTGGCTGGGTGATTGAACAGGTGGGTCCTAGGCTTATAACAGAGCCAAGACCAGGGTTCTGGGCTCCACCCTCCCTGAGCAGCAAGGAAGATGAAAAAGGGTACAGTAGTTGTATGAGATCTCTGTTATATGGCCAAGAGGGCAGAAGTGTAAAGCCTAAACAGCAGTACTGCTGGAAAGAGCCAGGTGGCTTGGTATTTTTCTGTTTATTACATTGTTGCTGTGGAAAGCTGAAACCCCTGTGTGGGCAACCCTCCTGTTATTGGAATTGTTTTCTTTTTTTCATTTAATAAAAGTGGGCCAACAAGCCCTTAAATGGCATGACTGGCGTGGACTCTGCTCACTGGTATGCTCTAAACAGAAGCTAAAGAACCCCCAAATATCACATTAGTTAAAAGTTAATATGAACCTTCCTTATTAAAACTAAAATAAAGTGACTGGTGCTTTAAATACACATAGTATATCTTGGCTAGCAATTAATAATATATACACATCTCTAAAAGTTAAATCATATAAGCATATGGTGACAATAAGTGAGCAATCTTATGTAAAGTGACTGGTGCGCCAATGAATTAATGAAAAAATTGTGAATTAAAAAAAATATATTAATAGCTCAGTTCTTTTAAATCCACAGTAAAGTCTGTTGTAAAGTGACAAAGTGCTGTTCAGTCATGATCAGTCACCGCCATTATACAGGGGCAGGTCAGCAAGATCCCGCGAACCATCATTGCTGTACATCGGTCCCTTTAAGCGGGATAGCAGGCGCACACACGTGCCTGCCCTCTGCACTGTGGGGGTGCCGATGCACCTAGCCAGTGGTCACGATGACCGCCGGCCACCGGCTATCGCGGGCATGGTAGCCAGAACAGTGACGTGTATGTGTAAACACACAAATCCCTGTTCTATGAGGAGAGGAGAGACAGATCGTGAGTTCCTACTATCTAGGAACTCACGATCTGTCATTTCATGCAGTCACTCCCCTCCCCCTACAGTTAGAACACACACTAGGGAGGAACACAGTTTAACCCCTTGATTGTCCCCCTAGTGTTAACCTCTTCCCTGCCAGTGGCATTTACACAGTAATCAGTGCATTTTATAGCACTGATCATTGTATAATTGTCAGTGGTCCCAAAAATGTGTCAAAAGTGTCCAATCTGTATACCATAATGTCGCAGTAACCCTAAAAAAATCGCTGATCACGCCATTATTATTAAAAAAAAAAGATAATAATAAAAATGCCATAAATATACCCCCTATTTTGTAGACATTAGAACTTTTGAGTAAACAAAACAATATATGCTTATTGCGATTTTTATTACCAAAAATATGTAGAAGAATATATATCAGCCTAAACTGAGGAAAAAATTTGCTTTTTTTAAAAAAGAAATGTGGATATTTATTATAGCAAAAAGTGTAAAGTATTCTGTTCTTTTTCAAAATTGCCACTCTTTTTTTGTTTATAGCGTAAAAAATAAAAAACGCAGAGAAGATTAAATACCACCAAAAGAAAGCTCTATTTGTGGGAAAAAAAGGATGTCAATTATGTTTGGGTACAGCGTTGCACAACTGCACAATTGTCCGTTAAAATGACACAGTGCCGTATTGCAAAAAATGGCCTGGTCATTGAGCAGCCAAATCTTCCGGGGCTGAAGTGGTTAACTATAAACTCGTGCTGATGCTTATTTTAGTGCTCCCCTTAAGGTGTTGCACTCACCAGAGATATTCAGCCCTCGAGGGGGTATTCAACATTCACAGTGTAAGCCACTGCACAGCAGATCCCAGATCCACGCCTGTGTGCACCTCTCCTTTCTTTGTTTCTTTAAAAAGTTTGCTCCCATAGCATAATACCATTTTACCTTTTTCAAAAGTATTTATTGAATATACACAGTTGTGAACATACTCACGTTTTCTCTTTTATACAAAAGCATTTAAAATCAGGAAGTCCGGGGGTGATTCGCGTTCCACAGCTTCAAAATGTAAGTGATGCAAAGGCACTACAAGCTACGCTTTTCATCATCAATACGTCATCTAGAACTGCGCCATCTTGCTACACTTCCCAACTATATATAGATGTGCTGACCTGACGATCCTAACAGCCAGATTACCATCCATTGTTGGTTGGTCTGTTTTTTTTTTTTTTTTTTAGGGATTCTGATCTATTTAAACCAATATTCAATTTACCAAATCTGCCATACTCCTTACATTTAAAACCCAAGAGTAATCTTTCTGTAGACCTTTATGCTTCTCTACTCGAGGTGAATATATAATCAAACCTGGATTCTATACCCGCCTTGGTCTAATTGTGTCACTAAACAGGAAGTTCCATATATTATCGTATAGGGGACACCACATATTATAAATGCAAACCTGAGCTTTAAAAATCCTAAAAATTACAATATAAGTATATGTTCCCATTGAATACATAGAAGAGGAAGAAAATACTATAAAAATGAAATTTAGTATAAATAAAAAAAAAAAAAAATAATGAGATAAAAAAAGTAAAAATTCTTAAAAAATAAAATGGTAGATGCATGTCTGTCTGCTACATGGATGTATGCTTGAGCCGGGAACTCTGCACTTCTGAGGTCAATTCTCCCCACTGCAGCTACTAAACAGCTCGATCCCTGGTGGACTCACAGCTCATCGACCGCAGAGGAGATGAGGGACCCCCCAGATGGCAGGAGGCTCGACGAGACAAGACTTTTCTGGGCAACTGGATCCCGAACCTACAACAGTGCCCTCTTCCAAGATTTTCACACAAGGCAATGGGAAAGAGAGTCCATAGCGACTGCCACACACAGGGGCTCACTACAAAATCCCACAGTAAGTACACAGATCCTTGGTATGCTGTCTCCATCCTCCACTGAATCCCTGATAGGCAGGACCCTGGATGAGCTCATTCTCACCCCCATGGGTGACCTGACAGGCAGCCCTGAGCAGCCCAGAGATGCCAATTGAGCTCTCCTCACTACACCAGCTGACCTAGCCTCAATGATGGAAACATTGTCTAAAATGCTGACCCGGGGACTAGCCCAAAATGCATCCCAAATTACCTCTGCCATCCAGGCTGATCTACACCACTTAGGGGTCAGAATAGAAGCAATTGAAATTAAAACTGACCAAACAACAACCAGAACAAACCAGAATAAAGACAGAATACAATAACTATATGACCAACTGGACTTTGCACTATCCAAACTGGATAATCTAGAAAATAGTTTGTGAACATATCATTTCAGAATCAGGGGCTCCCTCAGTCATTCAAGGAAGGAGACAGTCATCAGCACTTTTATTAAGCACCTTATCCCTAAAATTCCAGGTCACTGCCTGGAGATGGTTCGGACACATAGGGCCCTGCAACCTCCATGCCAAGATGGCCTCCCTAGAGGCATCAAATCACACTTCAACAAGGTCAAGGAAGTCAACTGAAGCGGGTGACCTCACAATACAAGGCCACCCTATTCAAATCTCTGCAGATCTTTCCCTTATACTATACAGAAGAGAAGAGCCCTGAAACCTCTCCTCCAAGTGTTGACCCAGAAATCTATCACATACCGATGGTCATTCTCCTTTCGCTTGAACTTCTCCATCCAAAATAAACTCTATGGCTTCTCTTCCTTTGCTGATGGTGAATAGCTGCTCCTTCAATTGGGACTCATCTCTCAAGAACCAGCTGCAACTTCAGCTACTAGAGGGTCCAACTCTTCCAAGAGACCCCCAACGCCCCATCACTCCTGTCTGGCAAAGACACCAATCAAAGAAATACAAAGACTCTCGACCCCCTTAATCCATGACCGTCATTCAAGATTCTCACATATTCCATAACCTGGTTTTCCCCCCAGGCTTAGATATTCGTGCCTTTAAATAGTGGCTTAATAAGGGCATGTTCAGAATAGGACATTTCTTTAATTCGATGGGCCCCCTCTCAGTAGGTACTGCGTAAGCAAACTCAAAATGCCTACATCGGAACGATTTAACTCAAATATCTACACTCTATATGGCCCAATAAACCTGACCCTCCTAGAATTATAGAATATGAAACCTGGTACTCAAATATTATGGATCAGAGGGGTGGTTTATTTATCATCTACTCCTCCCCAGCAAAGGTCGCAAACAAACCACCTTATGCTCGAACCTGGGAGGGTGACATCAAGGAAGAGTGAGATCAAGAAAAATGATACTACTGCTTCCAACGCTCCTTTAAGGGAATACTGAACGTCTTCACTCCTTGGTACAAAGTACCCTTTCTACTTGCTAAAATCTACCTGGACGCCTCCCCACTGTGCTTTAGGGGCTGCAATCATCTGGGCACATTATTCCACACATGGTGGACTTGTCCTCAAATTCGAGGCTTTTGGAACAGATTTTTCTCTCTACTACGTAAGGTAACAGCTCTCCCATTCCCTAAAATCCTGAAATAGCACTCCCAAGGTGGAGAAGCTCACACCAGCGCTAGACTTTTTCATGCTTCTAGGAGCCAAAATTACCATAGCAAGATTTTGGAAAAAGGCTACAGTCTGATGGTAAACACAAGATCTCCTGGATCATGGCCCAGGAGAAAAGCGTGAGCACTTTCCAAGACAACGTTCACATATTTGAATGAATTTGGGAGCCCTGGGCCAATTACTCCCACATTTCCCTGTATCCTGGTGCCATATCTGCTAAATCAGACTGAATCTAGGTGGCCCTCCAACTCTCTTCCTTCATACTGTATCCTTCTTCAACTATGCCCCAGTCTTTACTTCGTTTCCTTCCTGTTCTTTCCTATCCCTTCAACTTTCACTTCTTTTTGTGCTTTGCAAGACATAACAAGCAAAAAAACTAAAGTAAGGTAATCAGTAAGTGGATACATTTCTGCACTCCTTGCCCATTGTATCCAGAACGCCTTTCTGTATTAATACCAAGCTCCTACTTTGTCTTTTGGGCGAATTCTCAGTTAACTGATTGTGCTTACTCTAGTTGTAAACTTTGTTATTAGGTTTAAGTTTTCTAGGAACATTTCCATTCCTATTATCTATATAGAGCTCTGTTATTAACATGCCCTGTTAGCGAATTTTCTTTGATTGTTACAAGTCCCAGACAAAAGCATTTTAAATAACAGGGCCGCGCGGACCCCCCTTCCCCAAAGCACCCCCCCATGTTGAGGGCACGCGGCCTGGTAGGGCTCAGGAGGGGGGGCGCTCGCTCGTCCCCACCCCCTTTTCTGACCGGCCGGGTAGCGTGCTCGGATAAGGGTCTGATATGGATCTGGGGGACCCCTACCCCATTTTTCCAGCATAGGGATTCCCCTTTAAGTCCATACCAGGTGATGGGGCCAGCGACGCCTCCTTCACTGGTCCCGGCTACCCAGCTACCTGGAGCCGCGCTCAAAATGAGCGAACTTTTCTCCAGGCGGGAAAAGTCTGTTCACTTCAAAAGTACGGCGGACTAGCACACACATGGCCCTATTGTCCGCCGGACTAGCACATACACGGCCGTATTGTCCGCTGAAATGCGAGTCCGGCGGACAGATTCATGTGCAAAACTACTTTCTTAGTCCGCCAGACTTTTGGGTAAAACAAAGTCAGCCGGAGCCCACACACGGGCATATTGTCCGGCGGACTTGAGTCTGCCGGACTTTTCCACCGGATTGTTTGATCGTGTGTACACGGCTTTAGTGTTTTGAATGCTTTTAAGGACAGAGGAGGGATTTGGGGTCTTGTAGACCACAGAGCCCTCCTTAAAGAGTACCTGTCACAAAGGATGGTGTGACAGCAATAAGTGATAAAAAAAAAAAAAGCAACAATGTAAAAAAAAAAATATATATTATTAATTAAAAAAAATATACCCCTGTGCTAGTGTGCAAAGGCAAACATGCTCACTGGTCTTTCATGCACACAAAAAGCGATCTTCCCATATACATGTAGCGCTGGCTCCTGACGAGCAGGCCCTATTGTTTTTGTAAAGTTAACTTGCCTGAAGCCACAGTTGGGCTTCGGGATTATTTCTCTAAATTTCTGGTTTCAGTACCAGTCTAGCTGCGTTGCACTGGGTTCTCCTTGACTGCAGGTGTCGCTGTCACCGCCGGCAAGAGTAGAAGCGCAGTCTAGCTGGATGCTTTGAATGCCACTTATCTCTCAGAACCAGCCCAGTGGGAGTGTTTTCCTGCTGTGCATTCTGGGGGGTGGTATTTAAGGTACCGACGTCATGTTGGTGGGGGATTTTGCTTCCTGTCTGTTTGGTTCTGGTAGTCCTCCTGACCCAGCCCCATGGCCCTCCTGGCCTGGGGTGCGGAACTATGCATCATGTGTCTCAGGGCTGGCTGGCCCGAGGTGATGCAACTGAAGGGATAGGCCCAAGCGAATTTCGAACCCCAGGGGAGGACTCTTTCAGGAGAAGACCGTGCGCAAGGCTGGTTTCTCTGAAGGAGCCTGGAGGCTTAGTTGAAGGACGCAACCTGGATCAACACTCATACGGTATCGCCGGATCGGCCTTAGAGAAACTGGTACCGTATGTCAGTTCTTTAAATTTATCCACATTCCTCAGTAACAAGCTCAAGTGTATCTAACAAGTCTGTGGCAGAGACTTTACCGAGCATCCCACCAGCTGCTAGGCCTAGTGAGAGAGGTCTATCCGGGGGTTGTTGAATCCAGTTGTGAAACAGTTTTATTCTCTGGATTCTCTTAATACTTTCACCTTGCAATTTAAGTGCCTGAACTCAGCCCTAACCCTCTACCCTCCATTAAGAGACTTTGTTTTTTCTAAATAAATAACCCAAAAGATGATTCAGTGTCAGTTTCAACATTCTTTGGGCCATTTACCACGGGATCCCCAAGACGGAGAAGCAAGCAGGTGAGGTAACGTTAACCTCAAATAAAACCAGCAGCTCTTTCGGGGGTTAGTGCTACACATGTGAGAAATCACTGCGAATGTCAGATCACAGGTAGTAATTCTAGCACTGGAACTGCTCTGTAAATATAAAGTGGTAACCTGTAAAGGCTTTGAAATCTTTGCCTAGTGATAGTAAAATTTACACTGTTTCTTGCCGTTGCACAAGCGTGCACAATTTTAAAGCATGACATGTTTGCTATCTATTTACTCGCCATAACACCATCTTTTATGTTTCACAAAAAAATTTAGTTATGTATTGTATTTTTTTTGCATTAAAATCCCCAAAAGTGTAGTTTTTTACCCAAAATACTGTGTGACATAAAACATTGCAAAACCCACTAATTTATTCTCTAGGGCAGTGATGGTGAACCTTGGCACCCCTGATGTTTTGGAACTACATTTCCCATGATGCTCAAGCACTCTGCAGTGCAGTTGAGCATCATGAGAAATGTAGTTCCAAAACATCTGGAGTGCCAAGGTTCGCTATCACTGCTCTAGGGTCTCTGCTTTAAAAAAAATATAGACTGTTTCGGGGTTCTAAGTACTTTCCTAACAAAAGAAAATGATTGTTACTTGTAAATAAAAAAAAGTCTGGTCTTCAAGTGGTTATACTAGAACCTTCAAGTTGTGGTATGAATTTTCAAAGGGACCCCATGTAAAAAAAAAGATAGATTGAGCATACGGCCTGGTTGCCTAGAAAAGAGAAGGTATGAACATGCAATCTCCCCTCCTGAACCATACCAGGCCACATGTCCTCATATTTGGAGGTAGGGGGGTACCTCGCATAGCACCTAATCCCCATGTTGATAAGGACAGGGGCCTGCATCCCACAAAGCCAGCCCTTCAGTTGTAGGGGTATGAAAGTGTGTCAGAATCTGGAACCCTTCTTTAACAATAAGGGAGCCACTACATCACCACCTCCCCATGTAAATAAGTAAAGGATACATAATACCCCCACTTATTCAGATAATAAAGTGTAAGATAAATAAAATTAAAAAAGTCCCATGATGCAAAACCATTGTCAATTGCATCATCTAGTGATGTAAGTCTAGTATGGATTTTAGGAGGGACCCCCACGTAAAAAAAAAAAAAAAAGAGATTGAGCATACAGCCTGGTTGACCAGGATAGGGGAGGTATGAGCTTGCAGACTCCCCTCCTGAACCATACCAGGCCACATGCCCTCATACTTGGAGGTAGGGGGGGTTCCATGCATGGCACATATTCCCCATGTTGACGAGGACAGGAGCCTGCATCCCACTAACCCAGCCCTTCAGTTGTAGGGGTCTGCAAGTGTGGGGGGCTTGTCAGCAGTTGGAAGTTCCCTTTAACAATGAGGGAGCCACTAGATACCACCTCCCCAAGTAAATGAGTAAAGGATGCTCAGTCTCCCCACTTACTCAGATAAAAAAGTGTAGAGTAAATAAACACACACGTTTTGACAAGTCTTTTTTTTCCCATGATGCAAAACCATTGTCAATCACATCATCTAGTGATATAAATCCACATCAATTATAATAAACAACGCCCACCAAAAGTAAAAATCTAGTCGATTGCCAACATGATCTGCTTCCTGGGTGTTGAAATTGACAAAATATGAACATGACTATGTTTGGAAAATTACACCATAAAGATCCATGTTAAAGGGGAGCTTCTAGATTCCAATAAGCTTCCCACCATCAGAACCCCACAATCACTGGATCAGGGTTAGGGAGAAGAGACCTTTGTTTTATCAACATGTTGAGGGCAGTACCTTGCCAGAGGGGACCCCCTGACCTGTGCAGATTAAGGTCTGGTATGGATGTTTTTGCATTATGTTCTCTTTAAAATCCATACCAAACCCTCATCTAGGATAAGAAGAAAAAGAGGCTGAATGTCTGCTGCAAATTGGGCCACATTCCTGGCAGATGTGGGACTTTTAGGGCTCAGAGGAATGTGAGAACGACAAAAATGATATAAATATGATATAAATAAAAAATATTTATTAATATCCCAAATGATTAAAAGTAGTGATAGGTTTAAATGATTGTTACATACAATACATGAACAGTTTGTTGAATCATCACAGGCTGCAACCAAAGGATGAATCTAATCAGTGATAATAATGCAGATTGATACAAGACACCATGACAAGCATGTTTCAGAGTCTTTAGAGCTCCTCATTGTGGAGGGTTTTAGCAATCTTGGTAGATACAATAATGCCTGCACAGATATGCGGAATGTATAGCCAGCCAAAGGTAAAGAGTAAAAACAGTATATATACTGAATCCAGGTAAAGCAGATATATGAAAAGATAGAAAAAGAGGGTCTTCTTGGTTCACGAGCATACCACATGGGGCAAACGGGGATCACCTTTTTGAGGGGAAGGCTACCCCATAAGAAGTGAAGAGGAGCCTTAAATTGAAAGGTGGCCATTAGTACCCCTGCAACCCCCCTATACAGCACGTGTCCCAGGCAAAAAGGAGGCTTGGATAGTATAGTGTAGCATTCAGGAGAGAAGTATCCAATCACCAATAATTCACTGCACCTGCAAAGCCAGAATCTGTTTTTGCTCTTTACTGTACCTTTGGCTAGCTATGCAAGATTGCTAAAACCCTTCCCGATGAAGGAGCTCTAAAGACCCCGTAACATGTTGGTCATGTTTTTTTTGCATCAATCTGCATTATTATCACTGAGTAGATTCATCCTTTGCTTGCAATGATTCAACAAACTGTTCATGTATTTACAGTATGTAACAATCTTTTAAACCCATCTCTACTTTTAATCATTTGTGATACTAATAGATATATTTTTTTATATAATTTTCATTTGTGATACTATATATTTTTTTTTATATAATTTTTGTCATTCTCACATTCCTCTGAGCCCTAAAAGTCCCACATGTTAGGGGAGTTCCTTTCTCTCATCTAGGATAAGGATCTGGTATAAAGGGACTACCTAGCCACTTTGTTTACAAACAGAAGTATGCAACTGGGACCTGTCATTTGGCAGTAATTTAAAACGCATTTTTCTTTGTAAATCCTGCAGTAGGTTTTATATATCGCACAGATGTGCCACAGCCCGGTTAAAGCATCCCTCAGGCATGTTATTTAAACCATTTTTAAATGTTTCACTTTAAAGCGTAACTCCACTTTTTGTTGAGAAAAAATCATTCCCCTCTGGGTGATCTATGTACATTGCAAGGATTATAACAACCTTTGTTGCAGATTCCTACCTTTTTATTCTGAAGAAATCCCTGTTTGTTCCTCTGTGCCTCTGTTCTTAGTGAATCTAATGGGAGTGGTTTCTTAATTATCTATCAGCTGTGCACCTGCAGAGTACTAATGATGCAATCTGCTAGGCCTACATCCCTTTAGACATGTTACTATTAAAAGTATCTCACCAAAAAATAAATTTTTGTTGCAGGGGATGTCTGAAATCTGACTTGTATGTTAGGCAGACTTCTGGGAAAATTGGTGAGCCAATCACAAAAGCAGAACATAATGTTTCTGGGGGGTGGTCACTACACACTCTGTGTATAGAACAACTCCAGGTAGCCATATTGCATTGCATTTACAGAAAAGTTCAGCGGCTACAGATTGAAAAGTAAAGGTAATTTTTAATAACATTCAATAACAATATAACTTGTGATAATAATAATTGTATACGCTATATTATTTTTTCTTTATTTGCTATTTTTTCCCCCACAAAAGTGGAATTACCCTTTTAACCCCTTGCTTACTGGACACTTAAACCCCCTCCTATCCAGACCAATTTTCAGCTTTCAGCGCTATTGCACTTTGAATGACAATTGCACGGTCATACAACACTGTACCCAAATGAAATTTTTATAATTTTTTACCCCAAATAGAGCTTTCTTTTGGTGGTATTTGATCACCTGTGCGATTATTATTATTTTTTTTTTATGTAAAAAGACAGTATTTAAAAAATATATATATTTTTTTATTTTGTTTTAAAATTTTATAACGGGTAATTTTTGTCCGTCATTGATGTACGCTGACGAGGTGGCACTAATGGGCACCAATAGGTGGCAGTGATGAGCACTGATCGGTTACACTGATAGGCAGCACTTCTAGGTGGCACTGATTTGCACCACTGGTGGGCGTTGATAGGTGGCACTGATGGGCATTGATAGGTGGCACTTGTGGACATTGATAGGTGGCACCTGTGGGCACTGATAGATGGCATAAATGAGGCATAATTGCCTCTTCCTTTTCGGGACCGATGTCCCTTTAAGATAAGCCGTGATCGGCTTTTTTTTTCTCCTCCTCTGTCAGCGTGAGGAGAAAAAAAAAAAAACAATCACCAAGCTTTTGTTTTGATCATGTGATCAGCTGTCATTGGCTGACAGCTGAACATATGGTAATGGGCTGGGACTGGCCCCTTACTCGGATCAGTGATCACCCAAGTTTCATTGACTCAGTGATCGCAGCGCGCTCCGCGTGTGCCCTGTAGGGCACACGCAGGGAGCGTTCACAGGGAAGGTCGTCGTATGACGGCCTCTCAGGAATTCAGGTTGTCAGGTGGTTAAGCATTATTAACAATTCTACTCCTTGGTATCTGGCAACTGAAATTAAAAGAAACATTTTTTTGCTTTGGAACATCTTCCTCAGGGCAATGTCCAGTCCCTATCCAAGTTTTTGACAATGTCTTGCCTATTGGCCTAGAAAATGACACGTTCTGTTCTTTAACATTCAGCTCCTATTGACTTCAATAGGATTTGAATTCAGCACCTGAACTTTAGTAATGTTCTTTGAACTTACCTCAGAACAAACCCAGGTATGTTTGGCTCATCCAAACACATAACAAGCTCTCTCCTAATTTTTCAGAAGTTTATTTAAGATATTCATGTGATTTGATACACTGTTTTGATGTCAAATCTTATGATCTATTCATATACCTATGTTACCTGTCAGACTCCCTTTCCCAGAGGGCTGCCGCACAGAAGCTGGAAGCTAATAATATTTTTTTACCCGCAATTAAATAAATAAGATGAATATGATGCATTAACATTTCCAGAAGTTTATGGTAGCAGTTGTCTAACATTCAGATATAACTTTTTTATATAGACAAGTAAGATATCGATCTGTAAGGACTATGCTTAGTAGATTCAGTGATAGATAGATACATTCATTTAAAGCTCAAAGTCAGCCTTTCTCAACCTTTTAAACACAGAGGAACCCTTGAAATAGTTCTCTGGTCTCGAGGAACCCCTGCTAAAAATAAGAAATCTACAACTCATGATACATTAGTGTGATGGTCAGTGGGAAGAATGGTCCTTACATTTGTGGTCATTGGGAAGAATTACCTCCTTACAGATAGCTAAAAAGATCAGTGGTGTCGTGGGAACTTATCTGAGAGGCAGAAATTGCCCAATGCTGAAGGAACCCTTAGCAAACTCTGGAGGAACCCTAGGGTTCCCCGGAACCCTGATTGAGAATCGCTGCTCTAAGTTCATGAAACCTGGACTGAACCCTTGCAATTAGTGGAATGCAAATGATGATATATCACACTGTGCCTTATATTGCTTAAATATTTCCCAGTAATAATGCAACTGTATGAGTAAATCATAGTAAGTATTAAGCAGCACTTCTATGCCTTTTTGGAGATTGTATAGGGTTATACAGAACATAAGCAAGTGGATTAGAAATAATTATTTCATATGGTTTCAACATTTTTGTAGTAGACTAAAGTAAAACTTTGTAAATCTAGCAAGTTTCAGTTTTTTTTTTTTATAGTTAGTTTACAGTATATAGGAGGTACAAAAAACAGCAATGGAAAAAAAAAAAAGAAAAACTTGCTGCCCATGCCTTTATGGTGACTGTCTTTTTGGAGCATTGCTGGATGATTTCTTTAAGTTTTTAGTGGTATCACGGCAGAAGATGATTACTGGCCTTTGCCATTCCAGATGCCTGGGTAAGGGATGTGGTGCCCGAGGGCTATAAGCTACAGTTCAGCTTTCTCCCTTTGTGTCACTGCTCAGTTTCATGCATCTCCATGCTGCTATTGCAGATCTTTTAAACCTAGGGTCCTTGGCTTTCTCATTATGGATTAACTAGACGAAACCATGAATCAGACCGAGACAGAAGTACAATTAAATCACACTTGTTTATTAAATAAAAATAAAAAGGTAAATAGAGAAAGCGTAGTCAAGCATAGCCAGAGTCCAGTAACCGGATCGAGTAATAAGCCAGTCCAGAGTTCAATAACCAGATTGTGTAATCAGCCAGGCCAGAAGTCAGGGATCCAAGTAGAGCAACAGCAAGCAGGATAAGGAGCCAGAAGGGATGTCAGCAAGCCAGTCTTTAAACAGAACCACAGGCAATGGTTTCTTGTGATGTGACCAAGACAAAGGCAGAGGTGACGTGAGCTGGACAGCTTTAAGTAGGCAGGTCAGACGAGCATGATCAGGAACAGGTGGTAACTGTGGAGAGAAATGAGAGCTGGCAATTAGCCGACAGCTGAGCAGCCAGCCCAGAGAAGGAAGGGCTAAGCCAGCCCTGACACTTATGCGGGACAGTCAGCTCAAATTGTCAGATTGCTCTTATTGTCAATCTAATGTGGACAGTCCTGTCACATACCTGGTGGATATTGAGCTGAAAAGAAGGCGTTTCTGTCACCTGTTGTCCAACAACCCTGGTAGTAGTGACAGGGGATGTAAGGGAACAGTGGTATGAGTGCTGATGTTGCAGGTAGCCCCTGATCAAACCATAGCCAGGACACATGCTGAAGGACATCAACAGCTGAACAGCAGGGTACCTGGAAGGAGAGGACAGAATCAGGGTACAGCCAGGTCAGCAACAGCCAGGCAGCGACATACAGGAACATAAGGCAATGGTCTTCTCATACTGGAACACACTGGACCTTCCTTACAGACCTTAACCACTTGAGATCCGCGCTATAGCCAAATGACGGCTACAGCGCGGATCTCCTTTGCCGGGACTACGTCTATTGACGTAGTCCCGTGCACGAGCGGCCTGCGCGCCCCCTGAGGGGCGCGCACGGCGCGCTCTGTGATCGGCGAGTCCATGAGACTCGCCTGATCACCGATCCGTGCAAGGGGTCGATCCCGACCCTTATCACGTGATCAGCTGTCAGCCAATGACAGATGATCATGTGATATAACAGAGCCGGTAATCGGCTATTATTCCTCCTCAGCGCGAGGAGAAAAAAAAAAAGCCGATCACCGGCGGCCGTGATCGGGACATCAGTCCCGATCACGGCCAGCCCTGCTAGTGCCCACCTGCCCCCTGCCAGTGCCCACCTGCCCCCTGCAGTGCCAAATGTTTAAAAAGTAAGTGCCCCCGTCAGTGCCACCCAGCAGTGCCCACAGTGCCACCCAGCAGTGCCACCCACAGTGCCACCCAGCAGTGCCACCCACAGTGCCACCCAGCAGTGCCCACAATCTGCCTCAAAGGTGCTGCACCCCAGTGCCACTTATCCGTGCCCATCAGTGTCATCTACCAGTGCCCAGCAGTGCCGCCCATCAGTGCCCAGCAGTGCCACCTATCAGAGCCACCTATCAGTGCCACCTATCAGTGCCCATCAGTCCCATCTATCAGTGGTACCTATCAGTGCCCATCCGTGCCACCCATCTGTGCCCATCTTTGCCCATCAGTGCCGCCTTATCTGTGCCCATCGGTGCTGCCTTATCTGTGCCTATTAGTGCCGCCTTAACTATGCCTATCAGTGCCCACCAGTGCAGCCTATCAGTGCCCACCAATGCAGCCTATCAGTGCCCACCAATGCAGCCTATCAGTGCCGCCTAATCAGCGCACTTCAATGAAGGAGAAAAATGACCCGTTTGCAAAATTTTATAACAAACTATTAAACATGATTTTTTATTTTTTTTGCATCTTTTTTTGTTTGTTTAGCAAAAAATAAAACTCCGAGCTGTAACTAAATACCACCAAAAGAAAGCTCTATTTGTGGGAAAAAAATGATAAAAATTTCATTTGGGTACAGTGTTGTATGCCCGCGCAATTGTCATTCAAAGTGCATCAGTGCTGAAAGCTGAAAATTGGTCTGGGACTGAGGGGGGTTTAAGTGCCCAGTAAGCAAGTGGTTAAAAAGGTACAGTTGGATCCTGAACCTCTATAAATCAGCACCGGAACTCATTTATTTGGAGTATCTGTTCCTTATTCTAGACACAGCTCACTCCCAGACCCAGGCTCTACAGTTATGGGGCCAACAAACTATGTAATTCCATTAGGTTTCACAGTGAGTATAACAAGCATGCTTTACTGCATATGCAGACTGGGTTTACTGTTGTGGGTTTAGTAACATTTTAACAGTTATCTTTTTGTGTGCTGTAAACAGTGTTTCTAATAGAAAAATGCTAGTGCATCAAGGTCATATTTCCTTCTCCAGAAAATCTAAGAGACATATTTCCAGGATACAGGATACAGGTATGGATAGCAAGGAAAAAAACATGTTTCCTGTAGTTATCACCAACCAGGACCAAATAAAATTTATAAAAATAGCCTGAGGTTATGTACATCTCAAAGTTCGTGGTCAGTATATATCCCATTTTGTTAGGCAAATAGGTTTGATGGATAAATGTATTATTCACTGCCAATGACACCAACAGATCAATCATTATCAGACTTAGGGTGTACATGACAGTCTTTTGGACTTTACTGCTAGTGGAGCATTACTCAACTTAGTATGTAATAAATGTGAATACAAAGTAGAAACCATACCTTCTGTTCATTAGGTTTTAATAACCCCAGTAGGAGGATCATTTCCCTTATTCCCAAACTAGTTGCTCAATCTCAAGCCTCATGGAAGTTCATGTTTTGATTGTGATTGATTTGTGTGAGCATAGACTACCATTATGGTTAATGTCAAAAGCCACCATACCTTGATTTTTCCATGTAGTGTCCTACAGTATATTTAAATACATTCATGGAGCTGACTCTTTCGTCGCATTTGGAGGTATAAACAACAACCTATTACAATTTGCTGCGTTAATGTCTCATTTTCTTGAATATTCAATATTTCATCAAGAGCTCTTCAGAGGGAAGTAGACAGTTTAATAATCAGCATGTTCTTTGTTACATCATTTGTTTATTTCATGCTTCAAACATCTCCTTGGAAGAAATGACAGATCTAATCTAATCCAATTAAAGAAGAACACAATTAGGCATTATTTGCGTCTGATCTAACAAAATAACATAACTCAAATGCAATTAAAAAAAAAACAACACATTAATATAAAAAAAATGATAAAATTTTCTCATGCCTTAAATGTTCATGAATAGGGATGAGCTTGGTGTTCGACTCGAACGCATGTTTGACTCGAATATTGGCCGTTCGTCTGTTCGGTGAATTCGACCCGTCGCTCCAAATTCATGTCGCACGCATGGCCCAGAAAGCACTACGCCATTGCAGTGCATTGCTGGCTCATGATTTGCCAAGCATGCACTGTGACCCCACATGCTTGGCCAATCACAGCACCAGCAGCGAGGAGAGCCATAATTGGCCACAGGCAGGATGCCTGTGGCCAATTATAGCTCAGGGAGTTTAGTACAAGCCCCACACTATATAAGGCCACCAGCGCGGCGGCCTTGTGTAGTATGTTCCGGCGTGCAGGGAAAGAGCAAGATAGGCAGGGACAGTGTGTTCTTTTCTCAGGCATCTGCAGGAGTTAGTGGGTGTTGTGTGCCTCCAGCACAGCACAGTATACACCTGTATCTACCCTTTATTGCTGGTGTTCTCAAATACAGGCATCTGCAGGAGTTAGTGTGTGTTGTGTGCCTCCAGCACAGCACAGTATACACCTGTATCTACCCTTTATTGCTGGTGTTCTCAAATACAGGCATCTGCAGGAGTTAGTGGGGGTTGTGTGCCTCCAGCACAGCACAGTATACACCTGTATCTACCCTTTATTGCTGGTGTTCTGTAATACAGGCATCTGCAGGAGTTAAAGTGGGTGTTGTGTGCCTCCAGGTTTCTCTTTCTTATTGTGGGGGTGTATTTTTGTCCCATTGGCTTCCTGTCCTCTAGACATAACGGGAAGGGAGAAGAAATCTCTGCAAAGATAAACTTCCCTTAGACCAATCGGCATTATTATTGGAAGATTTCCCTATATTCTGTTCTGGTGGCATTAGTCACCAGGAAAAGTAAATAAGATAAGTCTCTGCAATGGGGAAACATACAACAAAAACATGTGACAGGGGTTCTAATTCCCTAATCACTCTATACAAAATAACAAAAAAGGATGCTTTCCTACTACGGAAACTGAGACAAAATAAAAAGGGGGTATTTAGAAACAATAAAATATAATTTATATTAGAGTTCTCCTCCTTTACGTAGAAAGCAAGGCAATCTTTTCAATGAGGACTTCCCATTCTGTTCCCAGAACAAAATTGAGTCAGGCTAAGTGCTGCTCAGCCATTCATAGGAAGTCTTGTATTTCATTAATTAATAAAAAGCTTCCACTGATTGGCTGGATCATGACATCATTGGCCTGCCTCCCCACCCTGGCCAATCAAAAAAAATAAAAAACTGTATTCATTTATGAAATAAAAAAACTTCCTGTAAATGGCGCTAACCCCGAATCAATTTTGTTGCAGGAGCAGGACACTAGTTGGGAATTCACCCAAAAGGTGCCCTCAGAAAAGCTTTGGCCATACTTCTCCATTGTTTGCACCACACAAATTAATTAAATCCAATAGGTTTGTTTATGCTAATGCTTATATATTGTTTGGAACATACAATAAATGCACAATAAAGACATACTAACAAAAAAACATGGAAAGAAAAAGGATCAATTATTCCCTGGGAGAGCCTACTCCATTCCAGCTTTGTACATTATTCATTATTTAAGTGGCTTTTACATGTTATTTTTACAAGGCGAGTCATCTTTGGCTCCTTTGGAACTAGTTGTCAATAATAGCAGGATACATTTTTTTTTATAACAAAAGCGAAAGACCACTGTGAGAATTACTTCCCACTACAACTAGTGCCCAAAAGTCCCTATCCTACTACCGGAGAATAGCATTGTATATTGTATGTAGCTGTTGCTAGATACCTTTTATACAACACTACCAGAAGGTACTTCTGTTAATGAAGCAAATCATTTGTTTGAACCAGCTTGGCCCAAATTAACTATTTAAAGTCACAAAAAAAAAACTGGAGTTAGGCTTTAAAGTGGTTGTAAACCCTTACAAACCACTTTGACCTACAGGTAAGCCTAGATTAAGGCCGCGTACACACGGGCGGACTGTATGGCCTACTTAGTCCGCCGAAACACATTTCAGCGGACAGTCCGCTCGTGTGTGGGCTTCAGCGGACTTTTTCAGCGTGCAGTCTGGCTTACTAAGTATTTCGGAATTTCCGTAATTCTGTCCGTCATACTTTGGTTTCAGCGGACAATCCGCTCGTGAGTAGGCTAGTTCGACGGACTAAGAATGGCGCATGCTCAGAAAGGATTTACACAGCGGAAGGGTGCAATGCTGTGTATTGGACTTCCTATTTCTAGTCCCATCGTACGTGCTGTACACGTCATCGCGCAAGCTTTCGACGGACTGTTTGTGCATCCGTGTGTGGTCAAGTCTGTTCATTCGAAAGTATGACGGACTGTCCGTCAGATTGTATGACGGACTAAGTAGGCCATACAGTCCGCTCGTGTGTACGCGGCCTAAGGCTTACCTGTAGGTCCAAGAAATATCTTCTAAACCTATACGGTTTAGGAGATATTTACAAAAAGACAGCCACCGCTGTCTACGGCACATGCACCGTAGACAGCGCTGCGCAGGCGCACTGGGCAGGCTGCAGATCGCGGCGATATTCCGCGAGTGTCGGCTCCCGTGCTCATGCGTGGGAGTGACGTCATCGTTGCTCCGGCGAACCACAGCGCTGGAGCAGCGAGACCCGGAAGTCACTCCGGGCTCCATGGCAGCGGCAGACATGAAGACGGAGGACCGCTTCGGGGGCTTCATTCTCAGGTAAGTTATTCATAAAGAGCTAGTATGCTATGCATACTAGCTCATTATGCCTTTGCCTTGCAGGTTGCTTTTTTTTTTCCATGGGTTTACAACCACTTCAAGTCATCATCTTTATGGCTTAAAGTCTAATTCATATTTACCAAGTTTGAAACAATAAAGGAGAAGTTTAGGGTATATAGAAAAAACAAACATCTATACTCATCTCCCTGTCCCATGTTGGCTCTAAGCTCGAGAACTGAGGGATCACATGACCACTGATCCCTCAATTTTCAGTCTCTGCTCTGCCCCTCCAGCGTTCACTGGAGCACCAGGCTGGAGAGGGGTGGGCGCAACTGGCTTCAGCTCTCAGCCACACACTTAGAGCCAAAGCCAGCTGTCACTTTGGGTGAATCCCTGGTTGGGATCATTCCAGAGCCTGGAGCGGCTCTGTAACGTTAGCCATCAGTGGGCTTTAGCCTGCTATAAGCTGACTCTGGGTCACAGGAGAGCAGAAGGTGCCCTCCTGTGACCCAGAAGAGAAAAATGACCAAAAAACCTTTGGCCATACTTCGCCATTGTTTGCACCACACTAATTAATTCAATCCAATAGGTTTGTTTATGCTAGTGCTTATGTGTTGTTTGGAACATACACTAAATGCACAATAGAGGCATACTAACAAAAAATATGGAAACAAAAAGGATCCTGTCAATTATTCCCTGGGAGAGCCTACTCCAATCCAGCTTTGTACATTATTCATTATTTAAGTGGTTTTTACATGCTATTTTTACAAGGTGAGTCATCTTTGGCTCCTTTGGAACTAGTTGTCAATAATAGAAGCTGATAGAGGATAACATATTTTTATAACAAAAGCGAAAGACCACTGTGAGAACTAGTTCCCACTACACAGTGTTCTTTTTATGTTACTGTCACATTGTTGCATGCTTCACTGAGCCTGTGATACGACTTTATACACATTCAGCTTTGCAGAGTAGCAAACTGTAAGGCAAAGTGTGCTTCAGCTCAAATAGAACATTTTTTACTTGCCCTCAAAGTAGGCATTACCACAGTGAGAAGTCAGTGCAAGCTGACACACTGAATGGTTTCCTGAGAAATGGATGAAAGGGGAAAAAAACACACACACAAAGATCAACACTAATTTTAAATGGAGTGTGAAATGCTTAAATTGTTAGGTTATGACTCTTGTTAAATATACTTAATGAGATATGAAGTAAAGTCATAAAAGTTCTAGAACATCTAAATAATGTGAAATAACAAAATATTCAGTTTATTCTATGTAATAATTTTTCTTTGCAGAATGTTCCTTATCTATATAGAAATAATGTTAATAATATGGATTCAGTATGAGATCTGAATCAGTACAACACCAAGCCTACATGCCATCAAATAGTCTGATTGGGCTTGAAATGTGTATTGTCACCATAAGCCAGGATTTTCATTGACAGAGACATGTAAAGCCAGTCTTCATCCAAGACTGAAAATCAGTGATTAGTAAAATGTGGCATTACAAGCTAATACCTAAAGCGGAGTTCCCCCGCCCCTTTAAACATATACTGTAACTGCTGACTTTTAACATTAGGACACTTACCTGTCCTGGAGTAAAGCGATGTTGGAACTGCATCTGATGTTTCCATCAGCTGGTCGGGTGCTGCCACCGCATTTGTGGGTAAGGAAACCCTTCAATAAATGATCCTGCAGAAAACACATAACATGTGAGTGAATAAGTCACTCCTGAATCAATTATTATCGTGTTGAAAAAGTCCCAACAGACACAGAATAAACCTTAAAATAAAGAATCCATAAAGACAACTTATAATAAATGTGTTAAAAAGTCCCAAAACAGACACGATGAATTTGAAATAGGATGACACTGAAGGCAACTTCTGATGGAAATCTGCAATGGTGACTCATCAATGCTTAAAGGGGCTGTAAAGCTAAAAAAAAAAAATTGGCAATATCTGATCTATATGCTATATAGATCATGAATCTAGGCCCTTGTACACACGGTCGGACATTCCAATAATCCGACTGTGTGTGGGCTCCATCGGACTGTTTCCGTTGGAATATCCGACGGACAAAGTTTTAGAGCTGGGCTATAAAATTTTCCGACAACATGATCCGATCGGACTTTGTCGGATTGTGTGTAGAGGATTCCGATCGGACAAAGTGCCACGCATGCTCATATCAAATTCCTAGACCAAAGCTATTGGCTACTAGCCTGAACGTAGTCCCGTCGTAACGAAACAATGTCATCACGTTCTGAACGATCGGATTTTCTGACAACTTTGTCCGACCGTGTGTATGCAACAGAAGTTTCGGACAAAATCCGTCGGACAAAATCTGTCGGATTTTGTTGTCAGAATGTCCGACCGTGTGTACAAGGGCTAACTTTTATTTCTGCAGAAATTTCTTATTTACCTGTTAGATAAATAGGCTTTATCAGTACTTCCTCCTTTCCTCTCTGTATGTTCTCCTCAACTTCTGGGTTTTCGAGCCTGCTTCCTGCAGCTACATCACGGCTTCAAAGGAACTACAATTCCCTTGATGCTTAGTGGCATTGTGCATGCGCAGTGCCTCTTTTTCGCTGTGTGACGACGAACCTGAGCCCACTTCAGCAAAAAAGGGGGTGGAGTAGGGCAGAGTAAAGGTCAGGCTGTGCTGAGATGGTCATTCAGATTACAATAGCAAGGCAAGGGAGGCGGAGCTACAGCATCTTAGACACAACGCGGCTCCCCTACCTCCCGTGCCATTGAATGCACACAGCGTCTCCCCGCAGGGATGTAGTCCCAAGGGAGGGGGGCGAGCACACTGACTAACCCCCAGTTAGAATGGCTCGGATGATGGGGGCAGGCTTCTAGAAGAGGAACAGGAAGTTCAAAATTCACAAATGAAAAAAAAAACGAAAATTAACAAATTTTTTGGCAGTGCACATGTCTACTGTGGAAGTACAGCAGCTGCAGCTCCTGACACATACTGTTGGCTGCAGCATGACTGCCCTTTCGGCTGCGCATCCTCCAGTGGTTCCCATTTGCAGCTTTCCTTCCCATCTCCCAGGCTAGGAGTAGGATTTATGGGTTCTATCTGAGACCCCCTCCTTGGGAAAACACAGATTTTTATTTGTAAGAGGATGATTTGTGTGTTTAATAAACTGGTATTCGCTATTAATTGGAGTGCCCATGTGTTTCCCTGTCAGCTATCCACACAAGTCTCTGGGTTGGTGCCTGAGCTCCATACAAGCTTAGCTCTCAGCTGTGACAGCTTGACCAAGCTCTCTATCAGCTAGCAGTGCAAGCCTTTGGATATGCACTTTACATGGACTCTGTTTCTATTCTTCTTGTCAATAGCAGTGATTACTGACTAATGGTATCATCTGGGGAAGGAGTTGTTGCGCTGTTTTTTAATGTGTGGCCCAAGACGAATCCTCTTCTCCAAATGTGGCCGAGGAAGGTCAAAAGGTTGGACACCCCTGGACTATGACCTTATATACCTAAAGCTTGATACCCCCTTATAGGTTTCTGCAAAATCTGTTGATTAAATTACCGGTTCTTATTCTCCTCAATTTACATTAGAGATACCCAATGCTGAGAAGATGTTTACTTACATTTTCTTACAAAAATATCAAAAGTATCTTTATTATGTTCAAAGACTAAACATACTCAATAAAAACATATTTACATAATTAAAATATGACTGACACTGCTTTCTTATAACCACAGCGGGCAGAACTTTAACACCCTATGTGAACATGCCAGAATTTATAATTCCTATTTGTGTATAGATTAAATCTTTGGGCAATAAACATGCATTATTGTGTCCTCAAGCCTCCACTGCACTCTATATTTCACACCATATTTCCATCTATTAGTACTTCTTAAACTTAATTCTTGCCTTTACAAGATCAGCCTGTCACCCATTGAAGGCAAGAGCGTGACTCTCATTTTTTCTAATCTCTTTAAATGGAAGTAAACCCTGATGGGTTTTACTCACTCTTTTTTTCCCCTGTAAAGTAAAAACATAATGGCTAGTATCTATCGCATACTAGCCCATTATGTGGCACTTACCTGCATACGATGTCCACACTGGTGGCCGCATCCATCTTTGCCCCTTCTGGGGCTGTGGACTTCAGCTCTGTGACTGGCTGGAGTTGTGTGATGTCACTCTTGCGCATTTGAGAGCCGTCAGTCACGGCACTTGCTAGTGAAGAAGCGGCATGGAGGTCTGTTTCTTCACAGTGCATGTGCCGTGCCGATGACTTAGGCGCAAAAGTATATGGTAACTATCTCCTAAACCGTGCTTTAGGAGATATTTACAATACCTACAGGTAAGCCTTATTATAGGCTTACCTGTAGGTAAAAGTGGTGCTAATTTTTGCTAACACCTCTCTAGACATAATAGTATGAGCAAATTGTGAAAGGGTGTATAATACATTTACAGTGGCACATGAAATCTGATTTTAACCTTCTTTCGCCTAATTGGGGAACTAGAAGTGAAAACTAAAAGAAGTAGAGCACCCAACTGTCATATTAGCTGTCAAGGAGATGCATGAGTGTTTTTTGTTTTTGTTTTTACCATGGCAGATAAACACGATGAATCAAACAATGAAACAAACAATTAATTTCAACATAATTTCAAAATCCAACCTTTGCAGACTTATTATTAACACATTAATTATGACAAATAATGTTTGCTGAATCTTTAGGATAGAGACATAATTGATAAAAAAAAATACACTAAAACACCAGATATTATATAACAATGCATAACATATGGTGCAATACATTGAACTACACAGAATGTAACTATATATTTTTAAAGGGGGACTAAACCCATTACTGTTTGCGTCAGTTCTGCACACATTTTTATTAATTGGTCAATGTACAGGAAACTACATTTTTAAATGCTATCTATTCAGATAGATGTGCTGTATATACAGTACATTGGCATTGCTGACTTTATTTTAAAGATGTAGGCTTCAGGACTTTCATATTGATTAGCTACTGAATTTGAGGATGTATGCAAGCGGATAAGGTATGAAAAGTATGAACTCCCATCCAACAAGGTTGTTGCAGGCAGGCCGGGTGGATTTGATTTAAACTCTAATTTAAATCATGATTTAAATCAGTAGTAAAAAGGTTTTATTTAAATCAAATCGAGTTAAATCATAATTTTTAAAGAGCAACTGTCATCTCCGTCCCGCAGCGGCTCCTCCTCTGAATTGCTGTTGACTCACCGACAGTCACTTTCACTTTAATGCTGGTTATGCGGAAGTGACACAACAAGGTGAGGGAAGTGGCGGCAGCAGGTGAATGGATGCCAGCTAACAGGCGCTGCCATGATGGACCTGAAATGACAGATGATCTTTAAATGTAAGGACTTATTCTTGCTGGTAGCTAGACTCTTTAATATTTGCAAACATAATGAAGGTTTCCTATTTAGAATAATAAGCTGTCAGGTTAGTAAAACAGCGATATCAGAACCGATTCAATCATACAGTTTGTAGTGTACATAGATTTGCCAAACAATGGGATAAAATAATATTTATGAACTTTGGTTTACAATCAATCAATGTAAACAAAATTAATAATGTACCGTATATACTCGAGTATAAGCCGAGATTTTCAGCCTCTTTTTTGAGGCTGAAAGTGCCCCCCTCGGCTTATACTCGAGTCATCGCTGTCTGCCCGCTCGATCAGCGTGTCGAGCAGACAGACAGCGGCCATTCTATAGTTCAAAAGCCGCGCCTCCGGCTCCGCCTTCGCCTGTGATAGGCGGAACACTGAATTTCCCAGCAGCCTGTGTTCCGCCTATCACGGACATCGTATCATCCTCGTACTACGGACGAGGATGATACGATGTCCGTGATAGGCGGAACACAGGCTGCTGGGAAATTCAGTGTTCCGCCTATCACAGGCGAAGGCGGAGGCGCGGCTTTTGAATTTTACAATGGCCGCCGAGGCGCCGACGAAGAGGGCACGGGACGGAGGCAAGGCAACGCACGGCACGGCACGGGACGGGACGGAGGCAAGGCACGACACGGGACGGAGGCAAGGCACGGCACGGGACGGAGGCAAGGAGGCAAGGCACGGGACGGAGGCTCGGGACAAAGGCTCGGGACACAGGTAGGCTGGACACACACACACACACACACACACACACACACACACACACACACACACACACACACACACACGGATGGATACACACACACACACAGGGATGGATAGATGGATGGATACACACACACACACAGGGATGGATGGATGGAGACACACACACACAGGGATGGATGGATGGATGGATGGAGACACACACACACAGGGATGGATGGATGGATGGACACACACACACACAGGGATGGATGGACGGACACACAGGGATGGACGGACACACAGGGATGGACGGACACACAGGGATGGACGGACACACACACAGGGATGGACAGGCATGTCTCACCCTCGGCTTATACACGAGTCAATAAGTTTGCCAGTTTTTTTGGGGGTAAATTGGGGGCCTCGGCTTATATTCGGGTCGGCCTATACTCGAGTATATACGGTATCTTAAGTAGAAAACTATCTTTAGATTTTTACTCAAAAAGCATTTAATTAAAATAAAATTGATTAAAAAAAAACTATTTAAATAAAAGAAAATCAGATTTAAATAAAAAAATAATTGATTTATAGCCACACAATTATAGTAAGATGACAACAACAAAGCCAGCACCTTTAAACTTTACCTATGCTGTACGGCAACAAAGTTTAGGATTAGTCATCATTATTAAAACAGAACCTAGATGAGTTAATGTTGGCTTATAAAAACTACACCATGACTAGATTTAGACTTACCAATGAGAGTTCAATTCCAATTGTAGCTTCCTATTTCTTTTTTTTATTCTGTTTACAGATTGTTCTCATTGGGGTAAACAAGGTATCTTATAAAAGTCTGCCAATAATGTCTAAGCTCTTTTTGTGATGCTTATACAGTATATGACCTTTATATGTCATTATGTTAAACTTAATTTGTATTTGTAATATTATTATTACTATACAGGATTTACAGTATATAGTGCCAACGGTTTGTACAGCACTTTACAACATGAGGGTAGACAATGTAGTTACAATACAATTCAATACAGGAGGAATCAGAGGGCCCTGCTCATAAGAGTATTTCAACAGCAATGCCAAGTTACAATAGCAACAAAAAAAAAAAAAACAATGGGGGACGTGGCCTGCTGCCGACCGGGGTGGTAGCCTGAAAGCACAGCTCCGTTTCACGGCCGGGATAACCGGAACCCTCGACTACTTTCCTTCCCCCCTAGCCCACTAGCTGAGCGGGGAAGGACAGAGGATACTTCAGGATATGCCTAGAAGACGACATAAGCTGCCTGCACTGCGCCGCCTGACACATTACTATCCCTCCGCCACGGCCATGCAGACAGCCCAAGATGGCGCCGGGTCAGGCGATCCACAGCAGGCTGGTACAAGTCACCTGCCATAAAGTGTCTAGAAACCCCCACATCGCCCAATGGACAGCTCCAGCAGCATCTAAAGGGACAGCATGGATACCCTTCCACCTCCAAATGAATCTCTAGGGACACAGCAAATGGACAGAGGTAAGAGATTGGCAACCTCCCCTGCTAACTCCCCATGCAAAGAGCCTCATGCTAAGAAACAGCTATGGTCAGCAGTAGTTGCAGGCACACACGATACAGACCAGGCTCCCTCCTTAGCCACTGTCCCTGTCACAGATAACTCAGTGTCTGAGGCAGTGCTGAAACCTATGCTGTTAACTCTGCAAAAAGATACATAGAGAGCTACAAATCTCCATGTCTCAGATGCATGACAGAATAGACTGCCTTGAAGAAAGAGCAGATGCTATGGAAGAAAACATGCAGGATTACTTTAAACAAGCTATTAGATGCACATGAACACCATACTGAGGAAATTCATCACATATTATTCTTAAAAAAACAAACAACCTAGACAATGGGACACCAGTGGTACTCTACTTGATGATTGTGTATCTCCATAGTCCTACAGAAAAGCACGCATATGTATTCTAGTCTCAGATGAAAGCATGCATATTTACTATGTAAAATATTATACATATTTTTTTACATAAAATGATTAAAACACCTTTTAAAAGTATTTGATAATAGCTCATATGTTATGCTCACACAACCCCAATGTTATTAACACCTCACACCCTTTACTCACTACCCCCCCCCCCCCCCCCCCTTTACTTTTTACTAGTTTTCAATTATGGAATAATTTGTATGTCCATGCAAGTAGAGTCCCTCAATATCACGAAGTAAGCAGGAGCAAGGCCTAGACTCACTCTGAGTTTCTTGGATCAAAGTCCCTTTCATCAGTAGTTGCAAAAGTGTAACTACAAATTATATATTAACATCAATGTTTAGACATCCAATAGACATGTTGGGGCTGATGTGTGCACTCACGTGGGAGCATGCCAATAGTTTCTGGCACCAAATGGGCTATTTAAGGAATGCTCTTGCTCACTGTGAGTGCTGACTGCTCTTCAGCTTTCCCTGTGTCCTGAATGTATCCTGTATCTGACTTCCATTGATGACTCGGCTTGCTACTGATCTGATCCTGGATTCTGCTTGTACCTCTGCCCACTTGTTCCCGACTTCGGCTTCGTTCCTGACCACTCTACTGCCTATGCTTCTGTACCTCATTGCCCACCAGCTACTCAGCTCGGCTACCTCTGGGACCTCATTCCTGCTTCCGACTTGGCTTCATACTACTTCTGAGTGTCTGCTTCAGCTGTCCATCATAATCACTCCAGTCAATATAGTGTGTCTCCACCGAAAGCCTGCTGAGAGCTTAGACAAGCCATGCTTCCAGAACCTGCACTACATGTGGAGTGCCCTTTTATCCTCGTCTGGTCCAGCATGCATTACATCTGCTCCTGGCCTAATGTTCTGACTGACTTCTCAAGCCTACATCTCATGCTGCAAGTTTTGCTATCAACACCTGCTGGCACTCGTGTTCCTCCTGTCCCTTGGCACTATCTGTTCCACCTTCAGTGGTGCCTGGCCTAGAGATACAAGAGAGGCTTACCTTATCAATTCAGTCTCTTACCAGATACATGACAAATCCTTACGTATACATGACCTGAAATTATTTACAATCCTGCAATAAAACTATATATTATCTGCTGTGCAGTATCTTAAGGTTGGGAGGCAGAGGCGTAGCTTGAAGCTTGTGAGCCCCAATGCAAAAGTTGACCTGCCCCCCCACCACTACCACCCACCACTTCCACCGTGCATGTAGATACACCCTAAAAAAAATTAAAGTGGCTTAAGTGTTTTGAGTTCCCAGAGTTCCTCTTTGCATCAGAACACAGGGATTACCTCTGGAGAATCAGACAGGGACCCATGGCAGGTCACTTGGCAGAGCTCCTTTCCCATCCCAGCACTATATACAGCTCCTTCCCCCCACACTACACAGAGCTGAAATCATATTCCTTTACACACAGTCCGTCAGTCTTCACAGGGTGTATCTGGCTTTAATGTTGCAGTTCTGACCTGTGGAATTATCTAGTCAGAACAGCAGTATAGTTGCAGTAGGCAGATACACCCTGTGCAGATCACGGCTAACTGGCTGTGTTGTAAAGGAATGTGATTTTGGCCCTGCAGAGGAGGAGCAGTATAGAATGTTGTAATGGGAAAGGAGATCAGCAGCCAGAATAGCATCTAGAGAGGAGGGGGTGGTCAAGGAGCTTTGGGGGGGGGGGGTGAAACTTAGATCGGGGGCAAAGCCATTTGACACAGCTGTTGCAGCTCTTCAGGGGGCCCTCAGGAGGTGTTAAGGGATTTATTTTAGCATTTTCTGAAGTTTTCTCTGTCAGTGTTGGCAGGTGTTGGGGGAAGGTCATCTCTCGGAGGTGTGTGTCTTTTCCCCAGTTGTCAGGGACGTGGGGTAAGCGGAAATCCCCGGGTGGGGGGGGGGGGGTACAGAGAATCCAAGCTGGTAACTCGGAGACACTGAGCAGTGTCAGACCTCACTACTGACATAGGTCCCATTGTGACTACAGGACGGCGCTCTCCTCCTCTTGCCTCGCTGAGCTCAGTTACCATTCCATGTTGCCAGCACAAAGCACAGACACTTCCCCATCCTGAGCTGTTCTCACCCCGTGCTCCTCTTCATTCAGGAAATTGCTCACAGCTTCTCCCCAGCCAATGAGAACAGAGGGGTGTGGAATGTGGAAAGCAAAGTGGAAGCCCAGTACTGGAGCGTGGCTGTGGGGCCCTAAAGCAGATCGGAGCTGGGCTTTGTGGAGAATATGGTAATATGCTAGGGGCTGGGTTGACCCCCTGCAACCCCTTATGCTATGTCCATGCTGGGGGTGTGGTTCAAAAAGGTTGGTGTAAGGTGCTAAGCTAAATGTTTAACAGAACACCAAGATAAATGTCCTTAATTCATCTTTTTTTAAGCTAATAACTATGTTTTAGGTGCGTAAAGTTAAATACAACATTTTTTTTTAGTTTTTGGATATATTGTGGAAGTATTAAATCCACTGTTGTAAAATAGAATACTAATATGCACATACTTTTGGAGACCCTAAGCAAAGACTAGATGCCATCTGGAATTATACATTTATTCGCCTGGTGCTTTCGAAAGAAAATATTTAAAAACAGTCTTTTCTGCTACAATACACAGTAACTAGCAATCAGAGCCCTATGAGAACATACTTACATCTGTTCTATTTAATACCTACAGTATCTCAGCTATGAGTCGAATATTAGAGAA
The DNA here is from genome assembly GCF_037356315.1 of Lithobates pipiens. Lineage (NCBI taxonomy): Eukaryota > Metazoa > Chordata > Amphibia > Anura > Ranidae > Lithobates > Lithobates pipiens. The sequence continues at coordinate 68,415,805 of NW_027507903.1, forward strand.
GCTACTTGTGCTACACAAGAGCTAACAAATGGAACACTAAGTTGGGAAAGCAAGTGATATATAATTATACTCAGTTATTAAAGTACTTCTAATTGCACTCATTCTAGAACTATTAGCTCCCATATCTGAAAACCATCTACCATTACTTAATTTAATTAAAATTATATACTCTGATGGCATTGCATTCAAGAAGGGGGTGTGAATAAGTTTTAAGTGCTCTTCAAAAACATTATAGCATTGTATGATTTCCGCACAAGCTTCCATTTCTCTCGTGGCTCTTTTATCCTCTTTAAACAATAAGGTCAAGAGTGTAGCTCTATCAAAATATATTATCACATCTCAATAATATACATTATACAAAAGCGTTTTAACAAATATGGCAACAAGCACAGCGAGCCTCTTGCTATAACAATATTCTGGCTCCCAGTCCATTGTTTTAGGGTTCAGCATGTAATTGAATTATTTGGCAGCAAAAGAGTAAAAAAGGAGATATGTATTTGAAAGTTTCAATGTGCCATGTGCTACAAGCTGCAGATGTATCCAGAGTTTTTCAATGTCCCAGTTTATTCCATCTCCCTGCTATTTATGTTTACTGGCTGTTGTAAAACTGTAGAAAAGTTAAATATGCTTACTCTTCAAAAGATTGATTCCCTGCTCAAGCCATAAAAAAATGTTGTTTGGAGCTATGGAGCAATACCAGCAATGTGAGATTCAGCAAATTTGTAAGAACACAATGGGAACATTAAAAACCAACATTGAGACATACTACTTTAGTGTGTAAATAAAAGAAATTAAGCAGAGCCTATAGCATGTAAACAAAAATAGAAAATTGAATGCTGTAATTATTCCAGTAGCTTGTTCATGAGCGGCTGAGTAACTGCTATTCTTGCCTACCTGCATTGCTATAGGCAAATTAGTATTTAGGGAAATACATAATCTGGGATATTAATGCAGACATAAATGTTAAAAATAAACAAAGCACAGTCCCATGGGTTGTTCCACAACATTGCCGCAATGCAATAGAATGTGATACATATTACAGAATTTTACACCAGCACTCTCATCAAGTCAAAAGCCTGGGCAATTCAAGCTTCGAAGATGCGCCTGGAAGGTAGAAGGAGATTTGTCACTAGTGATGAGCTTTGAGTTTGGGTTGACCATAAGTCCAAGTGGAATTCTGGCTGTTCATGGTATTAGAAAAGTGTTAACTATTATGTTTGTTCACTGCCTTAGCAACTATTGCCAAAATAGCATTTTTGGCCTCTGTGCCAAAAGGGCTTGGAAAGGCCAGTTATGGGATCTTGCTTTTATGCCTATAGACAGGTGCAGTCTACTTTCTTCTACAAATGCACGATTTTGCACCAGCACTCTCATCAAGTCACAAGCCTGGGCAATTCAAGCTTCCAAGATGCGCCTGGAAGGTAGAAGGAGATTTGTCACTAGTGATGAGCTTTGAGTTTGGGTTGACCATAAGTCCAAGTGGAATTCTGGCTGTTCATGGTATTAGAAAAGTGTTAACTATTATGTTTGTTCACTGCCTTAGCAACTATTGCCAAAATAGCATTTTTGGCCTCTGTGCCAAAAGGGCTTGGAAAGGCCAGTTATGGGATCTTGCTTTTATGCCTATAGACAGGTGCAGTCTACTTTCTTCTACAAATGCACGATTTCGCACCAGCACTCTCATCAAGTCACAAGCCTGGGCAATTCAAGCTTCCAAGATGCGCCTGGAAGGTAGAAGGAGATTTGTCACTAGTGATGAGCTTTGAGTTTGGGTTGACCATAAGTCCAAGTGGAATTCTGGCTGTTCATGGTATTAGAAAAGTGTTAACTATTATGTTTGTTCACTGCCTTAGCAACTATTGCCAAAATAGCATTTTTGGCCTCTGTGCCAAGAGGGCTTGGAAAGGCCAGTTATGGGATCTTGCTTTTATGCCTATAGACAGGTGCAGTCTACTTTCTTCTACAAATGCACGATTTCGCACCAGCACTCTCATCAAGTCACAAGCCTGGGCAATTCAAGCTTCCAAGATGCGCCTGGAAGGTAGAAGGAGATTTGTCACTAGTGATGAGCTTTGAGTTTGGGTTGACCATAAGTCCAAGTGGAATTCTGGCTGTTCATGGTATTAGAAAAGTGTTAACTATTATGTTTGTTCACTGCCTTAGCAACTATTGCCAAAATAGCATTTTTGGCCTCTGTGCCAAGAGGGCTTGGAAAGGCCAGTTATGGGATCTTGCTTTTATGCCTATAGACAGGTGCAGTCTACTTTCTTCTACAAATGCACTATTTCGCAGCAGTACCACAGCTGGAGAGGAGGTCAAGAGGGTCACTGGGGAAGCACCCAATTTGATACAGCCACTCTTCCTATTTCAGGCCCTGGCTCGGTGAACATTTTGCAAGTTAACATAGTAGGGACAGGTACCCTGTCTGTCAGTGACAGTAGTAGGGCTAGGGAGAGGTTCCTGATGAGGAGGGAAAGCTTAGGGTCACATCCCTTTTGGATATTTTCCCGATTGGACACTAGACAGACAGACCACGTTCTGTCCCCCTTTCAACAGATGCTGTCAGCCTGGCTGGAATCTGCCTTTTCCATGTGTCTGGAAACAGAGTGCACCAGGCTGGGTAGCCTACCCATCAGGTTTTTTTAGAACTGCTACTGCATTACTTCAATACAAATCTTCTATTGCACCTGCCTGTGTGAATTATTGCCTCTGCACCACACTGCACTGCACCTACCTGCTTGTCTACTCTCTGTAAAATGTTGTGTTCCCAAAAGCTTTTGTTCCTTGTGTGTTGAAACTGATATGGAGAAGCTTTTGGAAATGGAAGCTCACAAAAGGCAGGAGAAGTTAGCTGCTGAGTGCTCATTGCTTAGAAAAGGTCTCTTTATCTTAACTGTGTCCCAGACACACAAACAGTGGGTTATACAACAGTCTAAAAGATTAGTGAGAGATTTTAGGGTTTTACCAGAGATGGTTAAGGGCCATACACACTGGCCGAATATCGGGCGGCACCGGTTGGTTCAATAGAAACCATCCAACAATCGGCCCTTGTATGTGGCAACATAAAAGGTCTGCTGATCAGCACCCGATCACCGCTTTCAGCCAATAACTGGTGTGACTGGTGTGTTTTGGGGGGATACCCCCCGTCAGGGGTAGATTGATGTACTAACACTGGCTAGTTAGTACAGTGGCTCCTCCTGAGCTCTTCAGTTTTTTTTAATTCAGCCCACGGGGTTGAATAAGAAAAAAAAAACAAAAAACACATACTGTGTACCAGGCTTTATAGGCTGGTTCTGATAACTGAAAAAAAGAATCCTTATTCTTACATGCAGTCACAGACACACTCAGAGAGTTTATATGTGTTACGGTAGAATAGGAAAGATTTTCAGTACATAAGGAAGGATCATTACATGCTGGTGGTTATTGCAGGAATTATCCATATTTATATTGAGAATGTACTTTCGTTTAGCAGAGACATTCCAAAATATTTTTTTTGAGATATGCTTTATTTGTATGCCACACCAACAACTTAAGTTGCTATATGGCTGTCGTATCCACCCACACACCCTCCTTAACTTTGTTTGGGGGGTACTTTTTATTTTTATGTTTTAATTCTTTAAAAAAAAAGCTTAGAAAATAGGGATGTGGTTTAGTACATTTTTATTAAATACATTGAAATGTTTATTTCTTTAAATGAAAATCTGCCTGTTGTGGCTCGTGTCAGTATGTGGCTTAATTATTGTATTTACAGACCATACACATCCTCACCTCACTCCAATATTTTGAGGAGCTGTCTACCTTGGAATAAATATTATAATGTTGGGTTTTGTTTTAAATAAAAGACATCTATTTTGTGTCCTGGTGACAAAGTGGCCTAGTAAAAGTTTTTAAAGACAGTACATATAATATTTGTGGTGATTTCTGTGCAAATACATTATTCTGTATTGATGATTTCTTCATTTAAATATGAACGTTGGTAGTCCAGGGGCATAAAAACAAAAATAAATAAATCTGACAAAGTACTTAGTATCACATTTGGGGTGTTTTTCCATAGTCACAAATGACTGCCGGGGGTCCTATTATTACTGGGGCTTCAGCATTTATAAATTAATATTGGTAATACTTGGGGTGTTTTTCTTTGAATAAATGACAATGTTATGTTTATTTCTAGATTATGTGTATCTCTAGATTAAAAATCAATGTTCATATTCCTGTTTCAATTGGGGCTTGCAGGCTTTTTTCTTGGAATATATGACACTAATGATTTTTTTTTTTTTTACAATTTCTGTTGGTGGTCCTTTTCAAATTGTGGCCCTAATGCTAACATGTTTTATAATGTATGTGTAGGCAAAAAAATATTTGTGGAATTTTATGAGAATAAATGAGCCTCTAATGTTGAGTTCTATATTTTACAATAGATGTTTGAGGCCTTGCTGAAAATAGGGCCCACTAAAAGGTATTCATAATTGTGTGCATACTGTGCATGAGGCAGAGGTCATGTAGCCAGTAGAGCTGGGCAAATGGTTCAGCCCAGGAATGAGTTCAGGCAGAACATTGGCTGTTCGCCCATTCAACAAACACCCGAATTATCGGGGCATTCGACCATTTGTTCGGCCTGCTGAATGACCACAATGCACTGCGCCATTGCACAGTGCATTGGAAGCCCTGATTGGCTGAAGCAATGAAAGTTTTGCCCAATTAGGGCACAGAGCACTGTCAGAGCCATGATTAGAGAGAGTAATGATGACTATATCCAATCATGGCTCATTGCTCTTAGTCCTGCCCCACACTGTAAAAATATTCTCCCCATAGTGGCCATTTGCAGTTTGATATTGGCATGGAGAGAGATAGAACAGGGCTCTGTTCAGTGCTACTTGTAAGTTAGTGTGCTATAGTGTGCTACTGTGCTTCTATTGTCAGTGTGGAATATCAGTTTAGTGTAATAGTTCAGTGTGAGTGTAGTGTGACCATTCATTTTTACTTTAGTGTCAGTTTAATTTGTATGGGCAGGTTTCCTGCAGAATATGTCAGTGTGTTACTGCATGCTTAACACAGTATATATCAGTGCATTACTGCACATTTAACACAGTACATATCAGTGCATTATTGCATGTTTAATGCAGTAATTTTTCAGTGTGTTACTGCACGTTTAATGCAGTATATTAAAGTGCGTTCTTGCGTGTTTAATGCAATATATATCAGTGTGACACTGCACATTTAACTCAGTATTTTTCAGTGCGTTACTGCACGTTTAACACAGTATATTCAAGTGCGTTACTGTGCATTTAACGCACTATATTTCAGTGTGTTACTGCACGTTTAACTCAGTAAATAGCAGTGCGTTACCATGCATTTAACTCAGTATATATCCGTGCATTACTGCACATTTAAAGCAGTATATATCAGTGCATTACTGTATGTTTAATGCAGTATATACCAGTATGTTACTGTATGTTTAACGCAGTATATTCACACGTGCAACTGCACATTTAACACAGTATATATCAGTGTGTTACTGTATGTTTAACGCAGTATATTCAAGTGCATAACTGCACAATTAATGGTGTATGTACAGTTGTGCTCATAAGTTTACCAGTTTACCCTGGCAGAATTTATGATTTCTTGGCCATTTTACAGAGAATATGAATGAAAACACAGAAACGTTTCTTTCACTCATGGTTAGTGTTTGGCTGAAACCAATTATTATCAATCAACTGTGTTTTCTCTTTTTAAATCATAATCAAAACAGAAACTACCCAATTGATTCAAATTTTACTTACCCCAGTTCTTAATACCGTGTATTGCCCCCTTTAATATCAATGACAGCTTGAAGTCTTTTGTAGTATTTGTGGATGAGGCTCTTTATCTTTTCAGATGGTAAAGCTGCCCATTCCTCTTGGCAAAAAGCCTCCAGTTCCTGTAAATTCTTGGGCAGTCTTGCATGAACTGCACATTTGAGATCTCCGCTTCTTTTGCAGAACCTTCACGTTATTCTACTGTAGCCAATGACAGGTTGACTTGTGTTTTGGATCATTGTCATGTTGGAATTGTCCAAGTACGTTCCATACGCAGCTTCCTGGCTGATGAATGCGAATGTTCCTCCAGTATTTTTTTATAACATACTGCATTCATCTTGCTATCAATTTTGACCAAATTTCCTGTGCCTTTGTAGCTCACACATCCCCAAAATATCAGTGATCCAGTTATATAGTTCAACTACCTTTCCCGCTGATTCTTTGACAATTCTTTTTCTTTTCCCATGAATCCAGAAACGTCAGTGCAGCACTGGATGAAAGATTCAAGGGTCTGTAAGGAGTCCAGAAACTCATTGACCTTTTATACACACACACTAATTACGCTCAAACAGATCACAGATGAGGATGGTTTCCTTTAATAGCCATTCAAACCCCTTTGTGTCAACTTGTGTGCATGTTTTCAGGCCAAAATCACCAGGGTATGTAAACTTTTGATCAGGTTCATTTGGGTAATTTCTGTTGTGATTATGATTTAAAAAGAGTAAACACAGCTGGTGGATGTTAGAGACCTTGCTCTCAACCACCTTCCATTTGAGGATGCCCCGCAGATGCTCAATAGGGTTTAGGTCTGGAGACATGCTTGGCCAGTCCATCACTTTTACCATCAGCTTCTTTTGCAAGACAGTGGTCATCTTGGAGGTGTGTTTGGGGTCATTATCATGTTGGAATACTGCTCTGCGGCCCAGTCTCCAAAGGGAGGGGATCATGCTTTGCTTCAGTATGTCAAAGTACATGTTGGCATTTATGGTTCCCTCAATGAACTGTAGCTCCCTAGTGCTGGTAGCAGGTAGACCATGGCCCTCCCACCACCATTCTTGACTGTAGGCAAAACACATTTTTTTTTACTCCTTTGCAGGTTGGCGCAAACATGCTTGACACCATCTGAACCAAATAAGTTTATTGTGGTCTCATCAGACCACAGGACATGGTTCCAGCAATCCATGTCCTCAGTCTGCTTGTCTTCAGCAAACTATTTGCAGGTTTTCTTGTGCATCATCTTTAGAAGAGGCTTCCTTATGGGATGGCAGCCATGCAGACTAATTCCATGCAGTGTGCAGCACATGGTCTGAGCACTGACAGGCGGACCCCTCCACCCCTTCAACTGTGGCAGCAATGCTGGCAGCACTCATATGTCTATTTCCCAAAGACAACCTCTGGATATGACGCTGAGCACATGCACTCAACTTTTTTGGTCGACCATGGCAAGGACTGTTCTGCATGGAATCTGTCCTGCTAACCCGCTGTATGGTCTTGGCCACCATGCTCCAGCTCAGTTTCAGGGTCTTGGCAATCTTCTTATAGCCTAGGCCACCTTTATGTAGAACAACAATTCTTTTTTTCAGATCCTCAGAGAGTTCTTTGCCATGAGGTGCCATGTTAAACTTCCAGTGACCAGTATGAGAGAGTGAGAGTGATAACACCAAATTTAACACACCTGCTCCCCATTCACACCTTGTAACATTGGGCTATTTTGGCCCAATTTGGACATTTTCACTTAGGGGTGTACTTACTTTTGTTGCCAGTGCTTTAGACATTATTGGCTGTGTGTTGAGTAATTTTGAGGGGACAGCAATTTTACACTGTTATACAAGCTATACAATCACTACTTTACATTGTAGCGACGTGTGATTTCTTCAGTGTTGTCACATGAAAAGATATAATAAAATATTTACAAAAATGTGAGGGGTGTACTTACTTTTGTGAGATACTGTACGTCAACCCTTAACAGATGGTTTTACATCGCCAGGACCCTTGGGAGTAGTACACGGCTGGGCGGAGGCAGTTCCAGATACTGTAATCCTCAGTGTCCCAGAGGAGTTTGCTTCTCATGCCTCCACAAACTTGCGGTGCATGGGCTCCCTCATTCTTCAAAGCCTGCAAAAGGTCCCAAGAATGTGTGGCTTTAAGGAGAAGGATCACTATTGGTTGGCAACCCTCCTTGACCATCGTTACAAGGGGAAAGTCTCAGAACTCATTATATCCCCACAAAGAAAGCACAAGATGAATTATCTTAAGGACACCTTAAAGAGGAGTTTATGTAACGCCTTTCCCGACTGGTAGGTTACAGTCCGGTGAAAAACGTAGTTTTGAGGTTTCTGTTGGTGAAGAGAGGAGCGGTGGAGTGATGCTTTTCAAAAATCTTTTAGTCCTCGCCGCCCAGGGCTGTCAGCTTCCACGTCCCATTGGCAGCTTCTTCATCAAATGGTGGGAGATTATCTAGGGGCCAAAACAGATATATATTGCTTTCCGTTTGAAGATCCACTGGGTTACTGGGTCATGAGAATAGACCACTGGGCAGAACTTACCCAGTATGCAATAGAGCTGCTGGGTTGCCCTGCATCCAGTGTGCAAACGGGCATTCATTGCTGACAGAAGTTTAAGAGACAGATAAAAGAGTGCGTCTGTCCACAGACTCCATGGACTGGCTGACATTTATCAAAATGAATCAGTCCTGGATTAGCAGCAGCTATCAAGACCCTGATGCCGATGTCACTGATTAAGTGCTTTCTGGATCTCAAATCTCTGAAAGACTGTCTAGGCTGTCTAGCTTTGTGGGTGTTGATTTCATCTGTAAGGCCGCGTACACACGGGCGGACTGTCTGGCCAACTAAGTCCGTCAGACAATCCGACAGACAGTCCGTCCTACTTTTGAATGAACGGACTTGACCACACACGATGAACAGACAGTCCGCTGAAAGCTTGTACGATGACGTGTACAGCACACGTATGACGGGACTAGAAATACGACGTCCATTACACTGCAATGCAACCTTCGGCCGTGTAAATCCTTTCTGAGCATGCGCCATACTTAGTCCGTCCAACTTGCCTACTCACGAGCGGACTGTCCGCTGAAACCAAAGTTGGACGGACAATATTACGGAAATTCCGAAAGACTTAGTCCGCCAGACTGTCCGCTGAAAAAGTCCGCTGAAGCCCACACACGAGCGGACTGTCCGCTGAAACACGTTTCAGCGGACCAAGTCCGTCAGACAGTCCGCCCGTGTGTACGCGGCCTAAGAATTTTTTTGGTGTAGGTTTCATGAGCTCAATTGACAACCAAGGACCAATTTTTCCACACCTGTTTGACAGATGCATATCTGTCATATCTGTCTATGCATATAGCAATTTTTGACAGCAAGGCCAATTCTTGCTTTCATCAAGAGTACCTCTATAAGATTACAGTGTGAAAGCACCACCGACACCCAAACACCAACTTTTCCGCAACTGTTTGAGCTGGGCATCAAATTTCAATTTTTGACAGCAAGGCCAATTCTAGCTTTCATCAAGAGCACCTCTATAGGGTTATGGTGTGAAGACACCACCAAACCACAATGCCCAGTTTTTTCTGTACCTGTTAATTCTATACAGTCTACAAAAGAGATGCTAGAATTTATGCCAAAAATCTCTAATCTTGTTCCGAGTGCACTAAATTGTGGCCTCATCATACAGATTTTTGTTTATAAAATAAAGAAAGCTTGAATCGAAAATGTTATTTTTTTTGGCTTTATAAATGTCATTATTGCTGCAGCAGGCTCTATACATAGTACAGGTGTGTCACATTACATTACCCCCAGGCATTATATTTAAAGTAATTTTTCATTTTTATTATTTCTCATTTTGATGGTTTCACTTTAAGCATCAGTAAATCACTGCTTAATTAAAACTTATGTTTTACAAACTTTTTTATTGATACATGTTCCCCAGGGCAGTACCCAGACCCCCATAACCATTGTATACCCAATTACTTGCATACAAGCCTTCAGAATAGGCATTTTTCCTGTTCGGTCACATAGACTTCAATGAGGTTCAATATTCGATTCCGAACATTTTCGATGTTCGAAAGTTCTGCCACGAACCAAACAGGCGATCATTCGGTCCATCTCTAGTAGACAGTAGGGGTTGAGAACAAATCTGTACCAGCAAATTAACAAAAATATTTTAAAAACATGATTCATTCTTCAAAGTAACTAGCAGACCCCCTCAGACTATTGGGTGTACAGACTGGATTACTGGTTATAACACAGCACGCTATAATTTTTATTAAATGAGAAATCATGCCTGGTCTCTACATCTAAATAGAAAATCTGTGTACAATGTGCTATTCAATCTCTGTTGTGCTGAAGTGTGTGGGGGAAGTGCCAAACACAAGAGTGATGCACTAAGTTTGAAACCAAGGTCACATTGGGAGAACAAACTGCCTTTTCCCATTAGATGTCCCCTCTTCACATATGCCTACAGATATCAGGTGATGCAGCTATGCTATCACATACTGGGGAACATTGTGCTCTCTCTTGAATTAAGGCAGGAATCCCCAGTGACCTTCTTCCAAAAGATGCTGGCCTTGAGATAACAATAAGTTTTCTTCATTCTACTGGAGGCTTGGTTACCAGTACAGGAAATGCTCAATGTAAGGGCAGAAATGCACTCCACTGTGGACTCAGAAAACAATACTTAAGATGTCGCTGCCTAACCCCTGGAAACACGTTTTTTAAAGTTTATTTAAACAGTAAGTAATTGGATTACAGTGGCTATAGTCTGATAATGGAAAGGTACTCAGATCTTACAGATCCCAGGCTGCGCTACGGAGGCTAAAATGAGATTAGGACGTAAATGGAAGGGCACACAGACAGCGTCGCCAACCCTAAAAATCGCAGCCCCAAAGGGGATGCAACCAGTGACAGAAATATTTATATACGGGGTCCGGCGCCACTGTTAATTGGCTACGATGGAGTGTGTACACAGAATGTGAGTACACGCATACCACTGGCCTCCACAGGAGCACAATAGTTACCAAAGTAGGTATCAAGCCTATCCAAAAAAATATATCCAAAAAAATATATATATATATAAATTACAAAGGAGGAAAAGGGAGAGTATGCAGAAACAAACCCTTCGACTAACCTCTACTAGTATAAAGGTACCATTACCACTGATATTGTACACCCGTACCTATAGTCAATCACTAGGGTTCCACAGATGATAATTATGCGTACACAAATCTAAACATGTGCATAAACGTCAGGGGTTACTACTATAGTGCATAAAATACAATCATATACATAACGTGCAAAAGTGATGAGCAGAATATAATCATTAACCACTAAATAGTGGTTAATGATTATATTCTGCTCATCACTTTTGCACGTTATGTATATGATTGTATTTTATGCACTATAGTAGTAACCCCTGACGTTTATGCACGTGTTTAGATTTGTGTACGCATAATTATCATCTGTGGAACCCTAGTGGTTGACTATAGGTACGGGTGTACAATATCAGTGGTAATGGTACCTTTATACTAGTAGAGGTTAGTCGAAGGGTTTGTTTCTGCATACTTTCCCTTTTCCTCCTTTGTAATTTATATATATATTTTTTTGGATAGGCTTGATACCTACTTTGGTAACTATTGTGCTCCTGTGGAGGCCAGTGGTGTGTGTGTACTCACATTCTGTGTACACACTCCATCGTAGCCAATTAACAGTGGCGCCGGACCCCGTATATAAATATTTATAGTCTGATAATGACTTATTACAATGGACTAAATGAAAAGAAGCATCAGAGTGGGAGAGTTTACTTCCTCTTTAATGTGCCAGTCACTGGAGAGCCACCAACGTCTTTGTCCCAGATTAGCTTCTTTGGGCATGCCAGCAGGCTTTGAGTGGAAAGCATCATGGTTGACATAAATCTACATTACATCACTAGATGGCATGATTAATGGGGAATTACATTATGGGCCTTTTTAAAAAAATTAAAAGACTTGTCAAAAACTGAATCTGTCTTTATTCACACTTTTAAATTTTTTATGTGAATAGATAGGGATACTATTTATTTCACATGGGGGGGGCTTCAGATTATGCCCATGCTGGCAGATCCCCACAACCACTGGGCAAGGTTTGAGGAAAAGAAGCCCTTGTCCTCATCAACATAGAGATATTGGGGGTTATTTACATAAGACAAATCCACTTTGCAATGAAAGTGCACTTGGAAGTGCAGTCACTCTAAATCCAAGGGATAGATCTGAAATGAGTGGAAGCTCTGCTGATTTTATTATCCAATCATGTGCGAGCTAAAATGCTGTTTTTTTGTTTTCTTTGCATGTCCCCCTCAGATCTACAGTGACTTTACTTCCAAGTGCACTTTCAGTGTACTTTCAAGTGTGGCTTTTTCTTTAGTAAATAACCCCCATTGCGCTTTGACAGGGAGTTCCAAGGGAATTGTATACAATGCACAGCTCTGTCACATCACATACAGGGTCAGTGCATCCCCCAAGCAGGTGATTTATGCATTTTTATTTTATAACATTAAGCATGATTAAAACAGTTCCCCACCACTCAGAATACATTTTTTTTTATCCGGTACACATCCCCTCAGGGCGGTTTGACTATATCTCTTGCAAATTAGCTTAGAAAATGGCCATTTTTTTTTCATTCAACTCCTATTAACTGAATGCCATTAAGATTAGGCACCTGAAGTTTAATCTTGTTTGCAAAACCCGCCCCAAACAAACCCAGGTATGTTCACTGATGTGGATTACAAAGTAGCATGCTGGTAAAAAGTAGTAGCATAATGCCGCGTACACATGATCGGACTATCCAGCGGACTCCTCCGGGACTGTGACATCATAAGAGGTGGGGTCGCCATGTGACATCACTCGGTGACCCCCGCCCTTGTCCCTATATAAGTCGCCGCACAACGCGTCCCTGCCATTGCGGCCTGAGAGAGCGTCGTGTCAACATTGCAAGGAAGAAGAAGAAGAAAAGAGAAGAATGCGGCGGCGGTGACAGAAGACTGGGCCAACGCTAGAAAAGAGCTATAAGAAGATAGCGGAGGCCTGGCAAGAAGAACGGAAGAGTGGGACAAGACCCCCGAAGAACGGGTCAAGATCCCGAAGTCGGAAGAAGACCCCCGGACAGCGGCGACGACGAAGAAGAAAGCCGGGCTCCTCCGCTAGTAAAAGAGCTAGCAGATGATAGTGGAGGAGTCTGGCGAGAAGACCCCCCAAGATGGAAGAAGACCACCGGAACTGTCTAATAAATTATTTTAAAAACTTGTGTTGTGTTTTTTTATTTACACTTTTTTTCACCAGGTGAATGGTTAGGGGTACAATGTACCCCATATTCATTCACATAGGGTGGGGGCAGTTTCTGGGGGCCCCCTTATTAAAAGGGGCTTCCAGATTCCGATAAGCCCCCAGCCCGCAGACCACAACAACCAACGGCCAGGTTGTCGGGAAGAGGCCCTTGTCTTCATCAACATGGGGACAAGGTGCTTTGGGGTGGGGGCCACAGGGCCCCCCTTCCCCAAAGCACCCCCATGTTGAGGGCACACAGCTTGGTACGGCTCAGGAGGGGGGGCGCTCGCTTGTCCCCACCCCCTTTCCTGACCGGCTGGCCTGCGTGCTCGGATAAGAGTCTGCTATGGACTTTGTGGGGCCCCCACGCCATTTTTCTGGCGTAAGGGTTCCCCTTTAAATCTATACCAGGTGACGGGGCTAGTGAGGTGTCAATCTCGCCAATGGAGGCAGTGACATTCACTTCCTTCGCTAGTCCGTCTATCTGGAGCCACGTTCAAAATGAACGGACTTTTCTCGGTGTGTGGGCAAGTCCGTTAATTTCAAAAGTCCGGCGGGTTTGTCCACTGGATTAAGTCCGCCGGATAGTCCGATAATGTGTACGTGGCATCACTCACACTGCTTCCAATAGTCCTATCATATCACGACCTAGCCTCACATTCCTGAATCGGTTGAAGCGGGGTTCCTTATAAGCCTAGGCATAGAAGGCCTGCTGTCTGTGTACCATTGGGGAGATTTTCTTGCACTTTTTGACCCTAGAGATATAAAAGGAAGTAAGAAGAAACCTCTACAAAATAATGGAAATCTCCAGTGTAGACAGTTGTCACCGGAACAGGTGTAGCCATGGGAGTTTTGTTTTTCCTCATCTCTTGCTCTGAGGACAACTCTACAATTTTGGATTCCCCCTCACTTTCTGTTCCAGTGATAATGAACCCCGAAACAAAGTAAGGGCACATCTACCTTGAGGGGACACAGAGAGCAATAAAGCCCCAACATGGAGTTCTAACCCTCTAATAGTTACTGCAAAACTAAACTAAAAAAAAGTTTTCCTTTACATAAACTTTAATGCAAGGATGGAGGAGGATACACTTCTGCTTCTGTCTGATCAGATAGGGTCAATCAGTACTGTGATTAGCAGGCCATGGTTTTACACAAGCAAGCATAGGTATTTTGTGTTAAACCAGAAGAACACTGAATAATAAATAATAATGTGCGTAGAGCAGTATAGCCCAATTTTCCATCACTCCATGTTTGTCTAGCTTCTATTTTCACCTAGTTATCTAGAAAAATAGTGTCATACACTTATTTAGAGACATCACTCTGGCCTAATCCACCACTGCTTCCTGTACCATTTTTTCCTTAAGTCCTCTATGTTGTGTCTTTCTTACCACTAATTGCTACTTTGTTCAATATCTTCCTCCTCTATGTTATTATGTCACTTCTGTCATTTTTGAGTTTGATTGCCTTGACAAGATAGTGCTGAGCCTGAAATATATTCAGGCTTGTCCTTCAAGGTCCTGGTGACCTACTTCCATCTGTTCTGAAAAAGAGATGGGTCAAATATAATTATGAACAAAGGGCAAGGTTTATTAAGATGTAAAATAGCTGCTTAAAACATGAACTTGCAAAGTCATTTTAATTTTTTTCTTTAATATAATGTTAGACTTTGTGTCAGATTTTTCAGGTTGCAAAATGTAACTACAAAATGTAGTGAACATTTACATGTTTTACTTATTGTTGTTTTAGAATTGCCCGGATATTGATTAAAAATAAAGAGCAGTTTTATTTTGTCCTTGTAATGGATTTATCATTCCCCTATAAAATTGAAAGCTATACAGTACAATACTATTATTTTTATTTTCACATACGCATGGTACAAGGTAGCAGTGTTATCAGTATCACCATCATCAACATAATATTATGTCGTTTTACATTCTATATGTAGGGTTACTGACCTATTAAATAGTCACACTTACTTAACCACTTGACCTCCAGGAGATTTACCCCCCTTCATGACCAAGTCATTTTTTGAGGTACTGGGCTACTTTAACTGAAAATTGCTTGGTCCTGCGACACTGTATATAAATAAAATGTATGGCCTTTTCCCCCACAAATAGAGCTTTCTTTTGGTGGTATTTGATCACATCTGCGTTTTTTTTTTGGGGCTATAAACAAAAAAAAAAGACAGACAATTTTGAATTTTTTTTTCTTATTTTAATTTTTGCATTATTTTTATGCACTGGTCCTAAACATTTGGTGGAGGGGGGAGTATGGTGTTGGTTTTTTTTTCCAGGGGTTGGGCTTGGCCCCTTAGTTCCAGTGAAGGGAACTCTTAAGGCATCAACATACCAAGACATTTTGGACAATTTCCTGCTCCCAACTTTGTGGGAACAGTTTGGGGATGGCCCCTTCCTGTTTTAACATGACTGCACACCAGAGCACAAACCAGGTCCATACAGACATGGATAAGCAAGTTTGGAGTGGAAGAAATTGACTAGCCTGTGCAGAGTCCTGACCTCAACCAAATAGAACACTTTTGGGATGATTTAAAGCAGAGACTGCGAGCCAGGCCTTCCCATCCACATCAGTGACTGACCTCACAAATGCGCTTCTAGAAGAATGGTCAAACATTCCCACAGACACTCCTAAACCTTGTGGACAGCCTTCACAGAAGAGTTGAAGCTGTTATAGCAGCAAAAGGGTGGGCCAACCCAATACTGAACCCTACGGACTAAGACTGGGATGCCATTAAAGTTCATGTGCGTGTAAAGGCAGGCATCCCAATACTTTTGGTAACATAACACACACACACACAAAGACACACACACACACACACACACACACACACACACACACACACACACACACACACACACACACACACACACACACAGTATTTGTTAAAAAATGCCTTTTGCCAACTTAATAAGGCAAAAGGAAATGTCCTAAATTAGCATTTGTCAACTTTAAATATTCAAAATCCTGAGGCACCCAGTTTATAGTCTATAATGTAAAAAATATAAATATTACCTGTCAGTGCAAAACCTGAGCATGGGACAATGCAAACAACTTCCTTGATGAAGTAACTTCACATCAAAAGCCCCCATCACATCATCAGAGCCCTCCCTTTACATCTGAAACCCCTATAAAGTCCCCCCATGATGTAAAGTCCTCCCTAAACATCAGTGTTCTCCCTATATGTCAGAGTGCCGCCATCATATCAAATTTTAACCCGTTACAAGTCCATTTCTCACATCCAATTCTCCATTCACAAAGCCCTCCCCCAGATCACAGAGCTTCCCGATCAAACTGTCCCCTTTTCACAGCCCTATTATGTGGCTCCAGCAGAGTGGCAGAAGGAAGAAGGTGGAGCAACTCTGGAGGAGCAAGACTCTGGAGGCTTAGGATGGTCCTGCATGAGACCTGCCCTAGATCAGCCTCTTGAGTTGCTATGGTGCGGTTGAGCTAGCTTTCAATTCAGTGCAATAAAAAAGTGAAGACAGAAAAAAAGTGCACAGCGTGCATCACATGGTCCTCCTCTGGGGAGGATCCTCTGGGGAGTAAGGTTCCTGAAGGGGTCAGCATGGCAAACCATAGCATTCAATGACACCATGTATGGTACCCTAGAGTGTAATTTGTGGTTATTATGGTACAGTTGACCAGCCTGCTCACACCATGGCAACTTAGGACACTGTTCCAGGGCAAACTTGGCCCAATGCTTGAGCACCTTGTGGAGACCCAAACGAGACTCCAATTGAGAAGCATTAAACAGGAAGTAAACCCTGATGAGTTTACTTCCTCTTTGATTCCTTGCAAAGGTAAAGCATAATGGACTACTATGCATCGCATATTAGTCCATTATGTGTCACTTACCTGACACAAGAGCCAGCGAAGTCACCGCTGTCCCCTGTAGTCCGGAGTCTCCATCTTCTTGGTGGGTCTTGCTGCTCCGGCGCTGTCATTCCTTGGAGCCGCAATGACGTCACTCCCGCGCATGCGCATGGGAGCCGCCACTCGTGACATATCCCCGTTAACTGCGGCGCGCTCAGCATTGCCTGTCTTTCGGCAAATATCTCATAAACCGTGTAGATTTAGGAGATATTTCTTAGACCTACAGGTAAGCCTTAATCTAGGCTTACCTGTAGGTCAAAGTGTGTTGTAAGGGCTTACAACCACTTTATTCTAAATGAAGTAAACAATCAACAGCAAAACTGGTAACATTTTCAATGCTCTGACTGCTGTAAACAAATGTTCTGTAGTTTACAGTAATTTGCAAATCACTGTTGTTACTGCAGCAGTTTTGCAATATACAGCATTGACCACCATGATGCGTGTATTCAAGAGCTATAGAGCTATAGAAATAACCTTTATGGCTTTGTTTTTTTTTTTTTTCTTGCCGGTTTACAAATGTAGCAGATTATAATAAAAGTGTTATTTGCAGATTAGGTTTCCAGGCAGGGCTGACTCATCTAACAAGAGCTGGAATATTGACACAAATCTATGCAATTCCACAAGGCAATAAACGATCCAGTTGATTAAATAGTAATACTTGTGAGGCACATATTTAAAACTAATTAGTTTTATGACTATGATCTCAACACAACATCTTTTCATTCTGGTTTTACATTAAGTCACTTATAATTACTTATTAATTGCAAGAAGATTTACTCATGCATATGCTTTATCCTTCAGCATTGCTTTTGTTGCACAATTATTTATTTTGCTTTTCACTGTAGATCAGCAGCATTAACTAATTGTGAGTTGTTTATTGGTTTGTTCCAGAGATGACTTCACTCTATATACATAGCAGCAGCATGCAAGAGTTGTTTCTCACAAAGTTGCCTCTGTATATTTATATAGTTTGACATACAGCTGACAATCATGCACATAAAGTATTATGGGCAGGTCTTTACTGTAACACTGGAACTGGATATGACTACATTATGACCACAAACCTACATAATTCTTGGTGGGCAGTAAATTATTATTGTAAGCCCCTGTACACACGGTCGGAGATTCTGCCAACCAAATCCGTCGGATTTTGTCCGTCAGATTTAGTCTGGCGGATTGTGTCCGAAACTGTTGCATACACACGGTCGGACTAAGTTGTTGAAAAATCCGATCTTTCAGAACGTGATGACGTAATTTAGTTACGATGGGACTACATTCAGGCTAGTAGCCAATAGCTTTGATGTAGGAATTTGATCTGAGCATGCGCGGCACTTGGTCCACCAAAATTCTCTACACATGATCGGATTACGTCCGACCGGCCCAGTTGGTTGGGAAATATTTCCAACATGTTGGAAAATTGGGTCGGACGGAGATTCGGACAGAATCAGTCCGATGCATACCACACACAGTCGGATTATCTGACGGCACGGTCCGATAAGACGCATTCCGACGGATTCTCCGACCGTGTGTACGCGGCATAAGTTTGGATAAGTATTGATGCAACCCACAGTACATCTTCAGAAGTACTTTTCTTGGAACCCAAAAACCCAGCTAATTGGTTTGTAATATCTTGGTGGAAGGTGGACAGCACCATGAAAAAATAGAACCTTATGTTGCAGGGCGAATAAGGTTTTGCATCTTAAAATTCAATTTTACAGGAGGTCTGATCTGGTAAAGGATAAATGTTTTTACTATTCCCCTTGGCTTCTGAGAACAGGTCACTTAGCTATGCAGGTCCAAGAAAGGTCCAAGAAAGTCTTAACAGTGAAACACCATTTTACCTGGTACTAGCTTAATGCACGGCAAAAGACAAACTCATTTGCTGAGAAATGTTGTAATTTTAATTGTATTGCAACCTTAAAGTACTATTGAATCCTTTGTGTTTTTTAGCCTAAAGCCTAGTACACACTAGTAGTTTTTTTGCTCGCTTAGCCCTCCTGGGTTGAATAAAGAAAAAACTAAGAGCTCAGGAGAAGCCATTGTACTAACATCTGCTGTTCTGGTGATGCCACTCCCTGCCAGAACATTCCGGTCAGCGCTCTCAGCCATTGGTTGAGAGAGCTGATCAAGAGTAAATTGGCAGACCTTTTTCAGTTATGCCCCTTCGACAGAAGCTGGCTGACTGGCTGGCTTCCTTCGGACTGACTGTAGTGCACACGGGCCGAATGTTGGCCGGTTTCTATTGAACCGACTGATGCCACCCGACATTCAGCCCATTTGTGCTGGGCTTTAAGACCAATTCCAGGCATTTAAAAAATGAATTGCGCGTTTAGGTCTAGGAGAAAAAATTTATTACATCTCCTGCTCCTGCCTGCTGCTAGACCAGTCCCTGCGGGACCTTCTCTCCTATGCTCTAGAGGTCTAGGATTCCAACATCAAGATTAAAGTGGGTCCATAGCGCCGCAATGGATGTGATGATGCAGAGGGACAGACCACAACCAGAATGTTGGGGAGCCAACTACCAGGGGAGCAGAGGATCAGGTAAGTAAAAGTTTTTATCTTCTCTCCTAGACAACACAAGCAATTAACCCTTGCAATGCAGATGCAGCCCTATTGCAAGTGATACTTTTTGAGTTGGGCATTAACTCATTAACCACAATAAAATAAATATTCCCCAGTAAACTATTTGCTAAGACCCTTACCTCAGCTCCCCAGGCATGCAGGCAGGAGGATGTGTTTAACTGAGAAAGCCCTTCCTCCTCTCCTCCAGATGAAAGTATAAAATTACCATTGAACACTCCTGGGATGTACGACATAATTCTGGCCTTGGCCAGAAATCAGAAAGCAACTAAAGAATTTAAAAAAGGATAAAAAAAAAATGTTATATTCATTGAGAGAGTAAAGTTTCATGTGATGTTTGACTCCAATACCTTTAAAGATAGGTTCCAGCCCTTCCCATTTATCTCCATTATGCATGTCGTACTTCTGCCGTCTGCAATACGTGCTTTTTATTTTTTTATTTTTTTTTTACAGATGTTCCTGCTGCAATATACTGCTCAGGTATGGACCCCCCCCCCCCCCTTCTTTTTCCTTCTTTCTCCTGTCTCTTTTACTTTTTCTTATTATCATTTTCTTTTTTGTATATATCTCCTAGTAGCTTTCCTGTACTATTTTCTCTTGGTCTATATATTTAAGGACACTAAGAGACTCCAACTTGATTCTCAATGGTTATATATCATAGCCTTTTCATTGGTTGTGTCTGCTTATATGTGATAGTTGTTAAGCTTGCCTTTTTCTTTCTCATGGCTTCAGTTGTTTTGATTAGTATATTTAGCCTTTCTAGACCTAAAACTTTACCATACGGACTCCGCCATTCAGGCTAAAAATTATACAAAACCAATCGCTGGCAAATCTTTTTTGCACTATACCAGCTGCCACCACCCCAGATGGGTTAGTAACATCCCAAAGCGACAGTTCTGCAGGCTAAGACAAAATTTCACCAGTGATTCTGATTATGTGGCACAAAGTCACTTTCTTTCTGAAATTTTCAGAAAACAGTATCCTGATGATTTGGTAGAAACAGCATACCATAAATACCTACATGGCAAACCACCCAAAACTGTTACTCAAGAAAACAGTCAGTCAGATTTATCACACATTTCCATAACCAACACCGTAGGGTGGAATCCATCATCAATAGACATTGGGCTATTCTCTTACAAGATCACCACACTTATAGGATATCATTGAGGCTAAGCCCAAATTTACCTATAGAAGAGCCAACTCTTCTGTTTGCCCCACTGACCAACCCTGTTGGATTCCCCTTAAAGGGATGTATCAATGCCAAAAACCATAGTGCAAAACCTGCAGGTTTGTCCATCATGGACAAAAAGACTTTGCAGTCAAAGGTAATACCTATACCATGGATTGTTTTTACTGTTGTTCCATGGATCATGTTGTATATTGTTTATCCTGTACTTGTTGGTAGGGATGAACCTGATGTTCAAGTCAAAAGTAAGTTTTAACATTGGGTGCTGTTCACCGATGAGTGAACACTATGCGGCGTTCACAGTAAAATTCAAAAGCAGCGAAACGCCATTAAAGTCTATGGGACACTAACATGAGAAACCAAAAATGCTAATTTTAAAGACTTATATGCAAGTTATTGCCATAAAAAGTGTATGGAGACCCGAGTCCTGCCCCAGGGGACATGTATCAATAAAAAAAAAGTTTTAAAAACTGACATTTTTTCAGGAGCATCGATTTTATTACTGCCTAAAGTGAAACAATAAAAATGAAATATTATTTTAAATATAATTTCTGGGGGGGGGGGGGCTTGTTTATAATAGTACCACAGCAAAAAGACACAAAAAAGTAATTTGAAACACAGCTGTAATGTATTGTTGGGTCGGGGCAATATAGATAAAAGAGCATTGAAAAAAATGGCACGGGTTCCCCCCTTTGGTTCTGGGCCCTTCAGGGCCCTTTGGGTCTGGTATGGATATTAAGGAGAACTCTGCACCCAAATTTAAAAAGAATTGCGTGGGGTATCCCCCCAAAATCCATACCAGGCCCTTCAGGTCTGGTATGGATATTAAAGTGGTTGTAAACGCTCCCCCACAACTTTATCCCATGTAAATCAGCATAAAATACCCTAACACTGCTTGTAGATATCTCAGTGCTTGCATAGTACGGTTGTTATCCATTTTTTCCTTTAGAAGGATGTCACTGGAGCATGCTCATATCTCCTCTGATTAACGGCACACTCTGTGTGCTTCTTTGTCTTTTATCAGCACTCCCTGCGGCACAACACTCAAATCCCACGAGACTGCAGAATCATTCAGAGCTTCCTCCTACACCCCATGTGACCGTGTGACTTCACATAGAGTGTAAACCTTGGCATCGGACTGCATATTGCAGTCTTATCAGCTTCAGCTGATAAGACTGATACAGGCAAACACTAGATAATCGGCACAATCAAATACTATGAAATAAAATTATTATTACATTATTATTTATTTTATAAAAATAAAATAAAAGTCGGCTATGAACAGGGAAGCAGGGTTGCCATAGAAACATTGGACCGAGAAGGAGGCTTGGTTAACAGTACAGGAAGTGCTCCATGTAATGGCAAAAATACACTCTACTGTGGACTCAGAAACCAATACCTAAAATGGTGCTGCATTACCCCTGGAAACAGGATTTTTTTTTAAATAGTAAGTAATATGCGATTTGGGCTGGATTACAGTGGCTGTAGTTTGATAATTACTTAATATAATGGACTAAATGAAAAGAAGCATCAGAGTGGGAGAGTTTACTTCCTCTTTTTACTTCCTCTTTAAAAAAATGGCCTAGGGGTCCCCCCAAAATCCATACCAGACCCTTATCCGAGCAGCACGCAACTGGGCAGGCCGCAGAAAAAAAGGAGGGGATGAGAGAGCGCCCCCCTTCTGAACCGTACCAGGCCACATGCCCTCAACATGGGGAGGATGCTTTGGGGTCCCCCCAAAGCACCTTGTCCCCATATTGATGGGCACAAGGGCCTCGTCCCCACAACCCTTGCCAGGTGGTTGTGGGGTCTGCGGGCAGGGGATTTATCAGAATCTGGAAGTCCCTTTAACAAGATGACCCCCGGATCTGACCCCCCATGTGAATAAATTGTACCCCTACACATTCACCAAAAACAAGTGTCAAAATGTTAAAAATGACAAGACACAACACTGAGGAAATTACACTTTGCTACAATGTAAAAGTAGTGAGTGTACAGCTTATATAACAGTGTAAATTGACTATCCCCTCAAAATAACTGTTGAAACCGCTGGCAAAATAAGTGAGTACACCCCTAAGGGAAAATGTCCAAATTGGGCACAATTAGCCATTTTCCCTCCCCGTGCCATGTGACTCATTAGTGTTACAATGTCTCAGGTGTAAATGGGGAGCAGGCGTGTTAAATTTGGTGTTATCACTCTCTCATACTGATCACTAGAAGGTCAACATGGCACCTCATGGCAAAAAACACTGAGGATCTGAAAAAAAGAATTGCAGCTCTAAATGAATATGGCCTAGGCTCTAAGAAGATTAGCAATACCCTGAAACTGAGCTACAGGGTGAGATGTCAGGGTGTCAGTGCTCAGGCCATACCCCACACACTGCATCAAATTGATTTGCATGGCTGTCATCCCAGAAGGAAGCCTCTTCTAAAGATGATGCACAAGAAAGCTTGTAAACAGTTTGCTGATAAGCAGACTAAGGACATGGATTACTGGAACCATGTCCTGTGGTCTGATGAGACCAAGATAAACTTATTTGGTTTAGATGGTGTCAAGCGTCAACCAGTTGAGGCGTACAGAGACAATGTCTTGCCTGCAATCAAGTAAGGTGGTTGGAGTGTCATGGTCTGGGGCTGCATGAGTGCTGCCTGCACTGGGGAGCTACAGTTCATTGAGGGAATCATGTACTGAAGCAGAGCATGATCCCCTCCCTTCAGAGACTGGGCCTCAGGCCATTATTCCAACATGATAACGACCCCAAACACACTTCCAAGATGACCACTGCCTTGCTAAAGAAACTGAGGGTAAAGGTGATGGACTGGCCAAGCATGTCTCCAGACCTAAACCCTATTGAGCATCTGTGGGGCATCCTCAAACAGAAGGTGGAGGAGCACAAGGTCTCTAACATCCACCAGCTCTGTAATGTCATCATGCAGGAGTGAAAGAGGACTCCAGTGGCTACCTGTGAAGCCAAAGAGGTTTAAGGCAGTGCTGGAAAATAATTTAGAGCAGAAGTAGGGTGCTACTACCCAATATGATCAAAAGATTGTTTAGAGCTACCTGGGTGAGGAAAGTCAGTCGCAACTCATTGCTTGCTCTTTAAAATCTTCAAAATAGATTTTCCATAAAAGATATACATCTGCTGTCTGTGTCTTTTATGGAGAATCAATATATTTAGAATATTTTAAAGAGCAAGCAAGGAGTTGCAGGCCATCTTTTCTCATGAGTGCTGGAAAATAATGGTGGCCAGTATATTGACACTTTGGGCCCAATTTGGACATTTTAACTTAGGTGTGTACTCACTTTTGTTGCCAGCAGTTTAAACATTAATGGCTGTGTGTTGAGTTATTTTCAGGGGACAGCAAATTTACACTGTTATACAAGCTGCACACTCACTACTTTACATTGTAGCAAAGTGTAATTTTCTCAGTGTTGTCACATAAAAAAAAGATACAATAAAATATTTAAAAAAAATGTGAGGGGTGTACTCACTTTTGTGAGATACTGTATATGCTATACTGCTTAAGGCTATGCAAGCTTTCCATTTGTTCAGTAATGTTTTTTGCTCTTTTTTTTTACAATAAAAAAAAATATTAACCCATGAAAAGAGTGACACTAATCACATTGATGTTGATTTGCTTTGAATATTACAAATTAATTAAATAGCATTTTCAGTTTGTGGTGCTTAGATACGTTAAGTTAATAGGAGAATACATACTCTTTATTTTATTAATGCATAACCTGATGTTTTTTTAAAACATACATTTTATTTTCAGTATTGAATTATTTAGTGCATACATTTGCTAACTAATTGACAAAGAGTGGTAGGAGCATAATAACCTGTTACTTCTACAATATAAAAAGGGCAAAAAAAAGTTGGAAATTGAAAATTTAATTGTAATTGTAGACCTAACATAATCAATGTTTATTAATCTCAGGACAACGTTAAGCAGCTTTTAAGCACTCCATTCGGGCTAATTGAAACGATTCAGGAATTAAAGAGATTTAATTATTGTGTTTTGGTTAAAATCACTGGTGCAGGATAAAGTTGCAGAAATGCTAAACCTGGCACTTCATGACACTGCCACTAGATTTATGTAGCTGTGGAATGTCATTTTAAGTTCCCTGCTGACACAGGAAAAGTATAATGATTTGGTGACCATCCAAGTAAATTCATATGTTCCCACAATCGGTTCAAACAACTTTGCAGAAGCTCATTAAAATTCAAAGGGAAAAAATAGTGCTGTAAAAAATGCCTGCAAATCATCATGCAAGGACTATAGGAATTTTGTTTTTCATGGGTCAACAAACGATCCCCATGCCTTTAGAGGTAGTAGTGTCATTGGTGGAGCTGTACAGGAAAAAGAAAGCCAGATAAAATACTACCTGTTCTATAACTGACAGAGCTGAGCTTTTACTGTAAATATTGCTAAATCCAAAAGGAATGTGCTTTCTATTTAATCAAGTGTTTAGAATGACCACTGCACAATGCCCTATCCTACTCCTTTGTCTCTGTTGCTTAGCCCACCATAAATGACAAGAAAAGTTACACTGTGCAGCATTCATATATACTTATTAACAATAGATTCTAAGAATTAAATCCAGCATACAGGACAAAATAAATAGCACCATGAAATGCCCATCTATAAAGAATAAGTACAGATACTGGGGTTCCATTAACACCTGTGAATGGCATCCCAACACATCATTTCCAATGTACACGCATTATGACACAATGCAGCACCGATATTCACCATGCATTGTACTATGGTGTACTGACTTTCTGAAGATCCAACTTTCTGTCTGCTAGAGGTGTGTTGACAGGCCATTCATAATAATGAGCTGTCCCAATGCAACGCATGTTAACACCTTCCCACCCAGATCCAGTGTCCCCTTAAAATGGTCTGTATGCCAGCGGGGCAGCTCCACCGGCTCATGATCATTAGTATAGACTGAGAACTGTCTTTAACAGTTCTGTCACTGTGTTGGGATCATGCAGTGAGTGTGCTCTCAGCACACAAAGCTCTGCTGCTCATGAACATATGTGTGGCATGTGGGCATTATAGCCCACTCTCTTTGCTGCTGCACATTTGCTTAACATGGGAAGCAAGAGGTTAATGAAAGATGAAACGAGGTAAATGCATATAGGCTAAACACACTGCAGTAGACCGTCCCGATGTGAAGGGATCCAAAGCAATAAACTAGCATATAAGATAAGACAGTGTCCATACAGCACAAAACAACAGATACTGAGACTTAGGCCGCGTACACACGTGCGGACTGTTTGCCCAACCTTGTTCGTCAAACAGTTTCGGCAAACAGTCCGCTCAAAATTTGCATGAGCGGACTTGCCCACACACGAGCGGACTGTTTCAACGAACTGTTTGCCAAACAGTCCGCTCAACTTTTGAAATGAACGGACTCGCCCACGTAAGGCGGAGGCAAATCCGCCCATTTCGAGCGCGTGTACAGGTAGGCGGGGCCCGCGAAGGAGACGTCGCGGGCTCCGCCGCCTGGAATGGACTTAAAGGGGAACCCCAACGCCGAAAAAAAATCGGCGTGGGGGTTCCCCCAAAGTCCACACCAGACCCTTGTCCGAGCACGCTACCCGGCCGGCCAGGAAAGGGGGGCGAGCGAGCGCGCCCCCCCTCCTGAGCCGTACCAGGCCGCGTGCCCTCAACATGGGGGGGTGCCTTGGGGAAGGGGGGGCCGCGCGGCCCCCCCACCCCAAAGCACCTTGTCCCCATGTTGATGAGGACAAGGGCCTCTTCCCGACAACCCTGGCCGTTGGTTGTCGGGGTCTGCGGGCGGGGGGCTTATCGGAATCCGGGAGCCCCCTTTAAGAAGGGGGCCCCCGGATACCGGCCCCCCACCCTATGTGAATGAGTATGGGGTACAATGTACCCCTACCCATTCACCTGTGAAATAAAGTACAAAAAAAAACACAACACAGGGGAAAAAATATTTTATTGCACAGCTCCGGGGGTCTTCCGTCTTCGGGGGTCTTCTCGCCGGACTCCTCCGCTATGTGTGTGTAGCTCTTTTACTAGCGGAGGAGTCCGGCTTTCTTCCTCCCCGCCGCCGGCCTCTTCTCCCGACTTCGGGGGTCTTGTCCCCCTCTTCGGTTCTTCTGCCGGGCCACCGCGCCTTCTTGTAGCTCTTTTGCAGGCGGTGGCCCGGTCTTCTGTCGCCGCTGCCTTCCGTTCTTCTGTCGCCGCCTTCGGTTCTTCTGCCGGGCCACCGCGCCTTCTTGTAGCTCTTTTACAGGCGGTGGCCCGGTCTTCTGTCGCCGCTGTCGCTGTCGCCGCCTTCCGTTCTTGTTCTTCTTCTTGTTCTTCTTCTTCTTCTCCAGGCGATGTTGACACGTCGCTCCCTCCGGCCGGAATGCCAGAGCCTCGCTGTGCGGTCACTTATATAGTGACAATGGGGCGGGGTTACATGGTATATGTCACATGGGTTGGTCACATGGGTTGATGTCACATGGGGACTATGACATCGTAAGGGGGCGGGGTCACCATGTGACCAACCCATGTGACATATACCATGTGACCCCGCCCCATTGTCACTATATAAGTGACCGCACAGCGCGGCTCTGGCATTCCGGCCGGAGGGAGCGACGTGTCAACATCGCCTGGAGAAGAAGAAGAAGAAGAACAAGAAGAAGAACAAGAACGGAAGGCGGCGACAGCGACAGCGGCGACAGAAGACCGGGCTCCTCCGCTATCTTCGTGTAGCTCTTTTACTAGCGGAGGAGCCCGGCTTTCTTCCTCCCCGCCGCCGGCCTCTTCTCCCGACTTCGGGGGTCTTGTCCCCCTCTTCGGTTCTTCTGCCGGGCCACCGCGCCTTCTTGTAGCTCTTTTGCAGGCGGTGGCCCGGTCTTCTGTCGCCGCTGCCTTCCGTTCTTCTGTCGCCGCCTTCGGTTCTTCTGCCGGGCCACCGCGCCTTCTTGTAGCTCTTTTACAGGCGGTGGCCCGGTCTTCTGTCGCCGCTGTCGCCGTCGCCGCCTTCCGTTCTTCTTCTTCTTCTTGTTCTTCTTCTTCTTCCCCAGGAGATGTTGACACGTCGCTCTCTCCGGCCGGAATGCCAGAGCCGCGCTGTGCGGTCACTTATATAGTGACAATGGGGCGGTGTCACATGGTATATGTCACATGGGTTGGTCACATGGTGACCCCGCCCCCTTACGATGTCATAGTCCCCATGTGACATCAACCCATGTGACCAACCCATGTGACATATACCATGTGACACCGCCCTATTGTCACTATATAAGTGACCGCACAGCGCGGCTCTGGCATTCCGGCCGGAGAGAGCGACGTGTCAACATCTCCTGGGGAAGAAGAAGAAGAACAAGAAGAAGAAGAAGAACGGAAGGCGGCGACAGCGACAGCGGCGACAGAAGACCGGGCCACCGCCTGTAAAAGAGCTACAAGAAGGCGCGGTGGCCCGGCAGAAGAACCGAAGGCGGCGACAGAAGAACGGAAGGCAGCGGCGACAGAAGACCGGGCCACCGCCTGCAAAAGAGCTACAAGAAGGCGCGGTGGCCCGGCAGAAGAACCGAAGAGGGGGACAAGACCCCCGAAGTCAGGAGAAGAGGCCGGCGGCGGGGAGGAAGAAAGCCGGGCTCCTCCGCTAGTAAAAGAGCTACACGAAGATAGCGGAGGAGTCCGGCGAGAAGACCCCCGAAGACGGAAGACCCCCGGAGCTGTGCAATAAAATATTTTTTCTCTGTGTTGTGTTTTTTTTTGTACTTTATTTCACAGGTGAATGGGTAGGGGTACATTGTACCCCATACTCATTCACATAGGGTGGGGGGCCGGTATCCGGGGGCCCCCTTCTTAAAGGGGGCTCCCGGATTCCGATAAGCCCCCCGCCCGCAGACCCCGACAACCAACGGCCAGGGTTGTCGGGAAGAGGCCCTTGTCCTCATCAACATGGGGACAAGGTGCTTTGGGGTGGGGGGGCCGCGCGGCCCCCCCTTCCCCAAGGCACCCCCCCATGTTGAGGGCACGCGGCCTGGTACGGCTCAGGAGGGGGGGCGCGCTCGCTCGCCCCCCTTTCCTGGCCGGCCGGGTAGCGTGCTCGGACAAGGGTCTGTTGTGGACTTTGGGGGAACCCCCACGCCGATTTTTTTCGGCGTTGGGGTTCCCCTTTAAGCCCATTCCAGGCGGCGGAGCCCGCGACGTCTCCGTCGCGGGCCCCGCCTACCTCGACATGAGCAGACTTTCCTCCGAGCGGGAACAGTTTGCTCATTTCGAAAGTAGCCTACACACGGGCGGACTGTTCGCTCAAACACAGTTTCAGCGGACAGTTTTTCGGAATTTCCGAAAGACTTTGTCCGTCAAACTGTCCGCTGAAACTGTCCGCTGAAAGCCCACACACGAGCGGACTGTCCGCCCAAACACTGTTCAGCGGACAAGGTTGGGCGAACAGTCCGCCCGTGTGTACGCGGCCTGACACTTCTGCTCCTTCCAAACTTTTCAGTCTAACCTCCTCCTTTGACCTGATACAGTGGATACATGATCCTACTCACTCCGAAGGCAATATCCTTGACCTCGTTTTCTCTCACCTTTGCACTCCATGCAACCTCTCTAACTATCCATTCCCTCTCTCAGATCACCACCTTATTAGTTTCACTCTCTCCCTCTCCTTCACCTCCTCTCCCTCCAACCGCATTAAAGTTACCCGCAGAAACCTACAGTGGTGTGAAAAAGTGTTTGCCCCCTTCCTCATTTCCTGTTCCTTTGCATGTTTGTCACACTTAAGTGTTTCGGAACATCAAACCAATTTAAACAATAGTCAAGGACAACACAAGTAAACACAAAATGCAATTTGTAAATGAAGGTGTTTATTATTAAAGGTGAAAAAAAATCCAAACCATCATGGCCCTGTGTGAAAAAGTGATTGCCCCCCTTGTTAAAACATACTATAACTGTGGTTGTCCACACCTGAGTTCAATTTCTCTAGCCACACCCAGTCCTGATTATTGCCACACCTGTTCACAATCAAGGCATCACTTAAATAGGAGCTGCTTGACACAGTAAGGTCCACCAGAAGATCCTTAAAAGCTACACATCATGCCGAGACCCGAAGAAATTCAGGAACAATTGAGAAAGAAAGTAATTGAGATCTATCAGTCTGGAAAGGGTTATAAAGCCATTTCCAAAACTTTGGGAATCCAGCGAACCACAGTGAGAGCCATTATCCACAAATGGCGAAGACATGGAACAGTGGTGAACCTTCCCAGGAGTGGCCAGCCGCCCAAAATTACCCCAAGAGCGCAGCGACGACTCATCCAAGAGGTCACAAAAGACCCCACAACAACGTCCAAGGAACTGCAGGCCTCACTTGCCTCAGTTAAGGTCAGCGTTCATGCCTCCACCATCAGGAAAAGACTGGGCAAAAATGGCCTGCATGGCAGAGTTCCAAGGAGAAAACCACTGCTGAGCAAAAAGAACATCAAAGCTCGTCTCAATTTCTCCACAACACATCTTGATGATCCCCAAGACTTTTGGGACAACATTCTGTGGACCGATGAGACAAAAGTGGAACTCTTTGGAAGGTGTGTGTCCAAGTATATCTGGCATAGAAGGAACACTGCATTTCATAAAAAGAACATTATACCAACAGTAAAATACGGTGGTGGTAGTGTGATGGTCTGGGGCTGTTTTGCTGCTTCAGGACCTGGAAGACTTGCTGTGATAAAAGGAACTATGAATTCTGCTGTCTACCAAGAGATCCTGAAGGAGAATGTCCGACCTTCTGTTCGTGTACTCAAGCTGAAACGAACTTGGGTTCTGCAGCAGGACAATGATCCTAAACACACCAGCAAGTCCACCACCGAATGGCTGAAGAAAAACAAAATGAAGACTTTGGAGTGGCCTAGCCAAAGTCCTGACCTGAATCCTATTGAGATGTTGTGGTATGACCTTAAAAAGGCCGTTCATGCTCGAAAACCCTCTAATGTAACTGAATTAGGACAATTCTGCAAAGATGAGTGGGCCGAAATTCCTCCAGGACGCTGTAAAAGCCTCATTGCACGTTATCGCAAACACTTGGTTGCAGTTGTTGCTAAGGGTGGCCCAACCAGTTATTAGGTTTAGGGGCAATCACTTTTTCACACAGGGCCATGATGGTTTGGATTTTTTTTCACCTTTAATAATAAACACCTTCATTTACAAATTGCATTTTGTGTTTACTTGTGTTGTCCTTGACTATTGTTTAAATTGGTTTGATGTTCCTAAACACTTAAGTGTGACAAACATGCAAAGGAACAGGAAATGAGGAAGGGGGCAAACACTTTTTCACACCACTGTACGTCATCTCAACCCTTCACTTCTCTACTCTACTGTCGACAACCTCTACGACAAAATCTCACCCCTATCCTGCACCAACCTAGCCACTTCTGTCTACAACGCTTCACTTCTAGCCTCTCTGGACTCACTGGCCCCACTCACTACACACAAAATCAAGCCCCGACCCCTTCAACCTTGGCATACAGATGTCACTAGAAGTCTGAAAAAACATAGTCGTGCTCATGAGCGCCTGTGGTGCAAGACCAAGTCTCAGAGAGATTTCAACCAATATAAATCTGCCCTCCAAAAATACAATTCTAGCCTCCTCTCTGCCAAGCAGAACTATTTTATCACTCTCATCAGCAACCTATCATCCTGTCCCCGTCAACTCTTCTCTACTTTCAACTCTCTACTTCGTCCTCCACCGCCTCCACCCGCCAACTCACTCACTGCCCAGGAGATTGCTAATCACTTCAAACAGAAGATTGATACAATTCGCGCGGAGATCTCTACTGTTCTGACACCCTCCACGCTTTACACATCATGCCCACAGGCACAATCATTACTTCCCTCTTTCAACCCCACCACTATAGACGAAGTTGCTAAACTACTTGCTAATGTCCACCTTACCACCTGCCCTCTGGATCCTGTTCCCTCGCAAATGCTGCGTTCACCCTCTGGCTCTATGCTACACTCTCTAACTCACATCTTCAATCTCTCCCTCTCTTCTGGCATCTTCCCCAACTCTCTAAAACATGCACTTGTCAAACCCATACTTAAAAAAACCCTCACTGGACCCATCCAATCCTAACAACCTACGCCCCATCTCCTTGCTCCCCTTTTTATCCAAACTACTCAAACGTCTGGTCTACAACCGACTGAGTGTCCACCTCGCTGATAATAGCCTTCTTGATCCCCTTTAGTCTGGATTTCGTCCTCAACACGCCACAGAAACTGCTCTCCTAAAACTAACAAACGATCTACTAATGGCCAAAACCAATCAGCATTATTCTGTACTCCTCCTCCTGGACCTCTCTGCTGCCTTTGATATGGTTTACCACCCCCTCCTTCTCAAAAAACTCCACACCTTTGGTCTCCGTGACCGTACTCTACGATGGTTCTCTTCCTACTTATCCAATCGCACCTTTAGCGTTTCTTACAACTCTACTTCCTCCCCTCCTCTTCCTTTCTCTGTTGGGGTCCCCCAAGGTTCTCTCCTTGGACCACTCCTATTTTCAATCTATACCTCCTCCCTGGGTCAACTGATAGCCTCCCACGGCTTCCAATACCACCTCTATGCTGACGACACCCAAATCTATTTCTCTACCCCTCAGCTCACTGCCTCTGTCTCCTCACGTATCACTAATTTACTATCAGATATATCAGTCTGGATGTCACATCACTTCCTCAAAATCAATCTATCCAAAACCGAACTTATAATTTTTCCTTCCCCATATGCCCCTTCCCCTGATCTCACTGTCAAAATTGATGGCACAACCATAAGCCCATCCCCTCACGCCAAGGTTCTAGGTGTAGTCCTGGACTCTGAACTCTCCTTCAAGCAACATATCCAATCACTGTCCAAATCCTGCCGCCTCAACCTCCGCAACATCTCCAAAATACGCCCCTTTCTAACCAATGAGACAAGAAAGCTCTTAATTCACTCGCTGGTCATCTCCCGCCTCGACTACTGCAACTCGCTTCTCATTGGCTTACCTCTACATAGTCTATCACCTCTTCAATCTATACCTCCTCCCTGGGTCAACTGATAGCCTCCCACGGCTTCCAATACCACCTCTATGCTGACGACACCCAAATCTATTTCTCTACCCCTCAGCTCACTGCCTCTGTCTCCTCACATATCACTAATTTACTATCAGATATATCAGTCTGGATGTCACATCACTTCCTCAAAATCAATCTATCCAAAACCGAACTTATAATTTTTCCTTCCCCATATGCCCCTTCCCCTGATCTCACTGTCAAAATTGATGGCACAACCATAAGCCCATCCCCTCACGCCAAGGTTCTAGGTGTAGTCCTGGACTCTGAACTCTCCTTCAAGCAACATATCCAATCACTGTCCAAATCCTGCCGCCTCAACCTCCGCAACATCTCCAAAATACGCCCCTTTCTAACCAATGAGACAAGAAAGCTCTTAATTCACTCGCTGGTCATCTCCCGCCTCGACTACTGCAACTCGCTTCTCATTGGCTTACCTCTACATAGTCTATCACCTCTTCAATCCATCATGAATGCCGCTGCCAGACTCATCCACCTTACCAATCGCTCGGTGTCTGCTACTCTTCTCTGTCAATCCCTCCACTGGCTTCCGCTCAGCCAAAGAATTAAATTCAAAATACTAACAAATACATACAAAGCCATCCACAACTCTGCCCCCAGCTACATCACTAGCTTAGTCTCTAAATACCAACCTATCACCTCCTCCCATACTTGCCTCCAGGACTTTTCCAAAGCCTCTCCAATCCTATGGAATTCCCTACCCCAATCTGTCCGCCTATCTCCTACTTTAATAGCTTTTAGACGATCCCTGAAAACACTTCTCTTCAGAGAAGCCTACCCCACCCACACCTAACTGTATTTTCATGTTCTCCATCAGTATATTCCCCCCCCCCCCCCCCCCACAGTTATTACCTTTTTGTTTCAACTTGACACTCCCTTCTAGATTGTAAGCTTTAACAAGCAGGGCCCTATGATCCCTCATGTATTGATTTGTATTGTAAGTGTACTGTCTGCCCTCATATTGTAAAGCTCTGCGCAAACTGTTGGCGCTATATAAATCCTGAATAATAATAATATGTAGGGTCCATACATACATGAAGGCAAGTGCAGTCTGTGTTCTCCACTGAAGGTGACGATCGACTGCAGTGGTATCACAGATGGGGATGGAAGTTGAGAGGAACTTGGTTCCTTCATAATTTACTCGCGCAAGGCAGTTATCTGATTGGATGTGGCTGCCCCATGTGACTTTGACAGCCATATTGGCAAGAATCTATTTAATACTCTGGCTCCTGGGCTTGTTGATGCACTTTTTTAGAGTGACTAGCCTAAGGACAGTTTCCCCGTCTGTCAGGAACAGTGCTTAGAGATGGGGATAGGTTCCAGAGGAGAAGAGACAGCGCAGGGACTATGTCTACCTTTTCTAGGAAGCCTCCCTTATTGGGTGTGGTTACATTCTGCTCCTCGTGGCAGATGCTGTCAGCATCTCCCAATCTTTAAACCACTGTTCCAATGCTGTTACAGTTGTAAGTCGCTCCTTATGGGTGTTACTCCCTGCCGAGTCTGTACTTGTTTGTACTTGCTGAACTTTTCTACAATATATTGCTATTGCCAAGATGTAACTCTGTGTGCTCACTGCCCGCTACACAGGGCTGCACCTAGCCCACATACAGAATACGAAAATATACTTAGAATTATACCTTGTATACAGAACCAGAGGTGGGAAATTGTGCAGGGTCCATACAGGATAAGACCAGATACCAAAAAATTAAATTCAGCATACAGAACAAGATATGAACCATTATGTAGATCTATACATATAGAAGAGAAACAGATACAGAGAAAATAAACCTAGCACATAGAGCAAGAGAAATGCTATTGTGCAGCTTCCATGCTGTGTATACAGTTTAGAAACTGATATTGAGAATTACACTCTGCATACAAAAGACATGAAGCACTATTGCTTCACATTTGCAAAAAAAAAAAAAAAAGGACAAAAACAGAAAATTACTTCCACTGTGTATAACAAAAGAGATAATACTTTGCAGCATCCATTTGTAAATTTTTGTCAACATTTTTTTTTAAAGTAAAGTAACCTAAACGGCAAAATGCACATGTACTGATTTTTAGACATTTAAACATATCAGGATCGCCTCAAAAGATATAAATCTCCGGGGGACTAATCAGGGCAGAGGGCTGAATCAAATTTTTTTTTTTTGGGAGGGGGGGGGGGTCTTTAAATTCTTTAGGGTAACAAAGTGCATGTGCTAAATACCGGGTGACTCTGGAATTTAGGGTGAGTTACCATGGCTGAACTAGCTGTCTATACTAACAGACATGTTGACCACAAGGTTTAGACTTTATTGTAAGTGCTAAGTTGGGACCTATTTCACATCTCACACTGAATCATTTCTTTATAGCCCTGTACTCCAGCATGTTATGATTTGTGATTTATGTTTGCTTGGAAATAAATGACTTAAAATACCCTTTTCCCTTAATAAAAATAATGTTTGCAGCACTCACACTGCATTGCTCCATGTTGGCATTGCTGAGTAACAGCCACTACAGACTTGTATTGCAGAGGAAAAGATGAAGTGGGTGAGACTGGTTCTGTTACTGAGTGTAGTAGGTCAAACTCTGGTGCATGCTGGACTGCACAGTCATATTTACCTTTCACAACTGCTATAACAGGCAAATGGAAGGTAAGGCTACGAAAATGTAAGTTTTTAGTACAATGTCTAACCTGAGGACTTCTATTGGGCTTTAAATTGAGCTGTCTCTTTTTTGAATGGTACAGAGAGATGTGGTATGTGGACACATCTAGCTCTTAATCATACAATACAATATTATAATACAATCCAAAAATACAATATTCATTTCTTTGATTTTATATATAGTCTGGCTTTAGTAAAATATGCATTGTGATGGCAATTGGTTTAGACTGTAACATGGCGGCCTATTTTACATGCCTTTCATAGGGACACATCATCATGTACATGATTTGGTCCTTAAGATTTTGTTGCATTCATTCA
The DNA here is from genome assembly GCF_037356315.1 of Lithobates pipiens. NCBI lineage: Eukaryota > Metazoa > Chordata > Amphibia > Anura > Ranidae > Lithobates > Lithobates pipiens. Next base: position 68,451,637 of record NW_027507903.1, read on the forward strand.
CATATTTACTTGCGCATGAACATTCAATACAATTACTAATATATATCTATAGGTCCTGCCCTTTGTTTTAATGTGAAGAGCTTGCATATAGTGGTCTCTCCTCACATTAAACACACAAGTCCATTAAGTTTACAGTTCATTGCTTTAGACAGTGAGCTGCTGTTCTCTTTGTGTTGACACAAGCACTTGGCAGACATGACTTAATGAGACTTGGATGAGAGAGAGGTTTTATTCAAATTGTAGAAACTCAATTTCCATACAGCTGAATGTACTCTACGGACACTTTTTTATTTGAAATCTACACATCTTATAAAGATTGGAGTACAATGGCTGGAAAATGGCCATGAATCATTTGAGATTCCTATATATACTGTTTGTGAGATGTGCTCAGAACTGCCATGCGAGCTTCTCATTTAATACGTCCAGAGACCCGTGCCAAAACTCTGATGCGGCGGGGGTGATAATGTAAAGATGGCAATGCTTAAGAGAAGCGCATCCATTACACGCACTATGGAAATCAATTAAAACTCAGATGATATATGCTGAAAGGACCTTCCATTTCAGGCAAATGTGTAATGTAACTTTTCACCGAGTAATGAATCTTTTAGCAATGGGCTTTTTGAAGACGCTATCAGCATTTAAGAGCATACGGCACTTAATTACAGAAACAAGTAGTTTGCCACATGCAAGATGGCTTGAGGTTATAGCACAGTCATCATCACTCTTTCTTAAAGCAGACCTTTCCCCTGTATTTGACTAATCTATGTGTGTCACCCTAGCCACCATTTCAGAAAAGCTGTGCAATGGTAATCAAAACTGCAGCATAAATTAAAAAGCACTTAGTTTTATTAGCTACTCGAAGTAACCAGACCTCAGAAATATAATGATGAAATCTTGCAAAATTTCTCCAATTTCAATAGAGTTTTAGGATATACTGTGAATATATATATGTATATATACATTATCTCACAAAAGTGAGTTTATTATAGTTTATTATATCTTTTCATATGACAAAGCTGAAGAAATTACACTTTGCTAATAATGTAAAGTAGTGAGTGTACAGCTTTAGTGATGGCCGAACGGTTCGCCCGGCGGTCGTTTCGCGGCGAATTTCCGACATTCGCGGTCCGCACGTTCGAACGCCTTTTTCCGTCGTTCGCCGCGGCGGACTTACGTGTTTAATGTATACAAGAACTTTAACCTTTGGTGACACGTTTATCATGTGATACAGGACAGCCAATTGAGACATGACAGCACATGGACACTTGTACATTCCCCCTAACCTATAAATACACCCGATCCGGTGGCCATTTTACATTCTTTCTTCTGTTAAGATAGGGACAGGTTCCTGTGTGGAGTAGGGAGAGATAAACCACTAGCTATTTGGTACACAAAAGTTCTTTTCAGGACTGGTATAGGTGTTAGGTGTTGATAGGTTTGCTGTGCTGCTGATTCTTGCAGCAGCCTGAGTGTCTTTTGTTAGTTTAGAGAAAGGGAAAGGACGGTGTATGCTACAGGGACAGCCAGATTAGTCTTTCATCATCATCATCATCATCATCATCATTAGCTGTTACTATCAAGGTCCACAAAAGAGCTGTTCCAGTAACCACTAATCGTTCTCTTTTTTTGCCAATTTGTATAGGGACAGGAAGGAAGCAGTGTTGTCAGGCAGTGAGGGTAATTTTAAAGACTTGCTGTTATTATTAGTTCCACAAAGGTTCTTTTCAGGACTGGTATCAGTGGTACAGTAATAGGCTTGTACATGTATAATATTCTTTCTTCCAAATATAGAAAGGATATTATACTTGACTGCTGCCCTTCTGCTGCAGTCTGCTAAACATTCACAACTCACTTGTTCCACAAAAGTTCTTATAAGGACTGGTAACTTGGTATAGGGTGCTACGGTACATAGGCTTGAGTGCGGTACAGTCTGCTGTTCTGTAAGGACCGCTATCGGTCCACAATAGATAGGGTTGACGTGCACCACTGCTGACCGCTGCCCTATACTGCAGCAGTCCTTCAGCGGTATAGGGACTGACGTACAGTCTGCTAATCACTAACACACAACCTGCTTGTTCCACAAAAGTTCTTATAAGGACTGGTAACTTGGTATAGGGTGCTACGGTACATAGGCTTGAGTGCGGTACAGTCTGCTGTTCTGTAAGGACCGCTATCGGTCCACAATAGATAGGGTTGACGTGCACCACTGCTGACCGCTGCCCTATACTGCAGCAGTCCTTCAGCGGTATAGGGACTGACGTACAGTCTGCTAAAAACTAATACACAACCTGCTTGGTCCACAAAAGTTCTTATAAGGACTGGTAACTTGGTATAGGGTGCTACGGTACATAGGCTTGAGTGCGGTACAGTCTGCTGTTCTGTAAGGACCGCTATCGGTCCACAATAGATAGGGTTGACGTGCACCACTGCTGACCGCTCACCTATACTGCAGCAGTCCTTCAGCGGTATAGGGACTGACGTACAGTCTGCTAAACACTAATACACAACCTGCTTGTTCCACAAAAGTTCTTATAAGGACTGGTAACTTGGTATAGGGTGCTACGGTACATAGGCTTGAGTGCGGTACAGTCTGCTGTTCTGTAAGGACCGCTATCGGTCCACAATAGATAGGGTTGACGTGCACCACTGCTGACCGCTCACCTATACTGCAGCAGTCCTTCAGCGGTATAGGGACTGACGTACAGTCTGCTAATCACTAACACACAACCTGCTTGTTCCACAAAAGTTCTTATAAGGACTGGTAACTTGGTATAGGGTGCTACGGTACATAGGCTTGAGTGCGGTACAGTCTGCTGTTCTGTAAGGACCGCTATCGGTCCACAATAGATAGGGTTGACGTGCACCACTGCTGACCGCTCACCTATACTGCAGCAGTCCTTCAGCGGTATAGGGACTGACGTACAGTCTGCTAAACACTAATACACAACCTGCTTGTTCCACAAAAGTTCTTATAAGGACTGGTAACTTGGTATAGGGTGCTACGGTACATAGGCTTGAGTGCGGTACAGTCTGCTGTTCTGTAAGGACCGCTATCGGTCCACAATAGATAGGGTTGACGTGCACCACTGCTGACCGCTCACCTATACTGCAGCAGTCCTTCAGCGGTATAGGGACTGACGTACAGTCTGCTAAAAACTAATACACAACCTGCTTGGTCCACAAAAGTTCTTATAAGGACTGGTAACTTGGTATAGGGTGCTACGGTACATAGGCTTGAGTGCGGTACAGTCTGCTGTTCTGTAAGGACCGCTATCGGTCCACAATAGATAGGGTTGACGTGCACCACTGCTGACCGCTCACCTATACTGCAGCAGTCCTTCAGCGGTATAGGGACTGACGTACAGTCTGCTAAACACTAATACACAACCTGCTTGTTCCACAAAAGTTCTTATAAGGACTGGTAACTTGGTATAGGGTGCTACGGTACATAGGCTTGAGTGCGGTACAGTCTGCTGTTCTGTAAGGACCGCTATCGGTCCACAATAGATAGGGTTGACGTGCACCACTGCTGACCGCTCACCTATACTGCAGCAGTCCTTCAGCGGTATAGGGACTGACGTACAGTCTGCTAATCACTAACACACAACCTGCTTGTTCCACAAAAGTTCTTATAAGGACTGGTAACTTGGTATAGGGTGCTACGGTACATAGGCTTGAGTGCGGTACAGTCTGCTGTTCTGTAAGGACCGCTATCGGTCCACAATAGATAGGGTTGACGTGCACCACTGCTGACCGCTCACCTATACTGCAGCAGTCCTTCAGCGGTATAGGGACTGACGTACAGTCTGCTAAACACTAATACACAACCTGCTTGTTCCACAAAAGTTCTTATAAGGACTGGTAACTTGGTATAGGGTGCTACGGTACATAGGCTTGAGTGCGGTACAGTCTGCTGTTCTGTAAGGACCGCTATCGGTCCACAATAGATAGGGTTGACGTGCACCACTGCTGACCGCTCACCTATACTGCAGCAGTCCTTCAGCGGTATAGGGACTGACGTACAGTCTGCTAATCACTAACACACAACCTGCTTGTTCCACAAAAGTTCTTATAAGGACTGGTAACTTGGTATAGGGTGCTACGGTACATAGGCTTGAGTGCGGTACAGTCTGCTGTTCTGTAAGGACCGCTATCGGTCCACAATAGATAGGGTTGACGTGCACCACTGCTGACCGCTCACCTATACTGCAGCAGTCCTTCAGCGGTATAGGGACTGACGTACAGTCTGCTAAACACTAATACACAACCTGCTTGTTCCACAAAAGTTCTTATAAGGACTGGTAACTTGGTATAGGGTGCTACGGTACATAGGCTTGAGTGCGGTACAGTCTGCTGTTCTGTAAGGACCGCTATCGGTCCACAATAGATAGGGTTGACGTGCACCACTGCTGACCGCTGCCCTATACTGCAGCAGTCCTTCAGCGGTATAGGGACTGACGTACAGTCTGCTAAACACTAATACACAACCTGCTTGGTCCACAAAAGTTCTTATAAGGACTGGTAACTTGGTATAGGGTGCTACGGTACATAGGCTTGAGTGCGGTACAGTCTGCTGTTCTGTAAGGACCGCTATCGGTCCACAATAGATAGGGTTGACGTGCACCACTGCTGACCGCTCACCTATACTGCAGCAGTCCTTCAGCGGTATAGGGACTGACGTACAGTCTGCTAATCACTAACACACAACCTGCTTGTTCCACAAAAGTTCTTATAAGGACTGGTAACTTGGTATAGGGTGCTACGGTACATAGGCTTGAGTGCGGTACAGTCTGCTGTTCTGTAAGGACCGCTATCGGTCCACAATAGATAGGGTTGACGTGCACCACTGCTGACCGCTGCCCTATACTGCAGCAGTCCTTCAGCGGTATAGGGACTGACGTACAGTCTGCTAAACACTAATACACAACCTGCTTGGTCCACAAAAGTTCTTATAAGGACTGGTAACTTGGTATAGGGTGCTACGGTACATAGGCTTGAGTGCGGTACAGTCTGCTGTTCTGTAAGGACCGCTATCGGTCCACAATAGATAGGGTTGACGTGCACCACTGCTGACCGCTGCCCTATACTGCAGCAGTCCTTCAGCGGTATAGGGACTGACGTACAGTCTGCTAAACACTAATACACAACCTGCTTGGTCCACAAAAGTTCTTATAAGGACTGGTAACTTGGTATAGGGTGCTACGGTACATAGGCTTGAGTGCGGTACAGTCTGCTGTTCTGTAAGGACCGCTATCGGTCCACAATAGATAGGGTTGACGTGCACCACTGCTGACCGCTGCCCTATACTGCAGCAGTCCTTCAGCGGTATAGGGACTGACGTACAGTCTGCTAAACACTAATACACAACCTGCTTGGTCCACAAAAGTTCTTATAAGGACTGGTAACTTGGTATAGGGTGCTACGGTACATAGGCTTGAGTGCGGTACAGTCTGCTGTTCTGTAAGGACCGCTATAGGTCCACAATAGATAGGGTTGACGTGCACCACTGCTGACCGCTCACCTATACTGCAGCAGTCCTTCAGCGGTATAGGGACTAAGAGTTTTGTCACAGGGTCATTTAAAAAATGACATGCAGAGGAAGAGGCAGGCCCTTCCGCAGGGGTGGTAGGGGTAGGGCAGGAGCAACAGGCTTGAGCCAAAGTGGGAAGTTGCAGAAGGTGCGTTCAATTACTTTAAAGGATGCACCAGACTTGGTTGAGTGGCTCGCTCAGCCTTACTCTTCTGCACCCTCCTCATCCTCTCGATCTGCACCCTCTTCTTCACTCTCTGCTATGTGCACCCCCAAAGACACTACCACCAACAACACGACCACCACCACCACCACCACATACCTTCCGCTTGAGTCACTGGAATTATTTTCCGATCCATATCAAGAGGACATTTCTGATGCGCAGCCACTCTTGGTATTGGATCAGGAAGAGGAGGTAGCAACAAGCGCTACTCAGCAGTCTGACGCCAGTACCCAGATCAGCCCAAGGAGGAGGTTGGTCCCCGGTGTTGCTGCCTACTCCGAGATCTCTACTTATAGCGGTGGGGAAGGTGACGTTGATGATGACGTGTCTAGTGATGTCACGTGGGTGCCCACAAGAGAGGAAGAGGAGGGGAGTTCAGAGGGAGATATGGACCAGCAGATAGGGAGGAGAAGCAGCAATGACTTACATTGCACAGCAGGGACAAAGCAGACTGCAAATGTATCAGGAGCGAGTCATCGACCATGTACGGTCACATCTGGCGCTCCCAGGACACCGGCACATGGCTCCGCAGTGTGGGCTTTTTTTAACGTGTCCGCTGCTGACAATAGCGTTGCCATCTGCAATCTTTGCAGTCAACGCGTTAGTCGCGGTAAGCCCAATACTCACCTAGGGACGACCGCCTTAAGAAGGCACATGAGCAGCCATCACCGAGCCCAGTGGGAGCAACGGAACACACAAAGCCACACTGCAGGCTCTCACCGTCCAGCCTCGTCTTCTACTTCTCCTTCTCCTCTCTCCTCACAATTGTCCTCCACTCCACCTTCCATCACGCCAAGCTCACATTTTTCTGCAAAAAGGCAGGCTTCCGTGGGCCTAATGTTTGAGCGTAAAAAAATGATGATGCCGGATAACCCTCTTGCCCAACGGTTGGCGGCTGGCTTGTCAGAACTCATAGCCCGCCAACTACTGCCATATAAACTGGTGGACTCGGAGGCCTTTCGCAAATTTGTGGCCATTGGAACACCACAATGGAAGGTCCCAGGAAGGAAGTATTTCTCAGAGAAGGGCATCCCAGAGCTATATGGCCATGTTCAGCGGCAAGTGAATGTATCTCTGGCACACAGTGTCGGTGCCAAGATACATCTGACCACAGACACGTGGTCTAGCAAACACGGGCAGGGAAGGTATATCAGTTTTACTGCCCACTGGGTGAACCTTCTGACGGCCGTCAAGCATGTAACCCGTGGCACCCGTGTAGATTTGGTTTTACCGCCACGGATTGCATGCAGGCCTGACTCTTCTTCTCCTCCTCCTACTCCATCCTCCTCCCTCTCCTCCTCAGCTGCCTCCTCCTTTTCCGCTGCTAGCGTCTCTTCCACTGCACCGCCCAAGCTCCCCAGAACCTATTCCACATGCCAGGTGAGACGTTGCCATGCCGTGCTGCGTCTGTTGTGCCTGGAAGCAAAGAGCCACACTGGCCCGGCACTCCTTTCAGCTTTGCGTTCACAGGCAGATGAGTGGCTAACACCGCTCAATTTGACAGTTGGTAAAGTGGTGTGTGACAACGGTGCCAATCTGCTTAGCGCATTGAAACAGGGCAAAATCACGCACGTGCCGTGCATGGCACACGTCTTAAACTTGGTCGTGCAGCGATTCCTTGTCAAATACCCTGGGGTCCAGGACATCTTGCGGCAGGCAAGGAAAATCTCGGCCCATTTCAGAAGATCTTACACGGCCATGGCTCGCCTTGCTGACATTCAGCGGCGACACCATCTGCCGGTCAGACGTCTTATTTGCGATTGCCCGACGCGATGGAACTCAACCTTCTATATGCTTGATAGGCTGCTCCAGCAGAAACGTGCAGTTAACGTCTACCTGTATGAACTCTGCGAAAGAAACGGTTCTGGGGAGCTGGGTTTTTTTTCACCGCGCCAGTGGCTGCTCATGCGCGACACATGCAGACTTCTGCGGCCATTTGAGGAGATCACCAAACTGGTCAGTCGCAGCCATGGCGCCATCAGTGACATGGTACCTTATGCCTTCTTTCTGGAGCGTGCATTGCGTCGTGTCATTGATCAGGCTGTGGAGGAGCAGGAGCGGGAAGATGAGGAAGTCGCAATGCTGGATGAATTCCCAGGGGGGGCTACTCTATCTGAGACAAGTCAACAACAGGAGTCTGATGAGGAGTCAGAGGAGGATGGTGCCGGGGCGGATGAGCAGGAGCAAGAAGAGCATGCTTTAAACCTTTCTGGGATCCCTGTTGTGCGAGGATGGGGAGAGGAGAATGAAGAGGACGACATTATCCTGGATGATGAGCAGGAGCCAGGCCACCACACCGCTTCCACTTTAGTGCAAATGGGGGCCTTCATGCTCCAGTGTTTTAATAGGGACCCCCGTATAAAAAGCATGAGGGTCAAGGACCAGTACTGGGTGGCAACGTACTTAGACCCCCGGTACAAACACAAAATGGCGGAAATGTTACCGCCGTCGCAGAGGGCTGTCAGAATGCAGCACTTCCAGGCCTTGCTTCGAGAAATGCTGCATTCTGCTTTTGCGTGCGCTGGCAGAGGAGCAATTCCCACTCCCAGAGAAGGATTTGCGGGTACCAATCCAACAGCGCCTGCAAGAAGAGGCCGGTTTGAAGATGTGTTGGTGACTTCGGATATGAGGTCATTCTTTCAGCCGACCCATCGACAGGTGTCATCCGGATCCAGCATCAGGGAACGCCTAGACCGTCAGGTGTCCGACTACATTGGGTTAACGGCCGATGTGGACGCTCTGAGGAGTGATGAACCCCTAGACTACTGGGTGGGCAGGCTTGACCTCTGGCCAGAGCTTGCCCAATTTGCAATCGAACTGTTGGCTTGCCCCTCATCCAGTGTCCTGTCCGAAAGGACGTTCAGCGCAGCAGGGGGGATTGTGACCGATAAGCGTACTCGCCTAGCTCACCACAGTGTTAACTACCTCACATTTCTAAAAATGAATGAGGCATGGATCTCGGAGGAATTCAACACATGTGACCAGTAGACCATGTATATGTCTATAAACTATTTTTTTAATCAAGCACACAGACCTTCTTAATTCATTTGGCTCACTTCCTTGACCCAAAAAAGCACACCGTACTATATGCCCCTACCCTCCTCTTTGAAGAGGTTGAGCGGTGTCATATTTCTACTGGGGCTGCTTATGATATCCCTGTGCTGTGCTGACTTCCTCCTGGGGGTTCTTATTATGAAGGGATCACACTATCCCTGTGCTGTGCTGACTTCCTCCTGGGGGTTCTTATTATGAGGGGATCACACCATCCCTGTGCTGTGCTGACTTCCTCCTGGGGCTGCTTACGGTGCTGCTGTCAGTGCTGTATGTCACGGTGCTGCTGTCAGCGCTGTATGTCACGGTGCTGCTGTCAGCGCTGTATGTCACGGTGCTGCTGTCAGCGCTGTATGTCACGGTGCTGCTGTCAGCGCTGTATGTCACGGTGCTGCTGTCAGCGCTGTATGTCACGGTGCTGCTGTCAGCGCTGTATGTCACGGTGCTGCTGTCAGCGCTGTATGTCACGGTGCTGCTGTCAGCGCTGTATGTCACGGTGCTGCTGTCAGCGCTGTATGTCACGGTGCTGCTGTCAGCGCTGTATGTCACGGTGCTGCTGTCAGCGCTGTATGTCACGGTGCTGCTGTCAGCGCTGTATGTCACGGTGCTGCTGTCAGTGCTCTGTATTACGGTGCTGCTGTCAGATGCCTCTATCACGGTGCATGTGTCATTCCGGTATGTCACGCTGCTGGTGATCATCTCCTGCACCCTCTTCTTTGCCTACCCTGGTCCCTGACCTTCCCTCTCCTCCATTGCCTTCATTAGCTCCATAGTCCTGAATTGTTAGAACAATTTCCCAAATAAAATAAAAATGCTTGTAGTTATCGATCCCAAATTCACCTCATACATGTATTATGTCATTGTCCAGATGGTGGGACTACGTTTTACCCCCTAATAATTACCACGTGGCCGCAAATTCGACATGAAGGTTTGCAAAGTTCGCCTCCCATTGAAGTCAATGGGGCCCGCGGCGAACGGTCGGTTTCGCGAACGTTTGGGTCCGTTCGCATTTCGCGTTCGCGAAACGTCCCGTCGGAAGTTCGTCCATCACTATACAGCTTGTATAACAGTGTGAATTTGCTGTACCCTCAAAGTAACTCAACACACAGCCATAAATGTCTAAACCGCTGGCAACAAACGTGAGTACACCCCTAAGTGAAAATGTCCAAAATGGGCCCAATTAGCCATTTTTCCTCCCCGTTGTCATGTGACTCATTAGTGTTACAAGGTTTCAGGTGTGAATGGGTAGCAGGTGCATTAAATTTGGTGTTATCACTCTCACTCTCTCATACTGGTCCTTGGAAGTTCAACATGTCACCTCATGGCAAAGAACTCACTGAGGATTTGAGGCTATAACAAGATTGCCAAGACCCTGAAAATGAACTGCAGCACCGTGGCCAAGACCATAAAGCGGTTTGACAGGACAGGCCTCGCCATGGTTGACCAAAGAAGTTGAGTGCATGTGCTCAGCGTCATATCCAGAGGTTGTTTTTGGGAAATAGACGCATGAGTGTTGCCAGCATTGCTGCAGAGGTTGAAGGTGTCAGCCTGTCAGTGCTCAGATAATACGCCACACACTGCATTAAGTTGGTCTGCATGGCTTTCGTCGCCCAAGGAAGCCTATTCTAAATAATGAACAAAACCCGCAAAAAGTTTGCTAAAGACAAGCAGACTAAGGACATGGATTACTGAAACCATGTCCTGTGGTTTGATGAGATCAAGATAAACTTATTTGGTTCAGATGATGTCAAGCGTGTGTGACAGCAACCAAGTGAGGAGTACAAAGAAGTGTGTCTTCCCTACAGTCAACCATGGTAGTGAGAGTGTCATGGTCTGGGGCTGCATGAGTGCTGCCGCCACTGGGGAGCTACAGATAATTGAGGGAACCATGAATGCCAACATGTACTGTGACATACTGAAGCAGAGCATAATCCCCTCCCTTCAGAGACTGGGCTGCAGGGCAGTATTCTAACATAATAAGCCCCCCAAACACACCTCCAAGTCAACCACTGCCTTGCTAAAGAAGCTGAGGATAAAGGTGATCAACTGCCCAAGCATGTCTCCAGACCTAATACCTATTGAGCATCTGTGGGACATCCTCAAATGAAAGGTGGAGGAGCTAACATCTACCAGCTCCATGATGTCATCATGGAGGAGTGGAAGAGGACTCCAGTGGCAACCTGTGAAGCTCTGGTGAACTCCATGCCCAAGAGGGTTAAGGCGGTGCTGGAAAATAATGGTGGCCACACAAAATATTGACACTTTGGTCCCAATTTAGACATTTTTAATTAGGGGTGCACTCACTTTTATTGCCAGCGGTTTAGACATTAATGGCTGTGTGTTGAGGGAAAGCAAATTTACACTGTTATATAAGCTGTACACTCACTACTTTACATTGTAGCAAAGTGTAATTTCTTCAGTGTTGTCACATGAAAAGATATAATAAAATATTTACAAAAATGTGAGGGGTGTAGGTGTACTCACATTTGTGAGATACTGTATTAAAATAAATAAATAAATAAATAAATATATATATATATATATATATATATATATATATATATATATATATATATATTATGACAGTACAGTTCCCTGTCCTAGTAATTGTCGCCCAGGGTTCTCAAATAGGCAGGTTGAGGGGCTCCAGGAGTATTTAATGTGGAGGAATCTGTTTTATCAGTTTCATCCAAAGTTTGTAAAATCCACTTGGGGACCTGGAGCCCGGAGATTCTATAGCGTTATGGGTGGGATGGAATCTCCAATCTCCAATCTCCAGGAGTCTGGCTGGTTGATTAAGCAGGTGGGTCCTGGGCTTATAGCAAAGTTAGGATTAGGCCGCGTACACACGGGCGGACTGTATGGCCTACTTAGTCCATCATACAATCCGACGGACAGTCCGTCATACTTTCGAATGAACGGACTTGACCACACACGGATGCACAAACAGTCCGTCGAAAGCTTGCGCGATGACGTGTACAGCACGTACGACGGGACTGGAAATAGGAAGTCCAATACACAGCAATGCACCCTTCCGCTGTGTAAATCCTTTCTGAGCATGCGCCATTCTTAGTCCGTCAATCTAGCCTACTCACGAGCGGATTGTCCGCTGAAACCAAAGTATGACGGACAGAATTTTGAAAAATCCGAAATACTTAGTACGCCAGACTGCACGCTGAAAAAGTCCGCTGAAGCCCACACACAAGCGGACTGTCCGCTGAAATGTATTTCGACGGAGTAAGTAGGCCATACAGTCCGCCCGTGTGTACGCGGCCTTAGGGTTCTGGGCTCCACCCAGAGAGACAGGAGTCCAGAGAGTGCAGGTGTGCACTAGTGAAAGCCAGAGACCAAGTGCATGTATGAACTTTATTTTGTTCCTTTTAATAAAAGTGGGCTACCATGCCCTTAAACTAAAGTTCCTGTTCGCTGTGAACTTACTGAAAAGGCATCTGCTACGAGAACTAATGGTCCCCCATGTTAAAAAAAAAAAATATATATATATATATATATATATATATATATATATATAAAATAAAGGTGCTTTGACATGAAATGTTTACCGCATGTCGGTAACAGCCCATGTATCCCGTACATACAAAGAAACCAAATAAGTTCAGAAATAAGGTTATGTGTAATAAAATGGAATGACACAAAAAAAAGTATTGACATACTAACTGAAAATGATTTAATACTTGGTCGTTTGTTGGTAATGACAGCTTCAAGATGCCTCCTTTTTGGAGAAACTAATCGCATTCATTGCTCAGGTGTGATTTTGGCCCATTCTTCCACACAAACAGTCTTCAAATCTTGAAGTTCCATGGGCCTCTTCTATGAACTCTGATCTTTAGTTCTTTCCATAGATTTTCTATTGGATTTAAGTCAGGTGATTGGCTGGCCCATTCTAATAGCTTTGTTTTCTTTCTTTAAAGCTAATTGAGAGTTTCTTTGGTTTGTGTTTGGGATCATTGTCTTGCTGAAATGTCCACCCTTGCTTTATCTTCATCATCATGGAAAATGGCAGCCGATCTTGGTACATTTTTCCATTTATCCTTTCTTCAATTATATGATGTTTGCCAGTACTGTATGCTAAAAAACAGCCCCACATCATGATGTTTCCACCTCAAAACTTCACTGTTGCTATAGAGGTGTTTTTGCAGTGATGTGCAGTGCCATGTGACCTCCAAACATGGTGTGTAGTATGGCATCCAAAGAGTAACATTTTGGTCTCATCTGACCAGACTATATTCTCCCAGTATTTCACAGGCTTGTCTAAATGTTGTGCAGCAAACTTTAAACAAGCTTCAACATGCTTTTTCTTCAGCAATGGAGCCTTGCATGGTGAGTGTGCACACAGGCAGTGTTTCTCAACTCCAGTCCTCAAGGCGCCCCAACAGGTCACATTTTCAGGATTTCCCTCAGATGAAACGGCTGTGGTAATTACCAAGCAGTGAAACTGATCAAATCACCTGTGCAAAATAAGGGAAAATCTGAAAACATGACCTTTTGGGGCACCTTGAGGACTGGAGTTGAGAAACACTGACACAGGCTATGGCAGTTGAGTGCATTACAATTGTTTCAAAGAAAACAATAAGTATCTTCTGCAACAAATACCATCAGTATGTTTTGCAACAATAAGGTTACAAAGGTCTTGTAAGAGCTCTTTACTGTTACCCAACATGAGATGTTTCTTGTGTGACACCTTGGTAATGAGACACCTTTTTATAGGCCATCATTTGAGACTGAACCAGCTGATATTAATTTTCACTGACAAGGAGCAGGATTGCTTTATAGTTACTGATAGATTGCAGCTGGTATCTTGGCTTTCCATGCCTTTTTGTGTTCAATATTTTTTCCCTGTGTAATTCCATTTTAATACACATAGCTTAATTTATTAACTTATTTGCTTTGATTTCTTTGTATGTATGGATTGCATGAGTTGTTACCAACATGTGGTGGAAATTTCATGTCAATAGCACCTTTAGAAATATACTGTATTTACCTAGAAAAAGACCTTTTCAGATCCTAAGTTACTTCCATATATATAAAACACATAAGGTATTAAAGTGGTGTAACCAGTAGTGTAGAGGTGGGCCAAAGCACAAACTTGTAGGGATATTAGCTCCAGTGCATTCCATGAAAAAAGTATGCAGAAAATAAAGCAGGCAGTAGGTGCGCTCAATGGCACCAATGCAGTTTAATCAATGTCAACTTTTTGGCGAGACACAGCCCATCTTTCTCAAGGCAAATACTATAGTGACACACACAGGTAGAAATTCCCACACCCTTCACCACCACCAACCCCCAGTGATGGCATCACCAAAAATAAATGCATTAAAAAGTACAAAAAAATCAAAAAAGTAGGTAGAACTAATCACAGCCATCTCCTATTATACACATAATACGTAATATACAGATAATGAGGTATACAGTATAGGCATAAGTAGAGTGTCTATGGAAGTCTGTTGCCATGGCACACAGTGACATCCTCAGTGGATCAGTGTTAGTTCATAAAAATTAAACCATCCATGTCCCCACTGGTGGAAGTCACATAAAACAATGGTGGAACTCTTGGTGGAACTGGAACATAATCGATGATCATGCTGCTTAAGGTAGATATGGAATGTTGATGTTCAAGAAAATGTGGGGCCACTGGCTGGTTGCTGGCTCTTGAAACCACGGCTTGTCTAATGGCCAAATTTGTGGTTCTGAAATCATTCCTTAAAAGTAGTGATGGTCTTTTGCATATAGTAGAGACTTCAAGGGCAAGTATATAGATATCAAAATTTGAGGTGCAGGTAAGTCTCTGTTTGATAGAGATGCGTTTCCCACATTGGCGGTGCATGAAGTTGGGATATACCATCATATTAGGGTGGCATAGTGGTGTAGTGGTTAGCACTCTCACCTAACAGTAAAAATGGCCCCTGGTTCAAATCCCAACCACGACACTACCTGCCTTGAGTTTACATGTTCTCCCTGTGCCTGTGTGGGTTTCCTCCAGGTACTCCGGTTTCTTCCCACGCTCCAAAGACATGCTGGTAAGCAGGATAACAATAACAGCCAGGCCTGTTGGTGCTAAGCCAGGGCAACCAAGTATAGTAAAGTCAGTGCTCACAAACAAGAGTCCCCTGTCCAGTAGCTCACGTATATTGCTATTCATATTCAAGCTGGCCAAATGCATCAAAGTGATCATTCTCTGGCCATTCCCTATGCCAACATGTAAAGATAATAATCTACATATAACCAGACGTGTTCCCAAAAACACTAAACTAGAATTTTTTTTATGATTAAGTGAATAAAAGGGCAGGTATTAAATTGCTCAATAACACTTTAACCACTTACAGACCGGACCATTTTGCTGGTCAAAGACCACTTTTTGCGATTCGGCACTGCGTCGTTTTAACTGACAATTGCACGGTCGTGCGACGTGGCTCCCAAACAAAATTGAAGTCCTTTTTTTCCCACAAATAGAGCTTTCTTTTGGTGGTATTTGATCACCCCTGCGTTTTTTTATTTTTTGCGCTATAAACCAAAATTGAGTGTCAATTTTTAAAAAACGCATTATTTTTTACTTTTTGTTATAATAAATATCCCCCAAAAATATATATCCCTCATATCCCTCAGTTTAGGCCGATACGTATTCTTCTACATATTTTTGATTTAAAAATTGCAAATAAGCGATTATTGATTGATTATTAATTTTTTATTATTTTTTTTTTACTAGTAATGGCGGCGATCAGCGATTTTTATTGTGACTGCGACATTATGGCGGACACATCGGACATTTTTGACACATTTTTGGGACCATTGTCAGTTATACAGCAATCACTGCTATATAAATGCAGTGATTCCTGTGTAAATGACAGTGGCAGTGAAGGGGTTAACCAGTGGGTGGCAGTGTAGGAGTTAAGTGTTCCTAGGGGTGTGTTACTAACTGTGGGGAGTTGGGCTTTCATTTAGTGAACACTGATCTCTGCTCCAATCACATGCAACCGGACTCACGGGGGTCCCGACCGGCACGCGATGGCAGGGCGGCATTGAACATTGGACGTACCTGTACGCCAGTATGCCTGCCTGAGCCATTCTGCTGACGTACATCGGTGTGCGCTGGTCGGGAACCGGTTAAAAGGCACCTATCTCTATCTCTCTCCAGTATACTGTATAAAAAGGCGATTGTTTATAATACATAGTATATAAGCAAGCTTAACATTAGAGTTTAGGCAGATTTAAAAGACACAACATAATGCAGCTCTCTAATCATTAACACATCATTAAATATATTTCCTAGAATAAAGCAATGTGTTTACCTGAGTTTGGGCTGGAGTATGAGAGAAAGAATCAGCACAAGGAGCCAATCCGTTCACGTGCTAGCAAGAAGCATGCTCATAAGAGGAGAGAGCAGAGTGACAAAAAAGTGGGCTCATCACTGTGCTGATTCTTCTTTCCCAATCTAGTCACAGACTGGGGCAGGTCCAGGATGACCTGGGTTCAGAGTTAGTAGATTAAACAAAGCTGATCATTAGACTGAACCATCTAGTAACAGAAAAAGTACTGCAAGGGAGTCCTCTGAACTGAGATTGGATATCACAATTAGGGATGGGCCGAACGGACCCCTGTTCAGTTCGCACCAGAACTTCCGAACACCGCAAAAGTTCGGACCCGAATAACAAACCCTATTAAAGTCAATGGGACCCAAACGTCAAAAATCAAAAGTGCCCATTTTGAAGGCTTATATGCATGTAATTGGGCAAACAATGGTTATAGGGGTCCGGGTCCTGCCCTGGGGGACATGTATAAATAAAAAAAATGTTTGTGAAAAATGACATTTTTAAATGAGCAGTGATTTGATATTTAAAGTGAAAGCCTAAAAATGAAAAATCCCTTCCAATATAGTGCCTGGGGGGGTCCCCTTAGTCTACATGTAAAGTGGCAGATCTGCCAATGGGATGTGGAAGCTGACAGCCCTGGGTGGTGAGGACTGGGTGGCGAGGACTAAAAAAATTCAGAAATACCTTACTTAGGCAGATGTCTTCTCCAACGCTCCTCTCTTGACCAACAGAAGACTCAAAACAATGTTTTCCATGACGCTATAACCTACTGGAGTCAGGAAAAACGTTCAAGAAAATCCTCTTTAATGTGTCCTCAAGAGATTTTATCTTCTGCACTCTTTGTGGGGACGGGATGAATTCTGAGACCTTCCCCTTATAACGTTGGTCAAGGAGGGTTGCCAACCAGTAATCATCCTTCTCTTTTAATGCAATGCACCTCAAATTTGCCAAGGCTTGAGAAGAGACTGCTCAGGGTCACTTAGGATGACAGCAGGATGACTTCCTCCTCCCAGCCAGATACTACTTCCAAGGGTCCTGGGGTTGGAAAGCCATCACTTACAGATTGATGCATGTCTTCCTCTATGAAAGTGTCAGAATCCTCCTCATCCTCCTCCCCTCTCTCCTCCTGTGTGTTCTGTGACATAGGAATTATGGTGTCTAGATAAAGTAGGCCTTGAGGGAAAAGGAAGTCCCCCTCTTCCTCCTGCTGCTCTGCCTTCAGTGCCCTGTCCATAATGCTGCGCAGAGTCGGCTCCAGCAGGAACACAACAGGGATTGGGTCACTGATGCAGGCACTGTCACGGCTCACCATCCTTGTGGCCTCCTCAAATGGTGACAATACAGTGCATGCATCCATAATGATCAGCCATTGGCGTGGGGGAAAAAACATCTGAGGTGGCCTGAGCCTGTCGTCATGCCGTATTCGCACAGGTACTCATTGATGGCCCTTTGCTGCATGTATAGCTGCTGCAGCATTGTCAAGTTCAACCTGGTGGGCATGTCACAAATGAGACCATTTACGGGCAAGTATATTTCCTGCTGAATTTCAGGTAACTGAGCACTGGCTGTGTATGACCACCTGAAATACCTTCAGACTCTTCTGGCCAGCTTTAGCACATCCTGCAACCCTGCATATGTATTTAGGAAATGCTGCACTACCAAACTGAGGACATGTGCCAGGCATGGCACATGTGTCAACTTTCCCTCTCTAAGGGCCGAACGTCCAAACAGCGAATGTTCAGCCCGAACTTAATGCTTGGGCCGAACAGTTTGGCCATCCGTAATCACAATAAAAGCTAGTTATGTTATTTTATCTATTGATAGTCTGTATTCATTTTAACGTTGTTTTTGGATGGAATTTTGCTTTAAACTAGTGTAGTCTTCTTATTAACTATATCCAGGGATAGGAGCTCAGAGGCAGAAGCAGAGATTCAGTACCACAGTGCTGTAAGTAGATAGGTCCTTGTACCATGTCCACCCTTTATAGCATAACCAGAACTACAGTCATAAAAACGTACAGTAGCAAAGACAAAGAATATGGGTTAGGTCCACTTCAATAAAAAAGTAGGTTCTTAGCACAGTATATATTGTGTTGCAATGTGTATTGGGTAAATCCATAATAAGTTTACTTTCTACATTATGATGCATGGTTATGTATACCATTTGTTGCTTATGTACTCTACCTGGAACTATAAGGAATGGAATCATGACTAAAACACTTTACTGTACTTTTTTCTGCAGGCTAGACACCAGTCAGACCTATAACTTCAGTGGCTTGAAAGTATGTACAGCAGGCACTCCTCATGTCTTAACAGATGAAATCCTTTTAATAAGCTTTGAAAACAGAAGTGAATTTATAGAAATGTCTCTGTCTGAATGTACTTATGTCTTATAGTAAAGTTTGCCATCTGCCTTCGCACTCCTGATGAAGTATTCTTGAACCTATAAATATAGCATGACATATGTTGCACATATCTGGCTGATCTTGAATCACCACTTGCAGAAGACAGAAATACTGCTAACGATCACCAATATACACTTGTAATGGTTAATGCAATGACTGATCTATGTAACAAGAGACAAATGTGATTCCTTAGCAAAGAATTCAACAATAGGCTAAAATATACATATCAATCAACACATTTATTTAATTGTAACTGCCTGATCACAGCTACTTTCCACAGGCATTCAAGCTCAGGGAGAAGATTATAATTTTGTAGGAGTTTCCATAAGGTACTACGGTCCAGGGTAGCTAAACTCCTATGTCCCAAATGAAAAATGTGAACAGTGCTCCACAACATTTGGTTTTAAAGAAAAAAGATTTCCATGAAAGCAAGGTGGATCTGTTCAGCCTTTGTGGAGGGGGGTATTTTTATGAAGAGAACAGAAGGAAAATGTTTTGTTTTTTATAGCTACTTTTGAAAGCATGTAACATATAAACAAATGGTCAGGGGTGTTCCATAGTTGTGGTGCTATTTCTGAGAAGCAAAGAAAGATATAAAAGAATCACGACAAGCACCAGACAAGGAGCATGCCAGGCAGAAGAGGGGTTGAGAGCTGAGTGAGCGGAGGGATGAGCTTCAGGTATGGTAAGGATTTTAAGGGGAACTCCACGCCAAATTAAAAAAAAAATGGCGTGGAGTTCCCCCTAAAAATTCATACCAGACCCTTTATCCAAGCACGCAACCTGGCAGGCTGCAGGAAAAGAGGGGGGAGGGCGGGAGAGCACCCCCCCTCCTGAACCGTACCAGGCCACATGCATTCAACATTGGGAGGATGCTTTGGGGTCCTCCCCAAAGCACCATGTCCCCATGTTGATGAGGACAAGGGCCTCATCTCCACAACCCTGGCCGTTTGTTGTGAGGGTCTGCTGGCAGGGGGCTTATCAGAATCTGGAAGCCCCCTTTAACAAGGGGACCCCCAGATCCCGGCCCCCCTTGTTTGAAATAGTAAAGGGGTACAAAAGTACCCCTACCATTTCTCAAAGAAAGTGTAAAAATATGTTAAAAAACACACACCGTTGCAAAAGTCCTTTATTAAAAATAGAACAATTTAAAAAAATAATCCAGCGGTGGTAATTCACTCTTGCTATCCAGCAACAGATGATCATCTCTCCAGGGTCCAGTGATTGCTGATCTGATCCAGCAATGGGTGATCCATCCAGTGCAGCGCATCCATCCTCTGTCTCCACCGGCGGAGACACTGCGGGGATCCCGGCAGCCTGACGCTTCTTATATGAGGAGGGCGGGGCCACCCATCACCTGACCTCGCCCCCCTCTGACGCAAGGGGAAAGCCCGGCTTCCCCAATAATGTGCGGGTGACCCCGCCCCCTCTGCTGTAACGGAAACCTGCATTACATCAGAGGGGGTGGGGTCACCCACACGTCATTGGGGAAGACAGGCTTTCCCCTTGCATCAGAGGGGGCGGGGTCAGGTGACAGGTGGTCCCGCCCTCCTCATATAAGAAGTGTCAGGCTGCCAGGATACCCGCAGTGTCTCCGCCACATGGAGACAGAGGATGGATGCGCTGTGCTGGAGGGAGAGATCACCCATCGCTGGACTCCAGAGAGATGATCATGCTTCGCTGGATAGCAAGAGTGGATTACCATCGCTGGAATCTTTTATTTTTTTATTTTTTTTATTTTTAATAAAGGACTTTTGCAACGGTGTGTGTGTCTTTTGTAACTATTTTTTACACTTTCTTTGTGAAATGGTAGGGGTACTGTTGTACCCCCTTACAATTTCAAACAAGGGGGGGGCAGGATCTGGGGTCCCCTTGTTAAAGGGGGCTTCCAGATTCTAATAAGCCCCCCACCCGCAGACCTCCACAACCACCGGCCAGGGTTGTGGGGATGAGGCCCTTGTCCTCATCAACATAGGGATATGGTGCTTTGGGGGGACCCCAAAGCATCCTCCCAATGTTGAGGGCATGTGGCCTGGTACGTTTCAGGAGGGGTGGTGCTCTCTCGTCCCCCCTCTTTTCCTGTGGCCTGCCGGGTTGCGTGCTTGGATAAAGGACCTGGTATGGATTTTAAGGGGGAACTCCACACCATTTTTTTTATTTGGCGTGCAGTTCCCCTTAAAATCCATACCAGACCTGAAGGGTCTGGTATGGATATTTAGGGGGAACCCCACATATTTATTTTTTTAATTTGATGCGGGGTTCCCCTTAATATCCATATCCAGACCTGAAGGGCCTGGTAATTGAATTTTGGGGAACCCCACGCTTTTTTTTTAGCAATGACTTTCAATGACTGTTCTCTGTATTACGGGGAGCCGACAATTCATTATAGCCGCGAGTGATTTTAAGTGACTTTTTTTTCCTGCAGAAATGACACTTTGTGCAGGGACAGTTCTAAGCACGGGAAACATGGGCCCCTTTACCGGCATACTATAGACACCCCCCAGGTACAAAATTTAAAGGAATATTACACTTTTATTGTTTCACTTTAAGCATTATTAAAATCACTACTCCCAAAAAAAATTCAGTTTTTAAAACTTTTTTTTGCATTGATACATGTCCCTTGGGGCAGGACCCAGGTCCCCAAACACTTTTTATGACAATAACTTGCATATTAGCCTTTAAAATTAGCACTTTTGATTTTGAACATTCAAGTCCCACAGACTTTAATAGGGTTCTAAATTTCACACAAAGTTTAGGTCTGTTTGCAGGTTCTGGTGCAAACCAAACCGGGGGTGTTCGGCTCATCCTTAGAAGAGCTCATCAATCTGGTGTTGCTACTGTATAATCAAAGGTTGGGGCAGGAGAATAACCATATCTACCGCCTATCCACATTTTGAGTGTAGCACTAACCCCAGAGAAGCTACTGGTTTATCAGGTCCTTCTGTTTCAGCAGTGATAAACCGCTCAAGTAGTACCTGAACTCACTAATGCACCTGTAATCTACAAGTCCAGTGCGCACACATGCAGGTGTTTTTGGGCCTAATGTCACTGCCAAATGTACAGTATATTAGCACTCAGGGTGTACATACTTACTCAGTACTGGCATTGGTGCTAAACAGCCTATTTAAGCTTGAGTGTGACAAGGACAGATTGCTGATTGAGTGGTGTTCAGATAGTTCCTGCTTTACCTGTCTCTTGACCTACTACTTCTGCTATCCTGTGACGTGTCACATGTAGCCACGCCCAACACAGTTAGAAACACTCCCCAGGGCACACTTAACCCATACACTGCCCCCTAGTGGTTAACCCCTTCACTGCCAGTGTCATTTACACAGGAATCAGTGCATTTGTATAGCACTAATTGCTGTATAAATGACAATGGTCCCAAAAATGTGTCAAAAATGTCAAAAATATCTGATGTGTCCACCATAATGTCGCAGTCACAAAAAATGTACAGTATATTAGCACTCAGGGTGTACATACTTACTCAGTACTGGCATTGGTGCTAAACAGCCTATTTAAGCTTGAGTGTGACATGGACAGATTGCTGAGTGGAGTTCAGATAGTTCCTGCTTTACCTGTCTCTTGACCTACTACTTCTGCTATCCTGTGTATGGCTTGTCTTTGACTTGTCTCTGGATTCTTGTGTGCTTGTTGTAACCTCAGCCTGTGTTTTTAGATTCTGCATGCCTTTGATTCGGTACCTTGCTGCCCAGCTGTTTACTGCCCTTGGCCTATGTTCCTGTAACTTACTGTCCATGTCCAGCTGTTGCCAACCTTGGTCTGTACGCTGATGCTGTACCTGCCTTATGATTTAGTACTTCACTGCCCAGCTGTTGATGACCTTCAGCTTGTGTCCTGGCTACATTCCTGTCTGCTCATCAGGTGCTAGTATGCTCTTACATCTACTCCTTACTAACTGGTCCAAGGCTGTCTGTCCTTTATACCCAACATCTACCGGTGCCGGCACCTTCAGCCCTTGTGCCACTTCTTGTCCAACACCCATGTATTAGTGACAGGGGATATGAGGACACAAAGTACAAAATAAGCCCCTTCTTCAGCTTGATCTCCATCATGTATGTGACATAGATGGATAATAATTCACTGCAATATATTACGGTTATGGTAAACACAGAAATGTAATGAGTACACCCACAGACACAACCAGACTGCAAATAAGCACAACAATTAGGTGCATAGAGATGCAGCACTGCTGAGGGACCTAACTAATACCAATGAGTTCCTCTCTAAACCACTCTCCAGTAGATTCTGAACACAGGTAGCCAGTGTTGGGGCCCTGTATCTTTTATTCCTATAGGTACTTCCACCTTCAGCAGAATTTGCTTCTGTGGAGCAACTCCAGGATCAACCCTCTCACAATTCATAGGCCTCAACTAAACCAGAGTGGGTAGCTAAACTGGCAACCTCTCACAGAATGCAGAGGAGGACAGAAGCTGAGCTGACAGAAACAGCGATTGGCTTGAGATCTTGTTATGTGTACAGTATGGCATGTGTAGCAAAATTTCACATATTGCTCAACTTTGCAAACACTTTGCCATTTCAGGTCATGCTAGAACACTAGATATGTAGTCGTTTTACAAGGATACCCTGTTATAACCATGCAATGTAGACAACAGAAGTCTATATGCTAGATTTAATGCTGCATTAAATCAAGACTGAAATGTCACAACATAACTTTTAACATCCAGATAATGCTTTATTCCAAAATCAAATAAAAAGGAATTCCTTTTTATTAAATTTTCTATATGGATGTTGAAAGTTCTGGTGTGGCACGGGTCTCTGTTTCATCCAGTTACAAGTCAAGGATTTGTGGAAATCCTGTTGCATGATGAAGCAGCCTGTCTGTAATCCAGATACCCTGACCAATCTATCATTTTAATTCTTACAACAAAATGTCAATCCTAAGGTCCCAGCACTTTTACTCAATTTTTTTATGATTTTATGCTGAGACATTCATTGTTAATTAAGCAAATTGGTAATGTCACCAAGTCTTTGCTAAAAAGCGTCTGCTATTTTACAAATATTTTGCTATATTAGGAACTCACACTAAACAATCTAATCCTCTTTCTCATGGCAATGCTGGTTTCAACAATGGGTTACATTTGGTCATCCATGAAACTGAGTGGAATTACTTTTTTCTGACCTAATGTGGATTCCTGCTTACAATAGCGCAATATATCACCTGTCAGGTGGAGAGGATTAAAATCAATCCTTGTCTGTACATTGTAATGTTTTCCTGTACAATTTGTACAGCCTAATCTGTCTTTCCATTTGTATTGATATCAATATAAATTATAAATTAGTCAAACGGAACAGGAACAAATGGTAATTACTTAGAAAATGCTGTCAGGCCTTGGAACCATTGTATTGCTTATAATGTGCTGGGTACATAGTTACTGAAGATTTTTTGTAAGAGATGGTGGTTAATGAATGTTTGAATAAAAGCATGAGAGCTCAGTTAAAAAAACATAAAATACATTGCAAATCAATTTTTAACTCAGTTCTTAAGTCTTTTGGAGGGCAGTGTTTTCAACATAAAGCTATGTTCAAGAACAAGGCATGCCCACAAACTAGCATGAGGATAGTTCAAAACTAATCTTAGAAACTATTATTTACCGAAAGAGTAGCTGATGCTTGAAATAGACTTATAGCAGAGGTAACTGAGCGACTTACATTAACCGCTTGCCGACCGCCTCACGCCGATATACGTTGGCAGAAGGGCTCGTTCAGGCAAACTAATGTATTAAGAGGCGGCCAACGGGCACGCGCGCCTCGTGGCAAGCTCCGTGAGTTGGGTCGCAGGTCCCGCGGACTGGATCGCCGCGGGGATACCTGAGATCGCCTCATGGGGAGGAAGAACTGGGAGATGCTAATGTAAACAAGCATCTCCCCGTTCTGCCTAGTGACAGTGTCACTGATCTCTGCTCCCTGTGATTGGGAGCAGATATCAGTGATGTGTCACATGTAGCCACGCCCAACACAATTAGAAACACTCCCCAGGGCACACTTAACCCATACACTGCCCCCTAGTGGTTAACCCCTTCACTGCCAGTGTCATTTACACAGGAATCAGTGCATTTGTATAGCACTGATTGCTGACTGTTCGATGTGTCCGCCATAATGTCACAGTCAGGATAAAAATCGCTGATTGCCTCCATTACTAGTAAAAATTTTTATAAAAATGCCATACAACTATCCCCTATTTTGTAAACACTATAACTTTTGCGCAAACCAATCAATAAATGATTATTGCGATTTTTTTATTACCAAAAACATGTAGAAGAATACGTATCGGCCTAAACTCTGGAAAAAAATGTTTTTATATATTTTTGGGGGATATTTATTATAGCAAAATATAAAAAATAATGCGCTTTTTTCAAAATTGTCGCTCTTTTTTTGTTTATAGCGCAAAAAATTAAAACCACAGGGGTGATCAAATACCACCAAAATAAAGCTCTATTTATGGGGAAAAAAGGACATCAATTTTGTTTGGGAGCCAAGTCGCACCACCAAGCAATTGTCAGTTAAAGTGACGCAGTGCCAATTCGCTAAAAGTGCTCTGGTCAGGAAGGGGGTAAATTCTTCCGGGGCTGAAGGGTATAAGTCGATTCAAACATGCTTGGGACAAACATAGATCTATAAGACAAACAAAAAAAATACACTATGTGAGTCATATACTATAGCACCGCAGTGCTTATCAGCGCTAATTAGCGCTAATTAGAGCTAAAACTATATTCACTATAGCGCTGGTAAAAAATACTCCCAAAATTGAATTTACTATAGTTCCCTGAAACCAAATAGCACCCAAACCCTTACTCTACTAAAACCTGGAGTAGCGCACATGGAAATAATGTTTAAAGCATGATATAATTGCCTAAATTGTACTGAAATATGTGGTATATTATTTAAAGATAATCTGCTTTTAAACTGTGTGAAAAAGTGATTTCTAAAGTCTAATTATGTACACACGATTGGATTTTCCGACAACAAATATTCAATTGGAGCTAGTCAGAAATTCCGACTATTTGTAGGCTCCATTGGACATTTTTTGTCGGAATTTACGACAACAAAAATTTGAGAGCTGATTCTCAAATTTTCCGACAACAAAATCTGTGCGTGTGTACACAATTCCGAAGCACAAAATTCCACGCATTCTCTGAATCAAGTATGAGCCGGAAGCACTTGGTCTGGTAAAACTAGCGTTCGTAATGGAGATAGCACATTTATCACGCTGCACATTTTTAATCTTTTAATGCAGCGCATTCTCTTCTTCTTTATAATGCTAGAATAATTAAGTTGTTTTGTTGCTGAACTTCACACAGAGTTCTCACAAACTGATTTCTTTATTATTTTTTGTGATGTTGTGAATAATATTTGGTATTTTTTTCGTTAGATCTCCATAATAATTTTTTTAATTTATTTTTATAGTGATCTTTTTTTATTTATTTTTTTATGAAGCTCTCCGTTTATTTATTTTTTTGTTTTTTATAAAGATCTCCATTTTTTTTATGAAGATCTCCATTTTTTATATAGTGTTCTACTACTTTTTTTTTATTGAGATCTCCTGTTTTTTTTTTTTTTTGACATTTTTTTTCTACAGATCTTCATAATATTTTTTGTTGTTTTGTGTGTCAAGTTACCACAACACCATTATTAACTTGTATTTTTTTAACCTCAAGGAGGTGGTTTGTTGTTGGTGTCCCTTGTTAATTTGACATTATATTTTTTGAAGTGTACCTGCCTACTCATAAACAAACTGTCCTTTTTGAAGTAAAACACATAGGCAAGTATTTGTGGAAAAATACTAGCCATTTATTATGGGTCATAGCAAAATAAAGAGGAAGGCAATGCTGGATAAACTGGTGAAATTGGCAAAGCCTTTGTACCTCAGGGGACACATCAACTATTTTACAGCCAACATTAGTAGCATGAAGAGTCCATATAATTGGGAGCACAATACGGTCCAGGACTCCGAGAGATCATGAACAGCAGCAGGTGACATATATGTCCCTAGGCTGTGGTACTACAACAGCCTGCGTGTTTTGTCAGACCAGACTGAACCCAGGCCATCACTCTCTTGTCTTCCTTACACGCTTGCTTCCAGGCTGTGGCTCTGGTGTTGGAGTTGTGGCAGGAGTTGGAGGAGGAGAACGATGGTCAAACTCACAATTCTGGCTTTGGCTTGTGAGTTTGCCTCCTCAATCCCTCATTTAGGGCTTGTAAGATAACGTCTTCACAGAAGAGGCATTGGCCCTCCTCTATTTCCTGCATTTTGCAGGCTGCATTGCAGGCTTAGTCCTCTTGAATATTGGGGGTGTTCTGAGGGCCACAGCAGCCTTCTGAAATAGCTCAAGTGCTGCCTCCTCCAGGTTACTTCTCTTCCTGGGCCTTTTTTTTGGATAGCAGATGGGAGGGACCTGGGATTCGGGCAGGCTACTAGGCCTGGCCCCCTTCTGCCACTTTCCCCTCCACCTCCTGGCTGCCACTTTCCCCGGTCTCATCCTGGCTGAGACTTTCATGTGTATGAAAAAGGGAAATAGTTTTAGTTTTTGGTTCATCGATCACACAATTTTCAGCTCATGACTGTTGCAAATTGAATGTTAACTAATAGAAGAAAATATTATTCTGACCCGAGCATTTTTCATTCTTGTCCCAATCATTTGTGTTGATATGTAATCATAGTACCACAGCCTCGGTACATAAATGTCATCTGCTGCTGCTCCTGATCTCATGGAATCCTGGACCTTCTTGCACTCCCTATTATAAGTGCTCCTCATGCCAACTAATGTGACCTTTAAATAGTTGATGTTTGCCATGGGGATCTGCGGCTTCACGAATTCCAACAATTGATCCAGCGCTGCCTGCCTATTTCTTTTATTGGTATAAAAAGGGGGGTTTACCTGCCACAGACAGGTCAGTGTTGTCCTGATCATTCAATAGATCCATTTTCTCTGCAAGACACAACAAAAGACACACCCTAATGTCAGGCTAAACTCTCATAATCTTGTCCCAATATAGGCCTCAATCTATAAGCAGTATAGGCTCAAGATAAAATTGTACCTTCGTTATCATGATCAGCGCTTCCGCTACTCCTTCCTCCACCCACAGATCATACGAATGACACATGCATGTTACGCTTTGTATATACTGCACATGCGTGAAACTCCGCCCGCTCCTGGCCTTCTATCTAGGATATTCCCCACCCGTGTCTTTTGAAGCAGTGGGAGAGCACATGGCAGAGAGACAACAGGTGCATGAAGACAGCAGCAGTAACAACAAAAGCCCTGAGCCACGAACGTCCCGATCCCAGAGGAGATTTAAAGCCTCCAATATGTCTTTTTAAGGGATGGTGGACATCTTGAAGAGTGCTGACTATAACGGGAATGTCAGGGATCCGCTCGTCCTGCGCGATCGGCTCTCCGTGCGCGCGTGCACGTTCGTGCAGCGGGTCGTCGTAGGTACGAGCGTCTTCCAACGCGCGCGGGTGCACGCCGTTCGTGTGTGCGCGCGGTACACGCACGCACGGGCGAGCGTTAGCACGATTGGCGCCAGTAGCCCTTTTTAAAGGCACAGTTGCAGCAGCTCTGTGCTGTCTCGTCTGCAGCTTGTGCCTGTGTATACCTGCTTGTCTACCTGCTACCTACCTGATATCCGACCCGGCTCCGTCTGACCTTGTTGACCTCTCCTGCTCCGACCCCGGCTTGTTTGACCCTTCTTGAACTGATCTCCTGTTGCCGAACTCTGCTCGTACCTGACACCTCTGCTTGTTCCTGCATCGCTACCCTGTATCCTGAGGACCCATCCAACCTGATCCAGTGGCCTGCAGTCCTCAGCCTTCCTACTACAGAGAGTCCCTGCTTCTGAGAACCCTCATCTCCGGATACCTGCTACTGCTCCTGGCTGGACTCTCCTACCCCACTGCGCTCCGGTCTCCCTGTTCCCATTCCAGTGAGACCAGAACCAGAGCCGTAAGAGAGGTCCCCTTCTACTAAGACAGACTCAATACCTGAAGTTCCTAACAGTACGAGACAGCCATGTCTGAGTCTGCAGAAGGGGCCTCCGCCATGAAGGAGATTTGCTCTCACCTTGCGGCTCTCACCCAGGCCGTGAAATCCCTTCAAGACGGCTACACCAGATTGGAAGAGCGGGTCCAACATCTCTCCATTTCGGGATCCCCGGACACTGCACCTCAGTCTCCTCCAGTCCAGCCTGCAACTCATCCGGCAGTCGTGATGCTCCCACCTGAGCCTAGGGTTCCCATTCCGGAAAAATTCTCTGGGGACCGTTCCAAGTTTCGGGGTTTTCGTAATGCTTGCCAGCTTTACTTTGCCCTCCAGCCCAGGACTTTTTCGCTGGAAGCAACTAAGGTGGGATTTGTCATTTCTCTCCTGCAAGAAGAACCTCAGTCATGGGCCCACCATCTCCTGGAGAATGACAGTCCTCTTACACAGACCCTCTCTGCCTTCTTTGAAGGGATGGCACAACTCTATGATGACCCCCAGCGGACTGCCACCGCAGAATCCGCATTAACTGCGCTCCAGCAAGGCCGTAGGACGGCCGAGGACTATGTCTCGGACTTTAGGCGCTGGAGTGCAGATACCTTATGGAACGAGTCGGCCCTTAGACACCAATTTCGCATGGGCCTGTCTGAAGGCCTCAAGGACGAACTAGCCCGAGTTGGTATCCCAGATGCCTTAGAGGACTTAATTGCCCTAGCCATCCAGATCGATCGTAGACTCCGTGAGCGGAGGGCCGAACGCTCTTCTCAACCTCTGAGACCTGCCTGGATGACCGCCAGAACCCCGTCTCCCAATCCGTTCTTCTCTCCGCCCCCTCAAAAGGGGCCTGCCAGTACCTCTCTTGCTCCTGAGGAACCTATGCAGCTTGGACTACTCCGACCTACTCTGTCTCCGGAAGAGCGTGCCCGTCGTCGACATATGAACTTGTGTCTATACTGTGGCGGCTCCGGACATTATGTGGCCAACTGCCCTGTGAAGCCTCGTAAGTGCCTCTCTTCTGTGTCCCGCAGTTTCGTTAACTCACCTTCCAACTCTCTACATGTTGCCCTTCTGCTTTCTTTTCAGCTTCATGGAAGAACGATTCACGTCAACGCCATCCTTGACTCCGGAGCCTGCGGTTGCTTCATCGACGCTGCCTTCACCAACCTGCATTCCATTCCACTTCAGCCAAAATCTCATGGACTTTCTATCTTCTTGGCCGATGGTTCTCAGATCAAGTCCGGCCGGGTCACCCATGAGACCCTTCCTCTACCCACCTCCACCTCCTGCCGACATACGGAACTACTAACTCTTGATGTCATTTCATCACCACTCTTTCCTGTGATTCTGGGCATACCATGGCTGCAAGCCCACAACCCCTCCATTGACTGGTCCTCTGGGGAGGTAAGATTCCTCTCCACCTACTGTCAGGACCACTGCCTCTCTGGGGCTCCTGCACAATCCAGAACACTTCTCTGTCTAGATCCAGACCTGGACCTATGTCAATCGGTTCCAGAGCCTTATCATCAGTTTCTGGATGTCTTCAGTAAACGGGGGGCTGACTCCTTACCTCCGCATCGTCCTTACGACTGCCCCATTGAGCTCCTCCCTGGGGCTGAGATTCCTTTTGGACGTGTCTACCCCTTATCCGAGAAGGAGCAGGAGGCTCTGAAGGCATACATCTCCGAAAACCTCAAGAAGGGGTTCATCCGTCACTCCACATCCCCTGCCGGGGCTGGGATATTTTTCGTCACTAAAAAAGACCAGACCCTCCGACCCTGTGTAGACTATCGGGAACTGAACAGAGTCACGATTAAAAACCACTATCCCCTACCTCTGATCCCAGAACTTTTTCAAAAATTGAGGTCGGCTGTTATCTTCACCAAACTTGATCTGAGAGGAGCCTATAACTTGGTCCGTATACGAGCAGGCGACGAGTGGAAGACTGCGTTCCGAACTCGTTTTGGGCATTACGAGTATCTGGTGATGCCTTTTGGATTGTGCAATGCCCCAGCCACCTTCCAGCACTTGATTAATGATGTCTTCCGGGACTTCTTGGACATTTTTGTCATCGTTTATCTTGACGATATCTTGATCTTTTCCAGGTCCCTGGAACAGCACCGAGGGCACGTCAGCAGAGTTTTACTTCGGCTCAGGCAACATGGACTATACGCCAAAGCCGAGAAATGTAGGTTTGAGCAACAAGAGATCCAATTCCTTGGCCTTGAAATCTCCCCAGCAGGCGTCAGGATGGATCCGCAAAAGGTCGCTGCTGTTCTCGAGTGGCCAGCCCCCACCGACAAGAAAGGCGTCCAGCGCTTTGTGGGCTTCGCCAATTTCTATAGAAAGTTTATTAAAGGGTTCTCGGCCATTATCTCCCCCATCACCCAGCTTACTAAGCAGAATATGCGCTTTCTTTGGAGTCCTGAAGCCCAGGTCGCCTTCGAAAAACTCAAGGACTTGTTCACCTCTGCCCCCATCCTCAGTCATCCGGATCCATCTAGACCCTATATTCTGGAAGTAGACGCCTCTGAGATAGCAGTAGGGGCGGTGGTCTCCCAACGTTTTGGTAAAGACGACCTGATGCACCCCGTAGGGTTCTTCTCCCGAAAACTCTCTCCAGCGGAGAAGAATTATGATGTAGGAGATCGGGAACTACTTGCCATTAAATCGGCCTTGGAGGAGTGGAGATACTTACTGGAGGGGGCGGTACACCCCGTGCTCATCTACACGGATCACAAAAATCTCGAATACCTCCGCACCGCCAAACGACTGAAACCTCGGCAGGCCCGCTGGGCCCTCTTTTTCTCCCGATTCAGTTTCCACATCACCTATCGCCCTGGATCAAGAAACACCAAGCCGGATGCACTCTCTCGCATGTTTGACAATCCTAAGGACTCTGCACCTCCGGATACTATCCTCCCTGCTAACTCCTTTCTTCTCATCCAACCGGGCCTAGTTTCTCTGCTCAAGAGTGCCTCTTCCACATCTTCCTGTCCCCCAGGAATCTCATTAACATCCAGAGAGGGCCTGCTCTGGAAAGACAACCTAATCTTCGTTCCTGAGGAGGTGAGAGTTAAGGTTTTGGGGCTCCTCCATGACCATCCACTCGCGGGACACTTTGGTGTCCGCAAGACCTTAGAGCTGATACAACGTTCCTTCTGGTGGCCAGGCATGAGGGAGTTCTGCAAGCAGTACGTGAACTCTTGTCCAGTATGTTGCCGGAATAAGATTCCCAGGAATCGGGCCTGGGGCCTGCTTAAGCCTCTCCCCGCACCCGACCGCCCCTGGCAGATGATTACTATGGATTTCATCGTAGAACTCCCCCCCTCTGAGAACTGTACCGCCATCTTTGTTGTGTGTGACCGTCTGTCTAAGATGGCCCACTTTCTTCCCTTGAAGGGGACTCCTTCTGCTACCGAAACGGCTCACGTTTTTATTAAGGAAATAATCAGGCTTCACGGGGTACCCACCAACATTGTATCTGACAGAGGAGTGCAGTTCACCTCCCGTTTCTGGAGAGCCTTATGCGGAGCCCTGAAAATTGAATTGGCCTTGTCCTCCGCCTACCACCCACAGACTAACGGGCAAACAGAACGCACCAACCAAACCCTCGAGCAGTATATCAGATGTTTCTCTTCCTTTGTCCAGGACGATTGGGTTTCCCTGTTACCTTTGGCGGAATTCGCCTACAACAATGCCAGCCATGCTACCACCGGGCAGTCCCCGTTCTTTTCCAATTATGGTTTTAACCTGTCTTTTCTTCCCGATATCCCTACAGAATCGCATGTACCAGCAGTTCAGGACACAGTATCCTTTCTTCAGCAGAACAACCGGATCCTGCAGGAGGCTATAACCAAGGCTCAGGCTGACAGCAAGAAGAGTTTCGATCAAGGAAGAAGGGGAGAGTTGATCCTTCAAGTCGGGGACCAGGTATGGCTGTCTTCCTCTAATTTAAAATTAGCATGTCCCTCCAGGAAGTTGGCACCAAAGTTTCTGGGTCCATTTCCTGTTAAAAGGAGGATTAACGAGGTATCTTATGAGTTGTCTTTACCCGATTCCATGAGAATACACCCAGTCTTCCATGTAGCTCTACTTAAGCCTGTCATACCTGACCCCTTCCTTGGTAGAGGAACAAGACCACCCGATCCTGTGCTGATTGATGGCAGTGAGGAGTTCGAAGTGGAGGCCATCTTGGATTTCAGAAGACGACGGGGACAAGGTCAGTTTCTGATTAAATGGAAGGGCTATGGCCCAGAGAGTAATTCATGGGAACCTGCTACTAACATACATGCCAATAGACTAATACAGGCCTTCTTTGCTGCACACCCGGAGAAAAGAGCTACTAGGGGCACCCGGAGGTTGCCCCTTGTGGGGGGGCAATGTCAGGGATCCGCTCGTCCTGCGCGATCGGCTCTCCGTGCGCGCGTGCACGTTCGTGCAGCGGGTCGTCGTAGGTACGAGCGTCTTCCAACGCGCGCGGGTGCACGCCGTTCGTGTGTGCGCGCGGTACACGCACGCACGGGCGAGCGTTAGCACGATTGGCGCCAGTAGCCCTTTTTAAAGGCACAGTTGCAGCAGCTCTGTGTTGTCTCGTCTGCAGCTTGTGCCTGTGTATACCTGCTTGTCTACCTGCTACCTACCTGATATCCGACCCGGCTCCGTCTGACCTTGTTGACCTCTCCTGCTCCGACCCCGGCTTGTTTGACCCTTCTTGAACTGATCTCCTGTTGCCGAACTCTGCTCGTACCTGACACCTCTGCTTGTTCCTGCATCGCTACCCTGTATCCTGAGGACCCATCCAACCTGATCCAGTGGCCTGCAGTCCTCAGCCTTCCTACTACAGAGAGTCCCTGCTTCTGAGAACCCTCATCTCCGGATACCTGCTACTGCTCCTGGCTGGACTCTCCTACCCCACTGCGCTCCGGTCTCCCTGTTCCCATTCCAGTGAGACCAGAACCAGAGCCGTAAGAGAGGTCCCCTTCTACTAAGACAGACTCAATACCTGAAGTTCCTAACAGGGAAGCTTGGACCTTAGCCAAATCCAAATGTGAGAGAGGCAAAGATCATGACTAAAGTTGTGAGAAGTCTACCAAAGCATTTTGGGGTACGACGATCGAAGGATCAACTGAGGAAACGATGTTTAGACCTCAAATTGAGGGAGCAGGATCAGTACAGCAGAATCAAGAGAGTGCTGAAAAAAAGTAAGTATTTTGTTGTGTGTTCCTATTATTATTATTATTATTATGTTTGTGCTGCTCCATGTGCTTTTCTTTACTGTTGTACGGTTTAAAATGGCAAGTTTCAGGCTTGTGGGCAAAGTAATCGTTCGTAGTAAACATTGCTCGTTTGCTCACTAATACAATGTTTTTGGCAGATGCAAGTTAACTATATTTGGTCATGCCTATTTGTATTAAAAGAAGTTTAGTACATTGTTGTCTAGATGGGTTTGTAACTAGAATGAAATGCAAATTTAATTCAGTGTAAGGAGGGGACACTCAGCAGCTGTTTCCACATCTGGATGCAGGAGCACTAGTGTGGGATGCCAGAACAAACTTTTTAGGGCGTCCCACACAGGTGCTCCAGTGGATACTAGGGGTCGCTACATGTGTGATACTTTGACAAAAAAGGTAATTATTCCAGCTTTGTAAAGTGAAAAAATCACTTCTTCAGCTTTGAACTCTGCCAAAATAGACAATTGTATGAAACTTCCAAGCAATGTTTCATATTCCTATTTCTTGCCTCAAATATCTGTGTGCTAAGTATACCTTTATTTTATTCACATAGGGGAGAAAAGATTCAGGATGTCTGAAGTCACCAGGGACCCACAACCTCCTAAAGAAGGGGAAATCCCAAAACAACAACCCCGGGATGTGGAGGAAGGAGAGGTTTATGAAGTGGGTGAAATAGTGAACACAACAGGTGAGTGTCCGAGACCACAGCTTCAGGTAATAGATGGCTGCCTGCATATTTGTAATACATGGTGTATTTTTTAATTTTAGGTGATGTGGATGTTGTGGAGGAGGAAACACATTTCACAAGTGCAAGTGCACATGTCCTCATCGGGGAGATCATGGTGTGCAATCAGGATTTACAGAAGAACAAGGAAGACATCAATGGTGTTGAAAAAAGACTCAAAAACACACCAACATTTATCAAATTGTTTCTATTTTTCTAACTTTTCTCCAACATTCTGAAAGCCAAATTTTAAAGATGCACACAGTGTGTCAACATGTGCTATCTGCCATCACGGGATATCATTGTACGCATTTTGTGGGTGCAACCCCTTCCTCGCAACTCAAGTGGAAGAGAGGAAGGGGTTGCACACCCAAAACACGTCCATTGATCCCCATGATGGGGGGAGCTAGCATATGTTGACCTTAGGCATGGGATCAGGAGGGAAATCCACATTTGACTCTCAATTTGTGTGCATCTTCAAAATTTGCATTTCACAGGGGTGACATCACCCCATCTGATGAAGGCAAGATCTCACAATTTGGACATACTATAATGTCTGATATTGCCTTCAATTTCTCAAAGTTGAACTTTGTAAGTTCCTGAGTTGTGTATTGTTATATGGTTTAAAAAAAACCTGCCTGTTTACCACAAAAAAAAGATTATTTCTACTGTAAAAAAAAAATGGATTTTAAAAATATGAAAATATGTTGGTTTGTTCAAAAACCCTTTTCTAAATGCACATATGAATATGAAACCAATGAAAAATGTTCTACTCCACAATGTGTGGCTTCTTCTTTCAATGCTCAATAGCAGTTTTTTTGCTTAACCAGTTCCCGACCGGCGCACGCCGATGTACGTCGGCAGAATGGCACGGGCAGGCATATTGGTGTACAGGTATGTCCATTTCTATATGCCGCCCTGCCATCGCGTGCGCGCCACCGGCGGCGCGCTCACGTGGCGCGCTCACGTGGCGGTCGGGACCCCCGTGAGTCCGGTCGTGGGTCCTGCAGACTTGATCGCCATGGGGATACCCGCGATCATCTCACGGGGAGGCTGAACGAGGAGATGGCATTATAAACAGCATCTCCCCGTTCTACCTAGCAACAAGTGACGCTGATCTCTGCTCCATGTGATTGAAGCAGAGATCAGTGTTCACTAACACAAAGCCCAATCCCCCACAGTTAGTAAAATGCCCCTAG
This sequence comes from Lithobates pipiens, assembly GCF_037356315.1. Classification (NCBI taxonomy): domain Eukaryota; kingdom Metazoa; phylum Chordata; class Amphibia; order Anura; family Ranidae; genus Lithobates; species Lithobates pipiens. The sequence continues at coordinate 68,487,346 of NW_027507903.1, forward strand.
AAAAACTTAACCCCTACACTGTCACCAACTGGTTAACCCCTTCACTGCCAGTGTCATTTACACAGGAATCAGTGCATTTGTATAGCACTAATTGCTGTATAAATGACAATGGTCCCAAAAATGTGTCAAAAATGTCCGATGTGTCTGCCATAATGTCGCAGTCACAAAAAAAAAATCACTGATCGCCGTCATTACTAGTAAAAAAAAATATTAATAAAAATGCAATAAAACTATCCCCTATTTTGTAAACGCTATAAATTTTGTGCAAACAAATCAATAATCGCTTATTTTTTTTTTTTACCAAAAATATGTAGAAGAATATGTATCAGCCTAACCTGAGGGGAAAAAAAATGTGTTTTTTTCAAAATTGTCACTCTATTTTTGTTTATAACACAAAAAATAAAAACCGCAGAGGTGATCAAATACCACCAAAAGAAAGCTCTATTTGTGGGAAAAAAGGACGTCAATTGTTTGTTTGGGAGCCACATCGCATGACTGCGCAACTGTCAGTTAAAGCGATGCAGCGGCTAATCGCAAAGAGTGGTCTGGTCTTAAGCCAGCAAAATGGTCCAGTCTGAAAGTGGTTAAGTTGTTGTTTACAGTGACAATGGGGGTTATTTACTAAAGGGAAATCCACTTTGCACTACAAGTGCACTTTCAGTGCAGTTGCAGCGCACTTGTAGTGCAAAGTGGATTTTACTTTAGTAAATAACACCCACAGTGCTTGATAATTTGCATCAATCAGGCCATTTTCGTAACTCCAAAAAATAAATTCATGATGCGGAAAATTATGAATATTTTAAGCATTAATGCATTACATACATTAACAACAAAAACAATATGTGTGTAGCAGACCTACAACATAATAGTTAGCTGAAGAAGAGATTGTCATCTCATGTATCAAAGAAATTATGTTTGCACTATTGAAGAAAATGGGCAAAAAAAAAATACATTGGATAACCTAGGAGACAGCTGAAATAAACACAAGCAGTAAATCAAAGGAAATATTATTTCATTTTAAAATACAAATTTATTATAAAAAGGTTTCTTAAACATTTTCTGGCATATCAATGGCTAACATACCCGCAAAGTACTCCAAATAATTTTTTACGGACCTCATGGGCGCTTTGAGGGGACAAGCCAGGATGGCCAGCTTTAAGCGCCGTCAGGGTTTGGTCTTGAAACCTAGCCTCAGGCCCAACTGAGGCCACATAGTTCATAGAATTTCTTCTTAAAAAGTTTTGGAGAATGCAGCATGCAAGGATTACATGGTTAAGTTTATATTCCGCCATGTTGATTGGAGTAAGGAATAGGCGGAACCGGTTGGCCATTATCCAAAAAGCATTCTCCACCACTCTTCTGGCTCTGGCCAGCCAGTAGTTAAAAACCCTCTGGTCCAGGGTGATGGTCCTCATGGGGAAAGGTCGCATCAGGTGATCACCCAGCCCAAACGATTAATCAGCGACAAAGATGAACGGCAGACCAGCTACGTTGTGTTCCAGAGGTGGCAATCCCAAGCCACCACTCTGGAGCCATCCGTTGAACTCGGTCTGAGTGATGACTCCACCATCCAACATCCGGCCATTCTTCCCCACATCCACATAGAGAAAATCATATGTCGCCGACACCACAGCCAACATCACAATACTTTTAAACCCCTTGTAGTTGTAATATGTAGAGTTGGGGGGTGGGACTATGTGGATGTGTTTCCCATCTATTGCCCCATCAAAGTTGGGAAAAGTCCCATTGCTGGGCAAATTGGGAAGCCACAATGGTGTTGAAGGAAACTGTGGAGTGAAACAAGAAAAAAATTCATTAGGACTTTTGCAGATAACATTGCAAGCAGATTAGACACAAACATTCTTGGCCAACATCAGTATAACATTTATTTGAAGAAGTATTTAAATAAAAAAATCTAGGGTCCACTTATCAGATTCCTCACCCCTTCTGATGACCCATTGTAAAAATTTTAGGGGGGAGATTTTTTGGACAGGTAACCCTCTTCACTTCATTGAGAGCTGTATGCATAAATAATGTGTGTTACTTTGGCCAGTCCCACCTTACTTATATTATTGGCAGCCCACTGGACAGGTAAGAAGTGTCATAATACAAAAATATGAATACACACTGTACAAATGAAAGCACATTTTTACATTCTGCAATTATCTATCAAGATAATAGGAGAACAAAATTTTAAACAGTACAATTTCAAAGTATTTAGGCAGGCCCATGCACTACATGCTTTGGTGAATTCATCCATAAAAGAGGTAGGTATAGTGTGTATTGGTTTGGCAAAGTCTGCAGATATTGGTATCGGTTGACTTTAGCGTTTGGGAGGGTTCCAAATGATTTTGTGACCCCAAAAAAAGCCTCTGGCACTCTGCCTGAATTTAAGGATACAAATAACATTTGTACATATCTTAGGGGGTGTTTAGGGTAAAGCAGTACAATGGAGTTGACAAAATACATTGTTAAGTGACTAAGCTAGGTGTGTGTGGGCCCAGGATAGCATGCTGGGGAGGTTAATGAAGGCAAATATGCATGAAGGACAAAAAAGGAACATTAAAAACTCCCATCATGCATGAGGACAAAGAGGAAATTCACAGTATATTGCAATCATGGTAATTAGGGAACAATAAAATAAATAAAATACATTAGCTAACATTAGATACCTAGAATGTGGTGTTAAAGGAGAAAACTTACCTTAATATAGTACTTCTGCAGGACCTGAATGATGGAAGAACAGATCCCCAATGATCCCCAGAGCCTCTACTCGGGATTGATACCTTGCCACATGCAGGTGTCCTGCTTGGTAATGTAAGGGGATAGCAAAGCCAACAAACGGTGAAAAACGGGGTCCGTCATCCTGAGATAATTCCTGAAATCATCAGGATTATTCTCACTGATCTCCCGCAACAAAGGCATATGAGAAAATTGGTCACGCTGGAGAAACCAATTCTTCGTCCATGAACTCCTCCTCGACCTTGTTCATGGACTGGGCTTGGGTCAAAGTAAGAACCCCAACACCAAGCCCCTGCACAGCACAAACTCTACGATGAGTATGTATGGCTTCAAAATGGTCGGCTGGTCAGAACGAACTAACAGAACGCACTGAAAATCAGGAAGGCCAGAGAAGAGCGAGGTGAAATTCAGAAACGAGCGGACAAGAATGCACTGAAAATCAAATGCGTACTATAAATATTACACACTGAAAAACAGATGCGAACTGACTACACGCACTGAAAACCAGATGCGAACCCACAAGCACAAACTGAAGAGCAGTAATAATCTGAAAAGCACGAGGCTGAAAAGCATGAATCGCCTCTTCTACAAACATGAGATTAGCAGAAGGAGCCCAAAGGGTGGCGCACTAGCTATTGAACGTCCTCTTTATAGTGCCATCGCACATGTTGTACATCAGCGCGTTCTTGACAATCTGAATTTCCGACAACATTTGTGCAACCGTGTGTATACAAGACAAGCTTGAGCCAACATCCGTCTAAAAAAAATCCCAGGATTTAATTGTCGGAATGTCCGATCATGTGTACGCAGCATGATAAGAGATAAATTCCCCGTTTTTGTACAACTAGGTATCAACACAACTAAGCATGCTCAGACCTGCAAATAGCTCTCATTTAGCTCCAATGTCTTTTTTACAATACTATCTTTTAATACCAAAATGATCGCTGTGTTAAAGAGCATTTTTTGGGAGTGAAAATTGGCACTATTATAGTCCAATGCAAGTTTTAACCATTGATTCTAATGGTACAATTGTAACGTCCCCAAATAAATCCTTTTAATGTTGAGATGAAATGTATCTTTTGCTGAAATACATTTTCCTTTGCAATATTGTTGCTTCTACTTTAACTATTTTGTTTTTAAGAATGCTAGAATGTGGAATATTTTGATGTTTTGGTAAAATATATTTTTCTCTGTCACTTTCACTCGTAAGGGCCAGTTCACACAGCGAGGCGCGGCGAGGCGTCTCCGACTTGCCTCGCCGTGACCTGCGGGGATCTCAGCGGCGACTTGCAGAGGACTTCTGTATAGAAGTCAATACAAGTCGCCCCCGAAGTCGCCCAGAAGTAGTACAGGAACCTTTTTTCTGAGTCGGAGCGACTCGAGTCGCTCCTCTCAGAACGGTTCCATAGTACTGAATGGGGGCGACTTGCGGGAGCGAGGCGAGGCGAGCCGTGTCGCCTCGCATCGCATCGCTGTGTGAACCGGCCCTTACTCTCCATCTCACAACAATCTTTGCCGAAACTGACAAGCAATACCATTGCTGATGCAAATTTGAAATGAGTCACAATTTTTTGTGCTTTCTATTATTTCCAAATAATCATAATTTGAGCCCAAAAAATGTGATATGTGTACCAACATCAGAAATCAAAATGTAATTCCCAAAAATTTGAAAGTAATATCAATATTCTACACTCACCCACAAATAACCATCAAATATCACAGAATAAGTCAAGAATAACTCTTGAGTAATGTACTTCGGTCACCTGTACCTCTAAAGAAATGCAGTATTTATGTGTATTTATGTGTAAGAGGTTCTCACATGTGGCTTAGAGTTTAGAACTTCTTAGTTTAGAACTGCTTAGTATCCCTGAGCGTCAAATCCCAAACATGCTGCTTCATGTAGTGAAGTTGTCTCATCTCCCAGCTTCTAAAATTATGTCTAAATGTAGTATTTATGTGTAGGAGGTTCCACCACCATTGTAAATCTTGCCAGATACACCATCTAGCCAAAAGTATCGGGTCGGGACACCTGCCTTTACACACACATAAACTTTAATGCCAGCCCAGTTGTAGTCCGTAGGGTTAAACATTTATTTGGCCCGCCCTTTGCAGCTAGAACAGTTTCTGAGGAGGCTAGGAAGGCTGTCCACAAGATTTAGATTGTCTCTAGGAATGTTTGACCATTCTTACAGAAGTGCATTTGTGAGGCCAGGCACTGATGTTGGATGAGAAGGCCAGGCTTGCAGTCTCTGCTCTAATTCAGTCAAAAGGTGTTTTATTGGGTTGAGTTAAGGCCAGTCAAGTTCCTCCACTCCAAACTTGCTCATCCATGTCATTATGGACCTTGCTTTGTGCACTGGTGTGCAGTCATGTTGGAGCAGGAAGGGACCATCCCCAAACTGTTCCCACTAAGTTGGGAGCATGAAATTGTCCAAAATGTCTTGGTATGATAATGCCTTAAGAGTTCTCTTCACTGGAACTAAGAGGCTAAGCCCAACACCTGAAAAACAACACCTAATTATAACCCCCTCTCCACCAAATGATTTGGACCAGTACACAAAGCATAAAGACATGGATGAGTCAGTTTGGGGTGGAGGAAATTGACTGGTCCGCACAGAGTCTTTACCTCAACACAACAGAACGCTTTGGGGGTGAATTAGGGCAGACTCTGTAAGCCAGGCCTTCTCGTCCATCATCAGTGCCTGGCCTCACAAATGCACTTTTGGAAGAATGGTCAAACATCCCCATAGACACACTCCTAAACCTTGTGGACATCCTTCCCATAAGATTTGAAGCTGTTATAGCTGCAAAGCGTGGGCCAAATTAATTTTGAACCCTACGGACTAAGACTGGGATGCCATTACAGTTCATGTGCGTATAAAGACAGTCAATACTTCGGACAATAAATTGTATATTGCTTGTGACACTGAGCATGACTATGGACTTAGGGCTCGTTCATAAAAACCACAGAGATGCAGACAACATGTGTGAGGCTGCCCGCTGGCTAAATGGGTAGTGATTCTGTCTAGCAGCACTGTGGTTGCATGCTATGCTTGTGTTGACGTTTATATGTTCTCCCTGTGTGAGTTTCTCCTCACAATCCAAAGACATGCTGGTATTTTATTTGTCTCCTGTCGAAATAGTCTCTAATGTAAGAAAGTTTGTTTTGAACTTTAGATTAGAAGGTCATTGCAGCAAGGGACTGATGTTTATGTTTGTTAGCACTAATCATGCCCAAGGACTTGGACATTTAAAATTGTAAGGTTTACACTGCCCGGGTACATATGCTTAGAAAACTGTTGCTTTGTTTATGTGCATGCAAATAGACTTTGATCTTTGGCCTGTAGTTGGAGATTTGATGCACATAGCCAAGGGCTAACACAGTTGCAAATAGTATTATGTGTTCCTGCTCATCAGGTGCAATCACTTTAGACATACATGAAGAGCCAGTTTGAAAGATACTGGTGGGCATGTACTTCTATTGAGCTTGTGTCAGTGTTCTAACAATACAACCTACCTTATATAAAGGACTACGGGGGGGGGGGGGGGTCCTCTTGGCCTGAGAAGGCCAGGTTTTTTGTGGTGATTTTTGGGGGAGAAGGAATGATATTGTGCATATTGACAAACACCCAACTAGGGCTGTTTGTTTGCTGAAATTCTTTTGAATTTTTTTCATCAAAAGTAGCTTTATGTGGCCATACTGTCAATGTGTGTGTTTTGCTCATGTCTGACCATGCAAACATGTTTTGGAAGAATCTGCTAACCTTCTACTCTTTGATCATATTGCTTAATCATGTACACAGAAATGCATCTTCCAGCAGAACATGGTCACCTATGTATGAGTATGGATTGTGGGCTGGTGGTGGCCATTATATTTTGAATAAGTGTCTTTTTTAATATGTTGGAATGCTTTGTAAGAATAATGACTTAAGTACGTTTCTATAATCTTGCAGATAAAAAGGTGGGCTGGTGGGTGAGTGGGTGAGTAGTTGTATGAAATGTTACCTGTTATACACCGAAAGTAAGGCTATGTCCACTCTAAGGTTTAGACAAATTTTAGAATGTAAGCTCCTATGAGCAGGGCCCTTGAACCCAATTGCTAACTGTTTTTCTAAATGTAGCGCCATATATCCTGTAGATTTTTTTTTAAGTAAGTAAATGAATGTACATCATTTTGTTTCTGCTGCCAAAATAAAAGTACATTATTGAGCTATATATATATATATATATATATATATATATATATATATATATATATTCTCTTTTCTTTCTTCTTTTTAATTCGTTTTGGGGGTGTTGGTTTTGGCAAAGTGCAATATCTTTCTTTTATATCTTATAATTTCTATATGTATTTGTGCACCAAAAAAAAAAAAACATCTCTTCAGGACACCTGCAAGTAAATTATAAAGGTGGAATCTTTATATATATAACAGCTGTGGAGAATTGTGGGTAAGGAATTCAGCTGGTGGATAGGCAATGTTGTATGTGTCAGCCCTGGTTCACATTGGTGCGATTTGACATGCAAATTGACATGTCAAATTGGTGGAAATTGCACTGTTCTAATTGGTGCGGTGCCACAATTTCCAAAAGTAGTTTTTGTACTACTTTTTGGTGACTTTGCGATTTTTATGGACATCAGTGCAGAAACCCATTATAGAGCTATATGATCAACTGCAGCTCCATTTTGTAATCCCCCCATTGTATAGTTCTTGTATTTAAAGAATGTACGTGCCTTATCTTACACTTCTTTCTCGTTTGAGTTTTAGACTTTTTGCTTGAGACAAATTTTTATTAAAACCCCCCTCTTTATGACTCATTGTGTTTGGACCGATTCTCAGTAGTCTATGTCCTTGCAGATAAGCTATCTTTGTAAATTCCTTTCAGCTGCCTAAACTAATAATGAAAAAATCTCTCTGTAGAAGCCTGGTTAACCCTTAGATACTTAGGAGCGAGTTTACCCCTCCCCTCTTGTGTTGTAACTCACATATAAAAATATCATTCTTAATAAAGAGTTCACACTTGCTTTTCACACTGCCTGTTGTGTGTGTCATTGGGGTCTCCCGAATTCTGATGGGGTCGCTGTGGGCTACCAAGGAACAAAGGGTGGTTGGCTGTCCAGTAATCTATCCTTTCAGAATGGGGGCTCGCCTGGGTTAAAGGAATCATTCCATGGTAAGTGAGTTTTTGTCTTATCTGACAAATTATTTTCTTGCTGTAGCTCTGATAAAGCTTTAGTCCTGTTTAAATCGTATAGAAAGGAGATGGACCATGTCTATATAGACTAATACAAAAAGAAAGTCCTTTGGGAGGACACAAATATTTAAGTACTGTTTTATCCTTTTCGGAAGGAAAATAGTCTATGAGGTAAATCCACCACGACCCAAAACTTTCTGCTTATTTTTTCTGTCGCTTAGAAGTATACGATAATTTGTTGTGTGGATCAGATGACTGCAAGGTAAGACAGTCGTTCCCCACTGTCAATATGGGTCAAAAATATGGTAAAGAATTTCCTCCCCCTCCTCCCTACCCTGGGGAAACATGTAAAGATTATGTAGCTAGGGTTTGTGGTATGGATTATGAGTTCATAGTCCCCTGGGTATGAAATCTATCTGAGTGGACTGAAACTATGCATAGCTCCGATCCTTTCCCTCGGGATGGTGATAATGATGAGTTTCACATGGACATGATAAATGTCATGGTTATGCAGCTTACCTCTCCTCATGTGTTCAGACTAAGAGGTCAGCCACTCTAACCTGGCTGTTTTTAAAACCTCTCCTCTAAGCATGGCTCCACCCCAGGTCCTATCAGGGAACCCTATATTAACCTGCGCACTGCAAGCCAGTGGTGCTGATCAACCATTGTGTATTCATTGTGTGTTTGGCTTCCTGTTTCCTGCTTGCCATGTGCTCTTTGTTTATCTCTGTTACCGACCTTGGTGTGTTCTCGATTATTCCTGTCTGCTCGTGACCCTGACCCTTTGGCGTGTCCCCGACTATCCCTGTTTGCCTGTGTCCCTGAACCTTTGGTGTGTACTCTGTTGTTCCTGTCTACTAGTCACCTTGATCTCTGCCTTATCCCTTACTGTCCTTGTTGTTCCAGCCTGCTGCTTCCTTCTCCTGTAGTCTACCTTGAGTGTGAGCTGTGAGACCCTAGGGGCCACGACCTGGAGCCAGACTGCAGTGCAGTCCATCCTCACCACTAGAGGCTCTGGTGAACACCTGCAGGCTCTTAGACTCCGCACCTCGGGGAATCAGTGCTCTAGCTCTCACTGGGATCTGTGTTAGTGATCCAGTAGACCTGCTTCCTGAACCTCCCTGGGTACTATCCACAGCAGTCGGTCCTAGGGTCCACTATCTTAGTGGTGCACTATGGTCACCTGGTCTCAGGTGACCTGACAATAAAAGGATTATGTCTAGGAGATAAAAAGGCATTTCCATGTTACTCCGGGGACCCACAATGGGACATAACTTATATGAGACAGGGAGGGGAGAACTGGTTAAAATATGCCCCATATTGGTTCCACAGGGATAATAAGAAACAAAAGAAACCCAACAAATGTTTACGTAAGGAGGATTATGAAAGAAAGCACAGAGAAGAGGCTGATAAAAACAGACCAGACCCAACTGCCTGCCCCTTCCATTTAACCCTCCACCATACACAAAAAAATCTATCCCAGTCCCAGTCTCACAAAAGAAGATATAGATCTGTTAGCTGGTCATCATGGTGTCAGCCAGAGATGGGCTGCAGTCCCAGCTCCCACCTGAAGCTACAAAATGCTGGAGGGGAAAAATGAATTATTCTCTATGGAGATGGCTCACATCTCAACTCCAAAACCAATACCTTGGTTTTGTACTCTCCAAACGAGAAAGGAAACTCAATCACAAGAGAGCTGCGGCTATCATGGGTCTGCCCCGCCCACTCACTAAGAAGGACATGCTATCCTTTCTTGGTATGATTGGTTACTGCTGCCAATGGATACCTGATTGTTCCTACTAAGATAATCTCCTGAGGCAAGCCACAGGTACTAACATGTCAGATGGTGTGAAATGGAATGATGAAATGTATAATGCTTTTGTGTATCTTAAAACTAAATGGTCACAGCTCTTGGACTTGGATTACCTGAATATGGCAAGATGTTTCACTTGTTTGGCAGAGACAACTGTAAAACAATGGCGGGGGTCATAGCGCAGGAGCACGGGGCAAACTCCGCCCTATTGCATTTTTTTCAAGGGTTGTGTCAATGCCAGTACAGGGCATGCCAGCGTGTCTTACAGCTCTGACATCCTGTGCGATGGTGGTAGAAATGTCTACATCATTCATTCTTGGATATGCCATCACACTACACATCACTCACAATGTATCCATTCTACTAAAGAATATCCATACCCAGCACATGTCAGCCTAGAGGCTGAGCAGTTATGAAGTAATTTTACTTTCTAACCCAAAACTTGAGATAAAATATGCCTCTTCCACTTCTGCCCCAGCTCCGATCCTGAATGCCTTGCTAGGCTTGAAAGGTGAGGAAGATGAGGTAATGCCTCAACGTGAATTTATGGACTTCATCCACCAAGACACATCCCCCAGACCAGGCATGTCTTCAACTGCTCTCCCTGGAGCACAGAATGTCTTTGTAGATGGGTCTTGTTCAAGACCAAATAATAGCACATACCATGCTGTTGTCCAATTGCCAGATAAAATACTGGAAGCAAACCCTGTTCCATTCCAATCAGCATAAGCTGCAGAACGTATAGCTCTTACAAGAGCCTGTTTTCTTTTTGAAGGACAAGATGTAAACATCTACACTGACTCTAAGTACGAATTCAATGTTGCGCACGATTTTGGAGTTATATGGAAAAGACACAGCAGCACATGGTGAGTCAATTTTGAGGTGTGTAATTAGTCGGTGTCTGGGGTACATTGGCTGAAGGAGTCTTATGCTGTTCATGAGATGGTGAGATTAAGGTAAAAGTATGTGTTTAATTACTAGAGCCACTAGAACCCCTGACCCAGGTTCTGAAAGTAAAGCTTACTCCCCTTCTTTTTTACAGTAAAAAACTCTGTAGTAAAGTAAGTAATTTTTTATGAATTAAGAGGGATTATTATAGAGCTATTTGATCAACTGCAACTCCATTTTGTAATCTCCCCTCCATTTTATAGTTCTTGTATTTAAAGAATGTACATGCCTTATCTTACACTTCTTTCTCTGAAGAGTTTTTGTTTTTTTTAGCTTGAGCCCAGTTTTATATTAAAACCCCCTCTGTATGACTCATTGTGTTAAGGCCGATTCTCGGTAGTGTATGTCCTTTGTAAATTCCTTTCAGCTGCCTAAACTAATGATGAAAAAATCTCTCTGTAGAAGCCTGGTTGACCCTTAGATACTTAGGAGTGAGTTTACCCCTCCCCTCCTGTGTTGTAACTCAAATAGAAAAATATCATTCTTAATAAAGAGTTCAGACTTGCTTTGCACACTGCCTGCTGTGAGTGACATTGGGGTCTCTTCAGCACACCTGCAAGTAAATTATAAAGGTGGAATCTTTATATATAACAGCTGTGGAGAATTGTGGGTAATGAATTCAACTGGTGGATAGGCAGTGTTGTATGTGTCAGCCCTGGTTCACATTGGTGTGATTTGACATGCAATTTGACATGTCAAATTGGTGGCAATTGCACTGTTCTAATTGGTGCAGTGCCACAATTTCCAAAAGTAGTTTTTGTACTACTTTTTGGCGACTTCGGGGTGCAATTTTTATGGACATCAGTGCAGAAACCTGTTATAGAGCTATATAATCAACTGCAGCTCCATTTTGTAACACCCCCCCCCCCATTTTATAGTTCTTGTATTTAACCACTACAGATCCGCGCTATTGCCAAATGACGGCATTAGCGCGGACCTACATTTCCGGGACTACGTCTATTGACGTGGTCCCGGTTCCGAGCGGCCTGCGCGCCCCCTGAGGGGCGCGCGCGGCGCGCTCTGTGATCGGCGAGTCCGTGAGACTCGCCTGATCACCGATCCGTGTAAGGGGTCGATCCCGACCCCTTATCACGTGATCAGCTGTCAGCCAATGACAGCTGATCATGTGATAGAACGGAGCCGGTAATCGGCTATTATTCCTCCTCGCGCTGACAGCGCGAGGAGAGAAAAAAAAAGCCGATCGCCGGCGGCCGTGATCGGGACATCAGTCCCGATCACGGCCATCAATACAAGGGACCACCTGCCACCTGCCTGTGCCCACCTGCCTCCCGCAGTGCCATCCTGAAATAAAATAAAAGCAAAAGTAAGTGCCCCCCGTCAGTGCCCCCCGTCAGTGCCCATAGTGCCCACAGTGCCACCCACAGTGCCACCCACAGTGCCACCCACAGTGCCACCCACAGTGCCACCCAATCTGCCTCAAAGGTGCTGCACCCCAGTGCCGCCCATCAGTGCCCAGCAGTGCCGCCCATCTGTGCCCAGCAGTGCCGCCCATCAGTGCCCAGCAGTGCCACCTATCAGAGCCACCTATCAGTGCCACCTATCAGTGCCCATCAGTCCCATCTATCTGTGGTACCTATCAGTGCCCATCCGTGCCACCCATCCGTGCCACTTATCCGTGCCACCCATCCGTGCCATCTTATCTGTGCCCATCTTTGCCCATCAGTGCCGCCTTATCTGTGCCCATCGGTGCCGCCTTATCTGTGCCTATTAGTGCAGCCTTAACTATGCCTATCAGTGCCCACCGGTGCAGCCTATCAGTGCCCACCAATGCAGCCCATCAGTGCCCACCAATGCAGCCTATCAGTGCCGCCTAATCAGCGCACTTCAATGAAGGAGAAAAATGACCCGTTTGCAAAATTTTATAACAAACTATTAAAACATGATTTTTTTTTTTGCATCTTTTTTTGTTTGTTTAGCAAAAAATAAAACTCCGAGCTGTAACTAAATACCACCAAAAGAAAGCTCTATTTGTGGGAAAAAAATGATAAAAATGTCATTTGGGTACAGTGTTGTATGCCCGCGCAATTGTCATTCAAAGTGTATCAGCGCTGAAAGCTGAAAATTGGTCTGGGACTGAGGGGGGTTTAAGTGCCCAGTAAGCAAGTGGTTAAAGAATGTACATGCCTTATCTTACAGTTCTTTCTTGTTTGAGTTTTAAACTTTTTGCTTGAGCCAAATTTTAATTAAAACCCCCCTCTTTATGACTCATTGTGTTTGGGCCGATTCTCAGTAGTCTATGTCCTTGCAGATAAGCTATCTTTGTAAATTCCTTTCAGCTGCCTAAATTAATAATGAAAAAATCTCTCTGTAGAAGCCTGGTTAACCCTTAGATACTTAGGAGTGAGTTTACCCCTCCCCTCCTGTGTCACATACAAAAATATAATTCTTAACCGCTTGAGATCCGCGCTATAGCCGAATGACGCCTACAGCACGGACCTGCTTTGCCTGGACTACATCTATTGACGTTGTCCCGTGCACGAGCGGCCTGCACGCCCCGTGAGGGGCGCGCGCGGCGCGCTCTGCGATCAGCGAGTCTATGAGACTTGCCTGATCACGGATCCCGACCCCTTACCACTTGATCCGCTGTCAGCCAATGACAGCTGATCATGTGACACTACAGAGCCAGTAATAGGCTAGCTTTCCTCCTCGTACTGACAGCGCGAGGAGAAAAAAAACAGCCGACCACCGGCGGCCGTGATCGGGACATCAGTCCCGATCACGGCCAGCTTATCAGTGCCCACCTGCCCCCTGCCAGTGCCACCCAAATGATAAAAAAGTGCCCCCCATCAGTGCCATCCATCAGTGCCCATAGTGCCACCCATCAGTGCCCACAGTGCCATCCATCAGTGCCCACAGTGCCACCCATCAGTACCCACAGTGCCACCTATCAGTGCCCACAATCTGCCTCAACAACAATGCTGCACCCCAGTGCCACATATCCGTGCCCATCAGTGTCATCTACCAGTGCCCATCAGTGCCGCCCATCAGTTCCCAGCAGTGTCACCTATCAGAGCCACCTATCAGTGCCACCTATCAGTGCCCATCAGTCCCATCTATCAGTGGTACCTATCAGTGCCCCTTAGTGCCACCCATCCGTGCCACCCATCCATGCCACCCATCAGTGCCATCTTATCTGTGCCCATCTTTGCCCATCAGTGCCGCCTTATCTGTGCCCATCAGTACTGCCTTATCTTTGTCTATGGGTGCCACCTTATCTGTGCCTATTAGTGCCACCTTAACTGTGCCTATCAGTGCCCACCAGTGCAGCCTATCAGTGCCCACCAGTGCAGCCTATCAGTGCCCACCAGTGCCGCCTCATCAGCGCATTTCAATGAAGGAGAAAATTTTTATAACAAACTATTAAACATGATTTTTTATTATTTTGCATTTTTTTGTTTGTTTAGCAAAAAATAAAACTCCCAGCTGTAATTAAATACCACCAAAAGAAAGCTCTATTTGTGGAAAAAATGGTAGAAATTTCATTTGGGTACAGTGTTATATGGCCGCCCAATTGTCATTCAAAGTGCATCAGCACTGAAAGCTGAAAATTGGTCTGGGCAGGAGGGGGGTTTAAGTGCCCAGTAAGCAAGTGGTTAATAAAGAGTTCAGACTTGCTTTGTACACGGCCTGCTGTGTGTGTCATTGGGGTCTCCCAAATTCTGATGGGGTCGCTGTGGGCTACCAAGGAACAAAGGCTGGCTGGCTGTCCAGTAATCTATCCTTTCAAAACCTGCATAGATGTCTCTGAAATCCCCCCCCCCCCCCCCCCACAGTCGGGGCTGACATGTGGGAATGAAATTGTGTGAGTTCAGCTGTGGCACCATTTCTTATTGAACTCCCTTAAGTTTATCTTCAAATATCATTATATGTAGAAATACAGATTTGTATATCTTCAAACAAACAAAAATTTAAAAAATTCTAATTATGGTTGCAATCAAATATTTGCAGCTGCAATTTTTTTCATTTATTATTTGTTTATACCCCTTTTTTCCTTTATTATTATTATTATCGTTATTTTCTTGTAAACTTATATTTTTTGAAAATACATCCTTTTTGGGCTGGTCAACCCTAGTATAATGATTGTGATTCATTTTTATTTTTAATATATATAATTAAAAGTTTTTAATACAATTATTGTCAGTAGGGACTTCGTCCTGTGGGGGGGGGGGGGGGGGGGTTGGGGGGGGTTTGTGATGAGATTCTTTGTACTGTTTTTATAATGATTGTATCCTCACTCACTTGTATGTACAGTTTGTATATCCTTGTGTCTCTGTCCCAGATAGTGGCTTAAGCTGTCAGGATGGGAGTATGATGATGCTATGATTCCGTCCAGTCACTATGGCAACCGTAAACACAAAGCGGCTTTAAAATCCTCCACAGGCATCACTGGGCTAATTTCCCTTGAGAATGTCATGTGACCTGTGACGCAACGCGTCGTGAGGAGGAGCCAAGTGGCGTTGAGCCTTCTGTGTGCAGGGAGGCTGTGAGGAAGAGTACAATCTGACGCTCTATCTGAGGCTTATGTTTTCAACTGGTTTCGTGAGTAGGATTACTAAAGGCAGTGTAGTAATATCCCATGTTACAATAATACACTATTCTGGGTTCTCTTTTTCCTTCTTTACATGTCCGCGAATTGTGGAGTGAGTTCCGGATAAAGAGGAAGGAAAAATGCTATATCAGCTATAGGCAGTGATGAGAATGTATGAATAAGATTGAAATGACTGAGGCTTAAAAGATATATTAGCAATTGCGGAGTATATATGAAGTTGTAAAGAGATCAGCGCACTATGTAATGAAGCTATAAAGAGACTAGTGCACAGAAATGAATTGCACCTGATTGCAGAAACATTGGATGTTCAAGTGTTTATTAATGATTTTGTTTTCATTCATTTGGTATTGCTTGCATATTGGGTAATTAATTATTGAGCTGTAGGTTTTCTATGCACAAAGGCACTTTATTATTTTATATGTAAATAATTAGATGGATTAATTTTGGGTGTATATTTACGACCTTTAAGCCCTCATAGCACTTTATATTTGCATGAAGTTTATGCAGCTAATTACGAGGATTAATTTGGTTTGCACATAGCCCTGTGCACGCAAGCACTTTATATGGATTAATTTGTTTTTGCACATATTCTTATGCACGTAAGCACTTTATATTGGCATCATTATATGTAAATGAATCACAGGTATTAATATGGTTTATTTATTATTAAGGCATATATATGCACAGGGATATAATATTTTATTGTGAAGATTCGGATCATTGAGTATTTATATTGAGTATAGATACAATAATTTTTGATTTGATCTGAATGCTCAGGATTGAATTTAGCGCACTAATATATTTTACAAAATTTTTGGAAATGGTCGGGGACTTTTTTCACGGGATTTGAGAGTCATGGATTTCAATGGAACCGCAGCAGAAACGCAACTGTTGCATTGGTGATGCAATTTTTGAAGTATTTTGTGGTTATTATTTTAGCACTGTATATAGCTGGTTGCTAAATGAGGGGTCAGGAAGCTAACTGCTGCATTCTTAACAACCAATGAGTCATCAGCTGCCAGCCACTGAAAGTAAACAAAAAAAAATGCCAGGCAAAAAAAATAAAATAAATCGCAAAAAAACTGCATTGGGTTCCCCCCAGGTCTATGCCAGGCCCTTCGGGTCTAGAATGGATTCAGAGGGGACCCCCAAGCCAAAATTTTACAAACATGGGGTGGGGTTCCCCCCAAGTCTATACTAGGCCCTTCGGGTCCAGTATATACCCGGAGGGGACCCCTCCACACCAAAAGTTAGAAAAAAAATGGCATGGGGTCCCCCCAAAATCCATGCCAGATCCTTATCCAAGTATGCAACTGGGCTGGTCGCAGGAAAAGAGGGGGGACTGAACCGTACCAGGTCATATGCCCCCCAAAACACCTTGTCCCCATGTTGACGGGGACAAGGGCCTCATCCCCACAACCCTTGCCCGGTGGTTGTGGGGGTCTGTGGGCGGGAAGCTTATCAGAATCTAGAAACCCCCTTTAACAAAGGGGCCCCCAGATTCCACCCCCCCCCCCCCCATGGACCCTATGGACTAAGACTGGGGTGCCGTTAAAGTTCATATGCATGTAAAGGCAAGTGTCTCAATACTTTTGGTAATATAGTGTATATACATTCTCACCTAGATGGCTGCAGCACTGATCCGATGCTACAGCTGTCCCCTGCTGACTCTACACTGAAACTCTGATTTCTCGGTCTTCAGTGGGCAGAGAGCAGTAAATGTCAGTTAGCAGCTCTGTGCTCTGCCCTTCCAGCTCTCACTGAAGCATTAAGCTGTGGAGGGGGTGGAAGCTGCTGGCTCAGGCTCTCATTGGTGTGCTGAGAGGTTGAGCCAGCTGCCAGTCAGGCATCTGGGTAGATCCTAACATTATTGTCAGGATCACTGCAGAGCCTGGACAGGCTTTGTGATGCCGTCAGCTGAATCTGGAACACAGGAATAAAGAACTAAGCGCATCCTATGATCGCCAGGAGAAGTATGGCCAAATAAGCTTTTAGCTCCTTTAAGTCAAGTCTTGCCAATTACAGTCAAACTTTTGTGGGAAGCAGAATGTATATCTGTGATGCTTTATTTGTTCTCATTCTTGGTCTGGAAATATGGACGCTCTACTCTTTAGCTAAACTCATGGAGGGGGACTGCTTATATCTTGCAAGTTGTACTGTAAACTCCAATGTATTACAGTATTGAAATTTTTATTTATGGCTCTTTACCTTTCTTTCAAGACTCTACTCAGTCAGGGTCAGTTTACAATGTCTGTGCCCTGTGGTGTTAGCACTCAAAACACCAAGCAATGTGTTTTAAAAGTACCATTATTCTTCAATTACAACCATAGATCAACCTAGTAACTTTTCAAAATCTGTTAGGGGTCTGTGTTCTGTATAAAAAAAATGTTGGAAGAATGTCACAAGCATTTTCTCAGCCCTCACAAAGGGTTATGTGCCTGTCCGAGGCATTGAATGAAATTTGTATCCAGGAAATTAGCAGTTTTACACCCTTTAAGTTTGTGCACAAAGGTTGCTTTTACATTTACTGATATACATCAGTTAGAAATCAAGTATAACATGCCTCAAACAGACTATGGAAGTTTATACTCTAAGTAAGCCAATGAATAGAAATGTTTGTGACTGCAACATAGCTATTTACATTGCTTATTGTTTATACAGGATGGAACTATTGGTTTTCTATGCATGAACGACATTCTGTGAAATAATCTGCAGTAATCCTTTACTTTGGAAATACATTCCTCCAGGTGATTGAAGAATCAATTAGTCTTCCTTAAATGCTATCCCACTGTCCCTAGCCTCTGTTGGAAGTGCGAGCAGGAGGAGGAACTTTGGTTCACATCTGGTGGTCATGCTCCAAAGTATTGACCTTCTGAAAAAAGCACATGAAGTTATTACCACGGTTACAACAGTAATGCTTGAATTCTCACCGGCACAGTTTCTCCTACACAACTGATCTATTCCAAGGAACGTCTATAATAAATCCTTGGCGATGTTCATGATCACAGCAGCAAGGCACTACATCCCCTGCCACTGGCATACTGCTGCTAAGGTACCAACAATACAGCAATGGTTCCGGAGAATAGATAGGATGTTAGCGATTGAAGAACTAATCACGATTTCACAAACGATTGCCCAAATTCCCTTCCACTTGGTTCTGTTGGACTTACTTTGAAAACAACCTCAACGTATTGAGACCTATCCCCCTCGGTGCTGTTCGTTGGAATGTCCCTTGGGGCCATATGGTCCTTCATTGTTTACACCATTGGCAGTTCTTTTTTATCCCAAGGGCCATTCAGTTGCCCTACTGCAGGGGGTAGGAGAATGAATGAGCCTGTATCTCCTACCCCTGAACCCCACCTTCAGCTTCATGACTGACTCCACTGTGTTTTCTTTCCATGCCCCTCTTCTTCCTTTCTCCCCATTTTTTTCTCTTTACCTCTCCTACAATAATGCATTCTCTTACTCTTTTCCTCCTTTCCCTGTAATTAACCCTGTCAATGACACTACTGTATTGCAATAGCTTATGCACTGCCTCTGAGAATTTCTGACAGAGTATATCTCATTTTCTAATTTGGCTGGACATTATGAGACCTTTTATTATTCATTTGAGGGATGCCAGCTCCTAATTGATTTTGTAGACCATGTTGGTCTTCACCTTTTGATTTTGTTTTAGAAGCTTATGGCTTTTAACTTCCTATTGTGCTATAAGTATACTGACACTATAAGCCTGATGTTTTGAATTTCTCCAGTTTATGTATCAATATAACTCTTATAGAAAAAAAAAAAGAATCAGTCAGGCTGTATGTGTCGCAATTTGTACCCAAATGTACCGTAATTGTTTTTTTTGTACAGTATATATGTATGATATGTATAGAACTAGAGGTTGAGCACCTTTTTAAACTTCTGAACTGTATTTGGATTAAATTGGTCAATGACTAACCAGTGTAGTGTGCAAGGGGAAATATGGTCAGCATGTAAGTTGATGTTCCATTACACCTATTCAGCATAAGATAGTAGGATAAGTAGATATAAACTGTACCTGTAGATGTAAACTGTACATAAAAGTGCTTGCTTATCATACGCCGGCCAATTATCACCAAACTGTTTCTAAAGCAACCTAATGTGTCTATTAGTTTTCATATGTGAAAATTGCGAGACTCTTCTGGTGTTCAGGGCACTAATTGGTAAACATTTTCATCATAGATATGGAAAAGCAAAGGCTTAAACAGTCATTAAAGTGGTTGTTAACCCACTTTTATTAAATGCTGTCATCCTCTCCGCACCATTATAATAATTGTTGCTGTGTTCTGTAAAAAAAAACTGCATGGTATGAGCTCCGCTCCCGGCGTTCAACTGATTAATCTCCTCCCTTGTCTCTCACAGCAGCAGTGGGTGGGGTCAAGCCCTCCTGTTGACATCAGCTGGGGAGGAGGGGGAGAGAGGGGAGAGAGAGCGCCGAGCTGCCGACAATCAGCTGAGCAGTGGGAGCGGAACTCAAACAGGTACAATCAAGCAGTTTTTTTTACAGAACACAGGCACAGGGACAATTATTATAATGGTGCAGAGAGGATGGCAACATGTAATAGCTGAAATGAGAGCAGCAGGAGGGGGGCACTGGTAGAACACAGACAGGCAGAGAGGGGGGAGGAGGGGGGAGAAGGACACAGGAGTCGGAGAGCAGGCTGCGGCTGACGGAATCACGCAAACCACGCAAAGACCACAATGTCAGGGCTTAGCAGCCATTATTATCGTGGTCTGTTTGCAGAGGAGAGGGCATAGCCAGACAGGATCAGCCAGGTATTTCAGGTGAAAGGGGGTTCCAAATGACACAGCATAAGCACTGTGCTGTATAACATGCTTTAAGGGAACAGGATCTTTATTTTTATTTTTTTTGGATTTAACAAACACTTCAATCTTACTCTTAAAGCTGAACTTAGTCAAGCAGTTTGAAATACAAATGTGTGAAATGTTTTACCTATCAGAATTTTTTATTCAGTTTAGCTACTCCTGATATTCACTCCCCTGGCAGAAAATATACCAAGGTCTGTGACTACAATTTTCTAGATTCCAGATGAAGAATTACAGATTAGTCAGGGGCATGGTCTAGTTTATGACTGGATAGCAAAGGAGCAACAGCACACTGATAAGGTCATCTCTCCGCTGACTCCTCTATCAGCAAGCTTTATGTGATAGCCCTTGTACACACGGTCGGACATTCCGATGCAAAATGTCTGATCAGACCATGTTGTCGGATAATCCAACCGCGTGTGGGCTCTACTGTTTCCGTCGCAATATCCGACCGACAAAGTTTTAGAGCTGGGCTATAAAATTTTCCGACAACAAGATCCGATCGGACTTTGTCGGATCGTTTGTAGAGAATTCTGATTGGACAAAGTGCCACGCATGCTTAGATCAAATTCCTAGACCAAAGCTATTGGCTACTAGCCTGAACGTAGTCCCATCGTAACGAAATAACGTCATCTCGTTACGAACGATTGGATTTTACGACAACTTTGTCCAACCGTGTGTATGCAGCACCAGTTTCAGACAAAATCCATCTGACAAAATCCGACAGATTTTGTTGTCAGAATGTCCGACCGTGTGTACAAGGGCTTAGATTCATGGTGCTAGGCAATATAATACAACTTGAGTGGTTTACTGTCCTGCCCCTTCCTCAAGGGTTGAGACAAAAGACTGGTAAAAGCATATTCTTTAAAAAAACACAATTTGAATACATTTAAAGTATATCTAAAGCCAGCATTTTTTATTTTTTTATTTTTGTACCCAGTAAGGAATGGCTAAAATGTAAGTTTTTTTGTTGTCTGTTTCTCATTGAGAACATTTCCCTTTGCTTCCTGTCTGAGACACAACAGGAGGTAGAAAAAAGAACTATTCAAAGGGAGATGCAATTCAAACTCCAGTGCAGCTGGTGACAACTTTAAAATTTTAGATTTCTTATAATCTTGTGAACAAATGCATTGAAACTCCTCAGCAGGGATACAGATAGTAATGAAAATCTTACAGAGGTTCTACCCCTTCAATACCCTATTCAAAACAACAAAAAGGTTTTGCTTTAG
Organism: Lithobates pipiens; assembly: GCF_037356315.1. NCBI lineage: Eukaryota > Metazoa > Chordata > Amphibia > Anura > Ranidae > Lithobates > Lithobates pipiens. The sequence continues at coordinate 68,508,692 of NW_027507903.1, forward strand.
ATATACTTTCATGTTTTTGCAGCATGCCCCTGCAGTCCAACTACTCATGGTCATCCCTCTGACTTTTCTCCTCCAGAACCCTAAAGTAGTTATAAAGGTTGGATTGTGTTTGCTTTCAAATAATAAACATGTCATACTTACCTGCTCTCTGCAATGGTTTTGCACAGAGGAGCCCAGATCCTCCTCTTCTTGTGTACCGGGCACTTCTGGCCCCTCCCCACTTGCTCCCAAGCTGCCTCTGTGTGTCTATGGGACACAGAGTGTGGCCCAGTCCTGCCCCCCACTCCCTCCTCACTGGCTGTGATTGACAAAAGCAGGAGCTATTGGTCCGTCTCAGCCAATGAGGAGGTAGAGAGCCAAGAGAGCATCTGCTTTCTTGCACATAGCTGGATGGAGATCAGGCTCAGGTAAGTATTGAGGGGGGGGGGGGGAGCTGCAGGGGGAGCTGCACATGCATGAAGGTAAAGAACTTTTACCCTTTACAACCACTTCAAATTAAATTATTGGCCATTGAGGTTACTTACCAGATGTGATGCCCATTAGTGATGTGCTAGGGGAGCTCGCATGTGAGTTTTACCCAAATTTTGCATTAATCAGTATAAGGGGTTTTGAGGCTCAAAGGTGCTCTGTAAACATATATATTTAGTCAGGGTGAAAAAAGACTATTTAGATCAAAAATAGAAAAAATAAAGAAATAGAAAACCCACAAATCCATAACCCTATATCCATTGTTGATCCAGAGGAAGGCATAAAAACCCCTATAAAGCATGGTCCAATATGCTCCTGTGAGAAAAAACAACAACTTTCTGGCTCCCTGAAGGCTATCGGATATTCCTTGGATCAAGAATCTCTGGTATTATTACCTATAAACATTAATTAATTAGATTGACCACCATAAATAAAGAAAAACCTATAATGCAGTACATAGACTTTACCCCTGGTCAGCCAAAGCCAATAATTTGAAAGTATAGATAAACTAGACCACTTTCTATAAAAGCGTGAGCTCGCAGGAGTGTTGGAGATGTTAGGGAGAGATAACAATTTTGTGTAGTGAGATATATTGCTTTCTTAACTTTTATTTTTATTTATTTTTTTAATTTGGAAGTGATACATAGCCCCGTATGACAATTCCTGGCTTCCCATGCATTTTGTTTGACAATAGCTTGAATAATTTTGGTTTCTTTGGCCAAAATTAAATAACAAGGTTAATCTCCCATAGGCTTCAATATGGTTCATTACAAAGTTTATGAACTTCTAACTTCTTACAAGATTTGTAAAATTGTTTGTGAACCGAACCCAGGCAGATGTACTTATCCCTGATGATGATGTGAGAGCAGAAAAGACCCTGGAAGAAGGTACCTGCTTTTTATAGTCCACTGTGGAGTTCAGTGGAAAGTAATGTTACGTCTAAACACATTGGGCCACTCTCTGATGAAAATGAGTCTCTTCAAAAGAACAAATAAATAGCAGCAAAAAATAACAGAATTCTCACACTAGGAATTAAAGGGAATTGTGTTATGGACAGATCTGACTCATGAACTTGTATAGATTCTCCACTACAGGCAGTGGTGTTATAAAATAAGCATTGCGGCTATGAAGGTAGAACTCAGACCGTATTGTGTCAGTGCTACCGGGAAAGCAAGGCTTTGATGAATCAATGCTAAACTTCTCTTTTTGGTGTTCTATTTCTAAAGAGATGAAAGATTGAAGGAGTCTTGGAAGAACTGGATGGGGAAAGAAAAGTTAACTAGCAGCACTAGAAAAGACGCTTTGCAGACTGCTACACTTTTCTGGCTCGATTTTATCTTATGCTCTTTGTTTTGTCTGTAAATATGTATTGTATGAATAAACAGACTGCAGACACTTCCAGATATAAAGGAGTAAGTGATGGCTCTGGGTTGCAGGGCAATGCTTAGATGACACACATTTATTTCTACCGAGACGGAATATGTACATGGGAAGTCACATAGGATTTGCTCCTTTTGCCCTCCCTTGTGATGTCTCCATATGTCAATCAAAATAGATAAACAAAGAATGCTGTTATAAAAAAAGACTGTCTCTGACAGGCAAATATGAAATGCTGTACTTCTTTGTCCCTGCTGTGTCCCTTACGTGATACCACCAGTAAAAACACAATTTAACAAATATGATGTATAAAAAAACGTTATCTGTTGGCCTTTTGGTTTTTCATTGTACTGTCTGACGGGAAGTGAGTTTGGGGCCTGTAACAGAAAAAAAAATGCCTCTGATAACATCTAGGGGCGTATTTATAAAAACTTTGTAGAGCTCTTACATCGTACAAAACTGCATGTATAATATATATGTACTGTATAATATAACATGTACTGTATATATTTATAGTATATTATTATATAGTATATTTTAAGTATATTACTGTATACTATATATTATTAATATAGTATATATTATAGTATATTAAGTATATTATTATTAATATTATCATAATAATAATAATAGGACACCTGTGTATTAATATGTATTAAATACATTGTCCCATAAAGAATTGTGTAGAACATAAGCAGGCATTCTAGGGAAAACAATGTTGTACAATATGTTCTAATGGTACCCAGATTGTATAGAGATCTGATAAAAGTGAAAATTCTATTTATGCTGAGAAAGCAAAGGAGGATACAGAGAAGTCAGTCCTGTGCTGCACTGCCCCATAGGCTAGATCATTAAATTTGTAGTTAATCATTTTTGTTTCTGAATCACTAAATACTCAACTGTACTTTCACACTGAAGGCGCTTTTCATGCATTTTAGCGCTAAGAATAAGGCCTGTAAAGCGTCTGAAAACCACATCCCATGCCACCCCAGTGTTCACACTGGGGTGGTGCACTTGTGGGACATTACAAAAAGTCCTGCAAGCAGTATCTTTAGGGCTGTTTGGGAGCGCTGTATACAGCCCCTCCCCACTGGAATGCATGGGCAGCACTTCCGAAGCATCTGAAAAGTGCTTCGGGAGCGCCGCTAACACGGGCGGTTCCAACCCTTATAGGGTTAAAAGCTCCCCGCTAGCGGCCTAAAAGTGCTGCTAAAACAGCTGTAAAGCACCACTAAAACAAGGGCCAATTTACCACAGACACGGCGCAGCCCCAGCGTGAAAGTACCCTAAGGCTTCACATAAACACAGCTTACTTTGACCACCGGCCGCAGGAGAATGCAGCAAAATCTTGCCAAAATCAGGTTTACCCACGGTTTGCGTTTTCTGGCGGTCAAAACGTTCATATCCTGAACACGATTCTTCCACGTTCAGGAGAAGGAGGATGAACCTCTTCTAACCGCAGCAGCTCCTAATCTCTGGTAAAAGCCTATGTGTACATGTACATGGACATGGATAGTTTAAGAACTTTGGTAAAAAAGAACGCCAAAAGTTTGGGAGCTGCCATTGTACATGAAGCCTTATGCCACGTACACACGACCAGACTTATCAACATCAAAAGTCTGACGGAATGATTCCGGCAGACTAGTCGATCGTGTGTGGGCTGCAGCAGACTTTTGATTTGCAAAAGTCTGACAGACTTTAGAAATGGAACATGTTTCTAATTTTTCTGCCAGAACTCCGCCAGACCCAGTTCCTACCGAGAAATCCGCTCGTGTGTGTGCTAGTCCTATGGACAAAAACCGCTGCGAGGGCAGCTATTGGCTACTGGCTATGAACTTCCTTATTCTAGTCCGGTCGTACGTCATCACGTTCGAATCTGTCGGACTTTGGTGTGATTGTGTGTGGCCAAGTCTGTTCATTCGGAAAGTCCGTCAGAACTCTGTCAGAACTCCATCAGAACTCCGTCGAAAGTCTGCCGGACTTAAGTCCTGTCGTGTGTACGTGGCATTAGGCAATCTTTAATTAAAGAGAAAGCGAGAAAGTACAATACTGTATATTGTTATTAAGAACATTCATTATTTTTACAGTATTTGCTTTAACGGTAATATTGACGATACTTTTACATTTTGCATGCTTGCTTTACTATATTTTTGTTAAAATATTAAAGCCGTATTAAGCCCCAAACCAAAAATATAATATATTGTAGCTCACCAATCATTGGATGTGATAGCTGTATTTGTTTTCTTGTTTTATGATTTTTCCCTCTGTTTTCACCTTGTGATCTGGGCAGTAACACACCTTCTGCATTATGCCCTGTACACACGGTCGGACTTTCCGACGGAAATAGTGCGATCGGATCTTGTCTGAAAATCCGATCATGTGTGGGCTCCATCTGACTTTTTCCGTCGGAATTTCCAATGGACAAAGTGCCACGCATGCTCAGAATAAAATATGAGACAAAAGCTATTGGCTACTGCCCTCTTTATAGTCCCATCATACGTGTTCTAAGTCTCTGCGTTTTGAACGATCGGATTTTCCAACAACTTTGTGCGACCGTGTGTATGCAAGACAAGTTTGAGCCAACATCCGTTGGAAAAATCCGATGGATTTTGTTGTCGGAATGTCCGACCGTGTGTATGGGGTATAAAAGTGCCCCTGTTCTGGATGAATGAGTGCAAAGGGCAACTCTGGAGAACAGCATTGTCATTTTGGGGGAGGGTAATGTTAAATGCACTAGCAGATTTAAATACATTAACAAATTGAAGCAACACTCCAGATAACACTTTACAAGTAGTTACGCTAAACTGATTTTTCCTTTTGGGATAAATATTTAAAATAAATAAAAACTGATCATTGTAAGCACCCATGCTAGTGTTAAATGGTTTCTCTCACCTCTGTAACCAAAGCATTTGCAGGAGAGCTTGGTCTTTTGAAAAGGAACAGACTTACTGGTTAGACCACCAGATGAAAACTGAAAGCTTAAAAAAAGAAAATGAATGCAGCCATCACATCTAAGAATTGGTAAGCTGCAATACAACAAATGTTTGCTTTTGAATTTAAAGAGGAAGTAAACCCTTTCAAACCACTTTGACCTACAGGTAAGCCTAGATTAAGGCTTACCTGTAGGTCCAAGCAATATCTCCTAAACCTATATGGTTTAGGAGATATTTGCCCAAAAATGGGCACCGCTGTCTACGGCGCATGCGCCGTAGACAGCGGCGCACTAAATGCGGCAAGTCCAAGAATGGATTTGCCTAATTTGTCGACTCCCGTGCGCATGCGCGGGAGTGACGTCATCGCGGCTTCGCCGAATGGCAGCGGCGGAGCTGCGAGACGCGACTCCTGTGCGCATGCGCGGGAGTGACGTCATCGCGGCTTCGCCGCTGTGATTCGTCGGAGCTGCGAGACGCCACCAGCAAGATGGATGCGGCGGACTACAGGGGACAGCGGCGACTTCGCTGGCTCCTGTGTCAGGTAAGTGACACATAATGAGCTACTATGCAATGCATAGTAGTCCATTATGCTTTACCTTTGCAGGGAAAAAAAGAGGAAGTAAACCCATCAGGGTTTACTTCCTCTTTAATACCACTCTAACTCCTTTCTTCGTAACAGTTGTTGAGGTAAAAAATATATATATCATTTATACTGTATTTATCTAACTAATATACTTGCTTTGTAAGAAGTAAAGAAGAAGTAAATCAGAACCATTATATGGTACAGCAGAGCGGAATGCAGAGCCTGCATATATAATAATTAAAATAAATTGACCAGTAAAGCTGCAGTTTTGCTTTCAACATCTTTTACAATGATATAATAAAGGATTGCAATAACAATTACTTATTAATGCTGGAGGTGTGCAGCCATTTGCAGCATATTGGAGAAAATCTACAATCACTCTCTGTCCTTCTGCAATATAAGATATAATATATAGATATATATATATATATAAGATAAGATATAAGAACAAGAATATGTGCCATATTCACCTCCTTGCCAGAGCTGTTCCTTGCAGTTATTCTTTTCCATCACTAGAAAAGAATAACACCCAGCATCATTCAACCCAGAAGACTGAGGGCATGCTGTACAGAGCATCATTTACCTGACCCTTGAGTGGGAATCACTAAGGCACTCACAATGTAATGATGCAGAGGGTGTATCAGCACAGCTCTCGGCATCATTGAAGACCACCCACTGCTATTGGAAGATCTTAAAAAAGGAGGATCCTGCACATCATGTGACTGACTTGTAGACACCAAAAAAAAAAAAAAATTAGGTAGAGGCTCCAAGGGGGAAGCAATGGGAGGTGGAAGATGGGATCTAGCCTTAAGTGAATAAACTCACTTAAAAGTATAATATATATATGTAGCGCTGGTATTTTTGCCATGTAATGTTGTACAATAGGCAATGATGTTAGATTAGTATTTGGCTCCCTCTACTGGTATGATAAGGAAAGAGACTTGTTTTAACTTTCTCATAACAGCTAAGCAGGAAGTGATTCACTTATTTACCTTGTGGAAGGTATCACCTACCCACAATGACCACTCACCTACCCATGAACATTGAGTGGCTGAACTGCATGCTGGGTAGGTAATAAAAGGCCCAGTGTGGCCATTTTCTTTCTCTTCTGGACGTGTGGCCTGCCTTAAGGATCTGTGCAGGATTGTTCCAGAGAGCGTAGCCTGCACTGTGCGGAGCAGAACAGCACTCATTGACTGTGCCTTACTACGGACTGCTGGACAAGCTGTGTGACCGGATCTGAGGACTTAGAACACCTGGCGGAGCCAAACAAAGATTCCGGTCATCTTGCGGAGTGGAGCAGCGTGACAGTGCTGGCTATCAGCAGGATGGGAACCACTGGAGCGGAGGCATTGAGCAGTCCAGGCCTGGTGTGGTGAGAGGGCTGATGCTCAGAAGTTATTTAACGCACCTAGTACACTTAGACTGATCGTGCAGTGTTGCTGAGACCTGCAGTTCCACAGCAGAGGTCTCATCCCTATAGACTTAGTTCAATCAGGCCTCAAGCCTATATTTCACTGATAGGTGACTGACGGTTAAGGGATATCTACACAGGAGACATTTATAAGTGTGTTGCAGAGCAAGAATTGTTACCACTCTACACTGCAGTATAATAGCTAGCAGAAGAAAGAAGATCAAAGATTACACTCTACACTGGGAGACTTTGTGTTTCATTTACAGTAGTAAAGGACTGCATCATACCTCAAAGGGGAGCCCTTGAGTAATTGTACTGCACTGTGTTTTATAACCTTGTGTTCGTGTGCTTAGTGTGGCTGTACTGTAGGGGGAAGGTGCTCAGAGTCAAGGCATTGCCACTCTGGACACTAGTCCCACTTGGAGACATGCTTGCAGGGGTTATTCAAGGAACCTTTAAGTGTTAATAATTTGGGAATACCCATTGCATTATCACATTAAGTTTGAATGTTGATACAGTTTATTGTAACCACTGTTTTAAACCAGTCTCAGTAAAGTTACATTCTTGTTAATCATAATTGGTGTGAAGCTTATTCATTCTCCTAACAGGTGAAACAACGGACGCCTAGGTAACGGTCAAGGCATACTATATGCACATTGTTATTGTGGGATTGTTCTTTGTTGTAAAAGCTTCACATCAACACTGTTATATAGCTGTGTCAAGCGAGTTGAGTCAATTTGTTTAGGGGTAAGAGAGCAGAGTACAGTCCCAATCAAATATCAGCAGTTGCTTCGGGGGTCAGTGCTACATATAGTATAATATATATAATATATACTGTATAATATAATATCATTTTAGCTAAGGTGTATGTAGAGTTGGAATAGCAATTATTTTTGTTGTTGTATGTGAACCATTGGGGACATTTCCCTTTATATCCTACCCGATAGATGCAACAGGAAGTAAGAAGAAATCTCCCAAAGTGAAGAGAATACTCTCTTAGACAGTTGTCGCCTGAACAGAGATTTCCCTTTACTTCTTGCTCTAATTACAACAATGAGAAGTATTTTTTTAAAGCAGCAAACATGACAATTATAAGCATTCGCTGTAGGTGAATCTTCCTGGTGCATGTGCTTTAAAAAGGAAGTAAACCCTGGTGGGTTTTCCTTCTTTATTTCCCTGCAAAGGCAAAGCATAATGGGCATCGCATAGTAGCCCATTATGTGTCACTTACCTGAAACCGAAGCCTGCAATGTCACCGCTGTCCCCACTAGCAGAGAGCGTCTTTCATTGCCCCTCTTGCTTCCGGGGCCCGAATTCTGGCTCTGTGACTGGCCGGAATCCCGGGAGCCGTCAGTCATGGCATGACCCCCTTTAGAAACGGCACGATCTGCCCTTTCTAAAGTGCGCATGCACAGTAGACATCAGCGCATGGCTTTATTGTAAATATCTCCTAAACCGTGGAGGTTTAGGAGATATTTCAAGCACTTACAGGTAAGCCTTAATATAGGCTTACCTGTAGGTAAAAGTGTTTGTACATGGTGTGCAACCACTTTAAATGGCAGTCAGTGATTCACTACAGTGAATTTTTGGTACTCGTCACATTCACTGCTTTAAAAATACAAATATTTCCCTATAATTTTGGATTTTCATTCACTAACTTATTCAATGACAATGGCCACTAGGATACATCTGACAAGAGCTCTGATCCTTGCTCATTCCATCCAAAGCTAATGAAAACATTTTGCCTAGACATATACTTTTAGTTTTTATAGAATTTTGTTAAAATAGTTTGATATTACTCATACTTTCACATTTTTTTTCTTGTCTGTGTTTTTGTTATTATATTTCTTGGGGTACTAATTTAGATCTCTGTCCCTCACTTCTGCTCGACTTGTTAGATTTGTTTATTTTATATATCCAAAAAGCAATCATAGGAGTGTGAACACACTAATATGGACAGAATCTCTGAAAACGATATTAGGTTGAACAGAGTCAGTAAGTGTGCTTGGAGATCTTAGTGGTATAAGATTCTAGCCTTCCGAACTGTACCTAGAAGTAAAATATCATATTTACCCCTGCAATACTCGATCATGATAACAATACTCTGATTGGTCTTTAGTAAAAAATAATATACAGTAGTTGTTAACTTGCTTTAGAGGGCATCAGTCAATAACTTTTCAGATAACTGGTAATAAGCATATGTTAATTGAAAGATAACTAAACCCGGGGTCACTAACATCACCACTGTATGGGTTCTGAATGCTTGCCTTTTTCAAATTGAATAGGAAAATTGTATAAATGTATGGCCAGCCTAAGTGTACCAGTGAGGAAGAATATATGCCCACAGATCAATGTATATATACAATTATTGTTACAATATTTTATTGTTACATCCTTGATAAAATTCCAAGCTTCTAAAAAGCACAAATAAAGTGCAGAAATAAAATTCATATCATTTAAAATTATATCATATGTATGTAACATCCGATCCAGCACCCTACCTGCTGTGTTTCCTTTCTTTAAACGACTGTTCCAGGATCGGGTTGTTGATATCATACTGTATATCATATATTAGTGGATGCATCTGCAATACACACAGAAACAATAAAAAGCTAATATATAAATGTGAAACTGTACTTATATAGTACATATCCTATAACACAATGAAATACCATATTTGTAATGTTATATGATATTACTTTTATATGTGTGCTTTATTTATCCTTTTATAGAGACTTGGGATTTTATCAAAGCTGTAGCAATAAAAGATTGTAATATTAATATTTTTTTTTATATGAGTTGAGTCGTGGGCTGATAGTTTTCCTGTCTTGTATCCCTAAGGAAGTGATTTATTACTAATCGGGAGGCCCTCTCCTTATTGCTTACAGTATGTCCTGTTTATGATTACTCTTTGATTTTTATTTCTATTAGATGTTCTAGGCCCTGTGTGGACATAGCTGTTCTATTTTACCCTTTTATTAAAAAAATAAACTATTGCAACAGAAAAGATAATTTAATCCAAAAATGAAAAAAAAGTATGTGTTTCAAATTACAAGTCCTTAAGTGTGGTCACTGCATTTTTTTTTACTTTTTTTTACAGGCTCTGAAAATTTTAAACAAGTACAGAATTTATTTATTTTTAATTCCAGAAGTATAGGGTTCTTGTCACTACATGAGTTAAAGTGGTTGTAAACCCTTACAAACCACTTTGACCTACAGGTAAGCCTAGATTAAGGCTTACCTGTAGGTCCAAGCAATATCTCCTAAACCTATACGGTTTAGGAGATATTTGCCTGAAGACAGGCACCGCTGTCTACGGCGCATGCGCCGTAGACAGCGGCGCGCAGGCGCACTGAACGCGGCAGTTCCAAAAATGGAGCTGCCGCATTTGTCGACTCCCGTGCGCATGCGCGGGAGTGACGTCATCGCGGCTTCGCCGAATGACAGCGGCGGAGCTGCGAGACGCCACAAGCAAGATGGATGCGGCGGACTACAGGGGACAGCGCGACTTCGCTGGCTCCTGTGTCAGGTAAGTGACACATAATGGGCTACTATGCGATGCATAGTAGTCCATTATGCTTTACCTTTGCAGGGAAAAAAAGAGGAAGTAAACTCATCAGGGTTTACTTCCTCTTTAACAGAAAGCAAAAACAACCAATAAACAAATTACTAATCCCATCATCCCGGATGTAATGGAAATGAACAAAGGCAAACATGTTCAAGTCCAGCCTGTGTGACAACCATGGTGCACATCATAGATACAGTGGAGGAGTGAGCATATGCACCTTGGACAGGAAAGGTGTTATTCACAGGATTACCAGGTGAAGATAAAAAAAAAAAAAAAAAAGCTAATATCTGCACCTATTCAAGCATTGGTAAACTGCTATATATTAAATTTTTGAATTTGGATGCACTTTAAAGTATATGCAAAGGTCATTTTTTTGAGTATATATATATATATATATATATATATATATATATATATATATATATATTCTTTCTAGAAGTGTTCACCCCTCTAATTGTTCTGTTCTAGGGACATTCACCCCTCTATTGTAAGTAAGGGAAATTCCAAGATGTTAGCGTTTTCACCAGAGCAAAAGGTGAAAATAAATCATCCAATGAGGACAAATGTTTCAGTGACGACTGTCTAAGATGGGAAGTCCCTTTGCTATGGGGATATTTCTTCTAATTTCTTGTTGCATCTCCAGGACAAGAAGGGAAATCTCCACAGACAAGAAAGAAATAATCTGATAGGGGTTTCAGCCCTTCCTTACTCTATCCAAAAAAAAAGTTTTCCCTATACATACACTTTTTTTTACTGGATTCACACTTAATGAAAAACAAAAAAATACCCTCTAAATCAATGGCAATATAGTGTAACTTGCAAAGTATTTGTAAAGGTATTCTATGCATTAAGACAAAAACCCTGTGTGTAGCAGCCCCCCAAACACCCTCAAATTACTTACCTGAGACCCTTCTCTCGCCAGCCATGTCCATGAGTGTCTAAGCCGTCTGGGACACTCATCTTGATCAGCTGAGACACAGCAGTGGCGCCATTGGCTACCACGGCTGTCAATCAAAGTCAGTCAGCCAATCGGGGGAGATAAGCGACAGAGCCTGGGAAGGTCTCCATGTCTGAAAGAATACACAAAGTGCTGACTAAGCTTGGGTGCCCCATAGAGAGCTGCTGGCTGAGGAAGCACTCGATAGGAGGGAAGGGCCAGGAGCAGCAAATAGGGACCCGAGAAGAGGAGGATCCAGCCTGCTCTGTGCAAAACCAACTGCACAGAGGAGGTAAGTATAACATGTTTGTTATTTTAATTTTTTTTAAACAAGACTTTAAAATCACTTTAAGCAACAGAGCCCGGGTGCAAAATCTGAATTGCGCCTCTTCATTTCTCAAGATACATATTTTCTATGGTTCTTTTTAGCCTTGCACTGCTCATTTTCATACAACAGGGCAATGTTTCTTCTTTGATAGTAAGCCCTTAAAGCCAATTACAGGCTTAAATAGAAAATCATGAAAATAAGGACATAAAAGTAAAATAATGGTCTACAGAACGGGATATAAAAACAGATCTTATAAAAAAGGAAAATAGCAATTATGTCATAGCCTGACCTCACATGTCTGGAGGCAGTTGTATCCTCATCACCCTCTGTAATTACATTCTAACAGATTCTGTTTAAGTGTTGGTATTTGTAATATTTGCTTCTGTTTTAGGAATCGTATCTCTTCAAGCAGTAAAATTTCCAGTGCCCTAAACGCCAGTTACATATTTAGTTCTTCAAAGCAAAACTAGTAATTAAATTATACACTTGCCTAGTTCTTCTTATATTTAAACAGAGAGGGTGAAAATAGTAAAAATTTCAACAGGTTCCATTTCCCTTTGAAAATGCCTCCAACCCAGCTGTAGATCCAGAAGAGTAGAACTTTTCTTTGTATACACCAGTTGACATTGCTTGGGTCACAGTAGAAAGTAATAGATCTTAATTCTCTTTGATGTCTTGCAGCTGATAGCTGGGAACCAAGGATCTCATTGTATCAAACAGAATTATAACATAGTCCCATTATCTCATTAGAGTAATTTTTGATTCTGAAAGCATCCCTTGATGATTTTAAAAGGCTATACAATGAAGACAAATGTAGCCACTTATTTTACTTTGAGAAATAAAATACAAATAACCATAGATACTAATACTAAAGAAATAATTGTGGAAACTTTTGGAAAACCTTTCTGAATTAATAAGGGAATGTTAAAAAAATAATATAACAACTAAGATGGGTAGAAATATTCAATATACTGACCCATAAAAGCATAATCAACCACCCAATGAATTTTGTAATGTGCTAAGAAAACATTTAGCTCAACCGAACATTCTGGTTCATGAATTATGTTAATGGAGAGGAAAGGGAGCAGTGGCAGAGCAGCCCTGGTAGAGCTTTATTCATATATCCCACTTCAAATCCACATAATAACATTTGTAACATTTCTGAAACGGTATCATTATTACAGCATACCTACAAAAGGCCCACAGGCCGATATTAGACCACACTGCTTATTTCACAAACATTTGATCTTTCTATGGGCAGGCTGATTGTACGCAAGTCGATCCATAAATCCATTGGGTACAACCAGAATGTTGATTTTCTGGCATGCGTTTATTGCCAATGGCTATAGCCACTAGCAAAAATCATTGTGTTCTCCCAGGAAGGGCAGCTCCACCCCCCCCCCCCCCCCAGCCAGGAGAACACAATAGCTTAGCGGGAGGGATTCCCCCATTAACACCGACTGTGTTGATGAGGGAATCAAGCTATTTTCTTCCCTGTTACCCCATGGTTGCAGGAAAGAAAATTGCATAATCTGTGGCCTGCCTTAAATGATTTAGGGGTAGAGTTTTTTTTTTAGGTTTTAAACTATTATTTCATTATGTCTGCTTACTATGCATACTATGTACATGACAAATGATTACCAAAGCAAACGTGTTGGCTACAGTGACAGAAAAACAGATCAACCTTACTTTGAGCCTTTTTCTGATTGCAAGTTTTCTAAACAGTCTCTATGAGACTTGAAAAATATATTGCAATATATTTAATATTACATGAATGAATTAATGAAAAAAAAATGTAATGTTTATTTTAAAAACTGTAGGCACTTTTTGCCATTTTGGATAAAGCAAGGGACTCTCCCTTGACAGGGGTTATAACTCTTATAACCCCTGTCAGATTTTGTTTTCTCCATTGCAGAGATTTCCCCTCACTTCCTGTCCTAGAACCAAACAGGAAGTGAGAGGAAATCCCTGCAAATTAAGGGAATTTCTTGGGGACGTCCAGATCACCAGAACTAACCTGTATTACTTTTCAGGGGACAACCCAAAATGTGTGATTTTCTGTTACTTTCACTTTCAATAGACAAACAGAACAAAATAGAGAGGATGAATCTCCTTAACGGTGCACAGACAGTAATAAAAATGGACAAACATTCTACTCCCTCTGCACTCTATTCAAATAAAATAAAAAAGTTTTGCCTTTAATTATACTTTAAAGTAGTTGTAAACCCTTACAAACCACTTTGACCTACAGGTAAGACTAGATTAAGGCTTACCTGTAGGTCCAAGAAATATCTCCTAAACCTATACAGTTTAAGAGATATTTACCCGAAGACAGCCACCGCTGTCTATGGCGCATGTGCCGTAGACAGCGGTGTGCAGGCGCACTGGGCAGGCCGCATATCCCAGCGATATGCCGCGAGTGTCGGCTCCCGTGCGCATGCGCGGGAGTGACGTAATCGTGGCTCCGGTGAATCACAGTGCCAGGGGGCCACGAGGCCCGGAAGTCGCTCCGGGATCCATGGAAGCGGCGAAGAGGAAGACGGAAGACCGCATCGGGGGCTTCGTTCTCAGGTAAGTTATTCATAATGAGCTAGTATGCTATGCATACTAGCTCATTATGCCTTTGCCTTGCAGGGTGTGTTTTTATTTTATTTATTTTTTTCCCTTTACTTCCTCTTTAAAGTTTCATTTTTTAGTCCCTGCCATAACATTAAAGAAGTCCAAAACTGCTATACATTCTTGTATTTATTTTAAATTATTTATTCTTATTTATTTAAATAGCACCAACAATTTGCGCATCACTTTACATATTTTACAGTCACATCAGTTGCTGCCCTCAAGAAACTTGCAGTAGAATCTAACAAAAAACTTTACTTAATCAATTTAAAAAAATCTAAAAAATAAATATAATTGTTTTTCAAGCTGTTTTGTGAACTGTTGTGATAACTTTTTCTAAAATTGTACATAGCTGGAAGTCAAATTTGATCCGTCCCCCCCCCCCCCCCCCCCCCCCAGCTGGAGTTTCAGTTTTGTTGACATACTTTCTAGCCACTTTTCTTAAAGTATTACCAAAGGCAAAAAATATTTTGCCCTTAGATGTGCCTTTAATTCTACTTCAATCAACCAATAACATTGCTTAGCTGCATATAATAGAGGCAAACCCTACTTCCGAAAATTAGTTTGAGAAAATACATGGTAAGACAAATATCAATTTCTTCTGAACAGAGAAAGGTATAAATCTACCAAAAACTTTGTTAACCTCTTGAGATCCGCGCTATAGCCGAATGACGGCTACAGCGCGGACCTCCTTTACCGGGACCACATCTATTGACGTTGTCCCATGCACGAGCGGCCTGCGCGCCCCCTGAGGGGCGCGCTCTGTGATCGGCGAGTCAATGAGACTCGCCTGATCACTGATCCGAGCAAGGTGTCGATCTCGACCCCTTACCACGTGATCAGCTGTCAGCCAATGACAGCTGATCATGTGACAAAACAGAGCCGACAGCGCGAGGAGAGAAAAAACAAGCTGATCACAGGTGGCCGGGATCGGGACATCAGTCCCGATCACGGCCAGTGTATCAGTGCCCACCTGCCCCCTGCCAGTAACCCCCAGAGCATTAATAAAGTGCCACCCAGCAGTGCCATACATCAGTGCCCACAGTGCCATACATCAGTACCCACAGTGCCACCTATCAGTGCCCACAGTGCCACCTATCAGTGCCCACAATCTGCCTCAACAACATTGCTGCACCTCAGTGCCACATATCCGTGCCCATCAGTGTCATCTACCAGTGCCCATCAGTGCCCATCAGTGCCACCCATCAGTGCCCAGCAGAGCCACCTATCAGAGCCACCTATCAGTGCCACCTATCAGTGTCCATCAGTCCCATCTATCAGTGGTACCTATCAGTGCCCCTTAGTGCCACCCATCCATGCCACCCATCCGTGCCACCTATCAGTGCCCATCAGTGCCGCCTTATCTGTGCCCATCAGTACTGCCTTATCTGTGCCTATCGGTGCCACCTTATCTGTGCCTATTAGTGTCGCCTTAACTGTGCCTATTAGTGCCCACCAGTGCCGCCCCTCAGTGCCCACCAGTGCCGCCCCTCAGTGCCCACCAGTGCCGCCTCATCAGCGCATTTCAATGAAGGAGAAAAATGACCTGTTTGCAAAATTTTATAACAAACTATTAAACATGATTTTTAATTTTTTTTTATTTTGCATCTTTTTTTGTTTGTTTAGCAAAAAATAAAACTCCCAGCTGTAATTAAATACCACCAAAAGAAAGCTCTATTTGTGGGAAAAAAATGATAAAAATTTAATTTGGGTACAGTGTTGTATGGCCGCGCAATTGTCATTCAAATTGCATCAGCACTGAAAGCTGAAAATTGGTCTGGGCAGGAGGGGGTTTAAGTGCACAGTAAGCAAGTGGTTAAACTTGACTAGTTTACCAAGAAAAGATTGTTTTCTAGAGTTATAACATAAAGATGTGTATGCATTATACGTGAAGTGGATTCTGCTGATATCTGACATCATTGCACATTTTTTGTAACCTGAAATCATTTACACATTTGGCTATACATGGCCACTATTGATAATAAAATTACCACCATTGGTGTTGATTTTATAGTAAAACATGCCTAAAAAGGTACTGTATGTCCAAGCAAACCTTTTTGTCCATTTTTTTCAGCCATTTGGGACTCCTTTAGAAATATATGTCCTCATTTACTGTACATGACCAGATACAAATTCAAAAGGGACGCATGCAAAAAAATAAAAAGCTTAGAGGGGTTCCAGCCTTCTTTTTCTATACATACAATATACACAGTGCCTTGAAAAAGTATTTATACTCCTCTAAATTTTACACATTGTGTCATGTTACAACCAAAAACATAAATGTATTTTATTGGGATTCTATGTGATAGACCAACACAAAGTGGCACATAATTGTGAAGTGGAAGGAAAATGATAAACGGTTTTCCAAGTTTTACAAATAACAGTGAGCAGTGAACAATGTGGCATGCATTTGTATTCAGCCCCCCTAAGTCAATACTTTGTAGAGTTTTCGCTACAATTACAGCTGCAAGTCTTTTGGGGTATGTCTCTACCAGCTTGGCACATCTAGAGAGTGCCATTTTTGCTCATTATTCTTTTCAAAATAGCTCAAGCTCTGTGAGAAATGATGGAGAGCATCTGTGAACTGCAATTTTC
Source organism: Lithobates pipiens (assembly GCF_037356315.1). Taxonomy (NCBI): domain Eukaryota; kingdom Metazoa; phylum Chordata; class Amphibia; order Anura; family Ranidae; genus Lithobates; species Lithobates pipiens. The sequence goes on from NW_027507903.1 coordinate 68,525,511, forward strand.
AAGTTTGGATTTATGTCTGGACTTTGACTGGGCCATTCTAACACATGGATACACTCTGATCTAAACCATTCCATTGTAGGTCTGGCTGTATGTTTAGGGTCATTGTCCTGCTGGAAGGTGAACTTCCACCCCTCAAGTCTTTTGTAGACTCTAACAGGTTTTCTTCTAAAACTGCCCTGTATTTTCTCCATCCATCTTCCCATCAACTCTGACCAGCTTCGCTGTAGTTGCTGAAGAAAAGCATCCACACAACACGATGCTGCCACTACCATGTTTCTCATTGGGGATGGTTTGTTCAGGGTGATGTGCAGTGTTAGTTTGCCGCCACACATAGCGTTTTGCTTTTAGGCCAAAAAGTTAAATTTTGGTCTCATCTGACCAGAGCACTTTTTTCCACATGTTTGCTATGACCCCCACATGGCTTCTCGAAAACTGCAAACAGGACTTCTTATGGCTTTCTTTCAACAATGGCTTTCTTCTTGCCACTCTTCCATAAAGGCCAGATTTGTGAAGTGCACGACTAATAGTTGTCTTGTAGACAGATTCTCTCACCTGGGCTATGGATATCTGCAGCTCCTCCAGAGTTACCATGGGCCGCTTGGCTGCTTCTCTGATTAATGCTTTCCTTGCCTGGCCTGTGATTTTAGGTGGATAGCCAGGCCTTGGTAGGTTTACAGTTGTGCCATACTCTTTCCATCTTTGGATGATGGATTGAACAGTGTTGAATGCGATGTTCAAAGCTTGGGATATTTTTTTTATAACCTAAACCTGCTTTAAACTTCTCCACAACTTTATCCCTAACCTTTCAAAAGGGAATTTGGATGATGGACATCATAGGCACAACACTAACTATGTAGTTTAAAAAGTATATTCATTTTACAAAAATAAATTTGAAACAATATTAAAATCATTGACTAGTCACAATGTTGCCTAGAAGCATATAACACACAACCTATAGATCAAGGTTGAGCCGAACGCCCCCCCCCCCCCCAGTTCAGTTCACACTAGAACATGCAAACGTGAACGTTATTGCTACAAAAAGTGTTTGGGGACCCAGGTTCTGCCCCTGAACATGTATCCACGCAAAAAAGTTCTAAAAATGGGAGTATTTTTTCAGGAGCAGTGATTTTAATAATGCTTAAAGTGAAACAATAAAAGTGAAATATTCCTTTAAATATCATGCCTGGGGAGTGTCTATAGTATGCTTTTAAGGTTCCACAGTTTTCCCGTGTTTAGAACAGTACCACAGCAAAATGGCATTTCTAAAGGGAAAAAAAAGTAATTTAAAACTGCTCGCGGCTGTAATGAATTATAGGGTCTCGGCAATATAGATAAAACTTGTTGAAAAAAAATGGCGCAGGTCCCCCCCCCCCAGTCCATTACCAGGCTCTTTGGGTCTAGTATGAATATTAAGGGGACAGATGCAGAGATATGTCATCAGAAAAATTTCAAGCTACTCTGTATATGAATGATTTTTTAGGGATATATAATGGACACTTTGCAGAGTTAATCATGTCACCAGAGTAAGCTGTACCTCCGGATTGTATATATATATATATATATATATATATATATATATATATAAAGGCAGGTACTGTCTTACCTGTAAGGTAATAATCAAGCCAGATTTGTGAACCCTGTGGATTGAGCGATTGAATGCCACACATGCCCCTGTCATTAATGAAACCTAGTCATACAAACCCTTTTTTATAGGTTAATGATGGGGGCTTTACCAAAATAATTTATCATATATTCCAAAATGTGTGGCCTTACCAATCTGTGCAATATGGGTTATATATATGTAATTTAGATCCAGTTGTAATTCAAACAAATTATTTCTCCATTATCTCCCCCTCCTCTGCCTTCTTTTCCTCCTCCTTCACACACTGTGTCCTGTGTCACAGTTGTGGCTCAAAAGGAAAATTTCTTAACACATTAAGATACATTTTGGTTATGTTTCCAATGTACTGTGTATTTTATAAGGAATATGTTAGTATTCTTGTTGTACTGTCTTTGTATTTTTTACTGTCTGATTCCCTGACAGCCCTCCACCATTGTGGTTCTCGGTCATGTGGTTGGGCTCTCTATTGTGACTATGCGGCCGCAAAGCGATGTTTGATGAATCTTCTCTCTGAGTGGCAGTCTGTGCTGCTTTTAGTATTTAGTATCTGGATGTGGGCGTCACTTTGCCCCTTCTAGATTCTGTGTGCTGCAGTGTCAATAGACGGGCTTCTTATTGCCTTGTGTCACTTTGTGCTCACGGCATGGTATCTCTGATGTTGGGCGCAGGTACTGTCTTACAGGTAGGACAGTACCTACCATATATATATATATATATATATATATATATATATATATATATACACACTATCACAGAACCAGTTTGAACAACGTACACAAAATGTTGTATGAAAATATATGTTTTATTTATAAACAAATTTACTTTTAAAATGGATATCCCAAAATATCATAAAAAGGTTATACAAATACACATTATGATGCCATTTGGAGATATATCCCAACATTACATGTGCATCACTATTAGGGATGAGCTTCGTGTTCGAGTCGAACGTACGTTCGACTCGAACATTGGTCGTTCGGGCGTTCGCCGAATTCCGAACGTTTGGGCCGTTCGCGGCAAAATTCGTGTGGCCCACAATGCACTGCGGTGGCGCAGTGCATTGCTGGCTCATGATTGGCCAAGCATGCACTGTGACCCCGCATGCTTGGCCAATCGCAGCGCCAGCAGCGAGGAGAGCCATGATTGGCCACGGGCGTTCTGCCTGTGGCCAATCATAGCTCAGGCTGTGTAGTGCACGCCCCACACTATATAAGGCCGCCTTTGAGGCGGCCTTGTGTAGTGTGTTGGCATCTGAAGCAGTGGGTGTTCTGTGTACCTTCAACACAGTTACACACCAATCGTTTTTGGCTGATTTCCTATCTTGCTCTTGTGTAGTGGTTACTGTCTGTGCCCTGACCGCAGTATACACCACTATATTCACCTCACCTATATAGCTAGTGATCTAGCTTTAATAATAGAGCTTGCAGTCAGTAGTGTTAGGAGATAGTGCGTGCTGTCTGCGTGCTCTGTACCCAGTACATACCACTATAATCCACCTACATAGCTGTTCTCTATTTGAGCCCAATTGCCATCTGCAGGAGTTATTGGAATTTGTGTGTGCTTCTAGCACAGCACAGCACAGTATACATCTGTATATACCCCTTTAACTCTGCTGTTTTCTGGTTATTGTCTGCGTGCCCTGACCGCAGTATACACCGTGATATTCACCTCACCTATATAGCTAGTGGTCCATCTTTAATAATAGCGCTTGCAGTCAGTAGTGTCAGGAGATAGTGCGTGCTGTATGCGTGCTCTGTACCCAGTACATACCGCTATAATCCACCTACATAGCTGTTCTCTATTTGGGCCCAATTGTCATCTGCAGGAGTTATTGGAAGTTGTGTGTGCTTCCAGCACAGCACAGTATACATCTGTATATACCCCTTTAACTCTGCTGTTTTCTGGTTATTGTCTGCGTGCCCTGACCGCAGTATACACCGTGATATTCACCTCACCTATATAGCTAGTGGTCCATCTTTAATAATAGCGCTTGCAGTCAGTAGTGTCAGGAGATAGTGCGTGCTGTCTGCGTGCTCTGTACCCAGTACATACCGCTATAATCCACCTACATAGCTGTTCTCTATTTGGGCCCAATTGTCATCTGCAGGAGTTATTGGAAGTTGTGTGTGCTTCCAGCACAGCACAGTATACATCTGTATATACCCCTTTAACTCTGCTGTTTTCTGGTTATTGTCTGCGTGCCCTGACCGCAGTATACACCGTGATATTCACCTCACCTATATAGCTAGTGGTCCATCTTTAATAATAGAGCTTGCAGTCAGTAGTGTCAGGAGATAGTGCGTGCTGTCTGCGTGCTCTGTACCCAGTACATACCGCTATAATCCACCTACATAGCTGTTCTCTATTTGGGCCCAATTGTCATCTGCAGGAGTTATTGGAAGTTGTGTGTGCTTCCAGCACAGCACAGTATACATCTGTATATACCCCTTTATCTCTGCTGTTTTCTGGTTATTGTCTGCATGCCCTGAACGCAGTATACACCGTGATATTCACCTCACCTATATAGCTAGTGGTCCATCTTTAATAATAGAGCTTGCAGTCAGTAGTGTTAGGAGATAGTGCGTGCTGTCTGCGTGCTCTGTACCCAGTACATACCGCTATAATCCACCTACATAGCTGTTCTCTATTTGGGCCCAATTGTCATCTGCAGGAGTTATTGGAAGTTGTGTGTGCTTCCAGCACAGCACAGTATACATCTGTATATACCCCTTTATCTCTGTTGTTCTATAAAAAAGGCATCTGCAGGAGTTAGTGGGTGTTGTGTGCCTCCAGCACAATATAAACTACCCAACTACTGTTTTACCCAACTCCCTTCAGGCCATTACCATGTCTGGAAGGCCAGCAAGGAGAGGCAGACAGGCGCGAGCCGATAAAAGAGGGCAAGCAGGCTCTGTGTCTAGAGACAACAGTGCTGGTCGTGGACGCGGTGCATTGTCATCAGCACGTGGCCATGGGACATGCTTGTCCTTCTTTTCTGCAGCTGGACATGTTGAACCGCAACATGCCAACGACTTGGTAGAGTGGATGACCAAGCCCTCTTCATCCTCCTCATCTTCTCTCACCCAGTCTCAGGGTAGTAGCAAAGCAGCTGCCAACACATCGTCTTCCCTCGTCTCAATGTCATCATCAGTGACTCCTTCCCTAGACCCACCACGTCCTCCTGAGGAGTCTCCTGAACTCTTTGAGCACAGTGCTGGGTACATGCTCCAGGAGGATGCCCAGTGTTTGGTGGGCTCTGATGATGACACTCAGCTAGAGGAAGGCAGTAGCGTGAGCGCAGAGAGAGGGGATGCTCAAGAAGGACAGCAATCTGGCAGTCATGTTCCACAAGCTGCAGCATACTGCCAGGTTTGCTACAGCGATGAAGAGGGAGGGGATGATGAGGGCACTGACTCCACGTGGGTGCCTGGAAGGAGGGAGGAGGAGGAGGAGGAGGAGGAGGAGGCACATGTCCAACGAGGCAGGATGCCCTCCGGGGGCCAGCTTAGGGGCAGCACACCGACTGAATCACACCGCAGAGCTCCGCCTGCGCAGAGCGCTTCCTCTGCGCGTTATTCTAAAAGTTCTTTGGTGTGGGCCTTTTTTGAGACGAGTGCATGAGATCGCACCGCTGCTATTTGCAACATATGTCTCAAGCGTATCTCACGTGGCCAAAACATCAGCCGCTTGGGCACCACATGCTTGACCAGACATATGTTGACCTGCCATGCAGCTCGTTGGCAAGCGTACCTCAAAGACCCACACCAAAGAACAAAGCGGACCTCTCCTTGCTCCTCATCAGCTGGCATCTCCAACCCCACTAGACCTTCAGTCCTCTCTGAAACCTGCTCTGAGAGGAATGAAGGTGTAGAATTAGGTGTGTCACAGCCAAGTGCTTCCGGGAACTCTGCTAGTGGTACATCCACATCCGATTATAGCAGGCAAATGTCCCTGCCCCAGCTGCTGGACCGGCGGAAGAAGTTTACTCCCAGCCATCCACATGCCCAGCGGTTGAATGCTAGCTTGGCTAAATTGCTAGCACTTCAACTGCTGCCTTTTCAGTTGGTAGACTCGGCCCCCTTCCGTGAGTTTGTACAATGTGCGGTTCCTCAGTGGCAGGTCCCCAAACGCCACTAGTTCTCACGGAAGGCGATTCCGGCTCTCTACCGGCATGTGGAAGGCAATGTCCTTGCCTCGCTGGACAGGGCGGTCAGCGGTAAGGTGCATATTACCGCTGACTCATGGTCCAGCAGGCATGGACAGGGACGTTACCTGTCTTTCACGGCCCATTGGGTCACTCTTCTGGCTGCTGGGAAGGATGCAGGACAAGGTAGTGTTAGTAGTGTTGGAGGTTGTTCCGCCACCACGCCTCCAAAATGCTACTATTGGTTGTGACACACCTCTCTCCTCCACCCCCTCCTCTTCTTCTTCCTCCATGGCCTCTTCCAGTGCTCTGTCCTCAGAACCAGCGGTGCTCCGTAGGCGTTCCAGGGGCTACGCAAGTACGCAGGCAAAACAATGCCATGCCGTGCTTGCGCTGGTTTGTTTGGGGGACAGGAGCCACACTGGGGCAGATGTTTTGTCAGCTCTGCAGGGGCAGGCCGAGAGGTGGTTGACGCCACGCCAGCTTAAGCCAGGAATGGTGGTTTGCGACAATGGCACCAACCTCCTCTCTGCCCTCCGACAGGGACAACTGACCCATGTGCCCTGTGTAGCTCATGTCCTTAACCTGGTGGTGCAGCGGTTCTTGGGCAGGTACCCCGGCTTACATGATGTCCTGAAGCAGGCCAGGAAAGTCTGTGTGCATTTCCGCCGATCATTTAATGCCTGTGCTCGGCTGGCTGAGCTCCAAAAGGAGTTGAACCTGCCCAAGAACCGCCTTATATGTGACATGCCCACCAGATGGAACTCAACATTGGCCATGCTGCAGCGGCTGCACACGCAGCAGAGGGCCATCAATGAGTACCTGTGCGACTACGGCACCAGGACAGGGTCAGGGGAGCTTGGTTTTTTCTCACCACGCCAGTGGGGCATGATCAGGGATGCATGCACTGTCCTGTCACCGTTTGAGGAGGCCACAAGGATGGTGAGCAGTGACAGTGCATGCATCAGTGACACTGTACCTCTTGTCCACCTCTTGGAGCATACGCTGCGTGGAATACTGGACAGGGCACTTGAGGCAGAACAGAGGCAGGAAGAGGAGGACTTCCTTGCCTCTCAAGGCCCCCTTTATCCAGACAGTGTTCCTGCTGTGCCACCCATCACACAGGAAGAGGGTGAGGAGGAGGAAGAGGAGGAGGAGGATGATTGTGTCAGCATGGAGGTGGAGGCTGGCACTCAGCATCAGCATCAGCAGCAGCAGTCTTATAGGGATGATTTACAGTCCCAAGAAACACGTGGACTTGTACGTGGCTGGGAGGAGGTAGCTGCGGATCATGTTGTCCTTAGTGACCCAGAGGACTCCGGACCGAATGCCTCAGCTAACCTAAGCTGCATGGCCTCCCTGATCCTGCAAAGCCTGCGGAAGGATCCTCGTATTCTTCGGATCAAGGAGAGGGACCATTACTGGCTGGCCACTCTCCTTGATCCACGGTACAAGGGTAAGGTTGCCGACCTTATCTTGCCATCGCAGAGGGAGCAGAGGATGAGAAATCTCCGGGAGGCCTTGCAGAAAGCTCTGTGCAACGCGTTCCCAGAGACTGGGAGGTCACAAACTCCTGGTCCTGGACAACGTGTTGCTGAGGCATCAGTCAGAAGGAGCGGTGGAGAAGGTGGCCGTCTGACTGATGCTTTCAGACAATTTTTTAGTCCGCAGCCCCAAGGTATGATTGGTTCCAGCACCCATCGCCAGCGTCTAATTTACATGGTGCAGGAATACCTAGGGGCAAGGTCAGACTTGGACACCTTTCCCACTGAAAATCCTCTGGCTTACTGGGTCTTGAGGATGGATCACTGGCCAGAGCTTGCACAGTATGCAATTGAGCTACTGGCCTGTCCTGCATCCAGCGTTCTTTCGGAACGCACCTTCAGTGCTGCTGGTGGCTTTGTTACCGATCACAGGGTGCGCCTGTCCACCGAATCAGTTGATCGACTGACCTTCATCAAGATGAATCAGTCTTGGATCACCCACAGCTACCAAGCACCTGAAGCTGATGTAACCGAATAATTTTTTTTGAAATACCACATCCCTTCAAGACTGCCTATGCTGATGCTGAGTGACTGTCCTGTTATGTTGATTGTCTATCCTCTTCCTCCTCCGCTGATATGTTGGAAGAACATTTTTGGTTCTGGGTGATGCCAGCAGCCCAATTTTTCTGCCCCTGTTTAACAGGGGCGTTTAATTACAATTTTTGATGCAATGCTTTGCAGCAGGGCTAATTCCTGCAATAAAACTAGAGTATATGGCAGAGGTTGCAGTGTGATGGCACCAGCACCAGTGCCTAAGGCCCAATTTTTCTGCCCCTTATTAACAGGGGCGTTTAAGTACAATTTTTGATGCAATGCTTTGCAGCAGGGCTAATTCCTGCAATAAAACTAGAGTATATGGCAGAGGTTGCAGTGTGATGGCACCAGTGCCTAAGGCCCAATTTTTCTGCCCCTGTTTAACAGGGACATGTAATTACAATTCTTGATATAATATTTCACAGGAGGGCCCCTTCCTGTTCCCACCGAGAGTAACGGTGAGGACTTATAGTGTTGTGGCACCAGCACCACAACCACCAAAGGTCAATTTTTCTACCACTGTTCAACAATGGCATGTAATTACAATTCTTGATATAATCGTTCACAGCAGGGCGCTCCAGCGCCCACCAAGAGTCACTTTCAGGGCTTACAATGTTGTGGCAAAACCAACACCTTGTTCCGCCATTTCTGCAGAGCATATAGGGCAGGCCCCTACTTACTAACATCCAACTTACAAACATCAGACAGCAGCAAGTGAGATGAAAAAAGATGGACGACAAAACAAATTATACAGGGGTGATAACCCTTCCCTATGTTTTCCAAAAAGCTTAAAAATAGTATTTTTTGACTGGAGCTACACTTAAAAAATGTACCAGTTGAAAATTACAAACAGATTCAACTTAACACAACAAACCTACACAGTCCCTGTCTTGTTTGCACCGCCTGTATACTGCTGTTCTGAGTATATAGGGCCTGGGGGCCACACGCATTTCCTTTTTTTAATATGGGTACGGGGTTCCCCTTAATATGCGTACAAGACCCAAATAGGCTGGTAATGGGCAGGGAGGGCTACCCATGCCATTTTTCTGAATGATTTTCAACCATATTGCAGGAACCAGATATAACATTAAAACCGCAAGCAGTTTTAAATGGTGTTATTTCCGTTTAATGTCATTTTGTGCAGGGACTGTTCTAAACACGGGAAACACGTGGCACTTCACAGGCATACTACAGACACCCCCCAGGCACCATATTTAAAGGAATATTTCACTTTTTTTTTCACTTTAATCGTCATTAAAATCAGTGCTCCCGCCAAAACGGCCGTTTTTAAAACCTTTTTTTGCATTGACCCATGTCCCCTGAGGCAGGAGTCAGGTCCCCAAACCCTTTTTAGGATAGTATCTTGCATATTAGCCGTTAAAATTAGCACTTTCCATTTCGAACGTTCGAGTCCCATAGACTTCAATGGGGTTCTAACGTTCGTTTCGAACGCGGGGTCCGTTCGAAAGTTCTGGTGCGAACCGAACCGGGGGGTGTTCGGCTCATCCCTAATCACTATTACTTATTGTGCTCCATAGAGGAAAACAGAGGTATAGTGGATTCTCACCAATCATGCATTTCTTGTTCTCAACATGTTTTGATGAGCTTTACTGCTTCATCAGTAGAGTATTATCAATGAATCCACATCAAAACACCAGAAATTCCCCTACAGTGGATGTGGGGAACCATAATGCATGGACAGAGAATAGAGCTGGAATGGGCGATAGTGCGCTTATGTGTCCAGGGGGAATAAAATAAGTACCAAGGGCATGTTTGAGAGTTTGCATATAGATCCCTGTAATTTATACAGACAGTCTGTACAGCTGTAGAGTTCAGATAGGAGCCACATACAGGAATGCAGAGTCTGACTCTCCCCTACATTAAGTATATTCTGTCCTGGAGCTGGCATCCATTGTGAATATATATATATATATATATATATACACACACTATATTGTCAAAAGTATTGGGATACCTGCCTTTACACACACATGAATTGTAATGGCTGTCCACAAGGTTTAGGTGTGTGTTTATGGGAACGTTTGACCATTCTTCGAGAAGCACATTTGTGAGGTAATGCACTGATGGTACACGAGATCACCTGGCTCGCAGTCTCTGCTCTAATTCAGCCTAAAGGTGTTCTATCGGGTTAAGGTCGGGATGCAGGCCAGTCAAGTTCCTCCACCCCAAACTTGCTCATCCATGTCTTTATGGACCTTTCTTTGTTCACCTTTCCAAATCATTTGGTGGAGGGGGGAATATGGTGTGGGGCTGTTTTTCAGGGGTTGGGTTTGGGCCCCTTAGTTCCAGTGAAGGAAAATCTTAAGGCGTCAACATACCAAAGACATTTTGGACAATTTCATGCTCCCAACTTTGTGGGAACAGTCCGGGGATGGCCCCTTCCTGTTCCAGCATGACTGCACATCAGTGCACAAACAAGGTCAATAAATACATGGATTAACCCGTTTGGAGTGAAGGGACATAACTCGTCTGCACAGAGTCCTGACTTCAATCTGATAGAACACTTTTGGGATGAATTAGAGTGGAGACTGTGAGCCAGGCCTTCTCATTCAACATCCGTGCCTGTCCTCACAAATGCACTTCTGGAAGAATGGTCAAAAATTCAAACATTCCCATAGACACATTCCTAAACCTTGTGGACAAGCTTCCCAGAAGTATTGAAGCTGGTATAGCTGCAAATGGTGGGCCAAATCAATATTGAACCTTATGGACTAAGACTGGGATGCTACCCTGTTTCCCCGAATATAAGATCTAGCGTATTTGTCGGTGTTGGCTGCAATATAAGCCCTACCCCTCAAATAAGCCCTATCCTGTTTCCCCGAAAATAAGCCCTACCCTGCAAATAAGACCTACACGGACTTTAACTAGGGCTTATTTGGGGGGTAGGGCTTATATTGCAGCCATCATCGACAATCACGCTAGGTCTTATTCTCAGGGAAACAGGGTATTAAAGTTCATGTGCATGTAAAGGCAGGTTGTCCCAATACTTTTGACAATAAAGTGTATATTCCTCACTTCATGTCTGCTGAAACCACTGTCAATGGGACAGATGGTAATAAAGCTCACAGAGTTCTAATCTTCCCCTCTTTAACCAAAACTAAAAGAAAACTAGTTTTGCTTTGACAAACACTTTAACTTTACACTCCAAAGTTTCTGTCCTACCAATGCTAATGATAAATTCAATACTGGAAAAGAGAGTAGCACGTCAAGTTACTGTAAAACTAATATTATCATAGCACACAGAATTATTTGAGTACAAAACCTTTACAGCCACCTTGGAGCCATCCTAATGTGGCAATTAAATTTAATTTTCTTCCCTTTCTATTGGTTTCTGCAGAGAGAGTATATTGTAGTATGACTGCAAGGAATAACTTGAAAGACAGCATCATACAGTTACTTTCAAAGGCTATGTTTGCTTATTTAAGCAAGCATAGGGTTTTACAATGTCAACAAAATGAGCAACAAGGGAATAAACAAGGGCTGAATAACTACATAATATGATTTCTCGGTAACAATAATTATAATTATCAGGCTTCATTGAAATTACATTGCCACAAAGCTCTCCTATGGAGTACACCATTACAGGGGGGGGGGGGGGGCAGCACTCAAAGATAGTCTTCTTTTAAAGAGTCAGTCCACCTAGAAAAAATACATGAAAAATTAAATCCCATTACACTTTCTTATATCTCTTAGGGACTTTGTTAATGGGCTCTCTGCACCATAGATGGGAAAACCAAGAGATATCAGAGCCTGCAAAATTTCATTGAAATTTTAGGGGACTGAAACATTCTTATGACATATATATATATATATATATATATATATATATATATATATATATATATATATATATATATATATATATATATATATATATATATATATATATATATATATATATATATATACTAGGATACTAGTTTTTATATAATATACTAATACAAGTTTAATGTGTATGTAAACATTATTATTGATATACTATTAATCTATATTCTGTCAATAAATCCGGCACATCTGCCTTTAATTTCAACATCAAATACCTGGTGATCCTGCCACCCAGCTTTCCTTCCTCTAGCATTATGCTAAGTACGGAAGTAGATCCATGCTGTCATGGCCAGTTTGCAGCCATCAGCCTCTAATCAAAGCTATATGTAGGCAGGGTTTAATTTTTGTGTTCCTCTTTATTCATTGCCATCCTTATAGGTAATTTTCTTCGTACAGGCTCCTTCCCCTGCTTATTTTAGGAATGAAAGGAGTGATCCTTGGGTTGTTTTGTAAATGTTGGTAGTGTGAAAAGGAAGTTCTTTCCTCTCAGCAGGGTGGTGCCCCCTGTACCAAGGTTAAGTGGGACCAGTGGAGGTCTATGGCATATTGGGAAATAAGCAATCTGCATGTACAGTCGGCAGCACAACAGCATCTCTCCTGCAGAGTGTGGATCAGTATTCTAAAATCCAAAATGTGGAAGCCACGTAATTCAATTAATAATATCAAAATCTAATGGAATATTTTGTGTGTGATTTACATTGAAGAGTTATCAAATTGTGGAGGATTGTAATCTGTTTTAGAAAAAGTTCCATAAAGTAAAAGCAAATCAATTCCTTGCCTCATTTGGAAAAGGACTGTGTTTATTGTGTGTGGTGGGTTAACTTCAAGTGAAGGGTGACAAAGTTAAAAGGTTATGTGGCTATGCAAATCTATTTGGCACAGGAGCAGGTGATGGATTCTGGGTACCTGAGGTAACATGGGCTCCAGGTGGTTGGATAGATTCCCAGAGACCTAACATAGGCTCCAGGTGGTTGGATAGATTCTCAGAACCCTAACATGGGCTCCAGGTATTTGGATAGATTCCCAGAGCCTTAACATGGGCTCCAGGTGGTTGGGTAGATTCCCAGAGAATAACATGGGCTCCAGGTGGTTGGGTAGATTCCCAGAGAACTAACATGGGCTCTAGATGGTTGGATAGATTCCCAGAGCCTTAACATGGGCTCCAGGTAGTTGGGTAGATTCCCAGAGAACTAACATGGGCTCTAGGTGGTTGGATAGATTCCCAAAACACTAACATGGGCTGCAGGTGGTTGGATAGATTCCCAGAGCCTTAACATGGTATGCAGGTGGTTGGATAGATTCCCAGAGCCTTAACATGGGCTGCAGGTGGTTGGATAGATTCCCAGAGCCTTAACATGGGCTCCAGGTGGTTGGGTAGATTCCCAGAGAACTAACATGGGCTCTAGGTGGTTTGATAGATTCCCAGAACCCTAACATGGGCTCCAGGTGGTTGGATAGATTCCCAGAGCCTTAACATGGGCTCCAGGTGGTTGGGTAGATTCCCAGAGAACTAACATGGACTCTAGGTGGTTGGATAGATTCCCAGAGCCTTAACATGGGCTCCAGGTGGTTGGGTAGATTCCCAGAGAACTAACATGGACTCTAGATGGTTGGATAGATTCCCAGAGCCCTAACATGGGCTCCAATGTGGTTTGATAGATTCCTAGAGCCCTAAACTGGACCATGGACACCATATTCCTATGTATGAAAGTGCTCCAGGTGTAGGAGGTTAATAGACAGATGATCAGGAGGAGGCTGAGTCAAGGGAAGGCCTATGGCCTGCATCTGTGCATATTGACAAGATGTGAGCTTGACAAAGGAACCAATCATTGGCCTAAAGCTCTGCATGTGGATGATGGTGCTTCGCTGCACATGCTGGTCTTGTATGTGGTACAGGACAGCCTACCTTCATACAGAATGCCATGCAAACACACACTATGCCTGTAGTTCCACGATCAGTCTGGCTGACCCGCCCTTCTTCCCATGCAGCCCTGCAATGCTTCATCAGCAGCTTCTATCAGACCAAATCCCTGTACTCAGGAAAATGGATAAGAAGACCACAAGATGGCTGGCAAGTCCATAGTCACATGACTACAGGCACAAGGCTAGTTTTTTTCCTTTATAATAAAAAATAGAAACCAGCGGTGATAAATGCCATCAAAATAAAGCTCTGTTGTTAAAAATGATTTAAAAAAATCTTTAAACTATAGTGTTGCACGAATGAGTAATTGTTAGTCAAAGTATCACAGTGCTGAAAGCTGAAAATGGCATGGACAGACAGGGGGCTTAACATTCCCCTATTCACATAGTTAACCACTTTCAGACCGGACCATTTTGCTGGTAAATGACCAGAGGTCTTTTTACAATTTGGCACTGCGCTGCTTTAACTGGTAATTGCGCGGTCATGCAATGTTGTACCCAAACAAAATTTGCGTCCTTTTCTTCCCACAAATAGAGCTTTCTTTTGATGGTATTTGATTGCCTCTGCGATTTTTATTTTTTGTGATATAAACGTAAAAAGACCGCAAATTTTGAAAAAAAATGATATTTTCTACTTTTTGTTATTAGAAAAATCCAATAAACTCAATTTTAGTCATACATTTAGGCCAAAATGTATTCAGCCACATGTCTTTGGTAAAAAAAAAGTCAATAATTGTATATTTATTGGTTTGCGCAAAAGTTGTCACATCTACAAACTAAGGTACGTTTTCTGGAATTTACGCAGCTTTTAGTTTACGACTGCCTATCTCATTTCTTGAGGTGCTAAAATGGCAGGGCAGTACAAAACCCCCCCAAATGACCCCATTTTGGAAAGTAGACCCCCTAAGGAAATTGATAAGTGGCATGTTGAGCTCATTGAATATTTTATTTTTTTGCCTCAAGCGATTTTTTTTTACACAAAGTTGTCACTAAATGATATATTGCTCACACATGCTATGGGCATATGTGAAATGACACCCCAAAATAAATTATGCTGCTTCTCCTGAGTACGGGGATACCACATATGTGGGACTTTTTGGGAGCCTAGCCGCGTACGGGGCCCCGAAAACCAAGCACCGCCTTCAGGATTTCTAAGGGCGTAAATTTTTGATTTCACTTCTCACTACCTATTACAGTTTTGAAGGCCATAAAATGCCAAGATGGCACAAAACCCCCACAAATGACCCCATTTTAGAAAGTAGACACCCCAAGCTATTTGCTGAGAGGCATGTTGAGTCCATGGAATATTTTATATTTTGCCACAAGTTGCGGGAAAATTACAAACTTACATTTTTTTTTATTTTTTTTTCACAAAGTTGTCACTAAATGATATATTGCTCACACATGCTATGGGCATATGTGAAATGACACACCAAAATCAATTCTGCTGCTTCTCCTGAGTACGGAGATACCACATGTGTGGGATTTTTTGGGAGCCTAGCCGCGTACGGGGCCCCGAAAATCAAGAACCGCCTTCAGGTTTTCTAAGGGCGTAAATATTTGACTTCACTCCTCACTACCTATTACAGTTTTGAAGGCCATAAAATGCCAAGATGGCACAAAACCCCCACAAATGACCCCATTTTAGAAAGTAGACACCCCAAGCTATTTGCTGAGAGGCATGTTGAGTCCATGGAATATTTTATATTTTGCCACAAGTTGCGGGAAAATTACAAACTTTTTTTTTTTTCACAAAGTTGTCACTAAATGATATATTGCTCACGCATGCCATGGGCATATGTGAAATGACACCCCAAAATAAATTCTGCTGCTTCTCCTGAGTACGGGGATACCACATATGTGGGACTTTTTGGGAGCCTAGCCGCGTACGGGGCCCCGAAAACCAAGCACCGCCTTCAGGCTTTCTAAGGGCGTTATAGTTTTGAAGGCCATAAAATGCCAAGATGGCACAAACCCCCCCAAATGACCCCATTTTGGAAAGTAGACACCCCTAAATTTAGGGGTACACTAGTGAGACTAGGTAATAAATGGCGGGTGCCCTGAAACTATAAAAAAATAACTAACCAACCAGCGTCACCTGTAACAGTTATATGGTGATCACTGGTGAAAGGGTTAACTAGGGGGCAATCAGGGGGCTTTATGCGGTAGTATATGGGGGTCCCTGGCGCTATAAAAAGCTGCGGCGAACCTAAATACCTACCTGCCTAACTAGTGTCACATGTGACACTAATACAGCGATCAGAAAAACGATCGCTTATTAGGCTGGGTTCACACTGGAGCGATGCGGGAACGCCACAAATCCGCGGCGGGTTCCCGCATCGCATGCCTCCCGGCGGCACTTCACACTGCTGGGAGTGTCAGTGAAATGTTAATGACACCCCCAGATCAGTTCGCATATCGCAGTGCGATCTGCAAACTCGGATCGCATGGTGTGAACACCCATGCGATCCGATTCTGCTGCGGACCAATAAAAGGGTCCCGTGCGAGTTTGCGGCGGGTGCGGCGGGTGCGACACGAATTCAGCCATACTATCTGTATGGCTGAACTCGAATCGCACAGAGATCGGATGTGATTTGCACTGCAGTGAGGTGCGAATCACATTCGTTCTCATAAACCGCTGCAATGTGAACCCAGCCTTAGTGACACTGGCGACGGGGGGTGATCACGGGGTTAAACCTTTATTGGGGGGGTTAGGGGGGTACATTAGAACTAAAGGGGGCTAACCCTAACTGCCCTAACAGTTATTACAGTCACAAATGACACCAATGCAAAAAAAATAAAAAATAATGACATTGGTGTCACTGTGACTGGGGGGCAAGGGTAATTGGGGGGGTGATCGGGGGGGTGTGAGTGTGCCTGGCATGTTCTACTGTGAAGTGTCGTGTTGGTGCAACTCACCGATCCTCTCTCCTCGGTGTCGGAACGAAAAATACCGACACGGAGGAGAGATTACATCACTTCCTCTCCTGTGTTTACATTACAGGAGAGGAAGTGATGTCACGAAGGATTTCTATTCGTCGGGAGCGATCACGAGGGGGTGGCCATGAATGAATGGCCGCCCCCTCATCCCGGATCGCTCGCGAACGAATACCGACCGCCGCAGGCACCGGGCGGGGGCCCGATCGGGCCCCCGACCCGCGGGAAGGCAGGGACGTACATGTACGCCCATATGCCTGCCCATGCCATGCTGTCGACGTACATCGTCGTGCGGCGGTCGGGAAGTGGTTAAAGTGTTACTAAACCCACAACAGTAAAATCAGTCTGTATATGCAGTAAAGCATGCTTGTTAAACACACTGTGGAACTTAAAGGGTTAATCCTGCACATTGTGTAAAAAGGCTGTTTAATCCTGTCTTCTCTGATCCTCCTTATCTGCTTATAGAACAGAGCATTGGGAGCACTCTGCACATGCCCAGTTTGGTGTGTATTACTAGAGAGATTTTTTTTTATCTTGGGAGGGTGTATGTGATTAGCGCAGGGCCAATCAGCACTGTCCAGACAGAGGGTCAAGGGTCCTGCAGCCATTTAGGACAATCAGAGGAGAATGAAAACACCTCCTACAAGTTTTAACCAGTGCTGATGGAAGTCACTAGACTGCTATAGACAGCTGAATAAAAAGGTATTTAGCAGTTTATATTTACTATAATTATTGCATTTTCATGTTCTATGTACTGTGGGAGACCAGATATAGTGACTGCAGGGTCTTGGGTTTAGAACCACTTTAATGTAACATAGGTAACATATTTTTTATTTTAGAAAAACACTTTATAATTTAATGATTACAAAAGTTGTTCACGTTTCACATTGTAATGTACATTACATGCCTTCACATATACAATTATAATACTTATATCTTCCTTTATTATGGTCCCACGGTTGAACCCTTTCACATATTCTGCAGTGGGTCCCCTTCTGGTACAGGGGGGAGAAGCTGGCAGAGCTGCGGGTGCACACAGGGGGCCCGGCAGCAGGCACAGACACACAATCAATGCAGAAAGCACAGAGAATGTGATCAGTGTGGCGGGGGGCAATCAGAGGAACTGATACTCTGTATGCAGCAGCTGAAAGCAATGGGAGGGAGAAGGGCTGAATCTGGCTTTCAGCTGCTGCAGGCTAAGCCATACAGGGGATTTGATCCTATAATTGCCTCCCCTTGCAAAACCTAATGTGACAGGGAGGCCACAATGCCCCACCTGCAGCAATTGTGACCCCTGTGAACCCTGATGGTAAGCCACTGATCATTACTCATCCACACTATCCCTATTGTATTTTTTGTATGGCTGAGTCATGCAATATACTGCAGTAATTACACTTAACATCAGGGATAGAGGCAAATATTAAATGACAGCCATAAAACGTATATGGTTCACAGCTGTAATAATAAAATATCAGCATACTTCTCAAATAAGAAAGGATCTTATGAAATATTTCATGTATAACAGTAGTTATAATTCTCTTTACAGATAAATGAAAGGAATGGAAGTGCTTAGCTTTCCCACATTTTTTACAGGTCAGGTCCTACATACCTTTATCTAGGAACTATTGAAATTCATAATTCCTGAGATTGGGGGAGGAGTGTGTGAAGAAGTTAATCTTGATGCATTAAATATGCACACCAAATGGCGGGTGTGGCAAAATTGTGTTTAAACATAGGAAGGGTGTTAAGGATAAGGTCCAGAGGCTACACATATGAATTAATATTAGAAAGCTAAGTACTGTTTTATAGTAAAAAGGGGAGAATTGAGCGCTGGTGGGAGCTGCTAGTGAACAGTCATAGGATAGTAAATAAAAATGAAAAAGGCTGGGGGATTTCCTTGCGGCAATTCAAGACAGTTTTGTCAGTCAGGACCTATATTAATAGATTCTGGTGTGTGTTGTGAGCGGCAGCCAGCTCCAGAGAGCAGAAGAGACTCTGTAACATGGGAGAGAAAGAGAGGTAGAGCAGTGATAATTACAACACACCATACTTTTACCATCTTCCCAAAATTCAAAAAAGCCTGACGGAGCACCCTGGATGTCCCATTGTGGCCGCTATGGACAGCATCACTAACCCTTTCTCTATGTATATCGATCATTTCCTGCAACCACTGGCCCAGAACCTACCAGCATACATCCGTGACCTTACAGAACTATCGATGGGAATCCACTTTTTTATGGTTATCACTCGATGTCTGCTCATTGTACACATCAATCCCACATGATATTGGACTAAAAGCAGTAAAGTATTTTCTCTCACAAGACCCCTTAATTAACTCCTTAATTAACTCCAGACTGGCAGAATTTATTGTAGAATCTACAAAATTCTGCCTGACCCACAACTACTTCTATTTTTAACATTAATATCACCTACAAACCCAAGGCACAGCTATGGGGGCAAATTTTGCGCCCAGCTATGCTAACCTGACAATGGGCCTTTGGGAACAACAGTCAATTTGAAACAACCACCCCCACCTAGAACATATTGTCTACTTCGGTCCATATAAAGACAACATTGTCATTATCTGGGATGGCTTCCAGTCACAAGCGGACATTTTTGTAGCTTATTGCAACACCAACAATTTAGGCTTATCTTTCACTTCAGTCTGCGATACAGATAACCTAGCCTTTTTGGATTTAGAACTAAGCCACTCTGACAATCTCATTCACACAAAGAATTACATGAAACCAAGTTCTGGCAACGCCTACCTCCATTTCCAAAGCTGTCACCATCCAAGATGGATTTCCAATATACCAAAAAGTCAATTCTGCCATTTGAAACATAACTGTACCCGTTTAGAAGATTACACTGAACAAAGCAACCTATTTAAGAAGAAGTTCTTGGAAAAAAGGCTACCCTACCTCCCTAGTCGACGATGCCTACAACCAATTTCCTAGTGAAGCCCCAAGTTCCAACAAAAAACACCCTACCTCATCTTCCAGAGCAACCAGATGCATCACTCAATTCCATACACAACATAGAAAGATGGAACAAATCTTCCACAAACATTGGGGCATACTATGAGAGGATCCCCATCTCAAAAACAGTCTGGATGAAAAACTAAAAATCACATACAGAAGAGCCCAAAATCTAAAAGGAAAAATAGCTCCTAGTAAATTAAAGACATGCAAAACCAAACCGCACAGTAACTTTTCTAGATGTCAAAGGCATGTATCAGTGCAGCAAGTTCAATTGTTTAACATGCAAATTTGTTTTGCACAAACAGAAACAGTTCATTACAAAAGACAAAACTTATCAATTTGGTCAATTTTTCAACTGTTCCACAGAATTTGTGATACATTGCCTTTCTTGCCCATGTAACCTACTGTATGTAGGCCGTACCACCAGAACATTAAGAAAAAGATTTGGAGAACACAGACGATCCATTGAAGAAAATAAAAACCTGACGATCCCAAGACACTTCACAGAGTTCCACCAAGGCTCCACCAATGGCCTACATGTTGGGATTATAGAGACTATTTTGGACAGTTTCCCTCGAGCCAAACACATTAAGCGTTTGTGTGAGAGGGAAACCTTCTGGATATACACCCTGGACAGCCTTAAGTCGGGAGGACTAAACAAAGAGATTGAAACCCACTCCATTTTTTAGCAAACATCTGACGCTATATCCCGGATATAGCTACACCACCCCCCACTTTCTTTAATCAACATCTGTTTCACATATATAGAAATAAAAAGATTCCATTTAACCAAATTATCACCTCCTTTGCCACCCCCCTCTTCCACCCTCCCCCCCATATTTACCCCTTCCCCTGTGTGTGTATATATATATATATATATATATATATATATATATATATATATATTGTGGCAGCACGCAGGTAAAATCACCTGGTTGTATCCAGGATGGAAAATATGTATGCCCTAGATTCAGGCTTTATGCGGACTTGTACAACTAGTGGGGAGTGCTGGGAGTCCTATAGGGGAAGAGTTAATGAGCCCAGCTGAAGTAAGTGGGCTCATTAAGACCTCTACAAAAAACCCCAGCATGCTTAGGGAGATGCTCGATCCTGGAACCAGTTTTGTGTTTGTATAGACTGGGGAGTATGACACCTGTTCTGTGCGGTGAGTTAACGCCTGTGTGGCAAACCTCTACAACAGAGACAGAGACAGGGACTGGTGCAGCACAAGGCTGCACTCAGTTGTTAGACAGGGAATCTATGTGTGTAATTAGAGGTCAAGCTGACCAGGATTTATTTTCATGTTTTTCTTTTGTTTGGCTGTTATATTTTTCCACTGCATGTAGCATAAATAAACCGCACCTTTTGTTTTTTCCATCCTACAACGCTGTCTGCTGTGCCTGATTTTGTGTTGTGAACCCATCCAGGGGGTCAAACACACCCGCTGCCGAGCTAACCCCTCACAGTTGGTGGAGAATTTGGGCAGTTTTTTTTAAAGGCCAGCATGGAGGAGATACTGAGACAGCTGGCTCTAGCAAATGCAAATCAGCAGCAAACAAATGCGGGTTTACAAAAGAGCCTTGCAGCTCAGCAGCAGATAAATGAAACTTTGCAGCAGAGTCTGGAAGCTCAGCAACAAGCCCAGCAGCAGGCAAATGCAAATCAGCAGCAGACAAATGCAACTTTGCAGCAGAGTCTGGAAGCTCAGCAACAAGCCCAGCAGCAATCTGAAGCCCGCTTCATAGGCCTGTTGCAGAAGCAAGAGCAGAGTTTTCAACAGCAAATAGAGACATTAATATAGCAACGTCCGCAGACCAATGAGGCAAGTGGTTACACTAATACCACACCCTTTAGTGTGAGCCATTTACTGACAAAAATGACTGGAGAGTAGGGATGAGCCGAACACGCCCCGGTTCGGTTCGCACCAGAACTTTCGAACGGACCCCACGTTCGTTACGAACGTTAGAACCCCATTGAAGTCTATGGGACTCGAACGTTCGAAATGGAAAGTGCTAATTTTAACGGCTAATATGCAAGATACTGTCCTAAAAAGGGTTTGGGGACCTGACTCCTGCCTCAGGGGACATGGGTCAATGCAAAAAAAAGTTTTAAAAACTGACGTTTTGGCGGGAGAACTGATTTTAATGACGATTAAAGTGAAAAAAAAAGTGAAATATTCCTTTAAATATGGTGCCTGGGGGGTGTCTGTAGTATGCCTGTGAAGTGCCACGTGTTTCCCGTGTTTAGAACAGTCCCTGCACAAAATGACATTAAACGGAAATAACACCATTTAAAACTGCTTGCGGTTTTAATGTTATATCTGGTTCCTGCAATATGGTTGAAAATCATTGAGAAAAATGGCATGGGTAGCCCTCCCTGCCCATTACCAGCCTATCTGGGTCTTGTACGCATATTAAGGGGAACCCTGTACCCATATTAAAAAAAGGAAATGCGTGTGGCCCCCAGGCCCTATATACTCAGAACAGCAGTATACAGGCGACTGTGTAGGTTTGTTGTGTTAAGTTGAATCTGTTTGTAATTTTCAACTGGTACATTTTTAAAGTGTAGCTCCAGTCAAAAAAACTATTTTTAAGCTTTTTGGAAAACATAGGGAAGGGTTATCACCCCTGTATAATTTGTTTTGTCGTCCATCTTTTTTCATATCACTTGCTGCTGTCTGATGTTTGTAAGTTGGATGTTTGAAAGTAGGGGCCTGCCCTATATGCTCTGCAGAAATGGCGGAACAAGGTGTTGGTTTTGCCACAACATTGTAAGCCCTCAAAGTGACTCTTGGTGGGTGCTGGAGCGCCCTGCTGTGAACGATTATATCAAGAATTGTAATTACATGCCATTGTTGAACAGTGGTAGAAAAATTGACCTTTGGTGGTTGTGGTGCTGGCGCCACAACACTATAAGTCCTCACCGTTACTCTAGGTGGGCACAGGAAGGGGCCCTCCTGTGAAATATTATATCAAGAATTGTAATTACATGTCCCTGCTAAACAGGGGCAGAAAAATTTGGCCTTAGGCACTGCTGCTGGTGCCACCACACTGCAACCTCTTCCATATTCTCTAGTTTTTTTGCTAGAATTAGCCCTGCTGCAAAGCATTGCATCAAAAATTGTACTTAAACGCCCCTGTTAAACAGGGGCAGAAAAATTGGGCCTTAGGCTGAGGTGAATATCGCGGTGTATACTGCGGGCAGGGCACGCAGACAATAACCAGAAAACAGCAGAGATAAAGGGGTATATACAGATGTATACTGTGCTGTCCTGGAGGCACACACAACTTCCAATAACTCCTGCAGATGGCAATTGGGCTCAAATAGAGAACAGCTATGTAGGTGGATTATAGCGGTATGTACTGGGTACAGAGCACGCAGACAGCGTTTATTTGCTACCGCTGCCGGCAAGAGGGACATATTGCAGCCAATTGCCCAGTTGTGGATGAGCCTATGCAATGTGACTTTATAAGGGGGAGACGTCAGTCGCTGTTTGCGACAGTTGCATGCACTGCCATTCGGAGACCTGAGAAACATTTATGTAAAATGTGTATTAATGGTAGAAATGTTGATGTGTTGCTGGATTCAGGTAGCCTGGTAACATTGATAAAAGCTGAATTAAGCCGCGTACACACGGGCGGACTGTCTGGCCAACTTAGTCCGTCGAAACACATTTCAGCGGACAGTCCGCTCGTGTGTGGGCTTCAGCGGACTTTTTCAGCGTGCAGTCTGGCGGACTAAGTATTTCGGAATTTCCGTAATATTGTCCGTCATACTTTGGTTTCAGTGGACAATCCGCTCGTGAGTAGGCTAGTTCGACGGACTAAGTATGGCGCATGCTCAGAAAGGATTTACACGGCGAAAGGTTGCATTGCTGTGTATTGGACTTCCTATTTCTAGTCCCGTCGTACGTGCTGTACATGTCATCGCGCAAACTTTCGACGGACTGTTTGTGCATCCGTGTGTGGTCAAGTCCGTTCATTCGAAAGTAGGACGGACTGTCCGTCGGATTGTCTGACGGACTAAGTTGGCCATACAGTCCGCCCGTGTGTACGCGGCTTTAGTTACTACAGAGGTCTCTGGGAAGAACAAGGTGGCTGTTATTTGTGTGCATGGGGACACCCGAGAGTATCCTGTAACTTCAGTGTTTTTTGAGACCCCCAAAGGTAACCTCTCTCATCAGGTGGGGTTAGTGTCTCACTTACCACATGATGCTATTGTGGGAAGGGATTTTCCAAAGTTCTGGTAACTCTGGGATTGTCCTGAGCCCCCCACTGGTGCCCCTATAGACCAGGAAGATGACCAGAATTCCTCTGGGAGTGGTGAGGACTCTCCTGAATTTCCCTTGTCGGTATTGGCGGGGGAAACTCGAGAAACTGGGGAGGAGCCAACATCCTCAGATGAAAACATACCGTCTGTGGAGTTTTCGGATCTTGAGGTTCACAGGGAAAATTTTGCCACAGAACAGTTAAAAGACCCCACCCTAATAAAGGCACGGGAAAATGTGGTGAAAATAGATGGCGAGTTAGTGAACCCAGATAAGACTTGCACTTATCCGTACTTCACTATGGAAAGGGACCTGCTGTATCGAGTGGCTCAAAGGGCAGAAGAAACCATTGAGCAACTTGTGGTGCCCAAACCTTACAGGAAGTTGGTGTTAGAATTGGCCCATGGGCACATTCTGGGAGGTCATCTGGGGACCGAGAAAACCAGAGAGAGGGTACTGCAGAGATTCTATTGGCCTGGGGTCATGAAGGAAACAGAAAATTATTGTTCCTCCTGCCCTGTGTGTCAGAAGTCGGCACCTATGCCACATTTCCGTAACCCGCTGGTACCTCTTCCTATCATTGAGGTCCCCTTTGAGAGGATCGCAATAGATTTGGTAGGTCTGATAATGAAGTCCGCTAGGGGGCATCAGTACATTTTGGTTATATTGGACTATGCCACCCGTTATCCGGAAGCAATTCCTCTTCGAAATACCTCGGCCAAAACCATAGCCAAAGAGCTATCTCTTGTTTTTAGCCGCGTGGGTATTTGTAAGGAACTGCTTACGGACCAAGGTACACCCTTTATGTCCCGGGTTATGAAAGAACTATGCAAGTTGTTCAAAGTGACACAATTGCGTACATCTGTGTATCACCCCCAAACAGATGGGTTGGTTGAAAGATTCAACAAAACCCTAAAACAAATGTTAAAGAAGGTGGTGGATAGAGATGGAAAGAATTGGGACTGTCTAATACCCTATCTGATGTTTGCCATTAGGGAGGTACCCCAATCCTCTACGGGTTTCTCACCCTTCGAGTTGCTCTATGGGAGACACCCAAGAGGGCTGCTGGATATCGCCAAGGAAACTTGGGAAAATTAGAGTTATCCTCACAGGATTGTGATTGAGCATGTCGCCCTGATGCAAGATAGAATTGCACAGGTAATGCCAATCGTAAAGGAACATTTGACCCAAGCGCAGTTAGCACAGCAGAGAGTGTACAACCGTGGGGCCAAGACCCGTACTTTTTTCCCGGGGGATAGGGTCTTGGTGCTAGTCCCTACGGTTGAAAGCAAATTTCTGACCAAATGGCAAGATCCATACGAAGTAATTGAAAAAATTAGTGAGGTGAACTACAGGGTTAGACAACCAGGAAGGCGAAAGCCGGAACAGATCTATCACATCAACCTGCTGAAAGCCTGGAAGGATAGGGAATCCCTAGTCGCAGAGACTTTGTCACAAGCCCAGTCTGATTGCTTAGTTCCTGAGGTTGGAATAGCAGTCACCTTATTGAAACCCCAACAGCAGGAGGTTAAAGAGTTTGTACTTCGTAACAAAGAGATTTTCTCTGAGCTGCCGGGACAGACATCTGGCGTAGAGCATGACATTATCACCCCGCCAGGAGAAAGGGTAAAACTAAAACCTTATAGAATACCAGAGGCCCGACTGGAGGCAATATGTGGGGAGGTTCAAAGGATGCTGGAATTGGGTGTGATAGAGGAGTCCCAGAGTGACTGGTCCAGTCCTATCATACTAGTGCCCAAACCTGATGGGAGCTGGTGGTTTTGTAACGATTTTCAACAATTGAATAAAGTTACAAAATTTGACACCTACCCCATGCCGCGTATAGATGAGTTGATTGACCGGCTGGGAACAGCCTGATATATGACAACTCTTGATAAAGGGTATTGGCAAATTCCCTTGGCCGAGTCGGCCAAGGAGAAAACTGCGTTTGTAACCCCAGATGGGGCATTCCAATATAAGAGAATGCCGTTTGGGTTACAGAATGCACCGGCAGCATTCCAGTGGAAAATAGATACGATTCTGAGGCCCCCATCAGAAATATGCTGCAGCTTACCTGGATGATGTGATTATCCATAGCACTGGGTCTCACATTTGCCAAAAGTACAAGCAGTCCTAGACTCTATCCAGGAAGCTGGGTTTATGGCCAATCCAAAGAAGTGTACCATTGGACAGGAGGAGGCCAAATATCTTGGGTACACTATTGGGAGGGGGGTGATAAAACCCCAAGTCAATAAAGTCGAGGCCATACAGAGTTGGCCACGTCCCAACAGCAAGAAACAGGTACGAGCCTTTCTGGGAATCGCTGGATATTATCGACGATTCATTCCCCATTTTGCTTCTCAGGCTGTGCCCCTCACCAACCTGACAAAAGGGAAAGAGTCTGTCATGGTTAAATGGTCCCCAGAGGCTGAAGAAGCATTTCAGTCCTAAAAAACAGCCTTATGTAGCCAGCCAGAGTTGTACTCACCAGACTTCTCTAAGGACTTCGTTGTACAAACTGATGCATCAGACGTTGGGTTAGGAGCAGTGTTATCCCAGGTCTGGAACGGGGAAGAGCACCCAGTCATTTACCTCAGCAGGAAGTTGAAGTCCCATGAGGTAAATTACGCCACGATTGAGAAGGAATGTTTAGCAGTGAAGTGGGCTCTAGATTCCCTTCGGTACTATCTGCTAGGTAGGCACTTTGACCTGGTGACTGATCACGCTCCTTTAAAGTGGATGGCTCAAAACAAGGAGACCAATAGAAGGGTAAATAGGTGGTTCCTGGCCCTACAGGAATTTAACTTTACAGTTAAGCATCGCCCTGGTGTTAAAATGGGGAATGTGGATGCTTTGTCTCGGATACATGCGTGTCTGACTGCTTGTGTTACAACCCCAAGGTTGAAACAAGAGGGGGGGGGGGGGTATGTGGCAGCACGCAGGTAAAATCACCTGGTTGTATCCAGGATGGAAAATATGTATGCCCTAGATTCAGGCTTTATGCGGACTTGTACAACTAGTGGGGAGTGCTGGGAGTCCTATAGGGGAAGAGTTAATGAGCCCAGCTGAAGTAAGTGGGCTCATTAAGACCTCTACAAAAAACCCCAGCATGCTTAGGGAGATGCTCGATCCTGGAACCAGTTTTGTGTTTGTATAGACTGGGGAGTGTGACACCTGTTCTGTGCAGTGAGTTAACGCCTGTGTGGCAAACCTCTACAACAGAGACAGGGACTGGTGCAGCACAAGGCTGCACTCAGTTGTTAGACAGGGAATCTATGTGTGTAATTAGAGGTCAAGCTGACCAGGATTTATTTTCATGTTTTTCTTTTGTTTGGCTGTTATATTTTTCCACTGCATGTAGCATAAATAAACCGCACCTTTTGTTTTTTCCATCCTACAACGCTGTCTGCTGTGCCTGATTTTGTGTTGTGAACCCATCCAGGGGGTCACACACACCTGCTGCCGAGCTAACCCCTCACAGTATATATATATATATATATACATAAAATAACTATACACTCTATGCTGATGCAACCTATTCCATACCATTTCTGTAGTCATTAAACTATACTACACATGTACGCACATCACTAAATCTGCATGTCTGCAGATTTATCATGATACTCCCATATCATTTAGACTGTCCTACCCTTACCGCATTCAAAATCCATTTTTTGCTTCATAGAAGTTAAGCATTATGTAAATAATACCCTCCCTTCTCTAAATATTAAACTTAATCTTTTTCAAAAAACTATTTCTCTACAGGAATCTTAACAGTCAATATGATATTTTCTATGGTATTCAGTGAGTATATTATAGTCAAAACTACGCCCCACTCCAATCTATATTGATACTATATCTTGCTCCTTATATATATATGCGTATATGTAATTAATGTATGTATGTAAATGTATACATACATGTGTGTATGTGTATATATTTGCATATATGTATATCCTCCAGTATTATCCCCATTCCCAATTTTACTCTCATTTTCACATTCATTTTTCCCCATCTTCACTTTGATTCTGATTCTTACTCTCAGGCCGCGTACACACAGGCGGACTGTCTGACGGACTTGGTCCGCTGAAACGTGTTTCAGCGGACAGTCCGCTCGTGTGTGGGCTTCAGCGGACTTTTTCAGCGGACAGTCTGGCGGACTAAGTCTTTCGGGAATTTCCGTAATATTGTCCGTCCAACTTTGGTTTCAGCGGACAGTCCGCTCGTGAGTAGGCAAGTTGGACGAACCAAGTATGGCGCATGCTCAGAAAGGATTTACACGGCCGAAGGTTGCATTGCAGTGTATTGGACGTCGTATTTCTAGTCCCGTCGTACGTGCTGTACACGTCATCGCGCAAGCTTTCAGCGGACTGTCTGTTCATCGTGTGTGGTCAAGTCCGTTCATTCAAAAGTAGGACGGACTGTCTGTCGGATTGTCTGACGGACTTAGTTGGCCAGACAGTCCGCCCGTGTGTACGCGGCCTTACTCACAATTTATTTTTCCACTTTATCTAACTCCATCTTATTTTCATCATATTTCATTCTATCTCATTATATTGTCATTACCCTTATCTCTATATTTGTTTTATTTTCATTTTCTTATTCATTTTCTTTTCCATTTTAATTTTAATTTTTATATTTATTTACATTTTATTATACTTATTATTAGTATTTTTTCATCCCATGCTGAACTTACATGTTCCTCTTTCCCCCCTCATTATTTTTCTTTTTTATCCATATTATTAATTTTTGCTTCTAATAATGATTATTTAACTTGACCTGTGTATGACCTGCATCTGGAAACCAGCGCTGGTCAGCCGAATGTTATATTCTTGGACACCGCCCCTTCCCCTCCTCTTTTTTCCCTTTGTTCTCCATATAAACATTGCCAACAATGGCCGCATCCAATGCCTGATGAAGGAGCACACATGCTCCGAATGCTAGCGCTATAGCCACGCCCCTCGTTCTCAAGCCTCTGACATTCTCCACCGACGTACCTGCTGATGTGCTCACTGTGGGACACATGCCCCGGAGCTACGCACACCACCGGAAGCGACCAGGGTCGGATTTCTTACCGCAGCCCAGCAAGAAACCTGGAGGACAGCTGAGGACGGCCACAGAGAACTATCATATGCCTGTTTTTACCTACTCAAATGTGAGTGCACACCTTTTAACTATGAATAAAGCCATGTTTTAACTGACATACTACTCTAAGAGCGGTGCTGCTCTACCTCTCTTTCTCTCCCAAAGTACTGTTTTATAGGCTACAACAGGTCTCCCCTTCTAAGGCGAAAATGTGTATATACTGTAGTATAATTGAACCAAAAATTACCATATGACTAGAAATAGTAAAGATATGCCAGGAGGTAGATGATAACATTGGGTTGTTAGGTTGTTAGAATTGTCCTTTTCCGCCATGAATTATCTTGTAGCATCCTCCCCCTGCTCCTTTTCCCCCTTTATTTTTTTAATTGTCAATTGCTTAAGGCTGGGTTCACACTATTGTGAATTAGATGTGGGTTTCCCCACATCCAATTCCCATAGCAGGAGATTGTGACCAGCTCTCTATGGAGCCAGTTCACACATCTCTGGAGCGGCTCCGGTGCAAATTGCACAGAAGTTCTGTGCATCTTTTGATCAATTTCAGGTCTGAATTCAGCCAAAAATTCGGGCCAAAGTCGGACCTGAAAAAAGGTGAATAGAGATGCCCCAGACTCCTGCTGTGAGCCACTGCGATCTCTTGTGTGAACCCAGCCTTAGACCCCATACACACTATACAACTTCTGTTGTCTGATTTCCTTTAGATTTACCAAAACCATGTACCTCCTATCACAGTTTGGAATTATGGCAAGAATGGGAAGAGTCATTATAATGGGGGATTTTAAAGAGGAAGTAAACCCTGATGGGTTTTACTTCCTCTTTGTTTCCCTGCAAAAGGTAAAGCATAATGGGCTACTATGCATCGCATAGTAGCCCATTATGTGTCACTTACTTGACACAGGAGCCAACGATGTCACCAATGTCCCCTCTTCCATGAAGCGCCCACCTTCCTTCTGGGTATCGCATGTCTGGGTATCGCATGTCGTCACTCCCGCGCATGTGCATGGGAACCATTGCCAACGGCATGATCGCCGTTAGCAACAGCACACTCAGTGTGCCTGTGTGCCGCTGTCTATGGCGCATGCACCATAGACAGTGGTGCCTGTCTTTTGCAAATATCTCCTAAACCGTGTAGGTCTAGGAGATAATTCTTGCACCTACAGGTAAGCCTTAATCTAGGCTTACCTGTAGGTCAAAGTGGTCTGTAAGGGTTTACAACTACTTTAATTATCCAGACATAGACTGGGCAGATAGAACTTCGCATTCATCTAAGACTCACCATTTTTTAAATATCTTACAGGACAATTTCTGTTCTAATAGGAGTGACTTGAGTCACTACAACTTAGAAAAAGGTTCCCACACTACTTTTGGTCCGACTTCGGCACAACTTGCACTGACTTCTGTTAAAGAAGTCATATGCAAATAATGCTGAAGTTGCGCTGGGATGTCGGCTTCAAAGTTGCAGCAGTGATGTTAAAAATCGATCCCTTTCAGCCCTGATTCAGAAGAGGATTTGTTCATGGATTCCCTGCTGATCAGAGTGGGCTCTGCTCCAATATTTTTTTGTTTAGTCCGACTATCAAAGTTAATACGCTTGGTAATATTTGATGCTAAAATTTAAAGTTGCTTCCTGAAAAGATTCAATATGAATAACTTTAAATGACTATAGAAAGGCAAAGTGCTATAAACAAATCACATTTTCACTCATCAGATAATGGATCATATTTGCTAAATAATAGAATCAACATGGAGAGCTGAAACACCATAAATAATAATATACTCAATAAGGCAAATAAAAGTAGATGTGCTTGCACAGGTGTAGTTCTTTGACACAAAACAAAGTGAGGCGTAATGACTCAAACAGTAATACACAGCATAAAAAGCGAACAAAGCCCTATGCTAGTCTTACTATCAGTGTCAAATAGCAATCCAAAGATTCAAAGGAAGACACATGACTATAGTATAACTGAGGTTTACATTCCTACTGCACCAACCACCCAACTCCAATACCTATCCCATCACCATTAAATGAGACCACACCTTTTTGGAGTCATTAGTGGCCGTAGCAGCCCCTTTATTAATCCAAACAATTAATTAACATATCAAAACCAAACATCAATATAATTATCATTTAACTGATCAAACTGAAATCGTTGGTCTTCTGCAGGGCATTCCCCCTCCCCACCCCATTAACATAACGAGCGACATGCACTGCGGTCGTCTAACTGTAACTAGGCCTCAAGCTGACGTGCTAGCTCAGAGACAACCAACTCTTGACCGCAGTGCACCCATTCACCATCTTCCATATAACCATCGTTATATGGCATCCCAGCAACGAGCCCATATCTCCAATGGGTCCCGCATCAACTTCTCAGTGGGGAGGGGTTATCTTCCTTTACCTGCACGACCAACACCCGCCAACCGCTACGACATCCAGCACCCCTGTGAAAGCAAAAGAAGTTAGCACCTAAAAAACCCTAGCACCTCTGAACTAAACACCGCCCAACAAACCGTCCTGTAACGTCTTCCGAAACAAGGGAGGGAGGGTGGGAATCTTTACTCCGCGCCGACTGACGCTGGGGCGGGATGAGCTCACTGCTCCCCGTACTAAACCCCGCCCCCTTAAACTTTTCTGGCCAATCCCTGTGTTTCCAGTTCACTATACTCATGCAGCCCTTTGCCTACCCCGTGGTCCGTCTCCAGGCTGTCCTTGACTATAGTATAACTGAGGTTTACATTCCTACTGCACCAACCACCCAACTCCAATACCTATCCCATCACCATTAAATGAGACCACACCTTTTTGGAGTCATTAGTGGCCGTAGCAGCCCCTTTATTAATCCAAACAATTAATTAACATATCAAAACCAAACATCAATATAATTATCATTTAACTGATCAAACTGAAATCGTTGGTCTTCTGCAGGGCATTCCCCCTCCCCACCCCATTAACATAACGAGCGACATGCACTGCGGTCGTCTAACTGTAACTAGGCCTCAAGCTGACGTGCTAGCTCAGAGACAACCAACTCTTGACCGCAGTGCACCCATTCACCATCTTCCATATAACCATCGTTATATGGCATCCCAGCAACGAGCCCATATCTCCAATGGGTCCCGCATCAACTTCTCAGTGGGGAGGGGTTATCTTCCTTTACCTGCACGACCAACACCCGCCACAGCAAGCAAGGATAACACCTTATCCTTGGGCGCACCTCCACACCCTCAACGCTCGTTCGATCCCATCCTGCAGACCCAAAGCCCATAGATCAATCCCCACGGCATTAAGATGCACTCCGTCATCTCGCAGATACCGCCAAGTGTCAACCTCTAACTCCAAATGCCGAACAGCCAACCCCCCATTCCTTACGACAAAACGACTAATCTCTTGGTTCACTTTCTTCCTGGCCTTGTTAATCCGGTCCACTGACCTCGCTAACCTCCATGTGGTCCTGGCAATCATGTCCGACCACACGATGATCATCCTGGGAAACGCTGCCCTAAGGCGCAAGAAATCATACTTGATATCCCGCGTTATATCCCACTTAGTCGAAGGCCAAGGTCATTGCCCCCCACGTGTAAAACCAACACATCAGGGGGCCCGTCAAAACCCGCAAAACGATGCACCTCGTGCACCATCCTGCTCCAAAGCATGCCCGGGAAACCAAACCACTTCAAGCATGCCTCCCACCTCGAAATGCCCAGCTGTCTACCTTCCGGCCTGGCATCACCCCTCCTAGCCCCCCAGCAGACGTAGGAGTGACCCATGATCCAGACCAAACCAGCTGGAGCTCCTGAATGAAAAGAAAAACACAAACCAAATAACAGTAAGTGTACAGCTGCAACACAAACCCATGCCAACAGCCCCTGTTTCCCCGCTACACTACCACCAGCTCCGGCCGTACGTAAGACCGAAACCTCCTCGACTCCCACCGGCCTATCCGCTTCACTGACTCCTCATCCAACCCCCATCTGACCGCCTCTGTTGCAGCCCCGATCCTGAATGAATGGGAGGAAAACTTGTCCCCACCCAAACCTAAGGCCAACAAACATGTCCTAAAAACCCCAATAAACTGAAATCGTGACAAAAAATCCCCATTCGCATGCATCAAAAACGGGCCCGGCAAAGCCGGCCGAGATCCACGAACTCGCGCACCACTAGAACGGGACAGAGCTGACAATCCGGAATTGCGAACACCACAACTTCCTTGCCCCTGCCCCCTTGGTCCGTTTTCGATCTGCGCACCAGCATGCGCAACCTGTCACCTGTACAAACGACATCCTCGAAAAACAACCCCCCCCCGTTCTTTTTTTAGCCGGGCTGACCAATTCCCCGATCCGGAAAGCCCCAAAAAACGCCAAAACAAACGCAGCTTTAAACAAGATGAATTCATAAGTAGACAAACACACCATCGCCAGCTGAGCACAAAGCCTGCCCAACAGATCAAAAGACACCGGTCTCCTGGCATCCTGCACCTGACGACCCTTCCGGTACCCCTTCACCGCTTGCCTCACCCAAACATCCTTCGTGTAATCTTGTTCCCCTCGCAGCTTGAACCAGAACGCCAGGCTGGCTAACTTCCGCCCCAAGCCAGAAATCGAGACGCCATCCTCTAATTGGCGGGACACAAAGTACAGGACCATCAACCTACGATCCCGAACCCCCGCCCGCACCTGTAACCCCAAGGCTTCCCACTCCGCCCAAATCTTCTCATACGCCGTCCAAGCACCCGCACTCACTGACCGCCGGATCCAGTCGGAGACTCTTCCAACGCAATCTTCCACAGTCCCTCCGGGCACGGAACCCCGGCAACATCCGCCGTCGGCGTCAGCTCCCGAAACCTGTCCCACTGAAAACGAGACAGCTATAACGTTTTCAACCCCCGTCAGATGCACCGCATGTATGAAGATATTCAATTGCATACATCGCAGAACCAAATGTCTCAGCATCCTTACCACCGGCGGAGAAGATGCCGATATCCGGTTCAGAACCTGCACCACACCCAAATTGTCAACATGGAAACGTACCTTCCGGTCCCTGAAGGACTCCCCCCAAAGTTCCACCGCCAGCACCACCGGAAAGAGCTCCAGGAGCACCATGTTTTTCAGCAAGCCACCCATGTTCCAGGAAGCGGGCCATGGGCCCGCACTCCATTTACCTTGGAAAAAAGCCCCAAAACCTGTGGACCCCGCTGCATCAGTAGAGAGCTCCAGATCAAAGTTACTCACCGGCCCCGCCATCCACAAAGCTCTCCCGTTGAAACGTTCCAAGAACAAATGCCAGATCCGAAGATCCTCCCGAAGATCCTTCGACAACCTCACAAAGTGCTTCGGCGAAGACACCCCTCCTGTGCTAGCCGACCAGCCGCCTACTGAAAACCCTCCCCATGGGTATAATCCTGCAGGCAAAATTAAGCTTCCCCAGCACCGACTGAAGAGTCCTGAGCTGTACCTTACGCATGCCCACCAACCCACGGATCTCCGTCTACAACGCCTCCAGCTTGTCAGCTGGGAGACGACACTCCATGGCCTCCGAATCCAAAACAATACCCAAAAAACGAATCACTGTGGTCGGTCTTTCCGTCTTATCCAGAGCCAAAGGGATACCGAAACTCTCCGCCACCCGGTCCAGCGTTGTCAACAGTACCGCACACACCGCCGATGACGCCGGTCCCACGCACAAGAAAATATCCAGGTAGTGTATGACGGAATTCACTCCCGCGAAGTCTCTGACCACCCATTCCACAAAGGAACTGAAACGCTCGAACAACGCACACAAAACGGAGCACCCCATTGGCAGACACCTATTCACATGGTACTCGTCCTGCCAACAGCAACCCAGAAGACGAAAACTGTCCGGGTGCACCGGAAGCAGCCGAAAAGCCGCCTCTATATCCGATTTCGCCATCAGGGCCCCCCGGCCATAGGGCCGAACCCAAAAAACCGCCGCATCGAACGACGTGTAGGACACCGCGCTCAACCGGGGGTCAATGGCATCATTGACCGACCCCCCTCTCGGGTGCGACAGGTGATGTATCAGCCGATACTTACCCGGCTCCTTCTTGGGAACCACCCCCAACGGAGAAACCACCAGATCGGGAAGGGGCGCACCCGAAAACGGGCCCGCCATCCGCCCCAAAGCCACTTCCTTCCGCAGCTTCTCCGTCACCACCTCCGGATGAAGCGACGCGGACCGCAGATTTTTAGACGCCGGCGGGACCGCCCCCAACCCCGCCGGGATCTGAAAACCTTCCGCAAATCCCCGCCCCAAAATCCCAGCAGCCTCCTTATCCGGATATCGATCTAGAAAAGGCCGCATCTTTTCCAGTCTCACCGGCGTCCTCCCTCTTGTCCGCCGGCTCTCCACCTTTCCCCTTGCCATGCTTGAAACACCGAGAAACTGGGTGGGCTCCCCCACAACCGGAACACTCGTGTTTGTACTTGCAGCTCCCTGCGAACCTACAACTCCCCTCATTATGTTGCCAACAGACTCCCTTCCGTCTGGCGGCCGATTGACCGGAAGCCCCTGATCCACCGGCCCCCCCCTGAAAAAACGGAGTCGGGATCCTCGCCGACGACATCAAGTGCATCCACAGACTGATGTCCTTATGGTCCCAGCGAAGCGCAGGTCTGATCGCCCTCCTCTGACGAAATTGCTCATCGTATCGCAGCCACGCCAGTCCCCCGTAGACTCTATGCGCCTCACCAATCGCGTCCAGATAGCAAAACAGCGCCGAACAATGCTCCGGGTTCCTCTCCCCTATCACACTGGCGAGAATCGCAAAAGCCTGCAACCAGTTCTGGAACGTCCGAGGGATAAGCCTGTAGCGCCTCTTCTCCTCATCCTCCTTCTTGGAATCCTCCGGCTTGACCCTATCTAAATTGAACTTCTCCAACGGCAACAGCGAGAATATTTCCACATATTCCCCTTTCCATATCTTTTCCCCAACCTCCTGCTTTAAATGTGCGCCCAGCGGCCCCTCAAAGCACACGTACACCTCGCAACGGGCCGCATCCGCCAGTCTGACCAGATCCTGTTTCTTGCTCGTGTCCCCCGACGTCCCGGCTGTTTCCCCTGAGAACCCTGGCGACACCGCGGACGCAGCAGCCACCACCGCGCCACCTGCCCCACTTTCCGGGGCTGCAGCAGGCGCCGCTGTCGGAGGCTCCCCCGCGGACCCCCACCTGCCCCCCCACCCGTTCCCCCGGAGCTATCCACGCAGCCCCCGGCGCAACTGGCCCGGAACCCACCTGCTCAAATTTACCCATAAGCTCCCTCAGGCCCGCCAAAAACCCTTGCATCCCCCCATCCGCCGGGGCGCGGTCAAGGACCCGCTGGGCCAGAGGGAGGGGAGACGGGGGAGAAGCCCCCCCGCCCAGAGAAACATCCGCCGCCCACCCCCCACCCCCACTCACATGCCCCCCAACCCCCTCCCCCCGTAAGCACCCCAAAGCAATAGCAGACTTACCGGGCCGCCTGGAAGCACTCCCACCAGCCGCCGATCGACACTCCACCGATGACGGAACGCCTCTCAGCACCTCCTCGTCGGACGATGTCAGCTCACCCTCGGACCGGTCCGGAATCCGAGCCTCCTCTCCTCGCAGCAGCTGTCCCGATGGTCCCGCCTGGACTGGTGAGCACATGCGCCTGGGCAGTCCCCGTCTCCGCCCAGCGATCGACTTTTCCGCCACTTTTCCGTGTTGTGCGCTCCCGACCGGCTCCATCCGCACCGCTGGGCCTGTGCTTGCCTGCTGCCACTCCCGATCCCGGCAGTCCTCTCCTGGTGCAGCACAGGAGCCAGCAGCAGACTCTGAGTGTCTCCCTCGGCGGAGCCCCGCCCCCGCAACGACTGCGCCAGGGACCAGGCCCAAAGAACCTCCACTCCGCATGGCCGGCCTGTTCATGCCCACCGCCGGAACGGCCGGCGGCCGTGCGATGCTGCGCCCGCTCTCCCCTCGCTGTCCTGCGGCTGCCACAGCCCGTACGGCCGGCCGTTTTGCTGGAGGTTCGGGGGGGGGGGCGGCGCCAGCGTTCCCCGCCCGGCGTTGCGCAGGTGCCCTGGGGGAGTCAGGGGAGAAACGATCCGGCGGGCGGGAGCGCCGCGCCCGGGCCGAATCCTCCCCCGCTGGCCGAACACAGTCCCGAGGATCCCCCAGCACAGCCTCCACCTGTTCCCGCAGCCACCTCTCACCGTTAGCCGCCGCAGCGGCCCGCAGCTGCTGGGCTAAATCACCGAGAGAGGACGCCATGCTGTCCGAATCTTTACTCCGCGCCGACTGACGCTGGGGCGGGATGAGCTCACTGCTCCCCGTACTAAACCCCGCCCCCTTAAACTTTTCTGGCCAATCCCTGTGTTTCCAGTTCACTATACTCATGCAGCCCTTTGCCTACCCCGTGGTCCGTCTCCAGGCTGTCCTTTAATGGAAGCAAAGAATGCCACTAGCATTATGGACTACAAAGCTATACATCACAACACTTCAGGCTGTCAGAAACTTAAAAGATCTATGTTAGAAAAGTTACTTTTTCACATGCACTGAAATAGACCTTTGCAAGCTTTTTAAATGCAAAATCCACCTTACAAATAAAAATAATAAAAATGCAATGTTAAACAAAAGTCCAACATTTATAGGGTACAGAGTTCTCCAGAAGTAAATCAACAGAAGATTTTGGTGTTAGAGGAAGACTGTATAGGTAAGCATACCGTTTATATAAATTAAATAATTGGGCTAAAGTGGTACTGGGGTCCTCTATAAAAGGCCCAAAAGAGTTGTACATTGTACACTATAGCATGATACCAGAAACCACATAAATCAATTTTCCAAGAGTAACAAACAATTATTGCAGCAATAATGGATGAGCAGAAACAAACCTATTTATGTGAATTTATATTAATACTGTTAGGCCGGCCATAGACAGAGCAAATGAGCAAATTTCTTTCCTGCAGCCATGGGTTGCAGGAAAGAAATTAGCTTGATTCTCCCATCAACACACCCAGTGTTGACAGGGGAATCCTTCCCACCAAGCCATTGTGTTCTCCCTGCGGGCGGGGGAAGCCGTCCCTACTGGGAGAAGACAGTGATTATTGCTAGCAGCTATAACAGCTGCTTGCAATAATTGCATGTGAAATCTTACAGGCTGGTTGTACCTAAGTTGATCAATCAAATTGGGTACATTCAGCCTGCCCATACATGGTTCGATTCTTGGCCGGTTCCTGCTGAATCAGCTGAGATTGAAACCGTCTATAGCTGGTTTTAGAATTATTGATTGAAATCAGATATAGTACAGCTGGACAATCAAGCCCATCACCCTTAAATATATATACTGTATACTATAACCTTTTTTTAATTTTAGATAGTTATCAACCCCATTATTTCTTTGTTGTTGCCTGTGTACCCTCTTGGTAGATTCACCCTCTTTAATTGTTCTGGTGACCATTGTCATTAGGACTGAAAGTGAGGGAAAATCCAAAATTTGGAGTTCTTACTGGAAAAGAAATAGTGAGGAAATCTTCCAATGATGATTACGGTAACAACTGTCTAAGAGAAAAATTTCTCTCACTTTCAAGAGATTTCTTCTCATTTTCTGTAGTGTCAATAGAACAGGACATGAAGGGAAATCTTCCAACGATAAAAAAAAAAACCTGCAGTCACTTTTGACAGCTTTTCCTGATAATTGGTGGTAGGGAGGAGAGCTCCAGCACACAGCCTGTGATTTACAGCCACAGATGTGCGTTTTCCCATGTACTGTGAATAGGGGGGCGTGTTTCTTCCCTCCAATCAGGGCTCAGAGCTCTTCTCACTAAGCTCTTCAGTGTGAGTGTGTGCCACCTGCTTCGCAGAGCTGAGAGATGTTGTAGAGGCCTATTTAAAGCTCAGCACAACTAAGTAGAGTTGCTGAGTGGTCATCAGCTCCTGTAACTCATGACCAGACCCGCATCCTGCTATCCTGTGTTTGTCCAGGGTGCTCTTTGATCCTGCTTCATCTTAATCTCCTGTTGCTGACTTTGGTTACAACAAAGCCTGGGGAATGCCCAGGAAAAAACCCAAGCCTACTTACCAACCAGCTCACAGACAACCAAATGAACCTGTCTAACAGTGTGTTAAAAACAGGGGTTTAGTCTGCATGCATTTGCAAATGCATGCGTAAGTCACAGAGCCTAGTCACGGCACCCTGGTATCTGTGGTCCTAACACTAAAATATGAGTGTCCCCACAGTTGAGGCACATGCATTCTAATGGATAAATGAGGGCAGGTAGACTAAAGGAGAGCCCACCCCTTCTTAAAGGTACAGGAGCACACCTAGCAAGTAGCACAAAGGCTGCAAATGTGTTGGTGCGCTGTTGGTCCTGTTGTTGACTTTGGCTTGTGTACTGACTCCATCCTTCTACTTACTGTTTTGGTACTTCTGTTGCTCATCTGCTATCGACCCGGCTTGGTTACTGACCCTGCTCCTGCCTTCTGTTTTGGTACCTCTGAGCATCTGCAAGATCTCAGCGCCATACAAACTGTTGTCTGACCACCTACTGTGCCAGGACCTACCAAAGACTCTCTTTGTCCTGTTACACCTTGTCACCAACTCCAGGAGGTATGGGACTGGAGGTGTAAGGGAAGCCCTCTTGTCCACTCGGCCTCTACCGGGTATGTGACACTTTGGGATTGGTTTACTAAAGACAAATATACTGTTCGCTTTGCAAATGAAAGTGCACTCTGCAACAAAATTTTCCTTATAGCTTAGTGAATATGGTGAAGCTTCACTGCAAAGAATGTGCATGAGCATGGAAAATAAAAAAAAAAGAGTATTTTTGCTTGCACATGTTTGGATGATGGAAATCAGCAGAGCTTCACTGAATCACTAAGCTCTGGGGACAACTCCTTTGTAGAGTTCAACTACACTTACAAAGTGAACAACCTATATTCTGTAGGTCAATCAACCCCCTTATGCACTTGAGTTCTTAATAAATTTCTTACCAACCATTGATGGGGAACTTCTAAGTAAAATAATTCTATAATCCACATTGGGGCATATCTGTAATTCAAAATGAATGTAAAGTACAGTATTTGTTTAGGAATAATAATTGGAACAGATGTTAAATAAGTTAGAAATATTTGCTTTGTGTTTAGGCCTCAAAAAGGGAACTAAACGTTGCCAGAACATGCGCATCATTTGAGGTTATCTTGATTATTGTTACATAGTTACATAGTCAGGTTGAAAAAAAGACAAAGGTCCATCTAGTTCAACCAAAAAAAAACAAAAAGCAATCCCATATACACAATCCTTCACCCACAGTTGATCCAGAGGAAGGTGAAAAACCCCAGCAAAGCATGCTCCAATTTGCTACAGCAGGGAAAAAAAAAAATCCTTCCTGATCCCCTGAGAGGCAATTGGATATTCCCTGGATCAACTTTAATTATAAATGTCAGTACCCAGCTATATTGTGTACATTTATGAAAGAATCCAGGCCATTTTTAATCAATCTACTTATCTGGCCAGAACCACCTCTGGATGGGAGTCTATTCCATATTTTAACAGCTCTTACTGTGAAAAAACCTTTCCATATTTGAAGATTAAATCTCTTTTCCTCTAGACATAAAGCTTGCCCCCTTGTCCTCTGTGATGACCTTAAAGTGAATAACTTAACACCAAGTTCACTACATGGACCACTTATTTGTACATGTTAATTATATCCCCCCTTAATCTCCTATTCTCAAGATGGAATGGATTCAGTTCCTTGAATCTATCCTCATAGCTGAGCTGCTCCATGCCTCTTATTCGTTTAGTTGCCCTTAGCAATTACTCCAGTTCCCTGATATCTTTGAGAACTGGTGCCCAAAACTGAACTGCATATTCCAGATGAGGTCTTACTAATGATTTGTACAAGGGAAAAATGATATCTCTCTCTCTGGAATCCATACTTCTCTTAATAATAGAAAGGACTTTGCTCACTTTGGAAACAACAGCTTGGCATTGCATGCTATTATTGAGCTTGTCATCTACCAAAACCCCAGATCCTTGTGCACTACGGATTCCCCCAGTTATACTCCTAGTATGTATGATGCATGCATATTCTTAGCCCCCAAGTGCATAACTTTAAATTTATCATCATTAAACCTCATTTTCCACTTAGTTACCCAATTAGACAGTGCATTGAAGTCGGCTAATAAATTGGAGACATCCTGTGAAAACACAGAAATGTTACTTTTAGTCTCAGACCCTATATCATTTAGAAAGATATTAAAAAGTAAGGGTCCCCGCACTGAACCTTGGGGATTATTTTTCTATTGTGATTTTTTTTTTCTCTTTTCTGTGAATTTCATATGTACCTTTGCTGATACTTAAAATTACATTTCCAACTGACATGCCAGGTTTTGCAATCAAATTGTTTGTGTATCCAGATTGTCCACCGCTCCCTTAAATTGCATTGTATTCAGTAGCTAAAAACAAATTGGACAGAGAATGGCCAATTTCTATTAAAATTGGGTAAACCTTTGAACCCAATGCTCTATGATGATTAAAGTGGATCTAACCTCAAGAATGAAAATCTAATATAATGCAACATACTAGTCCTTAGATGTGGTTGCTGCATTGATTTTCTTCTTTTCAGATTTTGTTTCCTTTAATTTAACCTGTGATTCTGCCAGTAGCATGCTTCTTGTTCCAGGGTAATAATGCTCACTAACAATAGTGTATCTATGGTGGCATAGTGTTGGCAACCTAGGATAGATCTACAGAATGACCCCTCTTCTCTTCTTTTTTATTTTTTTTATTTTAAACATTAAATTTTTATTGAAAGATTTTTCAGGAATAAACAGGTACCAAAATAGAACATAAAATCTGAAGTAAACAATACAGTCAGTTGACAATAATATGAGACAATGCAGGTTTGTCGAGAGCAGCTCAAAATGATATATATAGGGTTACAACATAAACTGATATCAGAGTATGTGTCTACATAGTTAACTGCATTGCGGCCGGGGTCCGCACCGCATCCCCCCCGGAGGCGCCCCTTCCGGGAACTAGCTGCACCCCCGAGGAAGGACATGCACGAGACCTTTTAGAAGATCCTAAGCCGCAGAAAAATCGGCCACACAAAATTTTATCAGGTGGGTTGTATAGAGTGGGCCATTGAGTACCGCATTGTTGTAAGGTATAAGCGTTCATGAATACAATTGAGCTGTATGTACAGTAATTAAACAGAAAACATAAAACTATAACTGGGGAGGGGGAAGGGAGGGGGGAGAAGGGGAAAGGACCTCAAGTCAGGTCCTGTATAAGGAGACTGTCTTGCAGTTGCCTAAGTGTAGCTAGAGCCTTAAACATAGAAAAAAAGTGTGGCGTATCAGTCAGTGTTACATGTTAGTTTTGTACCAATCGCACCAGGGTTGCCAGTTATTCTGGAAGGCAGAGCGTCTACCCGAGAGCGTCGCCAACATAAGTTCATAGGTGTAATGGGTAGAAAGGATTCTGATAACCTCTTGGACTTCAGGGGGACGAGGAGCTTTCCAAACTCTGAGAAGGGAAAGCTTGGCTGCTAGAAATAAGTGGGTTACAAACTGCCTAAATGAAGGGGGAATGTCCTCAATTCCTACGTTGAGAAGAGCTAAGGCCGGAGTGGGGGGGATCGCTATACCCGTCACCTGTCTAAAGATCAGGAATACGCCCTTCCAGTAGTCAGCTATCTTACTGCATGACCATAAGGTATGGAATAAGGTTCCACTTTGGGAGCATTCCTTCCAGCAGAGAGGTGATATTGAGGAATTAAATTTGGCGAGACGGTAGGGGGTCAAATACCACCTTTGTGTGGTTTTGTGAGCTAGCTCCCAAAGAGAGGTACTCTTAGTAGCGGCATAAGTGTAATGGATGGCCCGGTCCCATTGATCCTCAGGGATCGAAATTTCAAGATCCCTTTCCCATGCCAACATGGGCTCTGTCTTAACCAAAAGTGATTTGTCGTTAATAGTTTCATAGAACAGGGAAATACCACCTTTTTTCATGCATTGAGCATTAAGATATTGTTTAACCCGCCAGTGGACCACGCAAGGAGGGATAGGCTTTCTGTTAAGATATGATTGTATACGATAGTAGGTAAAATATTCAGAATGAGGTAGACCATAGTCCGTCTGCAATTGAGCAAACGATTTGATTCGGGGGCCATCAAAAAGATCCGAGATCCATTGTAATCCTGAGCTGTGCCACCTGTGTAGGGACAGCTCTGGGATTAGCCAGGTCAACATTGAGATAGGCCTCGCCAATTGAGAGGTTGGGGTGTTGTGCGGGTGTGTGGAGGTCAAAAGTTTCCAGGAGTGTAGTGATGCTACTATGGGGAGTGGGAGCTCTGGCGGGAC
Organism: Lithobates pipiens; assembly: GCF_037356315.1. Taxonomy (NCBI): domain Eukaryota; kingdom Metazoa; phylum Chordata; class Amphibia; order Anura; family Ranidae; genus Lithobates; species Lithobates pipiens. Next base: position 68,568,748 of record NW_027507903.1, read on the forward strand.
TCGCTCTAGAAGAGGAAACGCCAGTGCCAGGTTTAGCAAGCTGCCACTGGGTATGCAGTGACGTTCTATGCCCCCCCAGAGTGAGGTCGGCGCAGTAGCGAACCAATCCCTCATTTGCGTTAAAATAGCTGCTCTGTAGTAGTCTATTAGCACAGGAAGGCCAAGGCCACCAGCTCTTCTAGTTTTACTCAATCTCTTAAAAGCGCTCCTGGCCTTCCTGCCCTCCCAGAGAAATCGTGAGAGTGAAGATTGAAGGTTGTTAAAGAAGGAATTAGGGACTGGTATGGGTACTGTCCGAAAAATATACAGTAGCTGAGGGAGTAATTGCATTTTAAATGCCGCCAGTCGCCCTGACCAGGAGAGAATATGCTTACTAAGAGATAAAAGGCCCGACTTCAATCTATCTGTAAGAGGAGTGTAGTTGGCTTTAAAAAGTTGTTCAGGGGAGGGAGTTAAAGTGATCCCCAGATAAGATATTCCAGAGTCTTTCCAAATATAAGGGTAGCTAGCCTGCAGTAATTTCCTATCATGAAGGGGTAATCCTAGGTCGAGAACGTAGGACTTAGTTGTGTTCACTTTATAGTACGAAACCTTACTAAAATGTTCTAAGGTGTTAGCGACTTGTGCTAGTGAGGTTTTAGGTTTAGTAAGCATAAGGATCACGTCGTCGGCGAATAAGCCTATGACATGTTTGTGGTTGTTTACCTCAAAGCCGCAAATCTTAGGGTCCTGTCTAATGTACGCCACCAGAGGTTCAATAGTTAAATTAAAAATCAAAGGGGACAACGGGCACCCCTGGCGGGTACCGTTCGTAATTTGGAAGGGTTTCGACAACATCCCCGAAGAGTAAACTCTAGCCGAAGGGACGGAGTACAGGGCCAATATAGCCGACAAAATATAACCTGTAAAACCAAATGCTTTTAGTGCCTGCTCCATATACCCCCAGTGAACCCGGTCGAACGCCTTCTCCGCATCCAAAGCAAGGAGCAGAGAAGGCGTTCGCCGGGCCCGCGCCAAATGGATAACATCAATCGAGCGTCTAGTGGCATCCGATGCCTGTCTCCCCATGGTGAAACCTGACTGGTCAGCATGAACAAGATTAGGTAGTATTGGCATCAGGCGGAGGGCAAGCATTTTGGCATATACCTTTAAGTCATTGTTGAGCAGGGATATAGGTCTAAAGTTTTGAGGTATCTCTGGGGGTTTGCCCGGTTTGGGAATCGTAACAATAACAGCTTCTAACATTTCATGCGGAAAGAGAGCAGAGGCAGCGGCATTCTCAAATACCCTGAGAAGATGTTGGCCCAGGATCATTTTGAAAGACTTATAATAGTCCCCAGTTAGCCCGTCAGGACCCGGTGATTTATTGAGTGGAAGGGTGTCTATGGCCCTGTATAACTCATCAATCGAAAAAGGCTTATTGAGGTTCTCTACCTGATTATCAGAGAGCTTGGGAAGCTTCATCAAGTCGAGAAAGTTCAATATGTCTTCCTTAGTCGGTTGTGGAGTGGAGTTGTCTAAATGTAAATTGTACAGGGAATTATAGTACTCACTAAAAGAGTCGGCGATCTGCTGTGGATCGTATGTCTTTGAGTGGGTTTTGGTGTTCAATAAGTAAGGAATTTTGGATTTAAACCTCTGGCCCTGAAGTCTACGAGCCAAGGCCTTACCGGCCTTGTTGCCTGATGAGTAGAAGGATAATTTAAGCTTTTTCTCAACCTGTTCAAATTTATGGAGTAGTAATAATCTAAGTTCATGTCGCAAAGTGCTCAAGGAAGAATGGAGGGCCGGGGTGAGGTTGGACTTATGCAAACTTTCTAGAGTGGTAATTTTGCTCAGGAGGTCATCTATCTGCCTCTGCCTCTGTCTCCGTAGCCGCGCTCCCTGTTGAATAAAAATACCACGGATAAACGCCTTAGGCCGCGTACACACGCGCGGACTGTTCGCCCAACTTTGTCCGCTGAACAGTGTTTGGGCGGACAGTCCGCTCGTGTGTGGGCTTTCAGCGGACAGTTTCAGCGGACAGTTTGACGAACAAGGTTTTACGGAATTTCCGAAAAACTGTCCGCTGAAACCTTGTTTCAGCGAACAGTCCGCCCGTGTGTAGGCTTGTTCGTCAAACTAAGTTCCGCGCATGCTCAGAAAGGATTTACACGCCGAAAGTTATAATGCAGTGTATAGGACGTCGTATTTTTCGTCCCGTCGTACGTGCCGTTCACGTCATCGCGCACGGTTTCAGCAAACTGTTCGTTCGTCGTGTGTGGCCATGTCCGTCCATGCTAATTTTGAGCGGACTGTTTGCCGAAACTGTTGGACGGACAAAGTTGGGCGAACAGTCCGCGCGTGTGTACGCGGCCTTATGCGCATTCCATGTTGTAGCAGGAGTGACCTCGGGGGTAGCGTTGAATCGAAAAAACTCGGACAGGTGGTCCTCAAGAATACGTTTAGTGGGGGTGTCATGGATTACTCTGGAGTTGGCGCGCCATAGATAGGCGGCGGTAGGGGGGCTGCTATCTGCGATGGTGACCAGCACGGAAGCGTGGTCTGACCAGGTAATAGTGTTGATTTTAGAATGTGTGATTTTTTGGAGGAGCCACCTGTCCGAGAGAAAGAGATCAATCCTGCTATATGAGCGATGCCTATGAGAGTAAAATGAGTAGTCTCTCTCACCGGCATGTCTACACCGCCAAACATCAAAAATATCATTCTTACGAAGAAAGTTACCCAGAGCTTGAGATCCTCTAATGGAAGTACATGTTGAGTCAATGGTTGGATCGTGCACAACATTAAAATCTCTGCAGATCAACAAAGCTCCCTGCTTAATTTTACAAATTTTGATCATAAGTTTGTTCAAAAAGCGAATCTGATGTACATTGGGAACATAGGTATTCACCAGCGTGTAACGCACATTATTGACATCACAAACAAGAATTACAAAACGACCGTTCGGGTCTATCAATTCCTGATGTAGTTGAAAAGTGACGGTATCTTTGATCGCTATCATGGTTCCACATTTCTTCTTGTGGGCGTTAGAGTAAAAGTAGTGTTGAAAACCCTTAATCGAACACCTTGGGGGGGAGACCTTGCAGAAATGTGTCTCTTGGACGCACAGTATGTCACATTTCGAAGATTCAGACTCCTTCCACAAGGAGAATCTTTTTGCCGGGTGATTTAGCCCATGAGCATTAATAGATAAGATGTTTAGAGGCATTGGAACTCAAAGATTGAAAGCTGAATCGAGGTGTATATTTGTACTCACATAACAGTGTGACTTGGTGCTGTCGTGGCAAGCAGGGAGATAGGCGCATTAGGTGGAGCGACTTTTTCAAGTTATCAACAAGTATGAGGCTCGTAGAAGGTTCAAGGTGGATGGCAGCTGGTTCTTGATATAGCATGGCAATCTCCTGGGAAAAAAATAAAACAGGGGGAAGAAAACTGGAACAGAAACATAAAGTGAATAAAAGGAGGGTCATCATAACCCGTGTGCAGATCTTATCTGCTCAAGTAAATGGGGTCTGCAATGACCAACAAAGCACGGCTCCATCAAGCGGGCCCCAATAGGGACAATCGGAAAAAATACCACAGTCGGCATGTAGCATCAAAGTAGGTAGTGGAAAACAAAAGTGAGGGAAGTCATTCAATCAGCAGATGAGCGACTCTTAGGGCTGTGTACATCAGGAGGGGAGGAGGAATCGTCAGGAAGAATCTTCCATTTTCTGAGTAGTTGGAGACCTTTATCCGGTGTGGAAACCACGTAGTTGGACCCATCTCTGTGTATAACCAGTTTGGTGGGGAATCCCCATTTGTAGTTGATATCATGGTTTCGTAGTACTTTGGTAATGTTGTTCAGGTTCTTGCGCAACATTAAAGTGTGCTGTGAAAGGTCAGCATAAAATTGCAGGTTAGAGAATTCTGTATTGCGGTGGTCTCCTCGCCTGGTCATTTGCATCAGGCGATCCTTAGTTTGGAAAAAATGCATCCGGAACAATACATCTCTAGGGATATTTTCTGGAATAAAGGACGGTTTAGGGATCCGGTGAATCCTATCTATGGACATCTCAATTTGTGAGAGATCCGGCATGAGAGTGGATAGAAGCTTAGTAACATAGGAGCGGAGCTCCGCCGGGGTCACAGATTCAGGGATCCCCCTCAGCTTCACATTATTCCTCCTGGCCCTGTCTTCCAGGTCTGCTAATTTGGCTTTGATCCACTGTTGGTCCTCATCGACCGAATCGTGGGAGTCAATCAGGTCGTTGATGGTAGTGGCATATTCCCCCATCTTATTTTCGATATGGCTCACCCTTTCCCCCACCTCTTTAAGCTCAGTCCCAAAGCTGCGCATGCAGGACATCATGTCTGTGTGTATGGTGCTGCATAGTGAGACAAGCATGTCTTTAAGGGTAGTGTCCAACACTGGCTGGTTAGTGGTGGGGAACGAAGTGATGGAATCATGCAATTCCCTCGTGTCTGCTTGTGAGTCAGTGGGGGATCTCACCTCGGCCTGGAACGGCGTTTCCGAGCACTCCCTTCTGCTTCTGGCCTTAGCTGGGCTCCTACTCAACGGGGTGGACGCCCGCGAGTCGTCCGGGGAGAGTTCGCCGCTAGCGTGGCTCGGTACCTCTCGATGATCCCAGGGTTTATGCGGGAGAAGCAGAGTGGAGGCCGCATCGGCGCCATCTTTAGCATGCTGTCTGGGCGGCTGGGCGAAGTACGCCGTCAGCTTTCTGGGCTTCTTCTCCGTTCTTTTGCGATGGGTCATGTTGGCGAGAGGTGCCCAAGTTAGATCGCCTAAGTGGGGCTGGAAAAGGAAGCCGCTGTGGTCCGTGACCCGCTAGTTTCGCCCGCTGTGCGTCGGAGCTCCGGTGCTAAGCTGCCATCTTGGCTCCGGTCAAGCCACGCCCCCCCCCCTCTTCTCTTCTTTATAACATAGGGGTGGTGATTTGTGGTACAGCGAGATAGCTAGGAGTAATGTAAAGGATAAAGCCGGGTACACACAATCGGACTTTCCGGCAGACAATCCGATCATGTGTGGGCAAGTCTGTTCGTTAGGAAGTCCGTCGGGAAGACTGTCTGACCTTTTCTGCCGGAAAGTCCGTTCGTGTGTACGCGGCATTCGAGTTCAGCACAGTTACAAGGTTACGCTCACACTTATGCATTTTGCAGTGTTTTCAGTTTTGCAGAAACAGTCCACTTAATATGATTTCCTATAAGTCACGTTCACATATGTGCGTTTGCAGCTGGTGCGTTTTTTGGAAAGATCAGGGACTTTTCTTCATCTATTCGTTATCAAACAGATACACCAAAACAATTTCAATAGGATTAATAGGAACCAAATAAGAGACATACATTGTTTACATACAGTCATTGTCTGTTTTTTTGCACTCTTTTGATTGGTGGGTTGCACAGCCCAAGTATAGCTTTGTATATAAGGCAACAGTATAATGTTTACAGTAGTATTTTCTGACATACACATAAAAATAATTGGCGCCTATGCAAAAAAATAAACAATAATCCCTATGTTCTTGGGTTACACACAAACTCTTGAAGTAGAACTATAGGCAAAATGCTTTTTTTTCATTTTGGATAGAACAAGGCTGGGTTAAAACCCCTGTCACATTTTTTTTTTCACCATCTGTGTCCCATTGCAGAGATTTCACTTCACTTCCTGTCCCATAGCCAGACAGAAAGTGAGGGTAAATCCCTGCAAATGAAGGGAATTCCCAGGTCACCAGAACTAGTGTTCCTCATTGAAGGATTCCACCTCTATTACTTTTCTAGGGACCAACTAAAATGTGGGATTTTCTTTTACTTTCACTTTCAATATTAGTAAGTAGGACAAATTGAAAGGGTGAATCTCCTTACTGGGGGCACAGACAGCAATAACGATTTAGAGGTATTCTAATCCCTCTCATCTCTATCTAAAACAAATGAAAAAAGTTTTGCCTTTAGTTATACTTTAATATGGACCAAAGTGGGGGGGTATGGTCTGGACATGGCTGCGTGAGCACGTTTGCTGGAGAGCTCTACATGGACTAGGCACTGTAACGCCCAGTCCAGCCACTACAGACAGACGTAATTCATTCCTGGGGACCAGAGATCTGCCCTAACTACCTCCGTCAACACTCATCCTATTCCCCGACTCCCGGAGCCTCCAAGATGGCGCTGCCATGGGTCGGACCGCCGAGCACCTCCGATGGCCCTAAGAAGCCATCCACATGAGTGACTGAGACAGGTGAGCCCCTCTCTCTTGCATCCCACCCAACATCTCCCATCCTGTCACCGAAGCTGCCGGGTGCAGACTCCCCCACAGGCTCCACTATCCCCCGGGTTTCAGGGGCACAGCATAAGGGGGATATCAGGGACTTGCTGGCAGAGCTGCCCTTGCGGCAAGATATCCAGGCAATGACTGCATCCATAGTCTCTGCTCTGTCTAGATACATGACATCAAGCAGCAGATGGACAGAGTGGAGGAGTGGGTAGCTACCTTGGAGTCCTCCAAGTCTACAGTTGACACCCGGATAGAGGGTGTATCGCCATCACCTCATAGACATTCCGCTTAAAGTTTATGATGGGGAAAATAGAAACAGAAAAAACAACCTCTATCTATGGAGTACACCAGAGACAACTATGGGGGTCGACCTGCGTGCAACAGTGACGGCCATCCTTAACCAGTTTCTAGGCAAGGGACCTACAGCAGAACTTAACCTGGACCAGGGCCATCGGTTGCAAGGCCTTTGGCCTACCCCTTCAGCAGCAGCTTCCTCCCGTCCACCTAGGGAAGTTCTGTGCAGGGTGCACTTCTATGGAATTAAGGAAGAGATTCTATATAAAGCATGGATCCAAGGGCTTATTGACTTTAATGGCGCAATTGTGTGGGTCTATCCGGACATCTCTCGACAGACCCGTATAATGTGGGGCATACTACGCTCCCCTGACCAGCTTCAACCACTGTTTCAATTCCTTGATAGGCCAGCGGTTCACATACCTGATTGGCTGGAATCCCTTCTATGGTTTGATCCTCCTGGTCCACCTTCTCCAAGACAGCATAGGATCTGCAGGGCACCATCCCATGCGTCCAGCAATGAACCACCCAGATGCACCCGAGCCACCTTGGAAGACTGAGATACTGAGGGTACCCCATTGCTATGTTCCTTGGCGGTCTTCTCACCAGTTTATGGCTGCAGTTCAATGTGCAGTGATCATGTCTCCATCTAGAACCTGATCTCACTACAGGGTTATTGTGTTATATTTTTGTTTTTGTTTTTTGTTTTTTTTCTCCATGTAATTTCTGGGTTCTGGATCCACCCTTCCATACATACACCACCATTTAGGCTGGTGGTTCCACAGGAACAAACACAACAGAACAACCATTACATACCCATAAACAATTGCAACAAATACCCGGGGCTCCTGCTGCCTCACCTATGCCTTGTGTTGATTGCCCATGTTCAATGTTCATGCCTTATTGCCTATCACTGTTTGTCCACGGATGGCTTTCCCGCCTCGGAGACCAGCCATTTCCTCACTCCTCTTTGCCAGGTGTGACCGGAGAATGTGTCCTGGTCACTGGAGTCCCCTAATGTTTTATGGCGTGGCTGGGGCATGGAACTCAGAGAGCCGACTCCTTAATCATGAAAAAAATAAATCTCCTGAAAAAAAAATATATAACAAGTGATAATATAATTTTTTTTTTCATTTACCCTTTCATACATTTGGCTTTACAGGAATAGTATATATTCCGTTGTCAAGTATCCTTTGCATCCACCTTGTTAATATTTACCAATTCCCACCCACTTTCATCCATTTTTCTTTTTTCCAAAAAAAAAATTTTTTTTTTATATTTTATTATTATTTTTATATATTTTTTTAATTTTATTTTTACTTTTATTTTATTAAATTTTTTTTATTTTTTTTTTTTTATATTTATATCTATTTTTATTTTCACATCCATCATTTTCATTTTTATTTCTTTTTCATTCTTATATTTTTTATTTTTATTTTTAGTTTCTTTTTTTCCATCTTTTTTCATTTGTTTCATTATTATCATTTTTCACTTTAGTTTCATTACTAACTCCTTTTACTTCACCACACATATATAAATACACATATATACATGTCCATACATATATCTTGCACTACTCTTTCTCCCACTCACTCCTCTTCTTCTTGTTTCCATTGTATTTAGCTCTGTGTCCTCACATTAATATGGTCCCCCTGCATTGGTCCGTGCCTTATTAGTTCCTATGCCTGTATATTGGTTCCAGCATCTGTGCCCCCTTTCCCTCCCCTGTGTGCTATTTATATCCCTGCCCTGATTCCAAGCGCCCAGCTTGATAAAGCAGCCATCCTGTCATACACGGTCTTGCCAGCTCAGGAAACGCGTCGCATCCCCTGTGACATCATCTCCCGTCGCCCGGAGTTTCTCGTGCGTTCCACGCCTCGGACTAACGCTCACTGCTCTACATCGGTCGGCTCTCCACATCTAATACAGCCCCCAGGAGCGGACACACGCTGACAAGACTCCCCCAGCGCAAGGGATACAGATGACACATCGAGGGTCTCCCTCTGGTTTGGAATCTTTACATTGCCTGTTAATGTACCACTTAATGTGAGTGTTTTTAACCACCTGTGCATTAAATAAGAAGTTTACAGTCCACACTCAGAGGTGCCTCTCTCTCTTATCTTAAAAATAAAACAGAAATTGGCATGGTACCAGTGTACTATTAGGGATGAGCTTCAAGTTTGAGTCAAACTCATGTTTGACTCGAACATTGCCTGTTCGCCTGTTCACCGAACAGCGATCAATTTGAGGTATTCGCGCCAAATTCGGAACACCCTGTACAAGTCTATGGGAGAAATCTCAAGTGCTAATTTTAAAGGCTTATATGCAAGTTATTGTCATAAAAAGTGTTTGGGGACCTGGGTCCTGCCCCAGGGGACATCTATCAATGCAAAAAAAAGTTTTAAAAACGGTTGCTTTTTCGGGAGCAGTGATTTTAATAATGCTTAAAGTGAAACAACAAAAGTGTAATATTCCTTTAAATTTCGTACCTGGGAGATGTGTATAGTATGCCTGTAAAGGGGCGCATGTTTCCCGTGCTTAGAACTGTCCCTGCACAAAGTGTCATTTCTGCAGGAAAATAAGTAATTTAAAATCACTTGTGACTATAATGAATTGTCGGCTCCCCGTAATACAGAGAACAGTCATTGAAAGTCATTGATAAAAAAAGCATGAGATTCCCCCAAATTCAATTACCAGGCCCTTCAGGTCTGGTATAACCCTGCATCAAATTAAAAAAATATATATGTGGGGTTCCCCCTAAATATCCTGAAGGGTCTGGTATGGATTTTAAGGGGAACTCCACGCCAAATTAAAAAAAATGATTTGGGGTTCTCCCCAATTATCCATATTTTAAGGGGAACTCCATGGCAAATGTAAAAAATGGTAAGGGGGTACAAAAGTACCCCTACCATTTCACAAAGTGTAAAAAATAGTTAAAAAAGACACACACACTGTTGCAAAAGTCCTTTATTAAAAATAAAAAAAATAAAAAAAAGATTCCAGCGGTGGCAATCCACTCTTGCTATCCAGCGATGGATGGATGACCACGCCCCATCTGATGTAACGGAAACCTGCGTTACATCAGAAGGGAGTGGGGTCACCCATACCTCACTGGGGAAGCCTGGCTTTCCCCTTGCGTCAGAGGGGGCAGGATAAGGTGACGAGTGGCCCCACCTCCTCAGATAAGAAGTGTTAGGCTGCGGGATTCCCGCAGTGTCTCTGGTGGAGACAGAGGATGGATGTGCTGCACTGGAGGGAGAGATCACCCATCGCTGGACCCCGGAGAGATGATCATCCGTCGCTGGATAGCAAGGGTGGATTACCACCACGGTGTGTGTGTGTCTTTTTTAACTATTTTTTACACTTTGTGAAATGGTAGGGGTACTTTTGTACCCCCTTACCATTTCAAACAGGGGAGGCCGGGATCTGGGGGTCCCCTTGTTAAAGGGGGCTTCCAGATTCTGATAAGCCCCCTGCCCGCAGACCCCCACAACCATCGGCCAGGGTTGTGGGGATGAGGCCCTTGTTCTCATCAACATGGGGACAAGGTGCTTTGGGGGGCACCAAAGAATCCTCCCAATGTTGAGGACATGGGGCCTGGTACAGTTCAGGAGGGGGGGCACTCTCTCGCCCCCCCTCTTTTCCTGCGGCCTGCCAGGTTGCGTGCTCGGATAAAGGGTCTGGTATGGATTTTTAGGGGGAACTATATGCCATTTTTTTTTATTTGGCGTGGAGTTCCTCTTAAAATCCATACCAGACCCTTAAGATATTTAGGGGGAACCCCACATCATTTAAAAAAAAAATTGACACGGGGTTCCCATTAATATCCATACCAGACCTGAACCATATCCATACCAGACCTGAAGGGCCTGGTAATTAAATTGAACCCCACATTTTTTTTTTTTTAATCAATAACTTTCAATGAGTGTTCTCTGTATTACGGGGAGCTGACAATTCATTATAGCCGCGAGTGATTTTAAATGACTTTTTTTCCTGAAGAAATGACACTTTGTGCAGGGACAGTTCTAAGAACGGGAAACATGCGACCCCTTCACAGGCATACTATACACACCCCCCAGGTACAAAATTTTAAGGAATATTACACTTTTATTGTTTCACTTTAAGCAATATTAAAATCACTGCTTCCGAAAAAACTGCAGTTTTTTAAACTTTTTTTTGCATTGATACATGTCCCCTGGGGCAGGACCCAGGTCCCCAAACACTTTTTAGGTCTGATTTCTTTGACATATCGAACGGGACACGGCAGGACTCACCCTAGATATTTATATTGACCTTGGAACCCTCTGCACAGTCCGTGATGATCTTAACATCACCGTTTACCGTAAATCCTCAGGGGGCCATAAATGTTAATTTCTTTTATATTTTATATGTTAATAGTTTGTTTTTTCCTATATTTTAGTTTTTATATAGACTTTTATGTCCAATACATGCTCCTCTAAGCCAGCCACTATCTAGAGATATCCTCTCTTATCTGTCCCACCCAGGTCCTCAACACCTTTTGTTGAGGTTATTGCAGCGGATGGGCAGGCTTAGTGATGCTTAGTGATGCCACTGGCATGCCCCACTTTGTCAGACCTATATAGCCACACTAAAGTTGGCCGACGGTACTGCCTGAGGAAGGAGCATGCATGCTCCAAATGCCTACATTACCTTGTAACCACCCATTAGCAACCACCTGACATAGTGACGTCCGGCTGACAATCTCTCTCTGCGCCATCCACATCAAGCCTGGGACACCGGAAACCACCGGCACTGCCGAGCTCAACAGGACCACGCTGCACCAAGCCACCCTGGACTCCTGTGACATCTTTGGTCACTACCTAACGATATGGCCACAAACAACTGCAATCTAGTGCAACTATTTGTGAATAAAGTGTGCTTTTAACAAGAAATCATGTTGATGCTGCAAAGACTATCTTTACCGAAGGTCCCAGGGGGGCCTTGCTCTTCTGGATAGTCGGACATATTATAGGGCCGCACATCTCAACAGGATTGTTGACTGGCATTGCCGTGGGGAGGCCAAGCTCTGGGTCTCCATGGAATTGGAAGACGCTCAAGGTACGGCTCTGAGTTGGCCTTGGATATCACCCCCCATGCCTAGAGAGCTGTGCGTACATCCTACCTTGGGCAGTACTTTACAGGTTGCTCTGGAAACTTTTAGAAACTCTTCAATTTCTCCACGTCCCTCACCCATGATTCCCATCTCAAGTAATCACATCCTCACATCCACAGGGACCTTAATTTCCTCTGACCTAGCCCATCTTATTGACCCTCCTCTGGACTTTTGGGGTGGCCTTTAACTGTGTTTTTTTCTCCGACGTTGCTCCCGTACCCCAGGTATCTTATGCTCACTTACTTGTTTTGAATAACTATGTCACAGAAGGGAACCGGTACATCATTCCCTCTCTTTGCTATATTCCTCCCTGATTCACCCTGGAGAAGAACATGTCTCTCCATTTCTCACTAAATGGGAAACCGATCTGGCTCTGAGTTTTACTCCTGCTCGAAGACTAAAGATTCTCCATTTTGCTCAAAAGTCGTCCATTGCCACATGGATACAGGAGACTAGTTCAGAGATCCTTACTCGATGGTACAGGGTTCCCACTCAACTTCACTGTATGTTCCCCCAGGTCCCAGACTCCTGTTAGCACTATGGCGCGGTGGGTGGGACTATGCTTCACATTTTTTGAGAATGTCCCAAAATTCAACAATTTTGGCAAGATGTCACTGCTATCATTAAACAACTTATAGCTGTCGATCTGCATGCTAACCTAGTGGCCTGTCTATTGCATTTGACGAAATGACCTATTAAAATATACAAATCTTCTCTCACAATGCAACTCCTAAACACAGCAAAAGGCCCGCATTCCACTTCGCTGGAGAGATGCTGACCCCCCTCCGAAGGCTCTGTGGTTTGCTAAAGTCAACAGCATACGAGACATGGAAGAACTTACAGCCACATGGAAGAGTTGTATACGGAAACATGGAGGCCGTAGATTTATTTTGTGTATACCTCAATGAGCTCTCCACCGCCCAGTGAACTTTCACATGCCTTGCCTTAGCCAGGGAGAGGGATGACCAGGTGACTCTTCCACCTTCTCTTCCCCCCTACTTTCCCAACCCCCCCTTCACTCCCTGTTGGTCCTCTTCCCTGTTTCTTTTTCCTTTGCGTCCCTTCACTGGTTCTGTTCGCTTTCCCTGCTTTCTTTCTCTTTCTTGCCTGTACCTCCTAACTACATGATACTAGATGTGTGGAACCTTTTTGACCACTCATGGTCTTCCACTTACCAACACGCATGACCTGACCATGTGTACCATTTCTTGTTTCATTGCCAGTATTTTGATGTTTACTCTGACTTCTGGGTGAGCAGTATTATATATGCTACAGTCGTGGTATTGGATTAGCATTAGCATGAATACTTCCTCTGGGATCGTTGTTTTTTTTTTGTCAGCCGTCCATTTATTGAAGTTTCTATTGTCAATGTAGTAAGCTGCATATTTCTATTGTTTATGTTTTTCTATGACTCTTTTATACTAATAAAAGAATAAAAAAAAAATGTGGACCAAAGTGTAAGTAGTTCCCTTTTATGGTTATACTTAAACAGGTGTATTCTATTAAACAGAAAATTGGTGATGTCAAGCAGGCCCATTATAAATATTCATGTACGATGTCTAGCATTGCTATTCAGTGATCTCACATAAGTAAATTTAAGTACATTCTCATGCACACAAACGTATTTCTATACATTTCACTGGGTGTTTTCCTATGCCCAGTTAAAAACCATGCTAATGATTAGCATATGTTTTCACTACAATTCAACAGCCACACAACACCTATTGTGTAAAAGACACAAGAAACGGATATCAAAACATTAGAAACAATTCATCCAGTTCCGCAAACGGCTTAATACGACTGTTCAGGACATTTTTTCATGCACACTGAATGAGACTAAGCTGGAACGGCCACATTAACCGGCTGCAAAGCTTGATGAATAACCCAAGCTATCTCATTTAAACACACATTAACTTTGGTTAAATTATGCTAAGTAGCCTTACACTGCTTAGCAAATGTGGCCCTTTGTGTTTTCCATGAGAAAGGTTAAACTGTTCATTCAAGTTCAAAGTCTCAGCTTTAAGGAAAAAAGGCTTTGGACCATGATCAAATTGCACCCACACAAGAGTAGCGGATAGAGGCTAAGCTCCCTTTACTGAAAATAGTGCTCACTTGAAAAAAGTCAACATAAATTTTACATTTTCACTACTGACTTTTAAGTTTCCAAGACTTGTATAAACCATGCAAATTATGGTAGACTTCCAGAATACTTTAGCACAGTAGACACATTTGCCAAATCCTTTTTGCATTTTTTTTTCACATATGAGATAGACGTCTGAAAGCTATTTTGTTTCCTTGTGTTAGGAAAGGACAGACTGGTTATCTCCAGACTTGAGGGATGAATATTTGCTTTTCAAGACAAATTCAGATATCACAGAGGGACTGACAAGGGGATGATACACAATACAGATACAGAGGCTTTAGCCATAGCAAAATACAATACAGCAACGAGCTTCAATGGAAGTGTTTGAACTTTCCTTTCATAAGACAGTGATTGTCAGAAGTTGGCAAACCCTGATGTTCAGTGTCTAAAGAATCACTGAGCAGCCATTTTAAACTCACTAACAGAATAATTTATATTGATTTCCTTTTTGTCATTCCCCAAACAATTATTACCAAGGGAATTGATTTGTGTTGATTAGATTTTTATTCCCCTTAAATTCGCCATCATGAATTTTAATGATGTGGATAGATGACCTTTTCCAATGTTCTGATTTTCAACTGGCTTATGGGTTCTGTGTCGTCCTCACAGTTTGCTGAAATCGTAAACTCTGGAGAACAGAATTTGCCAAGAAATCAATCTACAATATACTAAAAGGTCAGATCTACCCTGTATAATAACACGTTTCATCACGTAGCTATATTAAGGTTGCCCTATCATATTTAATAAAACTAGGTAATCACCAGATTTGTACAGGCATTGGCATTAGCACTGAACTCAAGTCATGGGTTAATATAATATCTATTGAAAGTGCCTGAGAAAGAGGCAGGAATAAAATGGAAATGTGATTTCAACTTTATTAGCTCAATTTTAATGGAAAACAATCTGAATGAAAATATCCTTCATTCTCTCCATGAGACTTTGAGACCGCTGAGAGAATAGTGTGCCAATAAATTATATCAATGATGCATGAAACATATCTAAAAACGTATAAAGTAACACTTCATTGCCTGAGTACCACTTGGTGTATATCTATGCCTAGATATTTATTTCAATGGATATTACCCATTCCTGTTGTGATATTTCATCACTTCTGTATCAGGAAGAAAAGAAATTGAAGGTACTGTATGTTTTCTTTTTTATGCATGGCCGATGGGTTTATATGCCGCATCCAATCGGATACCAAAATATTAACCTAAACTATGCAGCTTTAGCTAACTACAGTCAATCCATGTGTAGTTTATAGTTGTCTATAATCATTTATACTTAGTGTACAGAATGTACTTTACATTGTAAAATCAGGTAACACCTATAGGAGTGGTTATTTGAAGGACTGATTTCAATTTAGTAATTCTATGTGTGCTGAAAACTAGACATGTGCGGTTTGTTTCATACGAATCGAAAATTTGTACGAATTTCTGAAAATTCATACATTCGGAGATATACAGATTTCTATGCTTCTGAATTGTATACGAAATTTAGTTGACGAATTTCAGATCCAAATTCCATTACAACGGAAACGTGACTGGTGTTTTGTTGACCAATCAGAGATTTTCTTCTGCTGCTGAGTGAGGGTTGGGAAAATTACCTTTTTTAATATGGGAGTGGGAGACTGGTACTGGTAGTCGATGGGAAATTCAGAATCGGACAAAATAAGAATGTTTATTAATATTGTTTTATTATTGTCATAATAATTACGATTATTTGTTATGATGAAGTTAAAAACCCAGGAAGTCAGCACAGCACAGGGATGGTGGGAGCCCCTCATAATATGCACAGCAGGGGTACAGCCCCAGGAGGAAGTCAGCACAGCATAGGGATGGTGGGAGCCTCTCATAATGAGTCGACGACTGTCATATTGAGAAAAGTATTTTTTGCTTTTTAAATTCATCATAAAGAACATTCGTAATTGTTATGAAACGTTAACGAAAATTCGTATTCGTACGAATCCAAATTGAATTTCAGACACAAATTACGTAATACAAATTAACGGCTAATACAAAACGGAACAGAACAAAATTAAACAAATTTATTGATGGCGCACATGTCTACTGAAAACATTTAAACCAACTCCCCATTCCCTGAAGTGGAATTGAAAATAGAAATTTGTCTCAATTCACAATGTTTTAGCACTTAAAGTGCAGTTCCACTCAAAAGTGGAACTTCTGCTTATCTGTCTCTGTTATTGACAGGTCCCCTTTCCCACTTCCTGAGACGGCACCGTGGCGCTGTCCCTCGGAAGTTTGGCACACCTCTCCTTTCTCTGCAAATTGACTGGCGTGCTGACATCGCTGGAACCCTGGACAGTTAAGTGTTCTAATAGTAAAAGTCAGCAGCTACAGTATTTACAAAATATGATTAATAGTGCACTAAAACCCATCTTAATAATAATAATACACAGTGCATAATACTGAAACACTAGTAAAGTAATGTCCATAAGCATATGAGTGCTGAAAAACTTGAAATGATATTACATAAAATATAAATATAATGATAATCCTTGCTCTGTGAACATAGGTGATAAAAAAATTATATATAAAGTAAAGTGAAGAAAAATTGCAGATGAAAAAGTCACCACCATTCTCAGTGTTAATTCCCTCCTCACCCTCCGAAAATAAAAGTCCCTTGGGCCAGATATCCCTTTCAAACAGGGATCCTCACTAGCATCAGCTTATATGTTTTCCGTGTCTACATAGTGATTCAGAGATTTGTCTGTGATTCTTCAAAGATGATAGGTTCTTCCAAATTAAATTCAATCTTAACAAAGATAAAAGAACATCATCGCGCAAGATTACAGTACATTAATTTCTGCTTAGTATAGAATACTCACTCACATTTTACTTGATAATAAACGTATATTGAAAAATCAGTATTGCAAGCAGCTCTCCTCATCACTGCATAATGACACCGGAAGTGACATCTCCGCTTCCTGACGAGTTGCATCACAGGTCACATGACTTTCTCAAGGGGAAGGGTCACCACACTGAGGTGGTGGTGACTTTTTTATCTGCAATTTTTCTTCATTTCACTTTGTATATCATTTTTTATCACCTATGTTCACAGAGGAAGGATCATCATTATATTTATATTTTTTGTTATATAATTTCAAGTTTTTCAGCAATCATATGCTTATGGACATTACTTTACTAGTGTTTGTAGTATTATGCACTTTGTATTATTATTATTAAGCTGGGTTTTAGCTCTCTATTAATCGTATTTAACATTTATGTATGTGGTGTCAGAGCACATTTGCATAGTTGCAGCTGAATTCACTATTTAATTAGGTCCTTAATTTATCCGTATTAGTGCTTAAAGCGGAGGTCCAGCTAAAAATTTTTTTTTTTAAAGTCAGCAGCTACAAACACTGTAGCTGCTGACTTATAATAAGCACACTTACCTGCCCGGGGTGCCCACGATGTCACCTGCCCAAGGCTGATCCACCCATCGAATCGGGTCCCAGTGCTACCATTTGAACTAAGGGAAACAGGCAATGGAGCCTTGCAACTTCACTGCTCATTTTTTACTGCTCATGCGTGAGTCGCGCAGCCCTTTGTGAATGGCCGGCTGTGTTCTGGGAATTTATATTGTTATTATTCATATTATCACATTTAGAGCCTGCCTCACTGGCTTAGGCCTTGTTTTGATTAATCGAGTAATTTCTGGACAGCGCTGTTTTCCAAAGGTTTTTAGGTTATATAGAGATACAAAATAATAGCAGCAGTCCTACACTTTCATAGTGGTTATAATTTGGGTTTATCATATGCACTCAATTGTATTTTTAATTGACACGTAGCACATTTAGCATTATGGATATTTTTGAATATAGAGCATCTAAAGTAGTCAATACTGACGGGGTATTTGAAATGTACAAAGAAAATGATGGAGATCTGAGTGGGTTGTTCATGAGATTAAAAAATCTGACCATCTCAGAGATCCATACACAATGGGATGTGGCCTTCCTGGAGACCTATGTTAAATGAATGCGGGGGTCAAGTTCCTACAATTTCTAGTCGCCCGAAAAAAGAGTAAACTTTTAAGATTGGATGGAGAAATTAAGGCTCTCAGGGATACGTTACTCCTACATAAAGACAAGGATGAATATAAAGATAGATCAAATAATCTTTTAAAGGTTTTAGATAAGGAACAAAAGGAACAAAAAGCCAAAAAAAGAAAGAAATATAATAGGGATTATGCTGATTATCAAGCTACAATAGTTTTTGAATGGCAGAAGAAACTATTGGGAGAGCAATCCACAAAAACAGACCCTAGGATGGATGCTATTACCCAAGGAGATGAATCCCATGAGGAGGGTGCTATGCACATTCAGCACCTACCCACTGGGGACCAACCCCCAAGAACCCCTAAAAAAACACATAACAAATCAGGAAAAAGGGGGAAGAATGTAACATATCAGTCACCTAGGAGGCCCCTGGGGATAGGGAGAGCTGGGCAGCCTATGGGGAATTCAGGTTGGAACCAACCATATCCACAAGGAAACATGGGCGGCAGCGGCCGGGGGTATGGTCAACACTATGAGGGTATGCAACCACCGTATCCTAGGAGAAATCCCTCTTCTAATAGGGGACCTGTCAGGGGGTATTATGATAATTATGTGCATAATATGCCCATTTATCAGGGCCCCCAGTATGATAATAGACCCTATTATAATAGGGAAAGTGAGGAGAATGACTACGATTATAGTGTGGATACACACAATCGTTTTTTTCCTTTAAGGGATAGAGTTGGTTCTTCTAATGGGGGATACAACGAATTTGAATTTGATGGTCGTGCAAGGGAGCCATTTAGGGACCCCAATGGGAGGTCCAATGTCGGGGACCAGTCACAACAAAATTGGGGTTTTCCCAAGGGTGCTCAAGGAGTAAAAAGGCCGGTAGAAAACAAAGAGGAAGCAGAGGGGGGAGGAGAGCACAGTCAAAAAAGATCAAGGAAGTAAAGGGAGAGGGAATTTTCAATCTTAGTACCCAAACACTTACCAAATCAGAAACTGCTTTACTCAATAAAGGTTTGAAATTTGCACCACCAAAGAAACTTGATTTCAGACCTATATGGACATCCATAAATTTGTCCGTAAGGTGAATATTAAGAGGCATTTTGCAACCCTGCCGACCAAACAGTACGAAGTGGCATCCCAGGAGGTTTTACATTCGGGACTTTCGAACGCCTCGACATTTAATCCCCCAGGGACGATGGCACCCTCATTAAAAGTTTTTAAGGATGTATTATTAAAGAATTTAGAACAGGTTAAGATCGTCAACCATAAGATGGATAAAAGTACGGAAGAAGGTCTAGACTCACGTTGTAATAATAAAAATCTGGTCATCCGCCCTGCGGATAAGGGGGGTGGCATAGTAGTCTTGGACCGGCTAGATTACATTAAAGAAATGCATAATATAGTTGATGACGGCGATACGTATATCATATTGCCAGGTAATCCCGTTATCCAATATAAAAAGACCTTGCAGTCTCTGGTCGATAAGGGATTCCAACTTAAGATATTGAACGAGAAGGAGAGAGTATTCCTTGTCCCTAAGGCACCACGGACTCCGGTGCTATATTACTTGCCGAAAATCCATAAGAATCTTATTTCCCCCCCGGGACGTCCCATAGTGAGTGGCATAGACTCTGTCACGTCCCGGGTGGGGAAATACATTGATTTCTTTCTTCAGCCCTTAGTCCAGAAAACGCCCTCTTATTTGAAGGATACGAGACAGGTGATCAATTTACTTTCTGGGTTGAGATCTAGTGAACACACTTTTTTGGTGACAGCTGATGTCACCTCGCTTTATACGATCATTCCACATGAATTAGGAGTCGCGGCTGCGACATACTATCTGAACACTATGTCCACCTTGTCAGCACAGCAACAACAGTACATTATTGAGTTACTTGAGTTTGTGGCAAGCCATAACTATTTTTGGTTCGAGCAAAAGTACTTTAAACAGATTCGGGGAGTAGCAATGGGGGCGAAGTACGCCCCTAGCCTAGCGAATCTCTTTATAGCTAAGTGGGAGGAGGACGTCATCTATAAGGACCGAAGCCCGCACTTGACGTTTTGGGCGAGGTATATAGATGACGTCCTCCTCCTGTGGGAGGGGACTAGACCCCAATTGGATGACTTTTTTCTCAATATCAATAACAACGATAGGGGCATCAGATTTTCAGTGGAGGCTAGTCTAGAGAGCGTTCATTTTTTGGATCTGACCATTAGTAAGTCTGAAGGGGGCTTTAAAACGATGTCCTATTTTAAGAAAACTGATAGGAACTCTTTTATACCTACAGAGAGTTATGGACAATGATATAGCGCTCTATTCAAAACAAACATAATATAAAAAAATGTTCATAAACAAAAATATAGTGAATGGCTTCAAAATACGATATCCTCAGATATGGTGATCACATCCAAAGGCAGAAGAAGGAATAGTCATAATCCATTTCATACGCAGAGGAGGAGGGGAACCGTCACCAACACCCAAAAACACTGACTCTCACCATAAATGTGCAGATAAAAACGCATGTAGTAAATCACCAAGGGGGAGGCAGTTTTCTATGCTGATTTCCCTTCGTCTACAGAAGCGCAATCATCTCAATGGGAGTCGTCCAATGGGAAAAGAGGATTCCTATTTCTGTTTAGTAGGCACTTCACTTCCCAGGAACTGCTTAAATCTCCAGACCAACAATCCTCCCAAAAACCATAGAAAACTGCCTCCCCCTTGGTGATTTACTACATGCGTTTTTATCTGCACATTTATGGTAAGAGTCAGTGTTTTTGGGTGTTGGTGACGGTTCCCCTCCTCCTCTGCGTATGAAATGGATTATGACTATTCCTTCTTCTGCCTTTGGATGTGATCACCATATCTGAGGATATCGTATTTTGAAGCCATTCACTATATTTTTGTTTATGAACTTTTTTATATATTATGTTTGTTTTGAATAGAGCGCTATATCATTGTCCATATATCTTTATATATTGTTTCCAGCAATATTTGTGTTAGCAGCTATTTTTGTTTTATATAGATTGATTTTGCTTTTTAGCGCAACAAATTTTTTCACTTTACCCACAGAGAGTTGCCACCATAGATCATGGTTAAGATCAATCCCTAAAGGTCAGTTTATAAGAATGAGGAGGAATTGCTCTGATGTTGGCGACTTTAGGTCGCAGGCTAATATTTTGAAAGGGAGACTGGAAGAAAAGGGGTATGACGTTGAATCCATGAATACAATTATTGAACAGATTGCTGAGGGCGATAGAACTGCTCTGCTGAGGGCTAGTTCGGGCAAAGAAAGGGAGAAGCTGGTTGTCCCTTTTGTTACAACTTTTTCTACCCAACACCATCTAGTCAAAAAGATGTTGCGTAAACATTGGCATCTGTTGTCTAATGATAGAGTCATCCGTACCTTTCTTCCAGCCAAACCAGAGATTATCTTTAGAGGGGTCCCCTCCCTGAGACATAGGATAGCTCCTAATGTAATAGATCCTCCTACTAAGAATGTTTCCTTTTTTCAACATATAACAGGATACCATCAATGTCGACGGTGTCAGATCTGTATGTTGAACAAAAGTAAAAAGAGAAAAACTGAAACTTTTGTCTCTACTAGTACTCAGAGGGAGCATAAAATCGAACCTTTTATAACGTGTAGTTCTAAGGGCGTCGTATACCTTTTGCAATGCCCTTGTGGGCTCCAATACATAGGGAGAACCAAGCGAGCTATGCAAGTTCGCTTAGGAGAGCACGTCACAAACATTAAAAATGGGTATAAATTCCACTCAGTATCCAAACACTATGACTTATATCATGGCCGTAATCCAGCAAACACCTTGTTTCTAGGTATCGACAAGTTTAGTGCGCACTGGAGGGGTAGTTCCCTGGTGCGCGATTTGTCTAGACTAGAAATGATGTGGATACATAAAACACGGTGTTATACACCCCATGGTCTTAATGTGGATGTTGACGTGAATGCCTATAGACAATGGCTAGATCCCTCTAATGTGAACCACTTCCGAATTCCTGGGTTGGGTCCTTATTTCTAGTCTTGATATGATTAGAGAAGAGGATTTTTCGATTCTTTCGATTCTTCTGTTTTTTTGTTTTTTTTTGATAAATCACTATGGGCGCTTATTCTGAATTATATTAATTAATTTTTGGCCCTGCGGGATTACATCCATCTAACCGACATCATCCCCCGTGAGGAGATGTGATGGGTATATCCCGTTTTAGTAATGACCAGTAGGGCCTGGTAGTGTTTTTGGCCACCCTTTACAGTATTTTAGGCCACCCAGGGAAGGTGTTTTACCTTTTGGGGTGGGTGATGGGGAGTGCCTGAATAATCTCTTCTATTGGTATATGGGGACTGCATAGAACCCCTGATTTTTTAAGGGTTAAGTATAGATTAAGGGTTTGATATGAGCTGGTATGAGGTAGTATCAACATTTTACTATCCTTTTTTTTTTTTTTTTTTTTTTTATTTACCCTAGCTGGTAGGCGACCCATGTTAATGTATAGGTTAGTGATCCCCTTTGTGGGACTGGGTCAACTAAGCTCCCTTGGGGGTGTTTTGATATATTTGGCATATTTTAGCATATCATTTTTCCAATAGCCCTTTGCATATAAGGCTTAATTGGAATAATGTTTTGTATATGAGAATGTTCCTTTTCTTCTGATTTACATATAGTTTTATGAAGTTTTATATTCATGAAACGGTCTGATGATTTGTTAGTCATGTGTCTCTTGCCCACGGGGAAGAGCAGGGTCGGGGAGTTAGTATGGGTCCTCCCATTCTCTGGTTGCATATATCGGAATTGTGCGATCGGATATGGGGGGATGCCTCGGTCCGATCGTGCTCTCCTGATGGGGTAATTAAGGGACATAGTTGTACTAGTTGATATGATCCCATTTGGGAAACGGGTCGTTTCTGATTCCCTAGAGCGGTTTTATATTTTATATTTTTATTTAAAGATGAACTAGTTGATATGAACCCATTTGTGAAACGGTTCGTTTCCGATTCCCTAGAGTGGTTTTATATTTTATATTTTTTATTTAAAGATTAGGGCGAACGATCATCTTTGCCCTTTTTTAAAATAGCTGATTAGGAGCTGTAGCCAGGAGCTCAGAAGTGGGCGGTTACGTTCTTTGCCAGTGAGTATTTAAGGCGGTGGATCAGCGCGCCGCCCGTACCCCAGGAAGAAGTCATTTTTGACGAAACGACGTAGGGTGAGCGGTTTGCTGACGTCACCGCCATTCCCCGTTGACCAGGAAGGGCGGGCAGTGTTAATAGGAGAGAGCCGGCCGGCTCGTGATTGTACTTACGCTTGTACTCAACTGGAAATCTGTGAGTTTGTTTTACTTTTATTACGTTCGGATTAAAATTTTATACGGAATTATGCTATGGGAGCCTTTCTTTCTTCTTTTACCTAACAATTACGGTGAAATGTGAGATGCTTTAAGAAAGAGACATAAGAGTTGGAGACGCCAGCAGAACCCATTGGAGAGACCAGGAACGATCGCTTTGTTTCATGCTTGTATGATCTCCCTAAAAAGAGATCTTGGCAGCTGACGCTTTAAGAAAGAGACATAAGAGTTGGAGACGCCAGCAGAACCCATTGGAGAGACCAGGAACGATCGCTTTGTTTCATGCTTGTATGATCTCCCTAAAAAGAGATCTTGGCAGCTGACGCTTTAAGAAAGAGACATAAGAGTTGGAGACGCCAGCAGAACCCATTGGAGAGACCAGGAACGATCGCTTTGTTTCATGCTTGTATGATCTCCCTAAAAAGAGATCTTGGCAGCTGGTAAGCCTCACTGAATTAGGTGGTGGATAAAACTTTCTTTCTGGGCGCACCTGCTATACATCTGAAGGGTGTTTGTAAAGAGTCACTTCAACGGACTGAATTCATACCTTTGTGCTTCTCTTCCCCTTGGACTTTTTATGTGCTTTAAGTTTGATGATTTTTTGCACAATTTTTGATAGTACACACTGTCTAGTATTTGATACTAGAATTTAATATGTCACAATATTATTATTGTAGTTTATAAGTTTTAGCGCAGCTTTATAAATTTTAGTATAGAATACTCGCTCACATTTTACTTGATAATAAACGTATATTGAAAAATCAGTATTGCAAGCAGCTCTCCTCATCACTGCATAATGACACCGGAAGTGACATCTCCGCTTCCTGACGAGTTGCATCACAGGTCACATGACTTTCTCAAGGGGAAGGGTCACCACACTGAGGTGGTGGTGACTTTTTTGTCTGCAATTTTTCTTCATTTCACTTTGTATATCATTTTTTATCACCTATGTTCACAGAGGAAGGATCATCATTATATTTATATTTTTTGTTATATAATTTCACGTTTTTCAGCAATCATATGCTTATGGACATTACTTTACTAGTGTTTGTAGTATTATGCACTTTGTATTATTATTATTAAGCTGGGTTTTAGCTCTCTATTAATCGTATTTAACATTTATGTATGTGGTGTCAGAGCACATTTGCATAGTTGCAGCTGAATTCACTATTTAATTAGGTCCTTAATTTATCCGTATTAGTGCTTAAAGCGGAGGTCCAGCTTAAAAACATTTTTTTTTAAAGTCAGCAGCTACAAACACTGTAGCTGCTGACTTATAATAAGCACACTTACCTGCCCGGGGTGCCCACGATGTCACCTGCCCGAGGCTGATCCGCCCATCGAATCGGGTCCCAGTGCCGCCATTTGAACTAAGGGAAACAGGCAATGGAGCCTTGCAACTTCACTGCTTATTTCTTACTGCTCATGCGTGAGTCGCGCAGCCCTTTGTGAATGGCCGGCTGTGTTCTGGGACACACACAGTTCCCAGAACACAGCACGCCCCATTCCCCAGAAGACAATGCGAGGAGCAGAAGAATGAAGATCACTGAGGCGTAGGAAGTGGCAGATTAGGATGCTCTGCCTAGCAACAGCCATTTCTGGTAAGTAAAAGAAAAACTTTTTTTTCAATTTTTTTGCGGATTTATAGGAGCATTTTTATGTATTTTTTTTTTCTTTTTTTAGGGTGGACCACTGCTTTAAGTAAATTATTTTAATTTTACAGTATTTGTAGCTGTTGGCTTTTAATTTTTTGTGGGGGGGGGGGGGCAGAACACCTCTTTAAGGCACTCTTTCTGCCATGTGACTGTAGCTTTCAAATGTTATTAGACTCAACTCTTGGCATGCTAGCTTTGCAAATTAAACCCATTGGGGGCAAATAGGCTGTCCTCTTTAAAAGGGAATTTACACTTTGCGAGAGATTTTTTTCCTTAGCTTAGTTAATGTGGTGAAGCTCTGCTGACCTCCATCCAATCATGTGCAGTCAAAAATACTGTATTTCCTATTGCACTTATTTGAGTATTCTTCACCACATTAGGTAATCTTCCCCGCATTCACTAAAGTAAATGAGCATTCCCTTGAAAAGGGAACATTATCTTTCAAAATGAACTACTCAGTGGTTACATGGAAGCAGCAAGACTCTGAGACAGTTATATTACAGATAACTTCTTATTATTACATAGAGGCTTCTGGATCTATGAACTTTATGGACCTTATGGACGTATTTTAGTGCAGCATCATATCATAAGTAAATCTGTAAATGCTTTTTCAAAATGAATAACATATTTTCCTTTAAGTAAATAACCTCATTTCCTACAAATGCGATTACCTGCTTGAAGCAAAAATTTGAAACAATATGGCAAAATGATTTACTCTATATAATATAATATTGTAACATATGTTTGTATAACCCTGTACACTTTTCCTAACAGAGCTTTAGTTGCAGTTGTAAGGTGAAATACAATTTCCTTGCTGCTGCAGGATTCGTCCTTGTTGTATGACTAACTCTATAGATCTCTTCCTCTTCTCCACCCTTATGGTCATCGCCTCTCCAATGCCATCCCACACAATGCAGGTCTAGTGTCCTGCATTGTGTAGGAGGATGTTAAAGGCTAAGCCCATATATCTGTAGTTTAAGAGTGTGAAAGAGAGCTGTCTGCCGAGGAAGCTAGGGATAAGGTATGTATATTGCTGCTCATTCTATACCACAAACCAGGGTGGATGGACCCCTGTCTTGTAAATTTTTCAGCTGGCTGGAGTTCAGCATTAAATCCTGCTGTCTTCAGTATGCTCATATGAAGGCTGTCTTCTTCCTGTTTATGCAGTGGGCAGTCCTAAAAACTGAACAACAACACATAAGTACTTTACACTACAGCAATTCTCCTATAAGCCAAGAGAAGGAGGGGGCTTGACCATGTAACCCAAGGGGTGGGTCATTGATGTGTGCCTTTAAGTGTGTTGTGAAAATTTAGTTTGGTTGCACAAGGATTTTTGATGCCCTGGGTATACAGGAATTAGGGGGTCACTAGTAAGCAGCTACAGTATTTGTAGCTGCTGACTTTTAAAGTGGAGTTCCACCTGGATAAAAAAAAATCTAAACTGGTGCATGCAACCTTGTGGACCTATCTCTTTTATTTACATCTGACAGTTTTATGGAGCTCCAGGAGGAAAGCTATTGCTACACTTCCGAGGCTTCGACTTCGAACTTACTGCTCTCAGCTCCTTTAGCTACAGAGTCTCATGCAGCCTCTGTTTCTGCCTCTCCCCTCCTGCTGCCCAATCACAGAGCGCTATGCATTATGTGAACTCATTCACAAGATACAAGGGCAGCAGCGGGGGAGTGAGGGACAGGAGCTGCTCTGTGCTAGATAGCAGATGCTCTCAGAGCCCTAGGAGTATAACAATAGTTATCCTCCCAGAGTTCCATAAAACTGTCAGATGTAAAATAAAGAGATAGGTCCATGAGGTGGAATGTACTTGGTCTTAACTCTTATTATGCCAGCATAATTTACAAAGTGGCTGAATTCCTGGTGTTCAGCTCTAAATTTATTTCCGAAGCCACAGTCTGCATGAGCTAGGATATGCAGACTGTTCAAGCCTGTTAGCAAAATAGACAATTTAGCATGGATACCAACTGCGTTCTCAAAACAAATGCTTATGAAGGACTTTTGTCAGGGCTGCAATATACGAGTACAAACATAGCCCTCGTGAATATTTGGTGTAACACATTTTCAGTTGCCATTTTCAGAATCAGGACAAGCCACTTATTCATAGCTTTTTTGAAAGTTTATTTTAAAAGTTCACCTAATTCTCAACAGCTGTCCATCAGCTGCACAGTCCATCAGCTATACAAGTACCCCTATGCCCAGAATATAAAAGCTTACAAGTACTGAAATATCACCTCTCCAGGCTGTGTTTTTTATAAACGGGAAGGGAAATTGAGTACGATATTTGATCTAACAATTCAAAATTATTGGCCAAAGGCAACAAATAATCCTTTTCTGCTAGAAGTCTAGAAGTAGATGGAATTTTGTTGAAACCTAAGCATGAAGATAGAAAAAATAACCAGAAGCAAGCACACGGGTGTTTGAAACTTATAGTATCATATTTTGCCTTTCACTCATATTAGCATATTTTAAAAATTAAAAAGGATAATTCATTCTTAGATGATGAACAGAAAAGTGTAGCTGGTTTATTTGAAACCTGCAGAAATATAGTAAGGCATGGGTTCTTGGTCAGACTTGTCAAGCAGTAAAAACAAAGCTTATAATTATGCCACATGTATAAGATCAGTGTTACATTTTAGAGTCCAGAAAACAGACAGTGAAGTGTTTGGATAACTATTCTCGATGGGGAAAGTTATGAATAGATGTACTATGTCTGTGTCTCTATATTTTCTACTGTATAAATATTGTCTATAGTCATGGAGAACTACTTTTTTTGCTGTTATCGTTAAAGAGTACAAAGACATACTTGATGTATCCTAATCTGAAATGAAAACGAATTTAAAATCTTCTGAGTTCACAATTCACAAATGTTACCATTTTGTACATTTACAGTGAGAATATATCTGAGAAAAATTATCCCTACAATCTCAACGACTGTTACAATATTGTACCAAAACAAACATTTTCCTGCAAATCAAAAATGTTTCTTCAGGTTGTTGTCTACAACTACAATATGAAACACAACCAAAAGCCAATAGGGTTGATTTACCAATGGCAAATAAGCTGTTCATTTTGCAAGGGAAGTCGTACTTTTCATTGGAATTTGCCACAGAGCTTAGTGAATGTGGCGAGCTTTAGCATAAAATACCCAATCATATCCAAGGAAAGTAAAAAAAAAAAAAAAGAATGTATTGCTTAATATGGTGTGTGAGGGGGGCTGAGGTTTTTTGAGAGTCAAGGCAAAAGAATAGAGAATCCAATCTATCAAACGGCTCACTTACTGATGAACCTGATCTGCTCGAAGAAGAGCCCCAGTAGACAAAACATATCCTTGAGCTACCAGTATCTAGCAATAACCAAGTTATAGAATTAGGGGGTCTATTTATAAAGTGGGGAAAGTGATTTTTACCAGGAATCCCCTGGTGAAGAATCTTTTACTGTCATTTAAAACTCATGGACTTGGAAGATATATATCTGCAGTAAATGTTTGCTGAATATCAGATTCTCTTTAACCACTTAACAACCTCAGGTATACTGCAGCAGGGTGGTTGCTCTGTGCCAGATCATGTACCTAGTACCTAGTACATGATCTGACACTTCCGGGTTTGGGGCACTTGCGTGTGTGCCTCCAGCGTCCCGCTGTGGTAATACACAGCGGGAGCCCATCGGCGGGTACCGCAAACTCGATGTCCGCTGGCACCTGCCGATTACACAGGTAGAACAACAATCTGCCCATGTAAACAAGGCAGATTTTCATTCTGTCAGAAGTGAAGGCATTCAGCCTGTGTTTCTGCAAAAGCAGGAACACAGATCTTTGCCTTCCGAAGTCAAACCACTTCCCCACAGTGAGTAAGTACAATCTAGGCACACAGTTAACCCTTTGATCACCCCTGATGTTAACCCTTTCCCATCCAGTGTCAGTGCATAATTATTCATTCATCACTTTATTAGTGTCACTGGTGCCCAAAGTGCCAGGTGTTTGATTTGTCCACTGCAATATCGCAGTCCCACTATAAGTTGCTGATCGCCACCAATACTAGTAGAAATAAATAAATAACAATATCCCATTGTTTGTAGACACTATGGGGTTGATTTAATAAGGGCAAATACAATCTGAAAGTGCAGTTGCTCCAGAGCTTAGTAAATTAGTTAAAGCTTCACTTTGCAAAAAATATCCAATCATGTGCAAGGAAAATTTAAAAAAAAATGCATTTTTGCTTGCACATGATTGGATGATGGAAGTCAGCATTGCTTTTGCTCGTTTACTAAGCTCTGGCGCAACTGCGCTTGCAAAGTGCACAATGTACATGCCATTAGTAAATCAACTTCTATAACGTTTGCACAAACCACTCACAATATGCTTATTGGGATTTTTTCAACCAAAAATATGTAGCAGAATACATATTGTTCGAAACTGATGAAGGAATTCCATTTTTTTTTACATTCTTTTAATGGAGATGTTTTATTGGATATTGTTTTTCTATTTTTTTTCGAAATTGTCTTCTTTTTTTTGTTTATAGAGCAAACAAAAAGCAGAGGTAATTAAATACTATAAAAAAAGCTCTATTTGTGGGGAGAAAAGGAGACAAATTTTAATTGGGTACAGTGTTGCACAACCGCGCAAATGTCAGTTAAAGTAAAGCAGTGCTGTATAGCAAAAAATGGCCTGGTCATGAAATCTTCTGTAGGTCAAGTGGTTAAAAATATGTACCTTGCTGTTTGCATCTCATAAAGGTGGTTAAAGCAAGCATTGCCGTGGTGGAATTCTGTTGCATGAGAACTTTGAACTTACACATCAACTTTCCAAGCCAAAAAAATATTTTTTAACTAGATCTAAAAGATTAAGGCTCCATGCACACTAGTGTTTTTTAAAGCTAAAATAATGCTGGATAAAAATGCTGGTAATAGCTTTTTAGCAGCATTTTAGGACTGTTTAGGAGCATTAGCATATTATTTGCATTTTTGCAGTAAAAGGAAAAAGAAAAAAAGCTATTAGTTGCGCTTAGGAAAGTTTAGGAGGGTTTTTGCTGGAAAAACACTGCAAGAAACTCTGCAAAAACAATTTTTTTCTGCTCTTGGACACTGAAGCCCAAAAAAGTAGGAGATAGTCCTGGTGCTTGCAGGACTTGCTTGGGCACCCTGAAGCGTTCTTCCCAAGGGGTGGACTGACAACTCATGGGGCCCCCAGGCAATAGGAGATTATGGAGCCCCCAGGCAATAGGAGATTATGGAGCCCCCAAGCATTAGATTAAGGGGCCACTTAGTATACACACACACACAGACACACAATATACACACACAGTATACACACACTGAAAAGGTACTGGAGAGGTGGGGCAGCTATAATCTTGTGATTTTTTTAAAAACACAGATTTTTACATACTGTCCCTGGTTTTATTGAGGCTGGCAACCCTGATGGGGCCCCTTAGTGGCATGGGGCCCTCAGGCAGTGCCCGAGTGCCAGAATGGTCAGTCCGCCCCTGTTCTTCATTAATGCAGTAGAAAGGTTTTTTTTATATGGGATTAAGTTCATTTTCATGGCAAAATGGGGCTTTGCAATAATTGCAATTCATCTGATCACTCTTCATAACATTCTGGAGTATATGCAAATTGGCATCATAAAAACAGAGGCAGCAGACTTTGTGAAAAATAATATTTGTGTAATTTGCAAAACTTTTGGCCACGGTTGTACACACATTTACACAGGTGAGTACATTAAAAAAAAGCATTTTTCATGGGCAGGGATGCAACTCTGTTTTATTTATTGGATCGAAACAGATCAGCTGCAAATACACAGGTCTCAGTGGCCATATTTACTTGTATGGTGTTGCATACAGATACGTGCAGGACATGTGTCTGATCCCTACATTTTTAATGACTTGGGCTCTAAAGCTGCAGGAGACCCAGATAAAAAATAAATAGTATACTAATGCTTTATTAGCGCCACTTGTAAAAATGGCACTGTTAATAACCACCCAAATCAGCTGCAAGTGTCATCAAATTTATTGTAACAGGCAGTAAGGATTTTTAAAACATGGTGCAGGCCATTTTAAAGTGTCATAGCACTTGAAAACTGTTAGTAGTGCTTTACTGAATTCCTGTGATATGCCATTATTGCTTGAAGAATATTGTATTCAATTTTCTTCCTTTTCAATCTGCCTGCATTTTAATTCTGTGTATACAGAAATGTGGATATAGAAATAAACAGAGTACAAGAAATATTACCAGCAGGAAATTAGATATAAAGATACAAAAGGAAAAACAGGAAAAATGAGAAGAGAAGAAAACGACCAGTTTTATAATCTTCTACACTGATGTTTCATTAAGCTGTTAACGCTCCCACTTATACAAGCTTCTTATTCTATTGTTGCACAATAGTTTATTGTTTGTATTGCACAAACAGAGGTCCAGTGTCAACTGCCTCTGCATTACAACCATCTACATGGCCTTGAGGATAATCTACAGGTGAGAGACAATTGAGCTTGAAGATGAATGCTATTTTACATAAAACTAACACATTCTAATCTTTTAATACACTTTGTTGCATTTGGAAAATGCTAAAAAAAAAATTAAATGCAGTCAGCTTTTGAAACATCAAGTAAGAAATCTTGAAACAAGTAAATTTATCGTTTTTGTCAGAAACGTGTTACCCAAGGTTATCTAAAACTTAAATTACTTACATTTTTCTCTCCTGTTAAGCACACGCAACATGGCTTTGTTACAAAACATGTCAACAGGTGAATCTTTGTGCTAACTGGGGTCACCTGTGTGCTTTTCCTGCAATATGTGTGAATGCCACCTCCATTTACCATAGAATAAAAATATTCATTTAGATGTGTCTGGTATTTTTCTTCATTTCACTATATATTTGTACAGAATGCAATTAAACATTGGAGCCTGAAGCAACTATTGCACTAATTATGTCCCATACATATCATTTTATGTGAAGCGGTCATACTTTCCTCTATGGTATTCCTCTGCAATCCCAAATGTATTTAGCCTGTCTAACATGATACCAATGTCACAGTAAGTTCAAGAATAAAATTTAGATTTTCTGTCCTGGAACAAGTGTATAGATTTCCAGACAAACAAATATTGTATAAATCTATACAGGTTAGTATGGCTAAACCCGTTTGAATAAAAAAAAGGTACAGTCCGGTCCATAAATATTGGGACATCGACACAATTCTAATCTTTTTGGCTCTATACACCACCACAATGGATTTAAAATGAAACTAACAAGATGTGCTTTAACTGCAGACTTTCAGCTTTAATTTGAGGGTATTTACATCCAAATCGGTATACAGTGAACGGTGTAGGAATTACAACAGTTTGTATATGTGCCTCCCACTTTTTAAGGGACCAAAAGTAATGGGACAGATTAACAATCATCCATCAAACTTTCACTTTTTAATACTTGGTTCCCTTAAAAAACTCTTTGGTTGCTTTCACAGAATGCTTTGAGTCATTGTCCATCTGCACTGTGAAGCGCCTTCCAATGAGTTCTGAAGAATTTTGCTGAATATGAGCAGATAATATTGCCCGAAACACTTCAGAATTCATCCTGCTTTTTTTTTCAGCAGTCACATCATCAATAAATACAGCCATAAATGCCCACACCATGACACTACCACCACCATGCTTCACTGATGAGGTGGTATGCTTTGGATCATGAGCAGTTCCTTTCCTTCTCCATACTCTTCTCTTCTCATCACTCTGGTACAAGTTGATCTTGGTCTCATCTGTCCATAGAATGTTGTTCCAGAACTGTGAATGCTTTTTTTGATGTTGTTTGGCAAACTCTAATCTGGCCTTCCCGTTTTTAAGAGTTAACCAATGGTTTACATCTTGTGGTGAACCTCCTGTATTCACTCTGGTGAAGTCTTCTCTTGATTATTGACTTTGACACACATACTGTACACCTACCTCTTGGAGAGTGTTCTTGATCTGGCCAACTGTTGTGAAGGGTATTTTCTTCACCAGGGAAAGAATTCTTTGGTCATCCACCACAGTTGTTTTCCATGGTTTTCCAGGTCTTTTGGTGTTGCTGAGCTCACCGGTGCATTCTTTATTTTTAAGGAGGTTCCAAACAGTTGATTTGGCCACACCTAATGTTATTTTTCTATCTCTCTGATGGGTTTGTTTTGTTTTTTCAGCCTAATGATGGCTTGCTTCACTGATAGTGGCAGCTCTTTGGATCTCATATTGAGAGTTGACAGCAACAGATTCCAAAAGCAAATAGCACACTTGAAATGAACTCTGGACCTTTTATCTGCCCCTTATAAATGGGATAATGAGGGAATAACACACACCTGGCCATGGAACAGGTGAGGAGCCAATTGTCCCATTACATCTAAAAACGGAAATGATGTAGGAACCAGTGTCAATTATAGAGGTATCTGAAGTTATCAAAAATCTGAAACTAAATAAAAGGCCAGGTCCTGATGGTTGTTCTGCGCTGTATTACAAAACGTTTGTAGACACCCTATCTCCAGTCGTGACAAACACTTTTAATTCCCTTTTGGAAGGTCATTCTTTTAGAAGAGAAACCCTAACTGCAATTATCTGTATGCTCCCTAAACCTCACACAGACGATTCAATATGGTCTAATTATCGCCGTATTTTGTTACTAAATTTAGACATAAACATTTTAGCCAAAACTAGCTAACAGATTCTTATACATCGTGATCAAGTGGGCTTCATTCCATTATGTCAGTCAGGAGATAATATTAGACGTGCAACGCTCCTGTCACATGCCGCTAAAAAAAGACGTATTCCCACTTGTTTTCTTTCTTTAGATATTATGAAAGCTTTTGACACAGTATCATGGTCATATATGAACTATACCCTTTCCAAATGGGGATTCGGCCCTCATTTTTTACGATGGATCTCTAATTTGTATCAAGATCCCAAAGCTTATATCAGATATGCAGGGTACAAATTGGACGAGTTTAATATACTGAGGGGGACTCGTCAAGGATGTCCACTTTCGCTATTATTATTTGCTTTACTCATTGAACCTTTAGCACAAAGAATTAGGATGGAACCAACTATAACAGGTATTAAAATGGGTGGCTTTCATCATAAGCACTTTTTATTCGCAGACGATATTCTCCTTTTTCTATCTTCTTCACATGTTTCGGCCCCAAATCTTATGGTTGTACTACAAGAATTCTCATTTATTTTGGGCCTTAAGGTCAATATTCAAAAATCTTCAGCATTAAATATTTCACTTGTCTTTACAAAATTCACTACCCTTTAAGTGGGTAGATGATAGCCTCCCATATCTGGGTGTGCAGTTTACTCCTAACCCCTCCGATTTATTTGCAGCTAATTACCCAGCTCTATTAAAAAATATTACAAGGTCGTTATCTAATTGGTCATCAATGCCGATATCATGGTTTGGGAAAATCAATATCATAAAAATGTCTGTTCTTCCAAAATTTTTATATTTATTCAGAACTCTCCCGATTCATATTCCTGCATATTTTCTTAGGCCGATTCAACAAAAAGTAACGAAATTTACTTGGGCTAAAATAAAACCAAGACTTCACAAAAAAACACTTGTTCTCCCCAAAACTTTGGGTGGTTTGGGGTTTCCAGACTTTAACATATATTATAAGGCAGCTCAATTATCTCAATTAACGAAATATCACTCTTCTACAGAGATTCCTTTATGGGTCCTCATTGAAGCTGTAGACTATGATCCTCTTCCTATAAACAATATATTATGGTTACAACCTGCGGATCGTAAGTCTATAAATAACCCCATTTCTAAGCACTCTCTATCTATATGGGATAGGTATAGAAATTCACATGGTCTTCAATCTCCACAAAATCCGCTATTATCTTTCCACAAGAATCTGACTTTTTACCCAGCCTGGAAATATCCCAAAACCTTTAAAGCTTGGTCTAAGGCTGATATCACTTGTCTATATAATTTAACTTCAACTACATCAATAAAATCTTTTACAGATCTATGTGAATTATATAAGCTTCCACAATCAGAAATATTCACATATCTCCAAATCAAAGTTTTTTATACTCCTCTTCTCAATTTAAATGTAAACTTACATAATATTTCTCAATTTGAAAGATTTTGTCTCAAGGAACCACATGCTAAAGGTCGTATTACATCATTGTATACACAATTGATACCTAATTCTAATACTGTTATACCTAAATATGTGGCCAAGTGGGAAAAAGATTTGGATTGTACGATCGATTCTAGGTCTTGGTCCAACATATGGTCTTTCACAAAATCTTCCTCTATAAATATATTGGCGTCTGAATCATCATATAAAGTTCTCACATGCTGGTATTTGGTTCCTACGAGAATCGCCAAATTCTCAACAGACAACACTGGCCTCTGCTTTCGTGGCTGTCCAGAAAAAGATACCTATATACATACCTGGTGGCATTGCTCAATTGTACAATCATTTTGGAAAAAGATCTTTCTGATAATTACAACATTTTTTGATCGTCCAATTTTTCCAGACCCAATTATAGCTCTCCTTAATTTAAAACCAGCCTTTCTGAATCAGAAACAATTCAAATTAGTTCTTACACTCCTGATAGCCACAAAGCAGACTATAGCCAATGCGTGGAAAACAGATGTGGTGAATATTGCAGAAACCAAACGTAGAATGAATCAATCTTTCATCCATGCTAAAATGGACGCTATAGATAAAAACCAGATGACAAAGTTTGATATCATATCGAAACCCTGGATTAAATATTATACGTCAGATAATATTGACAACCGAGTTTTATTGTTATGGTGATTAAGATTTTTTATAGAATTACAACATTAGCTGATATAAAAAACCTCCTCCGGAGAATTATTCCCTCCCCTTCCCCTCCTATATACCTTTTATGTTCTTCCCTTACTATATAATACTTACTATAAACATACTTTAGTAGTTATGGTCAAAACTTTAAAATCATATATTTTATTTTAGACATATTTATATTTTCTTGGGATTAAAATGTTTAAAACTCAGCTATAAGAATGTTTTCAAATTCTAAAATATATAAGGCCATTTATTGTCATTCCCATGAGAATATCTTGAAATTCTTCTTTGCTTTGTATTCACCGGTACTTTAATATGTCTACTTTTTATTTCTGGTATCACATAATGTGTCTTATATTCTGTACATGTAATTTATTTTAACATAAAATAAAAACTTTTGAATGAGAAAACAAGGTTTTATCCATAAATAAAAGCGGACCATTGTAAGCACCATTGTTATATGGTTTGTATCTGTCACCTTTGCTGAACAGCTTAGTTTGCATGTAAGTGTGTAGAAAAATATCAATACTGGCATGTGAAATAATAAAAAAAAAAGACTTCACATTCTGAATATCCAGGCAGCTGTTAACCCCACGCATTAACAAAAAGAGTAATATGCACAATACTAAAAAAGGATACAATGGGCAAAACTCTTTGAGCACATACTTCCTAACAAAAGGGCATGGCTAGCATATCCATGAAAGATCGAATATTTGTAAAAAGCTAAAGAAATAATAAAGAGAAGAAAGACAGGAATAGAACTGTCTTGTATCAAGTGCAGCAGGTTCATTTCTTCCTATAATAGGGATTCTGTAGTAAATATTTTCAATGCTTCTGGAAGGTTGACGTTTTGCTAGAGTGAGTTTAAATGCACATTGAAAATTTAGGTTATCAATTACATCCTGTATGCCTGGAATGTTAGGAGACATCCAATTTCTGCCAAGCAGTGATCTATTAATGTTTGGCAAACCACCACATCATACTCCACCGGGAGTCTCTCTATTAAAGTGGAACTCCAGGCATGAGATCATAAAAGTTTTTTCCACCAGAATTAAAAGAACTATTCTGCTCTGTTAGGGAGATGGACCCTCTATAATGCCCTGTACACACAGTGGGAAATTCAGATGGAAAAGGTCTGATCGGATTATATTGTCGGAAAATCCGATCGTGTGTGGGCTCTATCAGACTTTTTCCGTCGGAATTTCCGAAGGGAAAATTATTTAGAGCAGGACCTCAAATTTTCCGACAACAAAATCCGATTGGACTTTTTCTGATCATTTGTAGAGAATTCCGATCGGACAAAGTGCCACGCATGCTCAGATCAAATTACGAGACCAAAGCTATTGGCTACTAGCCGCAACGTAGTCCCGTCGCAACGAACGAACGAACGTCATCACGTTCCGAACTATCAGATTTTTCGACAACTTTGTCCGGCCATGTGTATGCAACACCATTTTCTGACAAAATCCTTTGGAAAAAATCTGACAGATTTTGTTGTCGGAATGTCCAACCATGTGTACGGGGGCTTAGTCTTGTTTACCATTATCATGGAAAGTAAAAGTAGAAGAAAATCCAAATTTTCAATACTCTAAACAGGAATTATGAGGATATCTTCCAGTGGGAACTCTAGTTCTGATGACCAAGCTGACAACCTGGGATTTCCCTAATTTTAGAGGGATTTTCTCTTACTTCCTGCTGTGGCTATGGGATAG
This sequence comes from Lithobates pipiens, assembly GCF_037356315.1. Taxonomy (NCBI): domain Eukaryota; kingdom Metazoa; phylum Chordata; class Amphibia; order Anura; family Ranidae; genus Lithobates; species Lithobates pipiens. The sequence goes on from NW_027507903.1 coordinate 68,606,142, forward strand.
GAAATTAAGGAAAATCTCCCCGATGGGATGTAAATGGAAAAAATAAACCTTACAGGGGTTATAAACCTTCATTACTCTAGCCAAAATGAAAAAAAAGTTTTGCCTCTAGTTCTACCTTAACCCCCCTAGCGCTAATCCCGAGTCTGGCTCGGGGTAGGAATATACTGACAGGAGCGGTAACCCCGAGCCAGACTCGGGATGGCTTCGCTCGATGCAGGGGAGGACACAGGGAGAGTTACTCACCTTGTCCCCTGGATCCAGCGATGTCCGCCGCGCTGTGTGAGCGAGCCGTCCTGCGCTCGATTCACAGTGCCGAATGCCGCCGAGCTCCGTTCCCTGCGGCGTTACGGCGCACGGGAGCGGAGAACGGCGGCAAATTCAAAAAAGTAAAAAGACACAAAACACACACAGCACTGTAATCTTACAGATTACAGTGCTGTATTAAAAAATACACACCCCCTTTGTCCCTAGTGGTCTATGCAGTGCCCTGCATGCACTTTTATATTATAAATACTGTTTTTTACTGCCTGGAATTTGGAGATTGTCAATAGCAACCAAAAATTTGCAATTTTTCAGTGTTTTTGGATTTGATTACATTATTGAATAATTTTTATTATTCTTTATTATATTATAAACTTTATCATACCCGGGATGTCTGCTAGACTCTGGTTTGAACAGATTTAAGAGCGTTATTACAGGACTACAAAATAAAAGCCAGATTTCCGTGCAAAATAATTGTACCGCTTTCAGCACCTAATTCCAGACTGAATCATACCGCCAGGGAGGTTAATTGTTACTCATCTGTATACTTTTTGTCCTTTTCCTTATATTTTTATATATTTATTGAACTATGCCATTGGAACCCATATAATCTAGTGTTCATGCCTTTTACATGCAGAAACAAAAACACACTGAACTGCAGCTTGTGTGAACCGGCCCTAATGCAGTTTTTCCTTGGGTTGGGGCTTAATCACAGAGCAAAATCTATGATTTTTTTGTTCTCAATGATCAAGCTCAGGAGGGGGAGTGAAATGTGTTACAGAAAGGCATCTGGGTGGACTTTTGCAATAATAATAATAAATTCGTTTTGAACCTAATTGAAGTTTTTTGTGGTTCTTGTATATTGCAAGATTAGCCCAGGGAGTGTGCACCTGAAGGTTTGAGAGAAAGGCAGTGGTGATTATAATGCCTTGTACACACGGTCGGACATTCCGACCACAAAATCCGTCTGATTTTTTCAGACGGATTCTGTTCGAAACTGGTGTTGCATACACAGACAAAGTTGTCGGAAAATCTGATCGTTCGGAACGCAGTGATGTTCGTTGCGTAAAACAGGACTACATAGAGGCTAGTAGCCAATAGCTTTGGTCTCGTAATTTGATCTGAGTATACGTGGCACTTTGTCCATTGGAATTCTCTACAAACGATTGTAAAAAGTCAGATTGCAATTTTTTGTCTGAAAATTTTAGATCCTGCTCTCAAAAAGTCAGATATAGCCCACACATTTTAGATCCTGCTCTCAAAATGTTTCCGTCAGAACTTCCGATGCAAAAAGTTCACACGTGATCAGATTTTCCGATGATATAATACAATCTGACCTTTCCCGTCTGAATTTCCGACCACGTGTACAGGGAATAAGAGTGACCTTACATTTACATTGATTGTGAATTTCCAAAAAGTGTATTTGATAAATAGGCTCTGATGAGTTCACTATAACAAAGATTTTCAAACCTGCTAAAAAATGTAAAGTGGATCTCCAGTCAGTTTTTGATGGAGAAGTGAAGGGAATGCTTACAAGCTCTATCAGATTGTTATCACTGTCTTTGTCTCCTCTTTAGATATGTGAACGGTATGATTAAGGTTTGGGAGGGCAGTATTTTTAAGACAAAGCTGAAATTAAGAGCACAGGTACAGGACCTCGAAAAATCAGGAGTAAAGTTCAAAACTAATCTTAAGCCAGCCATAGACAGTAGGAATCTCAGCTGGCTCAGCAGGTATGGGCAGCATGTAAGGGCAGGCTGAATGTACTGAAGTTGATCGATTGATTACGTTTGGTACAACCAGCCTGCCAGATTTTACATGCAATTATTTCTCGAAGCTGTTATCTCCAGGTGGGGGTGGCTTCCTCGCCCCGCCGGGAGGACACAATGACTCAGCGGGAGGGATTCACCCATAGCACTGTCTGCATTGATGGGGGAATCAATCGACTTTTTTTCCTGCAACAAAAAAATTGGCTCCATCTATAGCCAACTTTAGAAAATATTATTTTACTGAAAGAGTAGGTGATGCTTGAAATAGTCCATGAGAGGTAGTGAGTTGGTCAATAATGCTTAGTTCAAATATAAATTTATACTCAGACAAAAGAGATAAAGATAAATCTGTAAATAATAAAAAAAAAAATGGGACCACTTGGTAGTTTTTCTGCAACCACTCTTCTATATTTTTCTCAAGAGAATATAGATCACTTCCCAGTGATAAAAACCCAAAAAAAAGAACAGATACATAAAAAAACAGGGGATGCTAACCATACTAAGTAGTTTTGTTAAACAGATTCTCTCCATATCCTATTTAGGGAACACAATGAATAGTGAGGGAAAATCTTCCATTCTTCCCTACAAAGTCACTAATATTAACTATTCAATGCTTTAACTTGCTATATCTAAAAGCTAAATAAGAAAGTTTTGACTGGTATTCTAAGTCAAAGTGGAATTAAACTCCCATTTTTTTTTTTTATAAATGGTGACCAGGAGATTTATGTCATAATGTTCTAGTCTTCCTTCCGGGTTCAGTCTGTTTGGCTGCTTGAATGGCCAGGAGGCAATGACTACTCCAACGCATGGGCAGATGAGTCACATCATTACGGCACTGAGCGGTGCCATCAATGTATGCTGAGCTGCGCATGCATGTCTAAGCGTATATTATCCCAGACAGGCAGAGAGAAGCATTTATGACAAAATAGACCAATCGGGTGTCTTATATATCATAAAAACCTTACCTGCCAATTTTTTTTCCAGGTCAATTAAATTTTAAGTGTGACTGTGCCGTTGTTTTATTTACGCTAATCTATTTCATTCTATACTGGTCTCAGTAAATGTGTTTTAAGAGATTTAAGGGTTACAGCTACAAAATGTAATGTCATTCCAGGAAATGCCAAGGAAAATTGATGGCTTGACATTACATTTCACAATGCGTGGTGATATCACTCTTGCTCAAATGAAGTTCATTTCAGCACGACATAAGTAACCAATAACCAACATGCAATGTTGCATTTTAATTAACATGATCAATGTTTGCCTCTCTGGTTTCTGTATGCCACAGTGGTTTCCATCATTGGGGCCATAGCTTTATGCTGCAGTGATAATGTTGGACTAATGGCTGCTTCTTGGCTGTCAGCTAAATTTGCCTTCTCAATAAGTTATCTGGCTGAAGTGCTTTTTCCATAAACAAATCTTGTGATTCATTGAATTCCGCTTTCTCTGCAGCCACATAACACTGCTACTGTTCACCAGTCCCGGCCATTTCTCAGAGACATTATCATTTGCAGATATTCCCTCATTCTGTGCCAAATGTTAACGAGAAATCCTTGGGTAGCAGTAGGACAAGCATCATTGGGAGGTTAGTGGACCTCTTTGTTGTGAACTTGTGATCCTGCACAGAGCAATCACTCATGGCATTCCGTTCTCAAAATAAGACAAATCTGTATTCTCTCCTTTCTCTAATTAAATCATTTCTATCAAATTGATTGCATAGTTCTAATTCCACTGCCGGCTCGGCCAGAATTTTTACAAAGCACATTTTTAAATGCCGATTGCAATATATATATATAATTTTACTGGAAGGGAATAAACTGCATTGTCCATTTTATAATACATTCCATACACTTTTGTACTGTGCTGTGATGTGGGACTAAGTACAGATGTAACAGTGTCTACAAGCCTGCACAAATGAGAATACTTGAATTACATAAGGGGCTAGGCAGAACAGAGCATTTGTTCAGGGTATGACATTACTTAGCTCGACTTCTCATCTCTGGCTTTAAAGGGAAATGTAATTTTCCATTGCTGACCTCATTTTAAAAATGGCAGTTGCCTTGCTTTTAAAGGATAACTCCACTTTCGTGGAAAAAATATAGCCAAAGCAAAATAAAATAGCCCAAGTCATATTGTATTTTAATCTTATTAAAAAATACCTTTCCCTTTTTTGTGCAACACTGTCATTTTCTGTAAAATACAAAGCAGTATGGCAGTCTAAAGTAATTCTGTATATTTTTGTTTTACAGAATGCCCCAAAAAATGTAATCACAATAATCATCTTGTGTTATGCGCTCACTGATGGGACCAAATCTAATGAAGTGACCTTGCATTTTACTAAAATTATGCATTCAATTTTTTAATAAAAAGAAATGAAATAAAGAAAATATTAACTGTTCATGATACATTTCCTTGGGAAATTAAGGCTGCATTCATACCTGAACATTTTCAGCTCATAAAACGCCCGAAAAAAACGCCTGGAAATTGCCCAACAAGCAAAATTCCATTCATTTCAATGGCACCTGTTCACATCTGAGTGTTTTGTCATCTGAAGCATAACGCCTGAAAAAAGCCCTAAGCACAAAAAAGAACATGAGCTTCTTTGGGGCAGATTACCAGCATTTTTCTGCCTCTTACATTGGTAACCTGAACCAAATCACGGCAAAAACACTGTAAAACCACGGCTTTGAAATGCTCAGGTGTGAATGCAGCCTAAGTGCATCCAATTAGGGTTTAGATCTAATATTCTGTTCAAGCTAATGGATTAGGCTAGCTACTGCTTATGTTCAAACAGTGTCTAAGGCAAAAATTGTTCTTAAAATGATAGTTCATCTTTTTACACTTTTTTTTCTAAATTTCAGCTCCCCTATGCACCAATAAAGCATTCATGCACTATTTTTTGCAAAAATATCAAAGCTTTCCATTAAATCTACGATCAAAGCTCGCCACAGCGCCTAGAGGCGATTCAGTTCGCATTGTGCGCTATACAAGTATTTCATTCATTCATTCATTCACTTACTTTTCTTGTCCTAATCCACATTTACAGATGTTTCCATTAGTATTGTCTTTCTTCCTTACAGACTGTAGGTCATAACCCAGGAAGGAGTTGACCAGCTGACCTCATTAGCACACGCCCTGCATCATCCACCCTCCCATTCCCAGGTGCACTAAATGACATGCAGTCAGTGATCACCCTTCTCACTAAATACACAATCAGATTGCATAGTGTACGGCCATCTTTATACAAGTACATAATAGGGAGTGGACAGAAACACTCAGCTGCCAGGCCCCATTCACAACTATGTATAGCAGGAACTCGCATTCCTACATGCCTTTTTTTGTTTTTTTTTGTTCTTTTTTAGAAAGTGGGGGAGGCATTTGAGCATTTTCACTCATCACACATAGGACAGCTTATCCACCTGAATGGGCCATCCTACACACAGCAATCTCCCCAAAGAAGCTTCAGAACTTTTTTTAGAGTGGAGCTTGGTGCATTTTTTACTGTGATTTTTGGTGCAGCGCATTTCTGAAATGCAAGGAAATGCACAGATGTGAATGTAGCCTCAATGTTCTTGTGTTATCGCACCAATTTCACTTTCAGGCCCCATTCACATCTAGCATAGTGGGAGCACACATTTTGGGTCTTGTTTTTCCTGTGATAAGCATAGGGCAACCTGTTGATTTCAATTGGCTGCACTGCATGTGGTTAATGGGACATTTTGGCGTTTTGTGGGTTTTGTGTTTTTACTGTGTGTTTTGCAGGATTTGCCCCTCGTTTTTTCACATGGAAAAATGTGTGTTTGCTTCTGTGTTTGGTGTGCCCTTAATTATTGGCACGGAAAGCGCAACTAGTAATTTTAGGTGAATAAACATGGCCATACACTAGTCAATCTGATATTCTGATTGTGTATTTAGTGAGAAGGGTGATTACTGATTGCATTTCATTTAAAAAAACATGCACCTGGGAATGGAAGGGCGGATGATGCAGGGTGTGTGTTAATGAGGTCAGCTGGTCAATTCCTTCTTGTGTCATAGCCTACAGCAGGGATATGCAATTAGCTGACCTCCAGCTGTTGCAGAACTACAAATCCCATGAGGCATAGCAAGACTCTGACAGCCACAAGCATTACAACCAAAGGCAGAGGCATGATGGGACTTGTCGTTTTGCAACAGCTGGAGGTCTGCTAATTGCATATCCCTGGCCTTCCTGTAAGGAAGGAAGACATTAGTAATGGAAACATATATTAGGACAAGAAAAGTAAGTGACTGTAGATTTAATGGAAAGCTTTGATATTTTTTGCAAAAAAGTACATGAATGCTATATTGGCCCATAGGGGAGCTGGAATTTTGAAAAAAAAAAAAAAGTGTACTAAGGTGACCTTACACTTTAATATCCATAGCAGCTTGTCAGTCACTTACTTCCATATCTCCTGTTAAAAAAAATAAAAAATAAATTGGCAGATGGAAACCGGTTGTTATGGGAAACAAGAACACTTTCCCGTAAAGCATTTTCTTACAAGATACTTGTACCAAATGATCTGCATACAACATTTAGAACCAAATGGTTAGCTGAACCCAGAGAGCACAGTAAGCAAACTTTGTAGCTCGTATTTTATGCTGGCCATTACTTTCAGTGCTGGTAAGGGAAATTCTCATACATAGTATACATAGTTTCATAGAAAAGATAAACACGATTATGGTTTACATTGAGGATGCTTGCCATTATTTTTATATGCAAATACATTAACTGAACCACTTAGCTTTAGCGGTTGTTTCCCCCTTATGGACCAGAGCCATTTTACAATTAAGCTATAAGCCTACCAATTTGCCAATAGATTTGTCCTTCCTTATGATGCCAAAAAAAGAAAAGAAAAGAAAGGAAAAACAATATATTTTTCCAGGTTTGACCCGTGGTGGTTTTAAAACGTCTTGTATAAATGTAGACACAAGGTACAAATATTATTCTGTGATTTGACCTGTTTATTACAACTCTAAAAAATTTTTACAGCGTACACCTGTACCTTGCCTATAATGTGTATCAGATTGGAATATTTAAACAACTGTAAACTAGCACAGAAATCATACAACAGTTTAAAATGTGTTGTAATTCACTTAGCTTTATGTGATCAGTGAATTCCCTGGAATTCAAACAGAGTGACTGGTGCTCCTCCATATACATACTTGTGTAAGCAAAGAAAAATGTATATACCTTTGAGGAACAGGTACATGAACTTGTTGCATGGTGGAAGGCAGCACTGACACTCTTTCCTCAGGGTATGTTCGGCTACTTGCAACCTAGAATACTGTTGGTTGTACAGCAGACAGTGTCCTAGCAACCAATGACTCATTACTGGCCGCTTTCAGCTGCAAGCAAGGAAATTCCCCAGCCAACAGCTGATGGTAAAAAAAGGGTCGGGAACGTAGGCTGACATCATGTCCAAATACTGGCAATGCTATTTTCAGATAATGATGTCAGCCACCATCCTCTCCCCTTTATTTACTTTCTGCTGTTGTGCAGGGAATCTTCTGGCAGACAGCTAAATGGGGCTGGGATGAGTCATTGGTGCTTATTTTGGCTTCCTAGCAACATGGGATCCCCATGTGGGAAGCTGTCGCATTCATGATAACTTCCCAGCACAAAATACCCCACTCTGAGCACTAATGTCTTTCTGGTCCTAATTACCGGCAGTTTGCTTAAAGAGGACTTCAACCCAAAAGGGGAAGCACCACTTGTCTGCCTCCTCCCCCCCCTTACTGCTGACTCATTTGGCACCCTTTTTTTTTGGTGGGGGGGTTAGTACCTGGTTTTGACAAGTATTCACTCCCACTTCTGGCTCTGTTTGCCGAGGTGACGTGAGCTGGTAGTTCAGCCCCCCCCCCCCCACAGCCAGCCCATTCCCAGAGAACAGCGTGATTCGCGTAGGAAACCAACCATGGAGCCACAAGACTTCATTGCCAGTTTCCCTAAGCCAAGATTGTGGTGCCAGCATCCAAGAATTTAAGAATAAACTCAGGTGTGAAGACACGGCTAGATGCCTGGACAGGTAAGTTCCCTAATAGTAAATGTCAGCAGCTACAGTATTTGTAGCTGCTCACTTTAAATGTTTGGAGAGGGGGCAAAATTCCTCTCTAACTGTGAGCTGCTGGTAATTATTTTTGAACCTGTCTCAACCATAGAATCAGATTTTTAAAGTAGTAGAGATAAGAATTAGTCGAGAAAAAGCTCAACCACCGCACACCATACAAGTCCAGCATGCAATAGGTGACAGTTGCCTCAGCCTAACTCCATCCAGTCCACACCTCCAACATGTTTCACCCCACCCATGGGGCTTAATCACAGAGGTAACTCCATTGGTGGGGCAAAACATGTTGGAGGGCATGACCTGGATGGAGTTAGGCTAAGGCTGCTATCACCTATTACATGCTGGCTTGTATGGTGTGCAGTGACTGGGATTTTTCTCTACTTGTTCTGTGCACTGCATGGAGTCAGAGCGGACTCCAAGCCTGACCTGCACTTTCAGTTGAAAATGAACACTCTGAATGGGGTACATAGATGCTGGCGTGGAAACCATAAAATTGGTTTAGGTTCACAGAAATAAGAATTACCTGAATATGTTGGATCCTAGCAAAATGCAAATCGGAATGAATCTAAAGCCGCGTACACACGGGGCGGACTGTCTGGCCAACTTAGTCCGTCAGACAATCCGACGGACAGTCCGTCATACTTTCGAATGAACGGACTTGACCACACACACCACTTTTTGAGCGGACTAATACGGCGTACTAAGTCCGCCATACTATCCGCCCTACTTTTGAAATGAACGGACTCGCCCACACACGCGGAGGAAAGTCCGCTCATTTTGAGCTTGTCTCCAGGTAGGCGGGGCCCGCGAAGGAGACGTCGCTGGCCCCGCCGCCTGGTATGGACTTAAAGGGGAACCCCAACGCCGAAAAAAATCGGCGTGGGGGTCCCCCCCAAGTCCACAACAGACCCTTGTCCGAGCACGCTACCCGGCCGGCCAGGAAAGGCGGGCGAGCGAGCGCCCCCCCTCCTGAGCCGTACCAGGCCGCGTGCCCTCAACATGGGGGGTGCCCCAAAGCACCCCAAAGCACCTTGTCCCCATGTTGATGAGGACAAGGCCCTCTTCCCGACAACCCTGGCCGTTGGTTGTCGGGGTCTGCGGGCGGGGGGCTTATCGGAATCCGGGAGCCTCCTTTAATAAGGGGGCCCCCGGATACCGGCCCCCCACCCTATGTGAATGAGTATGGGGTACAATGTACCCCTACCCATTCAACTGTAAAATAAAAGTACAGAAAAAAACACAACACACGAGATAAAATACTTTATTGCACAGCTCCGGGGGTCTTCCGTCTTCGGGGGTCTTCTCGCCGGACTCCTCCGCTATCTTCTTGTAGCTCTTTTGCTAGCGGAGGAGTCCGGCTTTCTTCCTCGCCGCCGGCCTCTTCTCCCGACTTCGGGGGTCTTGTTCCCCTCTTCGGTTCTTCTGCCGGGCCACCGCGCCTTCTTATAGCTCTTTTACAGGCGGTGGCCCGGTCTTCTGTCGCCGCCGCCTTCCGTTCTTCTTCTTCTTCTTGTTCTTCTTCTTCTTCTTCTTCTTCTCCAGGAGATGTTGCCTCGACGATCTCTCCGGCCGGAATGCCAGGGACGCACTGCGCGGCCACTTATATAGGGACAAGGGGCGGTGTCACATGGCTTTATGTCACATGGGTTGGTCACATGGGTTGATGTCACATGGGGACTATGACATCGTAAGGGGGCGGGGTCACCATGTGACACCAACCCATGTGACATAAAGCCATGTGACACCGCCCCTTGTCCCTATATAAGTGGCCGCGCAGTGCGTCCCTGGCATTCCGGCCGGAGAGATCGTCAAGGCAACATCTCCTGGAGAAGAAGAAGAAGAAGAAGAACGGAAGGCGGCGGCGACGGTGGAGACAGAAGACCGGGCCACCGCCTGTAAAAAAAGCACCGCCTGTAAAACGTCTCCTTCGCGGGCCCCGCCTACCTGGATACCCGCTCGAAATAAGCAGACTTTTCTCCGGGCGGGAAAAGTCCGCTCATTTCAAAAGTACGGCGGACTGGCACACACACACGGGCGGATTGTCCGCCGAAATGCGAGTCTGACGGACAGTATTACGGAAATTCCGAAATACTTAGTCCGCCAGACTGCACGCTGAAAAAGTCCGCTGAAGCCCACAAACGAGCGGACTGTACGCTGAAATGTGTTTTGGCGGACTAAGTAGGCCAGACAGTCCACCTGTGTGTACGCGGCTTTAGGCTATTTTAAAATGGTAATACTGCCAGAAGAATGTGGTAACTGCTTTATTGAACTCCCCTTATTGACTTGCCTGGCAAAACAAAAGACAAGGACCTCTTTAGATGATCCAGAGGCTTGAAAAGCAAGCAAATGTTGGTTTTCTTTGTTTCTAGCCACACATGTTGGCCAATCAGTTCCATCAGGAACACTAGTCAGCAGTAGTTCTAGTTCTATCCTGCAACATTTTATCTAAAATACTACCAGAGCTCTAGCTTTAAACAAATAACCAAGAAAGGCCTAACTTTTCACTAAGCCAAATCTTAGCGTGATCACTAACTAATTACTCACTGACCTGGGGATAGACACTTAATACATGCCAACATTACAAAATAACATATTTATGCACAAAAAAGTAAATTTTTATTGCCATAAATAAAAGATGCTCTGAGCTCCATGGTATCCTTTGCATCCTAAGCAAAAATTACATGGTCTGGATCACAAGATGCATTATTGGTGCCTTACATAATTAGGTACTGCAAAATTGTTTTATTAAGATAGGATTTATCAGTGCTATAAAAAGGATCAAAACACTGTACTTGTGTATATTATATGCTGATTTATATTTTAACTACCTGTCCCTCTGTCCCTCATTCCTCCTCATTTGTCCCTCATTTTGATCTGATCTATATAGTTGTATATAAATGCACTTTTTATCTATCAAAAAGTGTTTTCCAGCGCTAAACCTTTGACCTGATTTCTAAATTGCTGCATTCGTAAATTCCAAAAGCCAATATAAAGGAATATTAGTGGTAAAAAAAGCATTTGTGGGTTTAGCAAATCTTGTTTTTTTGTACTTTTCTCCTTTAAGGGGGCATGGCAAGGGGTGTGTCCTATCCCTGCAAACGTTTGCTGATAGGAGTCCCTCATTCCCATCTCAAAAAGTTGGGAGGTGTGTATGCATCTGATGCACTTTGAAGTTATTTGTGAATGAAAGATAAGTACTGTAGTTTCACTTACAGAAAGTCCACATGAAGAAAGCTCTAATCACAAGTAACAGAATTTTTTGAACTAAAGCATATTGAAAAAAAAAAACTGAAAAGTGTATTGTTCTTCTTTTATTTCTTCTTCTGTTTTGCTGGCAGTGTTCACTGGTTTAATTGTGCTTAGAATAGACAATTTTGTGATTGTGTTTTAGCTGTACTTACAATAGACAATAGATCATTCTACTGCATTTCTGAGAACTGAAAATGTACAGTAGCTGCTGCTTGTTTTATGTATATCTTTGGAGGACTCTGTAAAATAAATGTAATCACAAAATCTTTGAAGAGGCTAAAATAATTAACTTCTCCAGTTAGAAGTAGTATTTAAATAAGTAATTAACTAAAAATATTTCAGTATGTGCAAACACTTGCGTAATTATAATAAACATTTAACACAGGAATAAAACATGTTAAAGTGACATCCAGTGGCTTGATGATATTTGTAAGTTTTATAAAGAATGAAAATAATTCCCTCAGTGTAAACCAGGGACTTGTCTTACCTTTTTGGTAAGTAGTAGGGAATAGCGGAACTGCCTGGGTTTTGTTCGAGTAGGGTTCAGTGAATTTCAAAGAATTTCAGATGCCAAACCCAATTTCCATTTATATTAATGGGAGCCAAATCTGTCAAAATAAAAATGCTGGGCTTATAGGCAAGTGTTAAAAATACCATAAGGGTGAGCACTGCCCTGTGTAACATGCTCCAGTGGAAAAAAACAAAAGGAAACAGAAAAATAAAATTCAGTTCATGCTAGGAGCCGCCATTTTTAAAATGTTTAAAGTGAAACATTAAACATGCTCAGTTCATTTAACCACTTGCTTACTGGGCACTTAAACCCCCCTCAGTCCCAGACCAATTTTCAGCTTTCAGCGCTGATGCACTTTGAATGACAATTGCGCGGGCATACAACACTGTACCCAAATGACATTTTTATCATTTTTTTCCCGCAAATAGAGCTTTCTTTTGGTGGTATTTAATTACAGCTCAGAGTTTTATTTTTTGCTAAACAAACCAAAAAAGATGCAAAAAAAATAAATAAAACATGTTTTAATAGTTTGTTATAAAATTTTGCAAACGGGTCATTTTTCTCCTTCATTGAAGTGCGCTGATTAGGCGGCACTGATAGGCTGCACTGGTGGGCACTGATGGGCTGCATTGGTGGGCACTGATAGGCTGCACTGGTGGGCACTGATAGGCTGCACTGGTGGGCACTGATAGGCATAGTTAAGGCGGCACTAATAGGCACAGATAAGGCGGCACCGATGGGCACAGATAAGGCGGCACTGATGGGCAAATATGGGCACAGATAAGATGGCACGGATGGGTGGCACGGATGGGTGGCACGGATGGGTGGCACGGATGGGTGGCACGGATGGGTGGCACGGATGGGCACTGATAGGTACCACTGATAGATGGGACTGATGGGCACTGATAGGTGGCACTGATAGGTGGCTATGATAGGTGGCACTGCTGGGCACTGATGGGCGGCACTGCTGGGCACTGACGGGCGGCACTGCTGGGCACTGGTGGGCGGCACTGGGGTGCAGCACCTTTGAGGCAGATTGTGGGCACTGCTGGGTGGCACTGTGGGTGGCACTGCTGGGTGGCACTGTGGGCACTGCTGGGTGGCACTGAAGGGGGGTACTTACTTTTAATAAGTGGGGCACTGCAGGGGGCAGGTGGGCACTGGCAGGGGGCAGGTGGTCGCTAGAAGGGCTGATCGGCTTTTTTTTTCTCCTCGTGCTGTCAGCGCGAGGAGGAATAATAGCCGATTACCGGCTCCGTTATATCACATGATCAGCTGTCATTGGCTGACAGCTGATCACGTGATAAGGGGTTGGGATCGACCCCTTGCACGGATCGGTGATCAGGCGAGTCTCATGGACTCGCCGATCACAGAGCGCGTCGTGCGCGCCCCTCAGGGGGTGCGCAGGCCGCTCGTACACGGGACTACGTCAATAGACGTAGTCCCGGAAAAGGAGATCCGCGCTGTAGCCGTCAATTGACTATAGCGCGGATCTCAAGTGGTTAAATAACTCGCCTGAGGGGGTTCTAACCCTGTCTGCATGGGGGTGCATTTCTGTGATGTACAAAAAGTGCTGCAGCAGCAATGACATTTACAAAGGAACAAAATACCAGCAAACAACATTTCATTCCCATTCTCTTTTTTAAATTAAAAACAATGCATAGATCACTCCAAGGGTCTGCTATGTGTTTTGGGGGCCTTTGGAAGGGTCTCTGCCTGCTGTTTTTTTTTTTCTTTGTAAATGCCACTTCTGCTGTAGCACATCTTAAATCAAGGATGGAAAAAAATGTTGCATAGAGTTCCCCCCAAAGATACGCACTAGACCCTATGAGTCTGGTATGGATTAGGGGTACCTCCCAAAAAAATGCACGAGGACCACCAGGAAATCCACATCAGACCCTTTGGGGTTGATTTACTAGAGAGTCCAGCTTTGCATAGAGACCAATCAGCTTCCATTTTGTTTAGTCAAAGCTTCATCGAACAAGCTGAAGTTAGAAGCTGACTGGCTATCATGCACAGCGGCACCAGGTTTTGCAAGCTCCAATTTTAGTAAATCAGGCCTTTTGGGTCTAGTTTGAATTTTAGGGGATCTCCACACCAAAGAGAATGCCTTAATCTAAGCATGCAGTCTAGCTGGTTAGGAAAGGTGGGGATGAGCGTGTGCTCTCTGAACCATACCAAGCTACATGTCCTCAACATGGGGGGTGTCTAGTCAGGGGGACTCCCCCTGGCAAACCACCTTATCCCCATGTTGATGAAAACACAGTCCTCTTCCCCAAAACCCTGGCTGGTGGTTGTGGGAGTCTACTGGCTGGTGACTTATTGGAATCTGGAAGCAACCTTTAATAAGGGGGCTACAAATACCAGTACCTCAAATCATTCACAAAAAATGTGTCACCTAAAAATAGACAGTCAAACCCTTTATAAAAAAATAAAAAAAAATACCCCCAAAATGTCCTTAATAATAAATCCATCAGTTATGATGCCCACCATCCACCAACTCAAAAAAAAAAAAAAATCCACTGGTCCAATGCACATGACTGATCCTGACACTACCCCTAGCTGAATGACAGACCTCCGAGCGGTCATCAGCTATATAAGTGAAACAGTGATGGTGGGGGGGATAATGGTGACATAATTGCCCAAATATGGCCCAACCCATTTTGCATACATGGCAGGGGATTGCTGGCCATGTAAGTGAATGGGTGGGTGCAAACACCCGCTGCTTCCTTAGCAACCATTGACGGACAGAAGCTGTCATTTTTGTCTATGCCGAACACTCTAAATGTTTTTTAGAATTTTGGAGAAAATAGAGGATGTCAGTTTATTTTTACTTCTGTGTCCAATTTTAGATCTTATTTCACTTCTTGTCCTGTAAATATATTTTAGATAGTTGTCACTGGGATAGATGTTCTTATTGGAAGACTCCCACCCCCCCCCCCCCCTTCTTAGTCCAATGACAACTCAAAATGTTATATTTATTTTTTTCTCACGTTGAGTCCAGATGACAATGGACAGCACTAAAAAGTGAATGAGGTGAAAGGGGTGCACAAACTGCAATAAAAACCTGACAGAAATTCTAACCAGTTCCCACATCTAAAACTGCAGCTGGGGTGACCCCGCCCCCTCTGACCACAGAGGTAGATCGTGCGGGCGAAGAAGAAGCCGGAGCAAGATGCGGAATGAGAAGAGTGGAGGAAGAAGAAGATGAAGAAAAAGATGGAGAAGAAGAAGTTGAAGGAACAAGAAGAACACATAGGGAAGACCAGAAGAAAGAAGATAAAAGAAGAAGATGAAAGAAGAAGCGGAAAGAAGAATTTGCCGCGAACACCCAAAATTGTTCGTTGTCTGGCATACTGGCGAACATGCCAATGTTCCAGTTGAACACAAAGCTCATCCCTGATCACCATCTTGAATGTGATGCCATCAGCCCCAGCAGATTTGGAGATGTCACTCAAGTATACAGTATTACAGTATTCAATTTTGCTCTTCCCCAACAGTTAGAATAAATGCTACGTAGGAGTATATGGTTGGGGGGGGGGGGGGGGCAAAGATGCTGGGCCAGCACAGAGAATAATTAGACACTCCCAGAGAAGATGACTTATTACATGCAAGAGGGGAGGGGTGGTACTAGGGAATTTACTTTTGTAGTCAAAGTATAAATGCATAGTCACTAAGGAGAGGAAATATGCTGCATTTAAAATGCTACATTTTTCTGTGCTTTAGCCTCCTTTTTTTAAGTTGGTAACATGGTCTCTTTAACCCCTTCAGCCCGGAAGAATTTACCCCCTTCCTGACCACGCTTTTGCGCTTTTTGCGATTCGGCACTGAGTCGCTTTAACTGACTAACTGCGCAGTTGTGCGACGTGGCTCCCAAACAAAATTAACGTTCTTTTTTTCCCACAAATATAGCTTTCTTTTGGTGGTATTTGATCACACCTGCGGTTTTTATTTTTTGCGCTATAAACAAAAAAAAGAGCGACAACTTTGAAAAAAGCGCATTATTTTTTACATTTTGATATAACAAATATCCCCCAAAAATATATAAAAAAAAACATTTTTTTCCTCAGTTTAGGCTGATACGTATTCTTCTACATATTTTTGGTAAAAAAATCGCAATAAGCATTTATTGATCAGTTTGCGCAAAAGTTAGAGCATTTACAAAATAGGGGGTATATGGGTTTTTATTCATTTTATTAATTTTTTTTTTACTAGTAATGGTGGTGATCGGTGATGTTTTATCATGACTGTGACATTATGGTGGACACATCTGACATTTTTGACACATTTTTGGGACCATTGTCATTTATACAGCAATTAGTGCAATAAATAAAAATGCACTGATTCCTGTGTAAATGACACAGGGAGCAGAGATCAGTGACTCTGTCACTAGGCAGAATGGGGAGATGCTTGTTTACATTAGCATCTCCCCATTCTTCCTCTCCGTGAGGCGATCTCGGGCATCCCCACAGCGATCGAGTCTGCGGGACCCGCGATCCAACTCACAGAGCTTGCCGGCGCATGCACGCCTGCTGGCTGTCTCTTAAAGCGCCACGTACAGGTACATTAGTTTGCCTGTACAAGCCCTTCTGCCAATGTATATCGGCGTGAGGTGGTTGGCAAGTGGTTAAAGTAATTTGGGTGGTTCTATGGAGTTAAACTGGCTTCTATCCTGAATTGCAAGCACTTCCTTAAGCTTGCACTTGTATTCAGTATGTTTGCAGGGAGCCTCAGCAGCCTTAAATTCTGAACGTTTTATTATTGAAAGGAATAGAAAGTTGAAAGGAACGCTGATAAACTGACCATGCAATTTCCTTTATTAAGAAGTGTCAGGAGAGATGTGAGGAGGTTGGAGGGAAAAGTGAGAAAGAAGATAATGATTAGCAAACATAAATCAGGCTCATTATCGTTTCAGATTCATGCATACCTTAAAGCTAATACACTTAGAAAAGTTATATTTAGTATCTCTAAAGACGTATAGTGCATGTATCCAAAAATTTAAAATAAACATTACAGAGGAAGACAAAAGGTATAACATTTCTTAGAAAGAGTTACCAAAGTACTTTGCTCCTGGATCTGGAGGAAAAAAAGTTCTACAACAAAGCCCAGACAGTCATTTGATTCCAAAGTATGAGCATCCATTAGACCTAAGGTCTTTTAATTTATTGCCCAAGATTGAAGTGGAGCTACGACCCTCTTTGCCTGTTCAATGAGATGGGAAAGTACCACCAGATAAATCGCACAGACAGGTTTTGACTTACCGTAGATAAAGTTTTGAACACTAATATGTATTCAGTAAAAGAATGTTTAGAATGTTTCTTGTTAATGACGAAATGCATCAGGGAGGAGTGGCCTACCAGTGACGACATCACGCATGCCCGATCGCTTAGCAGCGGTAGTGTTTGAAGCCAACAGCCTGCTGCTCTTCTTTTATACAAAACAAATGCCTTTTATGTTTTATATGAAGGTAATAGTAGTCATATTTTAAAATAAATACTTTTTATAACATGATGGGCTTCAAGTTTTCCTTTTTTATCCCTGTGAGGCTCCCATTTACGATCTGTGATCCAAACCCTCCTGGATAAACTTGCTGCTGCCTGTTTGACCCTTATAATTTATGGTCCTTGACATCTAGTAAGAAGCCTGAGTGTGAGGGTGCTGATGGCGATGGATCCCTTTACTTTCATTCTTCACGGATCATTCCTTTATTGGATTGTTTTGCACTTATGGACTGTTTTTGATTTTTTGGGTTGCATTATTAGGATTGAGTTTTTGCACATTTTGCACATGGACTCTTTTTCACTTTTTATGTACAACTGAATGTTGCATATTGTTGCACTATTTGGAGTGCAGCTTTTTTCCCTTACTAATTTGTATTTGTTTATGTTGTAAATCCTGCTCCAAAATATGAACATCCATTGGATCTCAGGTCTTTTAATTTATTGTCCGAGATTGAAGTGGAGCTACGACCCCCTTGCCTGTTCAGTGAGATGGGAAAGTATCACCAGCTAAATTGAACAGACAGGATTTGACTAAGGTAAAATTTTAAACATGAATATGTATTTGTTTATTTTATAAATCCTAAAAGTAGGATTGGTGATATCGTTCATAATTTTTCTACTTTCAGATAACAAACGCTTATGCGTTTAACACTTAAAATTAGTGATGCAAAGATACTCAGATTAATAAATAAATAAAGTCGCGCTATGGAAAAAACAAATCTCCTAAGTGATAGAAATATGTGAAATAAATTGAAAATAAAAATATACTGGGTTAGAGCTGCCTGTGCCTGAAGCCCTCACTTCCTTATTGGGGAGGAGAGGGAAATGAAAATGTGAAATAAAAAGGTTATGGCGCTAAACCCTATTACACCAATATTAGTGATGAGGTGAGTTGACTTATCAGATCCTAGTGTTTGATTTTTTGTATAAAAAAAGAGAAAGAAAAAGAAAAGAGCTGTTGGTGATACCGTGAAAAAAATATATATATCCTAAAGCAATTTTATCCAAAACAAATTGTGTGTGATTAATGTGGAGTCAGCATTCATGTTCCATTATAATAAAAACAAAAAATGAGTATTAAATTGTCATATACGTATCAGCCTGCTAAAAACATGTGAACCTTCATTAAATGTGCAAATTAGTGGAAATAATGTTAATATTCAACAGTATGTTAGTGTAAAACAGATTGTGCAAACATGTGCAAAAAAATGTACAAAAAAGCAACTAAAGGTCAGAACAACCAAGGATCAAAACTAGTTTAACCATAAAATCGCATGAAGTCGCTAAATGTGCGAATAGACAATATTTTCAACCAATAATCGCATGAAGACGCATCTGTGTCCAATATAAGTCCAAAATTAATATTTGGCTTGGTAGTGCTGCCTCTTCAGACTATTTTTGTAATTGTTACAAAAAGTCAATGGGGGGTATTTGATTTATTCGTGCAAATAGTGCGGGCTTTCAATTAGAGAACTTCATCCCCGGTGCGCCACTCTGTGCTATAGTATGTGAATGCTCTCACCAGAGTTAATGCCCCTGTGGGGCTGGATGGACCTTCACAATGTAAGCCACTGTGTCGCTCTCTGGCTGCTGCTGGTGCACTGGGTGAAGCTTCGTTGTTCCGTCCGTATGGTATCCAACGTTAATTATATAAGGGAAGACATATCCATAGTGTAATACGTTCTTAACCAAATCGTTCGTTTATTAATATTAAAATCTACTCACATTTTACATTAAAAGCATGTGCATATAGGAAAAACTCCGCCGTTCGTCTCAAACGAGTGCACACAACGTGGCCACGCCCTACGCGTTTCGTCACTACGACGTCCTCTGGAGCGGCCATATTGG
This sequence comes from Lithobates pipiens, assembly GCF_037356315.1. Taxonomy (NCBI): domain Eukaryota; kingdom Metazoa; phylum Chordata; class Amphibia; order Anura; family Ranidae; genus Lithobates; species Lithobates pipiens. Next base: position 68,625,364 of record NW_027507903.1, read on the forward strand.
TGCACCTTATTGCTTAAATAGGGTGCAGTGCTCCACTACGCCTGCGCTAGAATAACAGCGCCATTTTGGGTGTGGGATGCCCTTACTCTACTGGGGATGAATGCCATTACTCCCCCTAGTGTCCTTAGGGAAGACTGATATACTTAGCCTTGGAGCACTGCAGCCTACCCATGAACCATACTCAGTTTAAATGACATTCTTTAGTATTTCCCATTTAACCGGACGTTTATAATTAAGAGAATAAAAATAAAAATAAAATTAAATGACACTAAAAAATACATTGAATAAATGTATGTATAGGAATACATACATAAAATTCACGTATATAAAATTCATACATATAAAAAAAATTCTTACATAAAAATTCATGCATGAGAAGGGGGGTATACATTAATACTGAAAAACGCATAAATTTGTAAAAATTATAAAAATTATAAAAATTATTTAAGAAGTTTTTTAATATTATTTGATTATTTAAGGGGTTTTTTATGTTTAAAAAAGTTTTTTATGCATACTAATATATGGATGTAAATGGAGAAATTATTCCAAAGGAAAGTTTTCCAAGAGGAAAGTTTTTTTGGGAAGGAATTAAATAAAATAAAATAAAATTCTTAAGAAATAGATATATATGAAGGTGCTAAGAAGGTCTGTTTGACTTCGTCCTATAGGTGACTGTATGTTTGATTCCTACAGGGGAACTTTTAGATAATTTTGATCAGTCTTGTTGTAATTCCGACACGTCCAATGTATTTTGAATGAATAACATTCGACCTGAACCCGAAGGTGTGGGCCATGTGATGTTAATATTGGGGTAGATAGGTTACTTATATATGTGGTTAGATCTTATCGGGATCCTGTAGTGTTATGTATGTGTATGGGTAACATTCAACTACGGATTGTTCGTCCAGCATTATCTAATGCTGAGGCAAACAGTTGACTGTTAAAAGTTAGTTAAGAAGCAATTGGCTATTAAAAGTTAGTTAAGAAGCAATTGAGGTCTAATTCTATGTTCATTCCCCTTGGCTGGAGGGTGTCTAAGTTAAAAATCCATTTCGTTTCGTTCCTGGATATTTTGATCGTTTTGTCTTCCCCTCTCCAGTGGCCTCTTATTTTGTCTATTCCGTAGAAAATCATTTGTCCAGGGTCCCGATTGTGGAAATCCCTAAAGTGTTTGGAGACACTGTGTTTCTGGAAGCCTTTTTTGATATTTGCAATATGTTCCCTTATCCTGACTTTTAACTCCCTGGTGGTCCTTCCCACATATTGCTTATGGCAAGGACATTCAATGACGTAAGTAACGTGGGAGCTGTTACAAGTAATCAATTCTTTGATTTTATATTCTTTCCCATTAGAAGTGGAATTAAAAGTAGTTTTCTTCTTTTCTGTCTTTTTACTATTTCTGCATGGGAGGCAATTTCCGCACTTGTAGAATCCTTTTAGGGTTTCGGAAATTTTTATTTGTTTTGGTGGGTCCACCACATTCTTTACTAGTTTGTTTCGGAGTGTTGGAGCCCTCCTGTAGATGAACCGTGGTTTGTTCGGCAACATGGCCTGGAGTGAGCTGTCTGCTTGTAAAATCGGCCAGTGTTTTTTGATGATCCGCTCTACATCTTTATGTTGTCTGTTATACCCTGTAAGGAACGCGATGTCATGGAGGTTTTGTTTTGGTTTTACTTTCTTGCCTTCAATTAGTTTTTTCCTATCCATATGTTTTACTTCATTTTTTAATTTACGGAGATTTTCTTCTTTATATCCTTTCTTCCTAAACCTTTCGATGACTATATCCGCCTGCTTGTCAAAGTCGTCAATTTTGCTACAGTTCCTGTATAGCCGTAGAAGCTGGCCTTTGGGTATGTTCCCTAGCCACCTAGAATGGTGGCAGCTGTTTGTGGGGATGTACCCATTGCGATCCGTGGTCTTGAAGAAGGTGCGGGTGCCAAGATTTCCTTCATGTTTGTAAATTTGGAGGTCCAGATAATCTACAGTCTGGGTATTAAACTTTCCTGTGAATTTGATGTGATATATATTGTCATTGATTTCTCCAAGAAAGTCTTGCAGTTGTTCTACCGTGCCTCCCCATACCAATATAATATCGTCTATATATCGACGGTAAAATTTCAAATTTTGCCTATGCACTCCATAAATTTGTTCTTCCTCCCATCGGTTCAAAAACAAGTTCGCCACACTTGGAGCGTACTTTGCCCCCATTGCCACGCCTTTCGTCTGTGTGTAGAAAGTTCCATTGTACCAGAAATAGTTCGAAGTCATTGCCATCCTTAGGCCTTCAATGATGTATCTTATTTGTTCCTGTTTTAAATCCGATAGTCGTTGTAATGCCCACTCGACACTACTGATGCCATCCTCTTGTTTTATATTTGTATATAGCGATTCCACGTCTATTGTCACCAATATGTCACTTTCACTAATGGGGATTCCATTCAAGTCCTCTAGTAATTGCTTACTGTCCCTTAAGTATGACCTTCCTTTTGTCACCAGGGGCTGTAGGAAACCATCCACATATGCCCCCAACCTGGAAAACAAAGAATCGATTCCACTTATTATGGGTCTCCCAGGTGGGTGAGTTTGATTTTTGTGGATCTTAGGGACGTGATAAATAACTGGGGTCTTTGCCGCCTTTGGAAATAGGTATTTCACCTCTTTTTTATTCAAAATGCCTTGGTCTTTGCCTTTTTTGATATATTTCTTAAGTTTAGTTTCATATTCTGATTTCGGGTTTTTCTTCAGCTTTTTATATGTGTCAGGTATATTTAACAAGTTCTCCATTTCTTTCTCATAGTCTTGTTTATCCAAAATGACAAGGCCGCCTCCCTTGTCTGCGGGTCTGATGATAATCCCCTTTCTCTTTTCAATTGATTTAATGGTGTCCCATATTCCTTTTCCTTTGGTTTTTTTCACCTCTATATTCCTTAGGTCATGTTCGACCATCTTTTTGAAGACCTTAATGTTTTCATCCTGCTGGACTTTGGGATTGAAGGTTGAATTGTTTCTTAATTGCGAGTGCTGGTAAAATGTGTTAGTGTCTTCCTTCATATGTGGATTCTTGGTTGCAAAGAATTTTTTGATGTTAAGTTTTCTCACAAATCTTTGGAGGTCTATATATGTTTCAAATTTATCTAGTCCCTTATCTGGGGCAAACTTTAAGCCCATGTCCAGCACCCTGAGTTCTTCCTCCGTAAAAACCGCCTTACTTAAATTATAAATGCCCTCCCCTATTGTTCCCTTCTTCTTTTTCTGGAGGCCTCCTCTCTTTCCTCGTATGCGTTTTCTGCTCTTCTGTCTTGTATCCAGTGTGTTTCTTCCCCTCTTTGATTCCGATGATGGCCGTTTCCCCCATAGTTCCTCCTCGTATTGTCTTCTCTGGTCCATCTCGGGTTCCATCCACCATTTCTTCTGGGGGGCCCGTACTGTTGATTCCTTATTGGATATCGAAATGGTCTCCAATCTCTCTGGGGACCATGTCTCATATCTCTCGGGCCTGGTGGTCTGTGTTCCTGTCCCCTGGGAAAAAAATCTCTTTCAAACCTCCGGTTTCTAAATGGGGTGTATTGGGGGTATTCCCTTAGAGGAGAGTATCTGTTGTGATGTCTCGGAATATTTGGTGTATAGGGAGTATGATTCCCCCTATATCTGTCTTGCTCATATTCCCCTACTGTCCTCCCTTCGGGTCTCCTATACCCTGGTGTGTGTGGAATGTCATTTCTTACTGTTCCATCTTGTGTGTGTGTGGGTTGGTTCCACTCCTGTTCTGTGTTTTGGGTTGGGTTTTCCCTGGATTCTTCCATTATGGATAGTTCGTTGTCTTCCTCGTTATAGTTGCCCTCTATTTGCCATTTGTAAACCTGCTGGTTTTTGTAATCCAGCACATCCCTCTTGAATTTCTTTTGCTTCTTTTGTTGTATTTCCTTATCATACTTTTTTATGTGTTCTTGTAAAATCTTTTCCCTATCTATATATTCTGCTGTTTCTTTAAATGGTATGAGTTGATCCCTGAGTTGTGATATCTCTGTTTCTATGTTTTTCAATTTATGTTGGCGTCTGATCACTATTTTTTGTAGGAGTGCTCTTTCACTCTGATTGAAAAACTGATACCACTCTTCCATAAGGTGCCTATCGCTTATTGCATCATTTGGGGAGACATCCCATCTTAATCTCCTGGGTGTAATTTGTTCCGCTATATACTTTTCAAGAATGGCCACATCCCACCATACCCTTAATTGCTTCTCAAGGCTATGTTTCAGGTGTTTGAATAAACTATCCAAGTCCTGCTTAATGACCACATGTTCTTGATTAAATACCTCCACAAGGTTTACCATTCTGCTATTAACATATTTAAAAATATCCATTGCTGCAACTTTGAATTAGGGTCCGATAGGTCCCTTATATATAGATGAATAAATAAATAAAGTCGCGCTATGGAAAAAACAAATCTCCTAAGTGATAGAAATATGTGAAATAAATTGAAAATATTTTACAAGAACACATAAAAAAGTATGATAAGGAAATACAACAAAAGAAGCAAAAGAAATTCAAGAGGGATGTGCTGGATTACAAAAACCAGCAGGTTTACAAATGGCAAATAGAGGGCAACTATAACGAGGAAGACAACGAACTATCCATAATGGAAGAATCCAGGGAAAACCCAACCCAAAACACAGAACAGGAGTGGAACCAACCCACACACACACAAGATGGAACAGTAAGAAATGACATTCCACACACACCAGGGTATAGGAGACCCGAAGGGAGGACAGTAGGGGAATATGAGCAAGACAGATATAGGGGGAATCATACTCCCTATACACCAAATATTCCGAGACATCACAACAGATACTCTCCTCTAAGGGAATACCCCCAATACACCCCATTTAGAAACCGGAGGTTTGAAAGAGATTTTTTTCCCAGGGGACAGGAACACAGACCACCAGGCCCGAGAGATATGAGACATGGTCCCCAGAGAGATTGGAGACCATTTCGATATCCAATAAGGAATCAACAGTACGGGCCCCCCAGAAGAAATGGTGGATGGAACCCGAGATGGACCAGAGAAGACAATACGAGGAGGAACTATGGGGGAAACGGCCATCATCGGAATCAAAGAGGGGAAGAAACACACTGGATACAAGACAGAAGAGCAGAAAACGCATACGAGGAAAGAGAGGAGGCCTCCAGAAAAAGAAGAAGGGAACAATAGGGGAGGGCATTTATAATTTAAGTAAGGCGGTTTTTACGGAGGAAGAACTCAGGGTGCTGGACATGGGCTTAAAGTTTGCCCCAGATAAGGGACTAGATAAATTTGAAACATATATAGACCTCCAAAGATTTGTGAGAAAACTTAACATCAAAAAATTCTTTGCAACCAAGAATCCACATATGAAGGAAGACACTAACACATTTTACCAGCACTCGCAATTAAGAAACAATTCAACCTTCAATCCCAAAGTCCAGCAGGATGAAAACATTAAGGTCTTCAAAAAGATGGTCGAACATGACCTAAGGAATATAGAGGTGAAAAAAACCAAAGGAAAAGGAATATGGGACACCATTAAATCAATTGAAAAGAGAAAGGGGATTATCATCAGACCCGCAGACAAGGGAGGCGGCCTTGTCATTTTGGATAAACAAGACTATGAGAAAGAAATGGAGAACTTGTTAAATATACCTGACACATATAAAAAGCTGAAGAAAAACCCGAAATCAGAATATGAAACTAAACTTAAGAAATATATCAAAAAAGGCAAAGACCAAGGCATTTTGAATAAAAAAGAGGTGAAATACCTATTTCCAAAGGCGGCAAAGACCCCAGTTATTTATCACGTCCCTAAGATCCACAAAAATCAAACTCACCCACCTGGGAGACCCATAATAAGTGGAATCGATTCTTTGTTTTCCAGGTTGGGGGCATATGTGGATGGTTTCCTACAGCCCCTGGTGACAAAAGGAAGGTCATACTTAAGGGACAGTAAGCAATTACTAGAGGACTTGAATGGAATCCCCATTAGTGAAAGTGACATATTGGTGACAATAGACGTGGAATCGCTATATACAAATATAAAACAAGAGGATGGCATCAGTAGTGTCGAGTGGGCATTACAACGACTATCGGATTTAAAACAGGAACAAATAAGATACATCATTGAAGGCCTAAGGATGGCAATGACTTCGAACTATTTCTGGTACAATGGAACTTTCTACACACAGACGAAAGGCGTGGCAATGGGGGCAAAGTACGCTCCAAGTGTGGCGAACTTGTTTTTGAACCGATGGGAGGAAGAACAAATTTATGGAGTGCATAGGCAAAATTTGAAATTTTACCGTCGATATATAGACGATATTATATTGGTATGGGGAGGCACGGTAGAACAACTGCAAGACTTTCTTGGAGAAATCAATGACAATATATATCACATCAAATTCACAGGAAAGTTTAATACCCAGACTGTAGATTATCTGGACCTCCAAATTTACAAACATGAAGGAAATCTTGGCACCCGCACCTTCTTCAAGACCACGGATCGCAATGGGTACATCCCCACAAACAGCTGCCACCATTCTAGGTGGCTAGGGAACATACCCAAAGGCCAGCTTCTACGGCTATACAGGAACTGTAGCAAAATTGACGACTTTGACAAGCAGGCGGATATAGTCATCGAAAGGTTTAGGAAGAAAGGATATAAAGAAGAAAATCTCCGTAAATTAAAAAATGAAGTAAAACATATGGATAGGAAAAAACTAATTGAAGGCAAGAAAGTAAAACCAAAACAAAACCTCCATGACATCGCGTTCCTTACAGGGTATAACAGACAACATAAAGATGTAGAGCGGATCATCAAAAAACACTGGCCGATTTTACAAGCAGACAGCTCACTCCAGGCCATGTTGCCGAACAAACCACGGTTCATCTACAGGAGGGCTCCAACACTCCGAAACAAACTAGTAAAGAATGTGGTGGACCCACCAAAACAAATAAAAATTTCCGAAACCCTAAAAGGATTCTACAAGTGCGGAAATTGCCTCCCATGCAGAAATAGTAAAAAGACAGAAAAGAAGAAAACTACTTTTAATTCCACTTCTAATGGGAAAGAATATAAAATCAAAGAATTGATTACTTGTAACAGCTCCCACGTTACTTACGTCATTGAATGTCCTTGCCATAAGCAATATGTGGGAAGGACCACCAGGGAGTTAAAAGTCAGGATAAGGGAACATATTGCAAATATCAAAAAAGGCTTCCAGAAACACAGTGTCTCCAAACACTTTAGGGATTTCCACAATCGGGACCCTGGACAAATGATTTTCTACGGAATAGACAAAATAAGAGGCCACTGGAGAGGGGAAGACAAAACGATCAAAATATCCAGGAACGAAACGAAATGGATTTTTAACTTAGACACCCTCCAGCCAAGGGGAATGAACATAGAATTAGACCTCAATTGCTTCTTAACTAACTTTTAATAGCCAATTGCTTCTTAACTAACTTTTAACAGTCAACTGTTTGCCTCAGCATTAGATAATGCTGGACGAACAATCCGTAGTTGAATGTTACCCATACACATACATAACACTACAGGATCCCGATAAGATCTAACCACATATATAAGTAACCTATCTACCCCAATATTAACATCACATGGCCCACACCTTCGGGTTCAGGTCGAATGTTATTCATTCAAAATACATTGGACGTGTCGGAATTACAACAAGACTGATCAAAATTATCTAAAAGTTCCCCTGTAGGAATCAAACATACAGTCACCTATAGGACGAAGTCAAACAGACCTTCTTAGCACCTTCATATATATCTATTTCTTAAGAATTTTATTTTATTTTATTTAATTCCTTCCCAAAAAAACTTTCCTCTTGGAAAACTTTCCTTTGGAATAATTTCTCCATTTACATCCATATATTAGTATGCATAAAAAACTTTTTTAAACATAAAAAACCCCTTAAATAATCAAATAATATTAAAAAACTTCTTAAATAATTTTTATAATTTTTATAATTTTTACAAATTTATGCGTTTTTCAGTATTAATGTATACCCCCCTTCTCATGCATGAATTTTTATGTAAGAATTTTTTTTATATGTATGAATTTTATATACGTGAATTTTATGTATGTATTCCTATACATACATTTATTCAATGTATTTTTTAGTGTCATTTAATTTTATTTTTATTTTTATTCTCTTAATTATAAACGTCCGGTTAAATGGGAAATACTAAAGAATGTCATTTAAACTGAGTATGGTTCATGGGTAGGCTGCAGTGCTCCAAGGCTAAGTATATCAGTCTTCCCTAAGGACACTAGGGGGAGTAATGGCATTCATCCCCAGTAGAGTAAGGGCATCCCACACCCAAAATGGCGCTGTTATTCTAGCGCAGGCGTAGTGGAGCACTGCACCCTATTTAAGCAATAAGGTGCACCAATATGGCCGCTCCAGAGGACGTCGTAGTGACGAAACGCGTAGGGCGTGGCCACGTTGTGTGCACTCGTTTGAGACGAACGGCGGAGTTTTTCCTATATGCACATGCTTTTAATGTAAAATGTGAGTAGATTTTAATATTAATAAACGAACGATTTGGTTAAGAACGTATTACACTATGGATATGTCTTCCCTTATATAATTAACGTTGGATACCATACGGACGGAACAACGAAGCTTCACCCAGTGCACCAGCAGCAGCCAGAGAGCGACACAGTGGCTTACATTGTGAAGGTCCATCCAGCCCCACAGGGGCATTAACTCTGGTGAGAGCATTCACATACTATAGCACAGAGTGGCGCACCGGGGATGAAGTTCTCTAATTGAAAGCCCGCACTATTTGCACGAATAAATCAAATACCCCCCATTGACTTTTTGTAACAATTACAAAAATAGTCTGAAGAGGCAGCACTACCAAGCCAAATATTAATTTTGGACTTATATTGGACACAGATGCGTCTTCATGCGATTATTGGTTGAAAATATTGTCTATTCGCACATTTAGCGACTTCATGCGATTTTATGGTTAAACTAGTTTTGATCCTTGGTTGTTCTGACCTTTAGTTGCTTTTTTGTACATTTTTTTGCACATGTTTGCACAATCTGTTTTACACTAACATACTGTTGAATATTAACATTATTTCCACTAATTTGCACATTTAATGAAGGTTCACATGTTTTTAGCAGGCTGATACGTATATGACAATTTAATACTCATTTTTTGTTTTTATTATAATGGAACATGAATGCTGACTCCACATTAATCACACACAATTTGTTTTGGATAAAATTGCTTTAGGATATATATATTTTTTTCACGGTATCACCAACAGCTCTTTTCTTTTTCTTTCTCTTTTTTTATACAAAAAATCAAACACTAGGATCTGATAAGTCAACTCACCTCATCACTAATATTGGTGTAATAGGGTTTAGCGCCATAACCTTTTTATTTCACATTTTCATTTCCCTCTCCTCCCCAATAAGGAAGTGAGGGCTTCAGGCACAGGCAGCTCTAACCCAGTATATTTTTATTTTCAATTTATTTCACATATTTCTATCACTTAGGAGATTTGTTTTTTCCATAGCGCGACTTTATTTATTTATTCATCTATATATAAGGGACCTATCGGACCCTAATTCAAAGTTGCAGCAATGGATATTTTTAAATATGTTAATAGCAGAATGGTAAACCTTGTGGAGGTATTTAATCAAGAACATGTGGTCATTAAGCAGGACTTGGATAGTTTATTCAAACACCTGAAACATAGCCTTGAGAAGCAATTAAGGGTATGGTGGGATGTGGCCATTCTTGAAAAGTATATAGCGGAACAAATTACACCCAGGAGATTAAGATGGGATGTCTCCCCAAATGATGCAATAAGCGATAGGCACCTTATGGAAGAGTGGTATCAGTTTTTCAATCAGAGTGAAAGAGCACTCCTACAAAAAATAGTGATCAGACGCCAACATAAATTGAAAAACATAGAAACAGAGATATCACAACTCAGGGATCAACTCATACCATTTAAAGAAACAGCAGAATATATAGATAGGGAAAAGATTTTACAAGAACACATAAAAAAGTATGATAAGGAAATACAACAAAAGAAGCAAAAGAAATTCAAGAGGGATGTGCTGGATTACAAAAACCAGCAGGTTTACAAATGGCAAATAGAGGGCAACTATAACGAGGAAGACAACGAACTATCCATAATGGAAGAATCCAGGGAAAACCCAACCCAAAACACAGAACAGGAGTGGAACCAACCCACACACACACAAGATGGAACAGTAAGAAATGACATTCCACACACACCAGGGTATAGGAGACCCGAAGGGAGGACAGTAGGGGAATATGAGCAAGACAGATATAGGGGGAATCATACTCCCTATACACCAAATATTCCGAGACATCACAACAGATACTCTCCTCTAAGGGAATACCCCCAATACACCCCATTTAGAAACCGGAGGTTTGAAAGAGATTTTTTTCCCAGGGGACAGGAACACAGACCACCAGGCCCGAGAGATATGAGACATGGTCCCCAGAGAGATTGGAGACCATTTCGATATCCAATAAGGAATCAACAGTACGGGCCCCCCAGAAGAAATGGTGGATGGAACCCGAGATGGACCAGAGAAGACAATACGAGGAGGAACTATGGGGGAAACGGCCATCATCGGAATCAAAGAGGGGAAGAAACACACTGGATACAAGACAGAAGAGCAGAAAACGCATACGAGGAAAGAGAGGAGGCCTCCAGAAAAAGAAGAAGGGAACAATAGGGGAGGGCATTTATAATTTAAGTAAGGCGGTTTTTACGGAGGAAGAACTCAGGGTGCTGGACATGGGCTTAAAGTTTGCCCCAGATAAGGGACTAGATAAATTTGAAACATATATAGACCTCCAAAGATTTGTGAGAAAACTTAACATCAAAAAATTCTTTGCAACCAAGAATCCACATATGAAGGAAGACACTAACACATTTTACCAGCACTCGCAATTAAGAAACAATTCAACCTTCAATCCCAAAGTCCAGCAGGATGAAAACATTAAGGTCTTCAAAAAGATGGTCGAACATGACCTAAGGAATATAGAGGTGAAAAAAACCAAAGGAAAAGGAATATGGGACACCATTAAATCAATTGAAAAGAGAAAGGGGATTATCATCAGACCCGCAGACAAGGGAGGCGGCCTTGTCATTTTGGATAAACAAGACTATGAGAAAGAAATGGAGAACTTGTTAAATATACCTGACACATATAAAAAGCTGAAGAAAAACCCGAAATCAGAATATGAAACTAAACTTAAGAAATATATCAAAAAAGGCAAAGACCAAGGCATTTTGAATAAAAAAGAGGTGAAATACCTATTTCCAAAGGCGGCAAAGACCCCAGTTATTTATCACGTCCCTAAGATCCACAAAAATCAAACTCACCCACCTGGGAGACCCATAATAAGTGGAATCGATTCTTTGTTTTCCAGGTTGGGGGCATATGTGGATGGTTTCCTACAGCCCCTGGTGACAAAAGGAAGGTCATACTTAAGGGACAGTAAGCAATTACTAGAGGACTTGAATGGAATCCCCATTAGTGAAAGTGACATATTGGTGACAATAGACGTGGAATCGCTATATACAAATATAAAACAAGAGGATGGCATCAGTAGTGTCGAGTGGGCATTACAACGACTATCGGATTTAAAACAGGAACAAATAAGATACATCATTGAAGGCCTAAGGATGGCAATGACTTCGAACTATTTCTGGTACAATGGAACTTTCTACACACAGACGAAAGGCGTGGCAATGGGGGCAAAGTACGCTCCAAGTGTGGCGAACTTGTTTTTGAACCGATGGGAGGAAGAACAAATTTATGGAGTGCATAGGCAAAATTTGAAATTTTACCGTCGATATATAGACGATATTATATTGGTATGGGGAGGCACGGTAGAACAACTGCAAGACTTTCTTGGAGAAATCAATGACAATATATATCACATCAAATTCACAGGAAAGTTTAATACCCAGACTGTAGATTATCTGGACCTCCAAATTTACAAACATGAAGGAAATCTTGGCACCCGCACCTTCTTCAAGACCACGGATCGCAATGGGTACATCCCCACAAACAGCTGCCACCATTCTAGGTGGCTAGGGAACATACCCAAAGGCCAGCTTCTACGGCTATACAGGAACTGTAGCAAAATTGACGACTTTGACAAGCAGGCGGATATAGTCATCGAAAGGTTTAGGAAGAAAGGATATAAAGAAGAAAATCTCCGTAAATTAAAAAATGAAGTAAAACATATGGATAGGAAAAAACTAATTGAAGGCAAGAAAGTAAAACCAAAACAAAACCTCCATGACATCGCGTTCCTTACAGGGTATAACAGACAACATAAAGATGTAGAGCGGATCATCAAAAAACACTGGCCGATTTTACAAGCAGACAGCTCACTCCAGGCCATGTTGCCGAACAAACCACGGTTCATCTACAGGAGGGCTCCAACACTCCGAAACAAACTAGTAAAGAATGTGGTGGACCCACCAAAACAAATAAAAATTTCCGAAACCCTAAAAGGATTCTACAAGTGCGGAAATTGCCTCCCATGCAGAAATAGTAAAAAGACAGAAAAGAAGAAAACTACTTTTAATTCCACTTCTAATGGGAAAGAATATAAAATCAAAGAATTGATTACTTGTAACAGCTCCCACGTTACTTACGTCATTGAATGTCCTTGCCATAAGCAATATGTGGGAAGGACCACCAGGGAGTTAAAAGTCAGGATAAGGGAACATATTGCAAATATCAAAAAAGGCTTCCAGAAACACAGTGTCTCCAAACACTTTAGGGATTTCCACAATCGGGACCCTGGACAAATGATTTTCTACGGAATAGACAAAATAAGAGGCCACTGGAGAGGGGAAGACAAAACGATCAAAATATCCAGGAACGAAACGAAATGGATTTTTAACTTAGACACCCTCCAGCCAAGGGGAATGAACATAGAATTAGACCTCAATTGCTTCTTAACTAACTTTTAATAGCCAATTGCTTCTTAACTAACTTTTAACAGTCAACTGTTTGCCTCAGCATTAGATAATGCTGGACGAACAATCCGTAGTTGAATGTTACCCATACACATACATAACACTACAGGATCCCGATAAGATCTAACCACATATATAAGTAACCTATCTACCCCAATATTAACATCACATGGCCCACACCTTCGGGTTCAGGTCGAATGTTATTCATTCAAAATACATTGGACGTGTCGGAATTACAACAAGACTGATCAAAATTATCTAAAAGTTCCCCTGTAGGAATCAAACATACAGTCACCTATAGGACGAAGTCAAACAGACCTTCTTAGCACCTTCATATATATCTATTTCTTAAGAATTTTATTTTATTTTATTTAATTCCTTCCCAAAAAAACTTTCCTCTTGGAAAACTTTCCTTTGGAATAATTTCTCCATTTACATCCATATATTAGTATGCATAAAAAACTTTTTTAAACATAAAAAACCCCTTAAATAATCAAATAATATTAAAAAACTTCTTAAATAATTTTTATAATTTTTATAATTTTTACAAATTTATGCGTTTTTCAGTATTAATGTATACCCCCCTTCTCATGCATGAATTTTTATGTAAGAATTTTTTTTATATGTATGAATTTTATATACGTGAATTTTATGTATGTATTCCTATACATACATTTATTCAATGTATTTTTTAGTGTCATTTAATTTTATTTTTATTTTTATTCTCTTAATTATAAACGTCCGGTTAAATGGGAAATACTAAAGAATGTCATTTAAACTGAGTATGGTTCATGGGTAGGCTGCAGTGCTCCAAGGCTAAGTATATCAGTCTTCCCTAAGGACACTAGGGGGAGTAATGGCATTCATCCCCAGTAGAGTAAGGGCATCCCACACCCAAAATGGCGCTGTTATTCTAGCGCAGGCGTAGTGGAGCACTGCACCCTATTTAAGCAATAAGGTGCACCAATATGGCCGCTCCAGAGGACGTCGTAGTGACGAAACGCGTAGGGCGTGGCCACGTTGTGTGCACTCGTTTGAGACGAACGGCGGAGTTTTTCCTATATGCACATGCTTTTAATGTAAAATGTGAGTAGATTTTAATATTAATAAACGAACGATTTGGTTAAGAACGTATTACACTATGGATATGTCTTCCCTTATATAATTAACGTTGGATACCATACGGACGGAACAACGAAGCTTCACCCAGTGCACCAGCAGCAGCCAGAGAGCGACACAGTGGCTTACATTGTGAAGGTCCATCCAGCCCCACAGGGGCATTAACTCTGGTGAGAGCATTCACATACTATAGCACAGAGTGGCGCACCGGGGATGAAGTTCTCTAATTGAAAGCCCGCACTATTTGCACGAATAAATCAAATACCCCCCATTGACTTTTTGTAACAATTACAAAAATAGTCTGAAGAGGCAGCACTACCAAGCCAAATATTAATTTTGGACTTATATTGGACACAGATGCGTCTTCATGCGATTATTGGTTGAAAATATTGTCTATTCGCACATTTAGCGACTTCATGCGATTTTATGGTTAAACTAGTTTTGATCCTTGGTTGTTCTGACCTTTAGTTGCTTTTTTGTACATTTTTTTGCACATGTTTGCACAATCTGTTTTACACTAACATACTGTTGAATATTAACATTATTTCCACTAATTTGCACATTTAATGAAGGTTCACATGTTTTTAGCAGGCTGATACGTATATGACAATTTAATACTCATTTTTTGTTTTTATTATAATGGAACATGAATGCTGACTCCACATTAATCACACACAATTTGTTTTGGATAAAATTGCTTTAGGATATATATATTTTTTTCACGGTATCACCAACAGCTCTTTTCTTTTTCTTTCTCTTTTTTTATACAAAAAATCAAACACTAGGATCTGATAAGTCAACTCACCTCATCACTAATATTGGTGTAATAGGGTTTAGCGCCATAACCTTTTTATTTCACAAAGATACTCAGATTGTCTCTCCCATATGCTCAATTCCATCCCACATGTTTGTATTCTACATTTTTCAGAATTGGCATCTGGGTATTGAATAAACACATTTTGTACAGGATCAGGGATAAGACACTACACTTTGATAACAGTGCAGATGCAAAGTGTGCTAGCATAAGGGGGCAATTTGTAATGATATTGAATATGGCTAAAGGAGACTGGAGATATCAACACAACCGAGGAGCCACAGTAAACTACTGGTCAACCTCTCAATGTTGTTGTAAGGAAGCCACCAGTACCTCTGATCTACTGATCTCTATCTAACTACTCTTTACACTTGTCAAAAACGTTGGTATAGGTATGGCTAAAGTCAGGCTAAAGGTGCCAAACCAAATCTAAACAATCATTTGATTTGCAGTCACAGCCATTGAATGATAGAGTATGATATATGGTCTCAAATGGAATCTTGCTATGGTAGGGAATCTTGCTATGGTAGGGATTCACAACTTTTAACTTTTAGCAAACATGTAATATTTATGTATCATAGTACAGACTAGACATGTGCATTCGTTTTCATCCAAATGCATTTTCATCCGAATTCTAGGTATTTTTTTTTTATAGTTTTAACAAACGATAACGAACGTACAGATTCTGAAAACTGAAAGATCCAACATAAACAAATTCTTTATTTTCGTTACGACAACAGTTCAATATAGATAGGAGATTCGACATGACGCTGACAATAGCGATCTGTGTCCATCAAACCTGTGGTTGAATGTGCCTAACCTTAGCTCTATTAGTCCAAGATTATTCTACATAGAGAGAAAAGATTCAACATTATAGAGACAATAGCAAAAAAGGTTGAATATGCCTAACCTAACGCTATTAGTCCAAAATGATTCGACATAGAGAGAAAAGATGACATGAAGATTCAATGAAACAGTCGCCGCAAGTGGACATTTATGGTCAAATGCTCCGCCCATAAGCTATAGAAGAATTCTAATGTTGTTGACTAGTAATAATAATTAATAAATATAATTATTACTAGTGTCATACAACATTAGAACTCTACTATAGCTTGTAGGCGGAACATTCGGCCGGAAATGTATGATTGCGGTGTCGTACAGTTTAGCTGCTCTTCTTAGAACATTCGACAGACACCATAAGCCTTCAATGACAGATTTGACCTTAATTATTTTGGATTTTCGGACTAATGCATTTTTTAACGAAACAAAATAAATAAAAAAGAATTTTGGGATTAACTAAATAAATTTATTTTTCTGACAAAATTGAAATTCTGAAACAAAATATTTCAGTGTGCACATGTCTAGTACAGGCTCGATCTCAGGATCAAGAATAAAAAGTTCTCAGCTTAATGTGTCCATGATAAGCTTAATTTGTGCTAAATTATTATTTGACTTACTTTGATATAGTTATTAATAGTGACAGGGGGGAATTATTTGTCTAAAACAAGCAGAACGTAGGTTTACAATTGTAAAAATAAATAAAAAAGATGATCAGGAACTGAGCAAAAGAAAATATCACTGGTTACAAAGCAACCCGTTTAATTTCTTAGATGGTTTTCAGTGTATTTTTTAATGGCAGCTAAAGCTTAAAGATTCCGTAATGTCTCTGCAAGTCACTATTGAATCTTGAATTAACTTAGATACAACTAATGAGAGCTTAAGCTGTCAGATATTTGTGCATTTATGCAGGTCTTGCTATTAGTTTAAAGGAGGGGGTTCATCTTCCTACATTCCAGAGTGTAATGTCTGATTTATATAACACAGTGTACATAAATTTTTCACACTCTGTTATGTATTGAATTTGGCATTGCCAGTGCAGTGCTGATCTCCAAAAGCTCCTTTTTAGGGCTGAGAAATTGAAAGATTAATTCCTCGATTAATCGTTAATTTTTTTATCGATCAAAATTCTTTTGATCTGTACTCACCTCTCCGCCAGCTTCTTCAGGGAGTTCTGTCAGAGATCCGGTGACGTCATGGACATCGATGGCACCGGCCTCCTCCCCCCTTCCCCAAGTGCCTCTGTAACGACATATTCGGCGACCCATCGCAGTTTGCTATAGAAGTGACGTTCTGACGCCACCATCTTGCTCCACCCCACACTCGTCCACAGTAAGGATACACAAAGAAGGGGGAAGCGGACATGTTGTTACACCCACCGAAGTTTTGCATTTTAGACGTATTTATAACAGTAAAGTCAGTTTATATAGTGAAATACAGGACTTAGAACTCCGTCTGACTGCTTAGATGTTGAATTTTTAAAGCAGAAAACTTCTGTCAGATTAGCAAACCTGTGAGATGAGTGGGGTTGCCGCTACTTTTAAAATTCAAGATCTAAGTAGTCAGACAGAGTTGTAAGTCCCGTATTTCACTATATAAACTGACTATCACTATATTTACTGTGCGTTATAATTAATCAAAATTAGTCAATTAATTGATTTAAAAAATCGATTAATCGAACACGAAAATTTTAATCAGTAACAGTAACTCCTTTTGTATACTATTTGTTGGCAGGAGCGATTTAACTGACACTCCTGTGTTAATTAATAGTCAATGCCTACTCTTGAACATCTGCTTTTACAGTCACTTTTCAGGATACTATTGTCCCCTATATTACAGACCTTGGCAAATTGCTGCCCCAAGGCCACATCTGGCCCTTTGGCTGTCCATGACTGCTGTCCATTAGACATGTGCATTCATTTTCGTCTGAATGCATTTTTGATCAAAAATTTCAGGTATTATCGTTTTCGCTTTGACAAACGATAACGAAAGTGCAGAATCCGAACAATGAAAGATCCAACATAAATAAATGCTTTATTTTCGTTTTTCGTGGTTACAACAGTTCGATATAGATTAGGAGATTTGATGTGACTCTGACAATAACAATCTGTGTCTATTGAACATGTGGTCGAATGTGCCTAACCTTACCTCTATTAGTCCAAGATTATATAGAGAAAATATTTGACAGAGAGAAAATATTCGACATAGAGAGAAAAGATTTGACAGAGAGAAAAGATGCTAAAGTACTAATTTTAATAGGCTAATATGCAAATTACTGTCCTAAAAAGTGTTTGGGGACCTGGGTCCTGCCCCAGGGGACATGTATCAATGCAAAAAAAAGTTTTAAAAACTGCAGTTTTTTCAGGAGCAGTGATTTTAACAATGATTAAAGTGAAACAATAAAAGTGTAATATTCCTTTAAATTTCATATCTGGGGGGTGTCTATAGTATGCCTGTGAAGGGGCGCATGTTTCCAGTGCTTAGAACTGTCCCTGCATAAAGTGTCATTTCTGCAGGAAAAAAAGTCCTTTAAAAACACTTGCGGCTATAATGAATTGTCAGCTCCCGTAATACAGAGAACACTGATTGAAAGTCATTGATAAAAAAAAAAAGCGTGGGGTTCCCCCAAATTCAATTACCAGGCCCTTAGGTCTGGTATAGATAGAAAGGGGAACCCCACGTCAAATTAAAAAAAAAATTGACGTGGGGGTCCCCCTAAAAATCCATACCAGACCATTTATCTGAGCACGCAACCTGGCAGGCCACAGGAAAAGAGGAGGGGGACGAGAGAGCGCCCCTCCTCCTGAACTGTACCAGGCCACATGCCCTCAACATTCGGGAGGATGCTTTTGGGTCCCCCCCAAAGCACCATGTTCCCATGTTGATGGAGACAAGGGCCTCATCCCCACAACTCTGGCCAGTGGTTGTGGGGGTCTGCGGGCGGGGGGCTTATCAGAATCTGGAAGCCCCCTTTAACAAGGGGACCCCCAGATCCAGGCCCCCCTGTTTGAAATGGTAAGGGGGTACAAAATTGTGGCCTGGTATGGTTCAGGAGGGGGGGGCGCTCTCTCGTCCCCCCCTCTTTTCCTGTGGCCTGCCAGGTTGCGTGCTCGGATAAAGGGTCTGGTATTGATTTTTAGGGGACCCCCACATAATTTTTTTAAAATTTGATGCGGGGTTCCCCTTAATATCCATACCAGACCTGAAGGGTCTGGTATGGATATTTAGGGGGAACCCCACGTCAATTAAAAAAAAAAATTGACGCAGGGTTCCCCTTAATTATCAATGACTTTCAATGAGTGTTCTCTGTATTACGGGAGCCGACAATTCATTATAGCCGCAAGTGATTTTAAAGGACTTTTTTTCCTGCAGAAATGACACTTTGTGCAGGGACAGTTCTAAGCAAGGGAAACATGCGCCCCTTCACAGGCATACTATAGACACCCCCCAGGTACGAAATTTAAAGGAATATTACACTTTTATTGTTTCACTTTAATCATTATTAAAATCACTGCTCCTGAAAAAACTGCAGTTTTTAAAACTTTTTTTGCATTGATACATGTCCCCTGGGGCAGGATCCAGGCCCCCAAACACTTTTTAGGACATTAACTTGCATATTAGCCTTTAAAATTAGCACTTTAGATGTTGAACGTTGGAGTCCCATAGACTTTAATAGGGTTCTAAAGTTCACACGAAGTATGCTATATACTAGCTCTGTCGAATCTTCTTTATACATTCGACAGACACCATAAGCCTTCAAAGACAGATTTGACCGTAATTCATGTGGATTTTCGGACGAATACAATTTTTGAACGAAAAACTAAATAAATAAAAACAAATTTCGGGAGTAACTAAATAAATTTATTTTTCGGACGAAAACGAAATTCCGAAAAAAATTTTTTCACTCTGCACATGTCTACTGTCCATGACTGGCCCATAATGCCCCCACTGTCAACTGACAGTCATTCTCCTCACATGCTCAGCGATATCCCTCACTCAGGAAGCTGAAGGGCATCTATGTTAAGAGCTGCAAGAACTGGAAGGAGAGAGCCTGAGGAACTTATTGGTATGGGGGAAGACTCCTATCTAGCAGGGGAATGTTGCCTAGGAGACATCCTGACACCTACCTACCACTCTGCTACTTGACCAGAGTCCTTTCTGTGTTAGCATCCATACGCTGCAAACCCCAGGAGCCATGTACTTGTTCTTCACTTCAGGTCAGGATATGCAGAAGCACCGCTGTACTGATCTCAAGCTCTCTCCTTCCAGTCACAGCACTTTTAGAGGGCATTTCACAGGCAGCATTGAGGCAGCCTTGGTTTTTTCCTCGGTTTATCCTTGGGTTTGTTTGTATCACTGTCTAATTTAACCCTATTATACCACACTATCATGCTGGAATCCATGCATCGCATGTAGTTGCAGAGTGGCCCCATTAAAGTCAGTGGGTAAGTATGAGAAGAAGCACTGTACCCAGACTTAAAAATGTCAACAGCCCCATATGGCTGTTATTTTACAGTTTATGTGGGCAACCGGGGGTATGGATCTACCCAAGTTCAAAATTTATGCTGAACAGAATTAAAATGGCTGTAAACTCCTGATTGTCACTTTTACCTATAGGCTTACCTATTGGTAGTGGAAATATCTCCTAAATGTGCACTGTTTAGGATAGGTTTACCTTGTAGTGCGCCAATGATGGAATCCGCGCATGCACTGTGAAGAAACAGACCTCCGTGCCACGTCTTCACTCGCAAGTGCAGTGACTGGTGGCTCCCGCACTCATGCGTGGGAGTGACGTCACGCTGCTCCGGACAGTCACAGAGTCAGCAGTCCTGGAAGGAAGAGGGGTGAAGATGGAGGTAAGTGCCTTTGTTTGCAGGTAAGTGCCACATAATGGGCTAGTATGCAATGTATACTAGCCCATTATGCTTTTACTTTGCAGGGGAAAAAAGAGGAAGTAAAATCCATCAGGGTTTACTTCCTCTTTAAGTTTGGCTCTCCTTAACAGTCCCAGTTTCTCATGTGACGCCTTGGAGAAAAAATATTGCCCGCCCCTGATATATTGCATAGCAAAATATAAACAGCAAAAGAAGCAAACTTCAGGAAACCCACTCTTCAGTGACATGGAGACAGTTTTAGAACCATATAAAGACCATTATAAAACATGTACTAATTATTAAGCTATGCATATAAAGAAAGCAACCCTTTAATGCCCACAAATTTGCACATATTAAGATTCATCCCTAGATTTCTCAAAATTACATGTAGCGGCGGGCTCCTGAAGAGCACGTGCTATACGTTTTTAAAAGTTAAACTTTACCCAAACTGCAGTTAGGTTTGGGTCTATTTGCCTAAATTTGACTTCTGTATCAGTTTGACTGGACTGTGAAATGTTCAGACTGGCTGCAAGGGTGGCACTGTCTCATGTATCAGGCTTGGAACTATGGTCTGATCAGGTGATTAAATTACTCTCTCTCTGAGCCAGGTCAGTGGGAGTGGCCCTCTCACTGTGCCCTCTGGAAGAGGGTATTTAAGATGCGGACGTCACATGGTACGGGGTTCTGGTCCAGTATGATGTGCTGATTACATGATCCTGGTCCTCCTGACCAGCCCCCAGGAAGGCTATGGCCTGGGGTGCGAATCCACCCAACTTTAATGCCTCTGGGCTGGCTAGCCCGAGGCAAGGAAACTAAAGGAGGATTCTGAGGTGGTTGGGTGCCATCTCCGGTCCGGGAGAGACCCATTGTACTTCAAGCATTTCAGGGGAGGACTCTTTAGAAGAACACCACGCACGGGTTGGTTTTCTTAACAAGAGCCTGGAAGGGCTAAAGTTACCGAAAGAATCTGGTCTTGTGAATATCGCCAAGCAGGCTGAAAGATCCAGGTATCCTACAAGTGTTCTACAGCTTAGTTTCCCTACGTGTTCTGCAACAACGTCTGTGACAAAGACTTTGTTCCTGATTAAGCACCTTGTTGGCTGCTAGGTCTTGTGAGAGAGGGACTGTCCAACCTGAGTGGTCATCCACCTGCGAATGGCTATTCTCTGGATGCAGTCAAAGTAAGCAAGTTCTTTAACATTTTTGGACTTTGACATTGAGAGTACCTGAACTTCCTTTTCTAACCCTCTGATCCCAAGTTGAAAGACTGTTCAATGGTTTGAGTTTTTGCAAATCTATCTATTGGATCTATTGTCAGTCTCAAGTTACTGGGTAATCTACCACCGGACATCCCCTAGACATGAAACAAGGAGAACAGAAGGTAACAGTAAGCCCAAAAATAACCAGCAGCTCCTTCGGGGATTAGTGCTACATATGAACTATAGGAACGATAGTTTCCAGAGAAAACCATTCATGTCTTGTGACTGAATTATGTCAAACAGATTCAGTGAAATTGTTGGTTTGACAACCAATGTGAAATTTATATTTAAATAAACAAACATAACATATCGGATCCATTTAGATGTAATGGTTTGTGGGTTTCATTATGAAAAATAATGGAATGCATAATTTAAATGTTCCAAAAATAAAGTATATGTATATTGTGCTCAGTGTAAGAACAAAAATCTAAATTTAACAGCACCACTCATAAATATCCTAACAAAGAATATAAGTGAATTAAAAAAGAATAGATACAAATGTTGCACAGTCCCCTTCAAAATCTGCATAATAAGCAATTCAGTGTGTGATAAACATAAAAACCATCCATTTATGCTGCACATAAATAAAATTGGCTAAAAAAATTGTCAGACAAATGATTAATAAAATCACAGTGATAACAAGTAACCAAGTGTCACCAAAATAAAAATGTCCAGCAAATGGTTTAAAGAACCCCAGTGCTTCATTCCAATATAATCTCTGCAGTGCTCTACCATCAATTTATATTTTCTCTCATTACTAGAAAATTAGACCCCTGAAAACAAAAGGTCTAATGTATGAATCAGAATATATGCTAATGGATCAAGAAGAGCAGAGATACTCCATAGTGTAGTAGTTACAAATGTACAGTTTATTAGCAAAAAAGGTACTCACAATCTTAAAATTAAAAAACAGCATGTAGATCATCTCCTTTTCACAAAATGGTGCAAGTGATGACGTCTGTGCTAATCTTCACTTATTATGCATGTTGGCTGTGTAATTATTTTGAAAGGGGCAACACAACATATTTCATGTTATAGTTAAAATGTTGCATCCCCAAAATGTGCTATGTCAATAACTTCTGATTTTGACTTTAGCCCAATGTAAGATAGGATAGGACAGGGATAGAGTTTTCTCTGTTCAGGGCAAAAGAAACATATAGGAAAGACAGCATTACAACAAACCATGGCCTCTCTTATACAATGTAACGCAGCAGAGTGCTTGTGACATAAAATGTTTCAAAAAGCGAATGACCATCAATGCAGCTATAGAAATTACCATTAACAGGGTGTAATACCACACAGTTGCTGAAAGAGTGTAAGGTACCTGTGGTAGGTAGTGCCTGAAGTGGAGCTTGTATGCTGAGGATTCAGATGAAAATGGAGTCAAGCAGGTCAAGTCAGCAAAAGATCAGGCAAAGTGGTACAAAATCGAAAATCCAAAGAATGGTCAGACAGGTGGAGGTCATACACGGGCTGGCGGTGAAGTACCAAATCAGCAAGCTGGAGAATGGTCAGGAATTCAGGCAGAGGTTAAATACACAGTAGTCCAAATCACAGGGTTTTCTCAATACACCCAGGCAACTAGTCCAAACAAACATTGGCCGCAGCTGGCAACAGGTGGAGCTAGTGAGTCCAAAACAATGCATCAAACTGGGAAAACATTGCAATAACTCCAGAGTTCCTCCGTGGCACAACAGGTAAAACCACTGCTGTGGGACCAGGAACATCCCAGTTCGAAGACACCCAGGTACACGACAAAGAGAGAGCAATGCAGTTGTCAACACAGAAAATAACTACATACAGAAAGTGTTAACTGCTGTAAGGTCTGCCGTGGACAAAACAAGAGTTCAACATACTAGAAGAGTAAGGCCGCGTACACACGGGCGGACTGTATGGCCAACTTAGTCCGTCAGACAATCCGACGGACAGTCCGTCCTACTTTCGAATGAACGGACTTGACCACACACGGATGCACAAACAGTCCATCGAAAGCTTGCGTGATGACGTGTACAGCACGTACGACGGGACTAGAAATAGGAAGTCTAATACACAGCAATGCAACCTTTCGCCGTATAAATCCTTTCTGAGCATGCGCCATACTTAGTCCGTCGAACTAGCCTACTGACGAGCGGATTGTCCGCTGAAACCAAAGTATGATGGACAGTATTACGGAAATTCCGAAATACTTAGTACGCCAGACTGCACGCTGAAAAAGTCTGCTGAAGCCCACACACGAGCGGACTGTCCGCTGAAATGTGTTTCGACGGACTAAGTTGGCCAGACAGTCCGCCCGTGTGTACGCGGCCTAAGTTGGCCAGACAGTCCGCCCGTGTGTACGCGGCTTAAGGAAGAAGAAGATCAACAAGAAAAGCAGATTGAAAGATAGGAGGCAAAACAAGTGCGATATGAGGCCATTCAGTTCCAACAAATTGAGGGAGGGCCAAGGAGAACATATAAGCCCTGATTAGATCAGATATGTATTCCAGATACATGTATATTTGGTAAGTGTTTTCTTTATAGATTGTGCAAATAGAACTCCTGTGTCTACTCATATAAGAATGCTTTGGAATAGGAGTTTCAGGTAGCACACTTGTTTTTTTATAGATATCAGAGGTCAGAGCTTTTCTAGATGGCATTCACATTACATTACACACTACATACCCTTTCAAAGGTAATAAATACATTAAACATAAGGTATTTGGTAAGGGACAGTGAAATAATCGGTCTGCAAATAACTAAAGAAGCCTGTACAAGGAAGTTCATGAATGTCGGAGAAAGACAAAAGCGTTCTAGTACAGTAATCTATCAGGGTATGTAAATTTGAAGGGAAGGGACTTAGATTTTCCAGCATGCTGTTACTTCTTGTAAACAGCAGTTTGTCTTGAGGCTATGTCATACCACAAAGTGAGTCCTGAGATCTACTTGTGGGTCTCTGACCCCTTAGACTATTTTCTGGGGTGTGATTTGGATAGCTATTGGCACAAACATGTTTTGCTAAGGCTCCTGTCTCAATCTGCCCATTCAAAGGCTGTTTTACACTTCAAATGGGCAAACAAAAGTGCTAAAATAACCCTAAGCTGGCCCCACATCAAGGGCAACCCCATCTGAGCCTAAATCCACCATTGGGACATTTTTTTTACCCAGATTCAAAATTGGCCACATGGATACTTTCAAAGTGGATCCAATGCTCACTACAAAGCTCTTGCCAGACCCTGTAAGCTCTTCTTCATCATACATTGGAGATGATTTGCCAGCTTCCTTGCCTGGCTGAGTGCAGGATCCCCACAGAATTTCTGTTCTCCTGATCTCGGACTGCAGGGGTGTATGAAGAATCAGGACAATTCACATTCCCCCTCCCTGCAGCCAGTCATAGCCTTGCAGCGAGCATCTCCTTGGTGCAACTGGTGAAGAATCCCCCTCTTTACCACTGAGCCAGCTCTATCTCATTGTAACTGTTGCTCCCATAGTGAATTTCTAGATGAACCCAACAGATAATGCCTTTGTCTGACCAGTGAAGCATCATAGATGGCAAAAGCCATAGCTCACAGTGATCACCTGGTCTCAACTCCCTACTCAGAGGCCTTTAGTTGGTCAGCTCCCATATCTCCCTGACTATCACTTGGTTAACCACTTTCAGACCGGACCATTTTGCTGGCTTAAGACCAGACCACTTTTTGCGATTCAGCACTACGTCGCTTTAACTGACAATTGCACGGTCAAGCGACGTGGTTCCCAAACAAAATTGACATCCTTTTTTTCCCACAAATAGACCTTTTTTTTGGTGGTATTTGATCACCCATGCGGTTTTTATTTTTTGTGCTATAAACAAAAATAGAGAGACAATTTTGAAAAAAATGCATAATTTTTTACTTTTTGTTATAATAAATATCCCCCAAAGATATATATAAAAAAATCATTTTTTTCCCTCAGTTTAGGCTGATACATATTCTTCTACATATTTTTGGTAAAAAAATCGTAATAAGCGATTATTGATTGGTTTGCGCAAATGTTATAGCGTTTACAAAATAGGGGATAGTTTTATTAATAATTTTTTTTACTAGTAATGGCGGCGATCATGCGATTTTTATTGTGACTGTGACATTGTGGCAGACACATCGGACATTTTTGACACATTTTTAGGACCATTGTCATTTATACAGCAATCAGTGCTATACGAATGCATTGATTCCTGTGTAAATTACACTGGCAGTGAAGGGGTTAACCAGGGGGTGGCAGTGTAGGGGTTAAGTGTTCCCATGGGCGTGTTACTAACTATGGGGGGCTGGGCTTTGTGTTAGTGAACACTGGTCTCTGCTCCAATCACAATGGTGCAGAGATCAGCGTCACTTGTTGCTAGGCAGAACAGGGAGATGCTGTTTACAACGGCATCTCCCTGTTCAGCCATCCTGTGAGATGATCGTGGGTATCCCCGCGGCGATCGAGGTACGTGGGACCCCGACCGGACTCATGGGGGTCCCGAGCGGCTCGCACTGGCAGGGCGGCATTTAAAAATGGATGTACCTGTACGCCAATATGCCTGCCCAAGTCATTCTGCCGACGTACATTGGCACGCGCCGGTCGGGAACTGGTTAAGTTAGTGCCTGTGCACTTTCCTGACACATCAAGACATACAAAAATACATCGCAGCTCCCATGCCTCTGTGCACCCCATTTCTTGAAGCTCATCTGATGGGTCAGAAGGGCCGACTGATGATTTTCCATCCTAGTAAGCCTATGATATATTGTTGCCCACTAAAAGCCCACAGTTCATAGCCATGTTCCCCGAAGTGGGGAAACCCAATTGTTGTTACTCACAAAGTGAGGAAGCTGTTCTTCCACCCACACAAATTACAGCTGCCACAAACAGAATCCTTGCCGAACCCCAACCTCCCCACCTGCCACCCTGTTATATTCTGATCTTCGTACTTCTAACTGGCACTCCAAACATCCAATCTTTAATAGGGTGGCACCCAAACATTAGAATGCCAACTCCTTGCTGATACAGCTTACTTTTCAACAGTGACATCATTGTGAGTGTTACATGTGTTTACCTACAAAACACTACAAAAGTATAGAGAAAACTGCATATGCATTTTTTATCCTAATTCTCAACAACAGATTTGCAAACCAATGCATTATTAAGACAAATATTTGAACACTCATATATAACGTTAACATTTCTGCTATGGAAGGAGTGTGAGCCTTTGGTCATTCATATTTTTCATATGCCTTTATAGCAATGGGCCACTGACATAATGCCACTATAGTAATATATGAGTATGCTTTAGGTAGCCTCTTGTCATAAATGTAAAAATTATTACTGTCAAATAATTTCACCACATCAGCATCTCATTTGCTGTAATACATAAATAACTTCCTTGATATATTAGAATTCTGGAAAAGGCTATAACTTATCCTTTCATGAACATTTGACCATGTAAGCGTGATTTCCTTAAGGTCATAAAGCAACCTGTATCTTTTTTATACACATATGATGTGAGCTGAATAATCACACTCTCCAAAGAATTCAAAAATAACAGCATAATTGTCAATAAACACAAATAAGTTGTTAAGGAAACATGTTCAAAAGTTAAATTATCTTTACCACCCATACTCCTCCAAATTAGTTCTACTAGGTTTTTTAAAATGTATCTATACCAAGCATTTTATTTTAGTTTTGGATAAAATGGGCAAGGGTTAGAACCTCTGTTCTGCTACCATTCCCCAGTAAATAGCATAATATTCCTTCAGAAATTCATAGGTGTACGGAACACATTCACCTTGTAATACCTGCAAGATAGATCTTTTTTCTTTTTCTTCTTTTTTTTTTTTTTTTTACATATTCACTTGTATAGATTCAGATAACGATTAAAAAATGTCAACAATGAAAATATTTCATCATCCACTGCAAAACACAGTGGGTCTAGATACCTTTGTCAGCCAGTATAAAAGTATCATCTCCACAGTCTTTAGTATTTAGTGCCATTCCATCCCATTGTGATCAGGCAAACCTCTGACCTTTCCTGGTAGCGTCAAACCTTGTCCTCTCTTCCCCAAACATTCCTATTGGCCCATCAGTTAGATGGGATACCTCACTGGCCATTGGGAGTGTGCATGAGGCAAGATGGGGTGAGCAAGCTTCAACAGCCTAGAGCCCTAGAATGTAGCTGTAGTTGAAGGAACTGCAGACGTTTGAAGATATGTGCCCCAGGTGCCTTCACTTTAAAAAATTATAGTATTTTTTTTTCAATGGGAGAGACTCTATTGGAATAATAGCATGATTATTTATTGAGAACTAAAAAGAAAGGGTAGAAATGGCAAAATACAACATAGCATACCTCTTTACTGATCCAGCACTTCAAGAAATACAAGGCTGCAGTTGTCGAGAAAAAAATATCAAATCTTATGTAAGAAATAGCAACTGTTCAAAAACAGATTAAGAATTCTGTGCAATCACACCTACCTAAAATGGCTAATAACTACTTCTTCGGAAATAAAGTAAGGCCTTATTTACTGAAAAGGGTTCAGCCATTTGAGCTGGCATTACAAAAACTACATAAAATCAAGGACTCTGGAAAGTGATTTATTCTGTGCCTTGAGAAGCCTTTGACAGCAGAAGAAAAAAATACATATAAGGCAAGGACTTCATCCAAAATGTAGTCATTCCAACTCCACAGGACTGCTTTGTACAGTGCTTTCAAATAGGAATAATGGACTAAATCGCTATTGTTAAATGTAGAAATAACTAGGCGTGCCTATTCATGGAACAGGATAGAATTCAAAAGTCCCCGTGTTGCAAATAACTTCCGTCTATAAATATACCAATGCTGCGATGATTAGGGACACATTTAACATAGAGCACAACATTCAGAGTAGCCATGTGGGGTATGTAATGTATTGCACAGAATCCACACTTGGACAGTTTGGTTTATGGAAGGTGCAGTACAATGTATGGAAAGGATACCCCACCATTCACCTCAATACACTCAAACACGCACTCACTTCATTTAACACTATACCATGTCCACATCAACCCTTTGTTCCTGGCTGCCAGCTATGTAGTAGAAATTATACTTTTTACAGTTGTCCAATCATTTCTACTTGCTCAGGAATGTGCTGTGCCCTTGTCAAGTTAATTTAAAAAATAAAGTTTAATCAATAAAAAAAAAGCCCCCCACCTTCACATATACGCATACTGTATACAAACATGAATGTGTGCACTGGCTATGCTTTACAGCTCATCAATTTATAGTTAACCATGTATGATGATCCTAGAATTATTGCCTTCGCCAGCTTGCATGGCCATGCCTAATATGTGGTGTAATCACATATTAGGCATGGCCATGCAAGCTGGCTAAGGCAATCATTCTAGGATCATCATACATGGTTAACTATAAATTGATGAGCTGTAAAGCATAGCCTATTGATACTTTTGGGTACCACCATTTTTTGCAGACAATTTTGGGGGTTGACAAATTTGGCATTAATTTACTTGCCTCAACCTCATCTTTTATATAGCAGCAAAAGTTAAACTATAGGCAAAACCTTTTTTCGTTTTGGATAGAGTAAGGGTTTTAACCTCTGTTGGTTTATTTTGTTGTCATTTGTGCCCCATTTGAGAAATTTACCTTCACTTCCAGTCCCATAGCCAAAACAGGAAGAGATATGAAATTCCTGCAAATTAAGGGAATCCCTTGGAGAATCCCAGGCCATCAGTACTAGTGTCCCCATTGGAAGATTTCCCCTCCCTTACTTTACCATGATAATTGTAAACGGGAAAAATAGAGAGGATGAATGTCCATAATGGGGACACACACAGCAATACATGTCTATCCAAAACTAAAGAGAATGTTTTGCCTTAATGTTTTACTTTAATCAGCAAAAATTAAGCCATATTCTGCCCGTCCTTCCATAAATCTTCCTTCAACAGACAAGCAGCCAGAAGAAGTCTGTTATAGCCTCTTGTCATAAACTGGGTGTTTGATTTAGTTTATAAATGTTAAATACAATTATTTTATGCTATTATCTAAATTTTTAGACAATTTTCTCATGTTAAATATTTTTATTGATTTTAACAAAGAAGGTCACTTGTAGAAAATTGGGCCTTGATAGCATAAAATCCGCAGATAAAATAACACTGTAGAAAAACAGTGAAAGATAATGCAAGAGGTTAAACAATCTAATACGTAGTTCCCTAAAATGTAATTGAAGACAAAAGTCATCAGCCCTTAATGGATGATATGTGAAAAGGCGGCCTTATAATAGTTAATTTTTTGACATTTTTTTTAAATGTTATTAAAATGTATAATCTTTTTTTTTATTAGAAAGGTTATCTCTGCTCTGTGAAGCAAAGGCAAGAAGAAGTGACAAAGCAATCTGGGTACTTTCTTTGCAAAAAATAAATAAAAGTCCTAGACCTATGCACTACCTTGGAAGGGAGGAAAACATTTTAGTTATTGAGTAATGTGGAGAGGCTCAGGGGAGCTGGGTTGTTTTTCACCCCACTGGTGATGAATGCTGCAGGAGGTAATGAAATAGCTGACAACCCATTTTTTCTTTATTCTTTCTGGGTGCAGAACAGTCACTTGCCTGCAGCTAATGTACCCTCTCTGTCCTCCTCCTCCTACCCCTATATCAGCCGTTTTTATAGACTCCTAATGTGATATTTTTCTTTCTCAAGGAACCCAATAAAAGAGAAAGGGAAATAATAATAAAAAAAAAAACAAAGTTGTAAAGCAGATAAGAGAAGTGATTTTTTTCTATTGAAACCATCAAAAAAAGTATGTATAGCCAGAAAGATTGTACAGCAAGCAAGTAGGTTTGTTAGACCACGATTAAAGAGGGAGAGACCAGGCAGTTTTTTTTGTTAAGTAAAAATTAAAGTGTATAATTTCAGAGACAACAGCCAGAAACATTGTACAGATTTTATGCATTATATGTGAGCAGCTTTAATAGGTCTCAGTTTATAAGGGAGAGACCAGGCAGGTTTTATTGTGAAATAAATGTTAAAGTGTTGTATTATGAAGCAACAGCCAGAAACATTGCAGAGACATATTGCACAGTGTACAAATAGTTTTACCAGGCTGCGGTACAACTACCACTTTCAGTGGGAGAGATTAGGCAGATTTTATCTTAAAATATACATCAGGGTGTCTTATTTCAGAGAGACAATAGCCATCCATATTTTTTTGCCAAAGTGCTGGAAATAGGCTGGCAGAGTTGGCAAGTAATGACAATGGAAAGGAAATAAGTCCTGGTAATTGTGGCAAGGCAGGAACAGTGGCAGCTAGTGATAGTGCACTTTCTTTTTTTGTCCTGGATTACAAGGAAAAATTTAGTTTGTAACATCGAACATATGTTTGACCTGAATCTGAAGCTTATCTCACCTTCCAAACAAGATGGTCCCCAGATATCCACAACCCCCAAGGGAAATACAGAGATACAGTAGTAGATCTGTCACACTCCTGTCACTAAATGACAGTTCCCCAGATGCTGTAATAATGTAAACAAAGCAACCAGGGATCCTGGGTGATGTCATTGACTACATTTGGTCAGTGACGTTACCCAGGATCCAGAGATGTTTTGTTTACATTACTATAGCAGCCACACTATTTACCCAAACGAATTGTGCTGGTAACAGTCATAGCTTCCCGGCTCCCTTATCCATAAATGATTGGGGATACCCCTATTGGGGCCCTTTAGCAAACTGCTGGGGGGTTGTTTATTATAATACACATCAATATACAATATACAATCTATGTGTCTGGAGGTCTCTTTTTTAAAGTTTTGTTATATGAATTAACATTATACATTTTATTTCTAACTTTGGTGGTATTGGTGGTCCATTTAAGGTCCCACTAAGGGGGAGTTTTTTGTCTACTATAGCAGCCAGGGATTTTTCACTCAGTGACAGGATTGCAATGGGTCAACATCTTCTGGTGGCAAGTCATTGTAATTGATGCTGGACAAAGTGATTGATAATGGATTTATATCAGGGGACATTGTTTACATTTATTTTTTACATTTTTAATAAAGACTTGTCACAATGTGAGGGAAATTTATTAAAATGGAAGCAGCTAGAATTGGGAGCACCTTGTGTATTTAATTTACAAAGCTTAGCTGAATAGGCTGAAGATAGAAGCTGACTGGTTGCCATGCAAAGCTGTTCTGGATTCTGTCTCAACACGGGGACAAGGTGCCTTGAAAGGGGGTAGGTATTAATGCAGGAAACCAACCCAATAAAGCAATCGGTCTGGTATGGTATAGGGTCAGGGGGGTACACACTCACTGCCCTCTCTTTACTGGCCAACTTGGATGCATGCCTAGATATTGGTCCAGTTTGCATTTTACATGTGAACCCCCACATCCTGTTGTGGACCAGATGTGAAGAAGAGGCCTTTATCACCGAAAACTGGAACAAGTTGCCTTGCAAGGGGAGAAGGGGTGCTTGTGCTGCCTCCTTGCAAGATAGCACCCTATTTTTAAAGGCATGTGTCTTGGTATGGTTCAGGAAAGGTGAGTGCACACTCTCTGTGCTGCCTTTTCTGGCTACCCATGCTTCATGAGTGGATAAAGGGTCACATTTGAATTTTAAGGGGAACTCCATGGCATGTTTTTTCTGTTTTAAGTACAACTGAATTATAAAGCACAAGAACGGTCTGATAGCCTTCAAAATCCAGACAGAGAGTGGATATTCCCAGCAATAACCCAGAGGCTAATTTGATGAAGAAAACATATTAAGAGAAGAAAAATGGCTTACTTTCACAGGAGAAACTGAGGGCAACAAAGCCATTGGTTTCTACTACTGTCAGTCAAACACCTGTAATAAGGCAGCGGGGGTGTGGTTTGCTGGTGGTGAGTGTGTTTATTTATGCACACAGCCCACTCCGCGAGCATGCATGCATGGGGCCTCCTTAGCAGCTGGCTTGCTACAGGAGGCACCCAGGGGAAGGAGAAGCTGACAGTGATGGCAGGGAATTCCCAAAGGATGAGGGACAGTGGCTTGAAAAAGTATTCATACCCTTTGAAATTTTCCACATTTTGTCATGTTACAACCAAAACCGTAAATGTATTTTATTGGGATTTTATGTAATAGACCAACACAAAGTGGCACATAAATGCAAAATGGAAGGAAAATGATAAATGGTTTTCAAAATGTTTTACATATAAAAATCCAAAAAGTGTGGCATGCATTTGTATTCAGTGCCCTTTACTCTGACACCCCTAACTAAAATCTAGCGGCACCAATTGCCTTCGGAAGTCACCTATTTATTTAATAGAGCCACGTGTGTGTAATTTAATCTCAGTATAAACAGAGCTGTTCTGTGAAGCCCTCAGAGGTTTGTTAGAGAACCTTAGTGAACAAACAGCATCATGAAGGCCAAAGAACACCCCAGACATGTCAGGCATATAGTTGTGGAGAAGTTTAAAGCAGGGTTTGGTTATAGAAAAATATCCTAAGCTTTGCACATCTCACAGAGTTATGTTCAATCCATTACCCGAAAATGGAAAGAATAAGAAAGAGGGCACAACTTCAAACGTACCAAGACATGGCCATCCACCTAATCTGACAGGCCGGGTAAGGAGAGTATTAATCAGAGAAACAGCCAAGAGAGACTGGAGAAGTTGCAGAGATCCAAAGCTCAGGTGGGAGAATTTGTCCACAGGATAACTATTAGTGGTACACTCTACAAATCTGGACTTTATGGAAAAGTGGCAAGAAGAAAGCCATTGTGGCAAGAAAGCCAAAAGAAGCCATTTGCAGTTTGTGAGAAGCCACGTGGGTACAAAGCAAACATGTAAAAAGGTGCTCTGGTAAGATGAGACTGAAATTGAACTTTTTGGCCTAAAAGCAAAACGCTATGTGTGGCGGAAAACTAACACAGCACATCACCCTGAACACACCATGAAATATAGTGGTGACAGCATCATGTTGGTGGGGATGCTTTTCTTCAGCAGGGACAGGGAAGTTGATCAGAGAAGATGGATGGAGCCAAATACGGGGCAAACTTAGAAGGAAACCTGTTAGAGTCTGCAAAAGACTTGAGACTGGGGAGGAGGTTCAGCAGGACACCGACCCTAAACATACAGCCAGAGCTAAAATGAAGTGGTTTAGACCAAAGCATATTCATGTGTTAGAATGGCCCGATCAAAGTCCAGACCTAAATCCAATTGAGAATCTGTGGCAAGACTTGAAAATTGCTGTTCACAGACGCTCTCCATCCAATCTGACAGAGCTTGATCTATTTTGCAAAAGAAGAATGGGCAAACATTTCACTTTCTAGATGTGCAAAGCTGGCGGAGATATACTCACAAAGACTTGCAGCTTTAATTGCAGTGAAAAGGTGGTTCTACAAAGTTTTGACTCGGGGGGGGGGGGGGGGGGCTGGATACAAATGCATGCCACACTTTTCACATATTTATTTGTAAAATTAAAAAAAAATGAAAACCATTTATCATTTTCCTTATACTTCACAGCTATGTGCTACTTTGTGTTGGTCTATCACATAAAATCGCAAAAAAACTATATTTACGTTTTTGGTTGCAAGATGTCAAAATGTGGAAAATTTCAAGGGGTATGAATACTTTTTCAAGACACTGGAAGCAACCTTACTGTGCAATATCATTGTACAGAGCAGGTAAGTATTATCTGTTTGTTTGTTTAAAATCAAAATTGCCTTTAGCATCATTTTAATTGCTAGGAAGAGTATTTTATAATAAAAAAAGCGGCTACTGCTTTTACTGTTTCCTTTGGAAAACTGTAATTAAAAGTAATATAAATAAGAAGTTTCACAAAATCGAATATAAATAATATTTATCTTGTTAAAATAAAAAACATTTAAAGAAATGAGGATGAATTGCATTATATATTACAATCACATTGCAACTGTGATTGATAAATACTTCATGCAAGAGTAAAGACATTGCTAAATGTTCACTAGAGGCCTGGGAATGGATGAGCTAGTTAGTAGTTAGGCAGCAATTCAATTTCCCTATCTAATGTATAACTCCATTACATATTTTTTTTACTACCTTTGGGTCGAGGGGAGAAGGGGGATGGGATAACTATAAAGTTATCATTTCTACTTCAGAAAAAAATGAGGATCGGCATAGTACACCAAAACAATGTATGGACACCAAAGGGGTTATTTATGAAAGGCAAATCCACTTTGCACTGAAAGTGCACTTGGAAGTGCAGTCGCTCTAAATCTAAGGGGAAGATCTGAAATGAGTGGAAGCTCTGCTGATTTTATCATCCAATCATGTGCAAGCTAAAATGCTGTTTTTTTATTTTTCTTGCATGTCCCCCTGGGATCTACAGCGACTTTACTGTGGATTTTCCTTTAGTAAATAACCCCCCAAGTTCCATTAAGCTGTTACAATTCCTCAGTTAATCCAATAAAGATTGTTCTGCACAGTCACATTAACCTTACAGTATATGTAAACTATCTATTTTTCAGTATGTTTGGACTCATGACTCGCTGTATATAATTTTCATAAGAAAATCTTTTTTTGGGAGTCTTTTTGCAATG
Organism: Lithobates pipiens; assembly: GCF_037356315.1. NCBI lineage: Eukaryota > Metazoa > Chordata > Amphibia > Anura > Ranidae > Lithobates > Lithobates pipiens. The sequence continues at coordinate 68,660,853 of NW_027507903.1, forward strand.
CTTCTTACTTGCTTCTACTTGCTTCTACTTGCTTCTACTGCTGGCTACAGCACTTCCTCTTTAATGCTGCCACGTGCACTATTTCAAGCTCAACTTTGGACACAAAAATTTTAATTTAAATATGAACAGACACAAAGGATATAAATCCATGTTGTTTGCAGCAAATGCCTTTACAATCCCATATATTAACTTTTAAAAGAAACAGTGATGTCATCACTGTGATGCACATTACCTGGGCAGAGAGTAGAGCTGTGGGAGGGATCCAGAAGCTCCACCCACTACAGTAGGGGGTGGATATAATACCATTGAACCTGCCCAATGAGGAAGATCAGCATGACTGGCCTTTATTACAGAAAGTTTCACTCTGGATTACTGCACATACCTGGAAAAATTACACAAAGGACACCAAGATTCAAGTAAGAATACACATGCCTCTTGTATTTAGATAATATTTGGTTCAGCTTTCAGTTGGGAATTGGTCTGCCTATCAGATGTGCCTGGAGCATATGTAGATCAAATAAGCAGCCCCAATGGCTAACTAAAGGAGCATCAACAGCAGACTGACAATGTTGTTTCTAATTATGAGGCAGTGTCTTGTCCGATTGAATAGGAAATGCTGTTACTTGCAGGATCTCCAGATTTACAAAAAGGATTTGCTTAAGAAAACTGTAGTCGGTGATGCATGTTGCAAAACAAAAAATTAAGACTTAAATGTATATACTCTTTAACCACTTCAGTCCCGGAAGATTTTACCCCTTTCATGACCAGAGCACTTTTTACAATTTGGCACTGCGTCACTTTAGCACGGTCATGCAATGCTGTACCTAAACGAAAGTTGTGTCCTTTTTTCCTACAAATAGAGCTTTCTTTTTATGGTATTTGATCAAATCTGCGTTTTTTTTTTTTAACAAAAAAGAGCAACAATTTTGAAAAAAAATATATATTTTTTACCTTTTGCTATAATAAATAGCCCCAAAAATGTTTTTAAAAAACAAATATCTTTATCAGTTTAGGACAATATATATTCTTCTACATATTTTTGTTTAAAAAAAATCACAATAAGTGTATATAGATTGGTTTACGCAAAAGTTATAGAGTCTACAAACTATGGGAAAGATTCATGGCATATTTATGGCATTTTACAATTTTTTTTACTAATAATGGCGGGGATCTGCAATTTTTAGTGGTACTGCAACATTGCGGCAGACAGATCAGACACTTTTGGCACATTTTTGGGACCATTGACATTTATAAAGTGATAGACAGAGCTATAAAAATGCACTGATTACTGTGTAAATGTCACTGGTAGGGAATGGGTTAACACTAGGGGGTAATCAAGGGGTTAAATGTGTGTCCCCTCAGTTTTTTCTAACTGTTTAGGGCTAGGACTGACTGGGGAAGGAGACATAACGTTGTTCCTACTTAGTAGGAACAAACAATATGTCTCCTCTCCCCAGACAGAACAGGGATTTGTGTGTTTACACACACAAATCCCTGAGGTTGCTATCGTGCCCGTGATCACGTGTGGCTGGCTGCGATCACACCTGTTGGCCACGATCCCACCGTGCTGTGGGTGCATGCGTGAGCGCCTCTTAAAGGGAACAATGTACCCATACGTTGTTTTTACCAGTGGTGCCATTCTGCTGACGTATATAGGCGTGAGCCGGTCGGCAAGTGGTTGAAGAGAAATATTAGTTCCTAAAAACACTACATGCATTATCTTTGGAAATGCTTTATTTTAATGTAAGTTAGCAGATTTCAGTCATGTTATTGTGTATTACCGATTACAGATTGATGATAAGTCAAAGGACTTTGCCTTACATTTTTTTACAATATCTTTTTTTTAATGAAAAATTGACATGTTTTACAATAATAGGCGCATACAAGAACATTAGTAGACAGTACGTGATCTAGGTACAATGAAATATTTCAGCCAGTGGAATGAAAGTTTGAAGTGAAATGATATTTTTATAAGAAATAAGTTTGGAATCTGTAACAAGAGCATACAATGAGATGCAAACAGATATTTTATGTAATAGTAGTCCATGTATGATTTTGATATGGGCACTGTCTGCACCCGTTGAAAGGAAATACCTGCCTGTACCCATCAAAGAAGAATAAAAGTGTGAGAGCAGACAACAAGAACCAAGTACTAGGATTACTAGGATTACTGGGATACTAGGACTAAGAAAAGTAGAAGAGTTGTAGTGTAAGTGTATAATAAGAAGGGTATCTGGCAAGGGTGGTCACTGCCTAGCTGTCCTGTCCATGAAAACTAGGTTTTTCTAAGTGTAAGCACTTTTTCCAGAAAGGTGCAGAATTGTCTGTAATTAATAAAATCAATCCACATACCCCAGGCCTCAATACATTTTTCATATTTATCATGTAGTTGGACTTGCCTGGGAATTAGGGTGAAGCCAAATGTACCTGGGTTCTCGAGACTGGGTGGAGTGGTGAAGTGGCACCTGAGCCTTTGTGCCTAGATACCTTTTTAGGCAAGCATGGACTAAAGATTCCCCGGGCCTTCAAAAAAGTTTCTGATGTGATATTTGGAGCTAGGGAGACTTGCTAGTCCAGTGCTATGTGTCTTCCACTTACAGCTCTTGACTACAGTGGAAGAAAAAAGGTGATAATTGAGATATTTCTGGGAGCTCCTCAGCTATGCATTTCCATGAACTGCGGCTTTACCTTACTTTTTAGATTGCTCTAAATCCATAGAGCAGGCACTCCCACACTCATTCTGTTTTTCAGGTATTGACTGCTACACCTGGGGTTGATCCTCCACCCACCTCCACCATTTTCATTGGCAACTTAATGAAGGCATTGGGCCAGGGATTGATGTTATAATTAATATTTGCATACCAGAATCCTATTACCAAATATGTATTAACTACAGCCACTAACACTTGAGAGCAGTCAGAATGTGGTGCTGTTATAGGAAACATATATTTGTATAAACAGTATCTCACAAAAGTGAGTACACCCCTCACATGTTTGTAAATATTTTATTATATTTTTTCATGTGGCAACACTGAAGAAATGACACTTTTCTACAATGTAAAATAGTGAGTGTACAGCTTGTATAACAGTGTAAATTTGCTGTCCCCTCAAAATAACTCAACTCACAACCATTGATGTCTAAACCGCTGGTAACAAAAATGAGTACACCCCTAAGTGAAAATGTTAAAATTGGGTCCAATTAGCCATTTTCCCTCCCCGGTGTCATGTAACTCCTTAGTGTTACAAGGTCCCAGGTGTAAATGGGGAGCAGGTGTGTTAAATTTGGTGTTATCGCTCTCACTCTCTCATACTGGTCAATGGAAGTTCAACATGGCACCTCGTGGCAAAGAATTCTAAGGATCTGAAAAAAAAATTGTTGCTCTTCATAAAGATTGCATAGGCTATAAGAAGATTGCTAAGACCCTGAAACTGAGTTGCAGCATGGTGGCCACGACCATACAGCAGTTTAACAGGAAGGTTCCATTCAGAGCAGGCCTCGCCATGGTCGATCAAAGAAGTTGAGTGCATGTACTCAGCGTCATATCCAGAGGTTGTCTTTGGGAAAGAGACATATGAGTGCTGCCAGCATTGCTGCAGAGGTTAAAGGGGTGGAGGGTCAGCCTGTCAGTGCTCAGACCATACGCTGCATGCTGCAACAAATTGGTCTGCATGGCTGTCGTCCCAGAAGGAAGCCTCTGCCAATATGTACTGTGACATACTGAAGTAGAGCATGATCCCCTCCCTTCGGAGACTGGGCCACAGGGCAGTATTCCAACATGATAACCCCAAACAAACCTCCAAGACGACCACTGCCTTGCTAAAGAAGCTGAGGGTAAAGGTGATAAACTGGCCACGCATGTCTCCAGACTTAAACCCTATTGAGAATCTGTGGGGCATCCTCAAATGGAAGGCGGAGGAGCACAAGGTCTCTGACATCCACCAGCTCCATGATGTCGTCATGTCGTGATGGAAGAGGACTCCAGTGGCAACAATGTGAAGCTCTGGTGAACTCCATGCCCAAGAGGGTTAAGGCAGTGCTGGAAAATAATGGTGGCCACACAAAATATTGACACTTTGGGCCCAATTTGGACATTTTTACTTAGGGGTGTAATCACTTTTGTTGCCAGCGGTTTAGACATTAATGGCTGCGTTGAGTTATTTTGAGGGGACAGCAAATTTACACTGTTATACAAGATGTACACTCACTACTTTACATTGTAGCAAAGTGTAATTTCTTCGGTTTTGTTACATGAAAAGATATAATAAAATATTTACAAAAATGTGAGGAGTGTACTTACTTTTGTTAGATACTGTATATATAAGTGTTCTCATTTACACATATAGTTATAAAGCAACAGCAGCCGTTAAGACACAGGGTGTGGCTGTCTGTCCATTTCAGATACTGTATATGTGGTGGTGGTAAATAACTAGTAGAAATATATAAAATATATATGAAAAATAATCTTGGTGTAGCAACAAAAAGTGTCAATCAAGAAAAGAAATATGGTATAACCTTTACCCTTAGCTTTCTCTAAGGAATAGACTGAAAGATTTACTGAAGGTACTGAAGTAATAGTTAATATTGGGCTGGCAAAATTATAATTTATGGCTGAACTCAGCCTAAAGCAAAGCACTATATAGCTATCCAGTACACACAAATTGCATATATTCTTCATTAGATTGCGCTTTGTTCTCCCATAAACATTTAATTCACTTAGTGCGTCTAAAATATCTTTCCTGGCAGAATGAACAAAATATAAGGCAATTTTTAAGGATTTCTTCCTGCAACATAAAGACTTCTGGATATGATTAAAGATAATTATATGTTGCAGCTGGTGGAAAATTAGGCCTTATTAATTTAGCCTATTAAATAATGTTGTGATCTTCTCAAATATCCTGGTAAAGGAACATTAATCACAAAGTAATATCTTTTTCCCATTCCAATAGAGTAATAATCACTCAGAAAGGGTACTTTATTCAAGGGACTATTTGATCACTGGGAGGACAAAGCTAACACACATGAACAGGGCTTTAAAACTCAAGGGAATATGCATACAGAAATGAAATATGGCTTAAATGCTGCTTGCAGAAAGAGTACAGGCTTAGCAGATGGTAGTTAGATTATTCAATTTACTAGAAATCGAAGCCTCATTTAAAGGTTTGTGCAAAATGAAATGCAAATAGCTGTATGGGAAAAGAACATCTAATACCTTTCTGAAAAATGTATAAAATGCCTAAGGAAATTAGCACAGCTACATATGTTTCAATGAGTTATGGGCCTTATTTAAAAAGGCACCCTGGTTGCTTGCAGCAACCACTTTCTAACTCTTATTTGGCTGCATAACACTGTTTTATTTGTATACATTACATAAATTATGCCCAGTGTAATAGGTAAAACTTAATACTGTTTCTGATATTTACCAAGTTGCATAACATATGCAGTCTTTCGGAGCTTAAAATTACTGATTACAGGGTGTAACAGCAGGATGGCGTAGACGTGGGTAATTATCTTACACAATAATTCTGCTCAAAATACAATAGTAGTAAAATCATTTTATGCAAATGTTGCAGACCCTGTATCAAGACATTCACTATACTTCTCAGACCCTCTATACCGACTACTGCTTGGATCCTCATGAGGTCCACAGAAAATGATGCACTGCAATTTTTCATGATTTTGCAATAGAAAATTAGACCATTAGCATTCTCCGAAAAGGGGAAGTTCCACTTGTTTGCCTCCTCCCCCTCCCCTCCTCTTTACCATTTGGCACTTTGTTATTTTGGGGGGGAGCAGGTACCTGGTTTTGTTTGCCCCCCTAGCCCGCATCACAGGTTCCAGAAGACTGCAGGAGCATTCATAAAGCGCAGCATGGCTCACACATGCGCAGTGAATATCTAGTTAAGATGCCAGTGGTAGGGACCTGCAGCCCTGTGAAGCACGGGCTCAAAAAGTGCAGAGCTTGACCCCTAGACAGGTAAGTGTCCTTATATTAAAAGTCAGTATTTGTAGCTGCTGACTTTACATTTTTTGGGCGGAGACTAAAGCGCCTCTTTAATCTCTTTTCCTTCATTGCTTTTACTTGTTTCCTATCTCTCTGTCCTTTCATTACCTGAGATTGACCCCTTGATGAAATTCTTCTTTCCATCTCAACCTTCCCTCACCCCCTTTTGCTTTCTTCTCTTTTCATACTTTTCATACTTTTCTCTTCTCCTACACTTATCCTTTCTTTTATATTCTCAACAGATTTATATAATTTCTCAATTTATCTCCCCCTCTATTTTTGCTCCGTTTTTTGGACACGGAAACAAGATGCCAGGTGGTGTTTTCTGTCCTTTGTGCCTTAAGACATTGTATAACATCGTAGGCCAACCCCTTCTCATGATACAGCCCTGTAGTTTAATCACCACCCTACCAATAAACATGACCTTCCATTGGCTGAGGAAGGAGGTGTGACAAGCCTCAGAAATGCATTCCAATTGGTTGTTCCATCCCAAGGTTTTTCAGGTGTCCACCGGCTTGTGACAGCTCGTGCTTCCAGTGTCCTCTCACACTCTTCCATCAGAGCCGCAGCGAGGACGAGGACTGATTTCTAGACCCCATGTGGGATCTTTCCCAGAGCCCATCCAGGCACAGACTGTTACACTTGTCACCCTGTGAGTGGAAACTGTTATTGCTTTTATATATTTTCCAATTAAACTGTGCTACACCATTGGTCACCTGACCAGTAGTGGCCCATCTATTAGGGGCGCAGGTGCGCCACCCTCCTATCCATGTGCCTGGCCCAATAATCTACAAGTGGGGGGCCAGATTCACAGATTTCTGAGGCTCTAATAGGCTTAAAAAAAGGGTAGGCTTGGGACGCAGAGTATATGAATATTAGCTATTGTCACACTGATTCTCCTCTCGGCCAATCAGGAAGCAGGTCATGAGACGGGTCTCTATCTGCCGTCATATGAGCATCACTCCGGGGAGATGATGTGATCAGAGTGACAAGATGGCGGACACAGGAGATGGAAGGGTGAGCCTGACTGCTGGCAGCACCAAGCTGGGGAAACATTTTCCAACTCTGCCAGAGGTACTCCAGGGTGATGAGGGAAGAGTGCGGGCTGTGAGCTTCATCCACACTGCTCAGAGACTGTGGCAGGACACACGCTCCCGCTGTCACCCATCTGGGATTGGATTTAGGTCAGCGATTGGGGCAGGAGATTGGGCTGTGTGTGCTGGTCCTGGGGTGCTCGGTCTGCATTGGATCGGATGTGGCTGGAGGCAGAGGATCCCTGCCAGCAGACTAGCAGGCAGGGTGAGAGAGCCATGGACACAGAGCAAAGTCCACACCGTGTGCACTGACACCAGACACCCCCCCCCCCCTCCTCATCACCAGACTGAAGGGTTAAGTGAGCCTGCGACAGGAGGGGGAGTATGGTGCACGGTGTGGGCTGGAGCGAAGGGAAGGAGGTGTGGGGTCCGTGGTCAGGTCCGTTTGCCGCCCCCCCCTACCGATGGCGCACCAGCCGCCACTGCACCTGATGCTTCTTTTCCCCTCCCTTCTATTGTTTTTATTGATCCAACCTGCATACCTATTGTACCCCAAAGTGAACACAACTTGCATATAGTGTATATGCTCTCCTGGACAGTCTTGGGATATTCAGTGTGAATGGAATGTACTACTAAATTGTCCTCTCTTGTTTGATGGTTCTACTGTAATATTGTGCAGCATTTCTGCAATGTGTTTTGAAGCACACAGAGTGTTCCACAAGTTAACAAATATCTTAAAATAGCATTGCTTAATATTCATAAAAAGCATGAAAAGAAAACTGCCGATGGTTATTACCTAGGTGATAAATATAACCCGAAGATGATTATTGAAAAATTATGCTTCTACACTGAACTAAACACTTCAACTAAAACGGTGTTCCCCCATTTGCAAGTCCATCATGATTCAACTTACATAATAGTTGAGAGTTTATATGACTATTATATAATTTGTAACATGATGGACTTAAAAACATACTTACTCACATTTATAATATATTTCTTGGTGGGGAGCTGACACTGTCAATTTTCATGTCATGGCATTTATAAGTAAAAATAAGTTAAGGTTATTTTGTGATATTTGTTCACTCGTAATTCACTCTACTAACAATGTTGAAGGAATGTTGCCCACTGGTTGAGCCACCACACCATCTACTACAGGTAAATTCTTTGTTATGGTGTGTCCTGTGCATGCTGGACTAATAAGAGGAAGGTGTATTCCTCCTCAGATTCATTCATCTGGCTGTCATGCTTGTAATCTGATATTATGACAAATAATCATAACTCAGCAAAAGGTAGCAAAACTCAGCATTTTTGAGCATAGTACATAAAGAAAGTATACAGAAACACTCTTTGAAAATGTGTTAGTAGGTAGGAACTTGTACATGAAAACTAGTTTATGTATAGCCAAAACATTACTGGTAGAGTAAGGAAGGGTCAAACCCCGTATAATTATTTATAATTTTTTTGCCATCTGTGCCTTGTTGGGGAGATTTACTTCCTGTCCCAAAGATAGAACAGGAGAGTAAATAAGAAAAACTTTCTTGGATAGTTGTAACTGTAAAGTACACACAGAAAAAGTCAGGTGGAATCATTTCATCGGATATAACGATCGTGTATGGGCTTCAGCTGACTTTTTTTTTGAGAATTCTGATGGACTTAGAAATAGAACACGTTTTAAATCTTTCTGACAGAATCAATTCCCATCGAGAAAACCGTTCATATGTATGCTGTTACAATGGACCAAAATCGATGCAAGGGCAGCTATTGGCTACTAGCTATTGAACTTCCTTTTTCTAGTCCCATCATACGTGTTGTACGTCACCGCGTTCTAAATGATCTGACTTTGGTGTGATCGTGTGTAGTCAAGTCTGTTTCAGCGGAACTCCGTCGGAACTCTGTCAGAACTCCATCAGAAAAACTGTCAGAGTTTATTCTGATGGAAAAAAACGGTTGTGTGTACACAGCATAACAGGTGTCCCAACAGAGAGATACCACTTAGGCCTCTTTCATAATCAATGTTCAGTTTTTTCAGGTGGCCCTGTTTGGAAGGTCAAGGGAGCCTTTTGGACAGGTGAATTTATACCTGCCTACCTCCAGGTCCATTCAAAAAATACTAATGTTAACCACTTCCCACTGCATATGTACGGTCAGGTGGGCGCTCTCTCCTTCTGAGTGGATGTTCAGGAACGTCCCTCAGAAGGAGGGGGATCGCACGTGCCGGCACATCATACGTGTTGTACGTCACCACGTTCTAAATGATCTGACTTTGGTTTGATCGTGTGTAGTCAAGTCTGTTTCAGCGGAATTCCGTCGGAACTCTGTCAGAACTCCATCAGAAAAACTGTCAGAGTTTATTCTGATGGAAAAAAACGGTTGTGTGTACACAGCATAACAGGTGTCCCAACAGAGAGATACCACTTAGGCCTCTTTCATAATCAATGTTCAGTTTTTTCAGGTGGCCCTGTTTGGAAGGTCAAGGGAGCCTTTTGGACAGGTGAATTTATACCTGCCTACCTCCAGGTCCATTAAAAAAATACTAATGTTAACCACTTCCCACTGCATATGTACGGTCAGGTGGGCGCTCTCTCCTTCTGAGTGGATGTTCAGGAACGTCCCTCAGAAGGAGGGGGATCGCACGTGCCCGCACAGCAGCACGATCCTGATCTCAGATTGGCAGGAGGGCTCTGTGATTGGCCATCCTGATCACATGACGGCCATGTCCAATCACAGCCATCATGTGATGTAAACAGAGAGCTGGTTGCTAGTCAATCGGCTCTCCTCTCCTCCCGTGGAAGTGAGGAGAGGAGAGCGGATCTTTGAAGCCGGCTGGTGATCAGTGAGTATGAGCTGTTTTTTTACAGCTTTTTACTCACTGATCAACAACATAGTGTCCCCACAATGTAAAACACAAAGTGAACACAAAGTAAACACACATGTCCCCAAAACACGTCCCCACATAGTAATGATCCCAAAACACATGTACCCCACATATATAACAGTAAAATCACATGTCCCAATGATCATTTGCACAAATATGTCTGTGATCACCTGTGCACATCTGTATGTAATCATTTGTGTACATATGTCCGTGATCACACAAACCAATTATTATACATTTATTGGGATTTTTTTTGCCAAAAACATGTAGCAGAATACATTTTGGCTTAAATTTATGACACAATTCGATTCTATTGGATTTATTTTGAAATAAAATAAAGAAAATATTGTTTTTTTTCCAAATTTCCACTCTTTTTTCGCTTATATTGCAAAAAATAAAAAACAGATTCATGAATAAATGCCCCCAAAAGAAAGCTCTATTTGTGCGAACAAAATTATAAAATTTTAATTTGGGTACAGTGTAGCATGACCGCGCAATTGTCATTGAAAGTGCGAGAGTGCTGAAAGCTGAAAATTGGTCTGGGAAGGAAGGGGGTGAAAGTGCCCAGTATTGAGGTGGTTAATGGACAGGGGAGGCCATTTATACCTGGACACAAATTCAGTGGAGTCTGCCCGTGTCCGCTCTGCATAAACGAATGGGTCATGGATGTGATATCTGTTCCACTAGGCTCCGATCAGCAGGAGATCTGCTCACAGAACCTTTACTGATCAGAGCAAGTGCTGCTCCATGTGAAAGGAACCTTTTCATTTTGTGACAATTGTAAAACTTTGAGTTTCCCATTACTTTCCCTCCAACAAACAATAGTCATCACAATGGATAGAGAAGCTGCATTATGCCACAGGGGACATAAGCAGTGATAACAACTTGACAGGGGTTGTACACCTACTATATCCAAATAAAAAAAAAACGTATTGGCAATACATACATTTTGTTAGTACTAAAGGCAAAATGTAAAAATGACATGATGCATGTTTTTTTTGAGCTTCCCCGTAACTTAGTTTTTTATACCATTAGAATACTGATCTGTCTATGGGCAGGCTGGTTGTACTCTTTCTCAATATATTATTATACAGGATTTATATAGCGACAACAGTTTGTGCAGCGCTTTACAATATAAAGGGAAACAATACAATTCAATACAATTCAAGAGGTTTGGGAGGGCCCTACTACTGCGAGCTTACAATTTAATAGGTAGGGTCTGGTGGAACAAAAGGTAATAACTGTGAGGGATAAACTGATGGGAGAAATCTACTTCCAGCCTACTGGAGAATTTTTGCTCAATCAGTATCAATAGCTATAGCCGGCAGTGCTGATGAATGAATTTTGACAGTGGGGAAGTCTCTACTGGTCCATTTAACACTATCTTCTCCAGAAAGTGCTGCTGTCCAAGGGTGTTTCTGTTCTCCTCATTAAAGAGATGAGCCACCTTAAGGCTGCTTTCACACTGGGGCGGTATTCAGGCGTTACAGCGCTAAAAATAGCGCCTGTGTAACGCCTGAAAAAAACCGGCCCCTTTAACTCCAGTGTGAAAGCCGGAGGGCTTTCACACTGGAGCGATGCGCTGGCAGGACGGTGGAAAAAAGTCCTGCTAGCCGCATCTTTGCAGTGGTGAAGGAGCGGTGTATTCACCGCTCCTAAACCGCTCCTACCCATTGAAATCAATGGGACACCGCGGCAATACCGCGGCAATACCGCCGGCAAAGCGGCGCTATAGCGGCGCTTTGCGGGCGGGTTTAACCCCTTTTCGGCCGCTAGCGGGGGTTAAAACCACCCCGCTAGCGCCCGCACACCGCCGCTAAAACGACGGTAAAGCGCCGCTAAAAATAGCGGCACTTTACCGCCGACGCCGCTCCCGCTGCAGTGTGAAAGTAGCCTTAGAAAGGAAGTGTGTTACTTGCAGGATCACAAGGTGAAAATAAAGGAAAACAAGACAAAAAACAAAAAACGAATGCAGTCAAGGATTGGTAAACTGCTATCTAATAAAACTTTGTTTTTGGATTTAGATACAATTTTAATTGGTGGGAAGAGAGGGGATAATGAGAAAATGTTGGAGATATTTTGTAACTAAGGGGCAGTGATGGCCCGTCTATAAGGGGCGCAGAGGTGAAGACCCGCTAATCCAATAGCGAATATAGCCTCCAGTTCTAATTATTTGCTTTGAAGAAAAAAAAAAAAACATTGGAATCCATATGTCCCATGCCCTGCATGTAGATTAGGGGCAGGCGCATGGATTAGGGCAGGGGTAAGGAACCTCGGCTCTCCAGCTGTTTTAAAACTACAAATCCCATCATGCCTCTGCCTCTAGGAGTCATGCCTGTGATTGTTAGGGTCTTGCAATGTCTCATGGGACTTGTAGTTTCAAAACAGCTGGAGATCCAAGGTTCCTTACCCCTGCCCTAATCCATGCGCCTGCCCCTAATCTACATGCAGGGCATGGGACATATGGATTCCAATGTTTTTTTTTTTTTTCTTTTTTCTTCAAAGCAAATAATTAGAACTGGAGGCTATATTCGCTATTGTCTTCCCGATTCTCCTCCCGGCCAATTAGAAATCAAGTCCTAAGACCCGATTGGCCGAGAGGAGAAGCAACCATATTGGACACCGAGGAGGAAGCCATTGAGGAGGAGGAGATGCAGGGAAAGCTGCCAAGGAGGAGGAGACACAGGAAGGATCTGAAGCTGCCCATGACCTAGATGGGGTAAATGCTGGTGGGCGGACAAATGAGTGAGGGTGATTAGGATCGACCGGGGAGGGGGTATCAGGAGTTTTGTTTACTGTCCCCAAAAATGGAGCACTAGCTACCACTGCTAAGGGGGCATGAATAATAATAGATTTAGCTTTGCTTTTGGCATCAAAAACCCCGTGCTTATATTTGTGATCCTAAAAATAACATACACTTTTTGATTATCGTTGTGAAAAAAATAAAGTGTTTCTATAAGAATTTTGTAGGCTATGTAGCATGTTAAGTGTATGTTTTCCCATTAAAAAAATGTTGGCAAAAAAAAATCTTCAGAAATGTGATCTGTATGCAGTGAGAGTGTTAAGTTTATTGTAATGTTTCTGTGGAGTGAGACTTGGAATTCCACAAATATTTAGCTTTTTTTGCACAGCAGAAGTACTTTATCATCTACCTGAATATTGCAAACAAAACATTGCACCTTTATGCTAAATTAATCTTATCAAAGTTTACCTTCCAGGATCAATATTGACTTACACAATTCTTTTCAGTCTTTTCATTCCAGAGTGTGATGAAATAAATATTTTAGGGTCCATTAACACTTTTGTGCTTAAAAATACATCTTTCATTGTGCATTTAAAGGCTTTTTCATGCCTCTTTTCATGGGTATAATTTTCATTGCACTGGAGTGCATTTTTCATGCATTTAGTGAACCTGTAGGATATAAACAACCTAACTTATCATAGATGGCAGGTACCATTAGCTGTCTGTAGTCACCTATTGAGCGTCGGGCAACCTAAAACTTTGTAATGCATTAAGGATTCAACATCAATGGTCGCTGGATTTCATCATGCTCATTCCTCCCTCATGTGCATTTCTATTTGTTTACAAGGATGCATAGGCCAATATTAGCACACAGGAGAGAGAGAAGGTGGGGGGGGGTGAATAGCAACCACAACGATGGTGCAATGAAAAAAAACAGCCTGAATAACAGAGGAAAGGAACAGAGCTGGCATGCTAGAACCTGAAGTTGCCTACAAATTCTAGGTGTTCCCTGGTGAACAGGGCACGCCTATGAAAACAGTACCCTATTAAGACCTGTAGCAAGGTTCACTAAGCATTCTGCTTGCTTGAATTTGTAATGTCCTTCTGTTACACAACCAATGAGGTCAGTTGTCTGTGAAGGTGTTCATTAATCCAGGTCATGGTGTATCTAGTAGCGGTTAGTTACATCAGCTGGACATGTTCTGTAGTGTTGAAGACATTTCACAGCTTATTCAAGCAGTTTCTTCAGTTATAATGAGTGTCAGAAACAAAACCCATTTATATATACAAGGGCACTCATTAACTCAATCATCATTGAATGTGTCAAGGCAGCGTTGATTTTCAGGAACAAGCTGGAAGGTGTGAAAGTTTGTGGAATCACCCTGTTCCAATTGCATAATCCAACCCCATAGTGCCAAGAAGTTAATCATCCAATTTACATGGCTGAAGGTGTGAATTTCTGTCAAATTACTGGTATAGAGATGCTAAACTGAAACCAGTTGTTTAGTGGTAGGGAGGTTCTGTCTGACTAAATATAGCAGTTCTTTGTAGTATGTGTATGCCTCTAGAAACATACTGCAGTCTTCGGGAACATTGTGGTTCTCTCTTGAAACATAGGCTATTGCCTATGCTAACATTTAGTATTGTATAGAGAGATAGTGGTTCTGCACTGTTAATAAGTGCAGCCACCACTGCAACAAGACCAGCATGCTCATTTTTATTTTTTTATCAGTACCACCGAGTTCCGTTTATAAATAGTAAACTTTAAAGGACAGCTGTAACTTTAATCTAAAATCCTCAAACCTGCCCTTGCACCTTCCAAACCAACCTATACTAAAACCCCAAACTCAGCTTCTTACTTCTATAGCAGAGCCACATCCTGAGCATGGTTTACTTCTCCATAGACAGAAATCTCATAAAGCCCTGGCCACACATGCACACTGAGCCCTCATAGACTAGCATGGGGCCATCTTTGTGTAAGCAGGTGTTGGACTGCAGTATATTCATCGACCTGAAGGTAGTACTGTGCCATTTATTCAGGCTGGCAGGAGATCATTGAGGACTAACTTGTCCCCTTCTATGGACTCCAGGTGGCCATCTTGGGGAGGACAGAAAAATGCCTGTGAAATTTGGGCAGCAATTTTTACACAGCAATCCTTTAGTGTAGGAGTAAGATAGGGACAGAACCCATTCTGCATCGGAGTAAGCAAAGCATTAGGGAGAGGTACCTATTGAGGAGTGAGAGAATAGGTTTTCCATTGTAGGGTGTCTCCCCTGTCAGCTTAACATCACAGTCTCCCACCAGCATATGGGGTGTCAGGGCTGGGCTCAGCCTTTCCTTCTCTGAGCTGGCCTGAGCTGGCTGCTCAGCTGTTGGCTAATTGCCAGCTTCTATCTGTCCACAGTTACTCAGCTGTTGCTGATATCCTGCTGGTCAGTCCTGCCTACTTAAGCCGCCCAGTCCAGAGGAGCTCTGTCTTCACCATAGTCAGCATCACAGAGATGCTCTACTGCATTCCTGTTAAAAGACTTGCTTGGCTGACATCCCTTCTGGCTCCAGATCCTGCTCGCTGTTTTACAACACTCGTCTATGGCTCCTGACGTTTGGCTTGTCTGACTATCCTTTCCGGTGTCCTGAACTCTGGCTATTTTTTGACTGTTTGTTCTATTTACTTTTATTATTAAACAAGTGTCATTTAACTGTACTTCTGTCTCAGTCTGATTTCATGGTTTCTGACAATGGGGATCTGCAAGGGCTTTGGGGCATCCTAGTGTGCCAAGGGAAGAGTTTTTAAGGGAAGTGGTCCTTTTTTCACATCCTGTGATCTGTAGGTGTGTATCATAAGTTCAAAAATTGGTGCAGCACAAATAAAGTCCATATACTAAATAATCAAATGGTAATTCAGAGAGTGAAGGTGAGATCACCACGTGATGAAGGCAATCTTTTATTGATGAGCCAAGATCAGAGTGACAAATCCTTCCAGCCACACAGAATACTCTTACTGAATATGATGGACCACTGAAAAAATCAAATGGTCAAATGGGCTTAATCCTGTAACACAGGACAGACGGATCCAGCAGCACTGATCCACAAATACAGACAGGATGAAATCAGGTATATTCATCCAGCAGCATATAATCCATTAAGGCACTGATGATCAAATGACTGGTAGTGTTTATGGAGTAGAACTTGCTGTGTATATCCAAATAGCATCAATCTGACCAGTGAAGTGAATACATACAGGTCACTCGAGCAATAGCAAAGCCCCCAGCAAGAAATATATGAAAAAATTATCTAAGTGTAGCTTTTAGCGATCGTTTATTGAATTAAACTCTATTGAATAACTTATTCCAATAAAAAGTAACACTTGGCAGAAATGTAACACAGTAAAAAATCAGCTTCATAATATATGTAAAAATCATGCCCGCAAATAGCCACAAGGTGACACTATAGGCTACTGTGAAGTGCACAAATCAGACAGCGGGTGATGTCCGCAAAACAGCTCCTCCCCCCGGACGTACGTTACGTCCTACAGGGACTTTGTCAGCGGTGGGTGGAGCTGCAGGCATCACCCGAGGCAGCTAAGTCCCGCCCGGTCTCCATGCAGAGCTGTGTAAACAGTGGCGCCCGTGGCCAGAAACGGAAGCAGACCTTACCTCAGTAACAAATCCACAGCATCTCACATGGGGACATAGATACTACAGATCTAACACTGCTGGAAAATTGCCTTGCTGCTAAACATTTTCTCTGCTTAAAGAACTGTATGATTAGTAACATATAGTATACAGTATGCTGTACCGTTGCAATTACAACCTCGTTTCTGCCTATTTAATCTCTACACTATAACAACAACAACATACACTGAATAGGCCCTGCCTACATTTGAATGCAGTGCAAGCTTCCGGGATGGGCCCCTATAAATCTTTGAATCAAAATGAAGATCTGAGAGTTGGTTTTATAATGGTCATTAATGCAGCAAGCTCAACCCCTGATGTGAATATTTTTTTTTGAATATGCTATTTTTTTAAAGGACTATCAGTAACTGTATCATGTATGTAGTTCAAAAAACAAAAACACTACTCCTTAATCATGACACCACTCAAATTGTATCCATTTAAAAAAAATATATAATTGGTTCCTATTCAAGGGAAACAGAATCTCTAGGAATATATATTGACATTGACTCTCTCCATAGAGTACTTACTATTCCTTAGATTTACCAAAACATTTTTTTTTCAATCTACAGTAATGAAACAGTTTCTAGAACAAGTTTAAAAACTTTTTAAAGGATTGCTCCCTCTTATCAGGTGAGTGCCCTATTATTTATTTCAGTGTAAAATCTCAAAACAGAGAAAAAGTTATTTTTATGCTACACATTTTATGATGGCAAAAACAAGGTTGTCAAAGTGAATTAGGGGATCATTTATCAAGCATTTTTTCTCAGTTAGCCCTGGAGAAGGTACGATACCACTGTTAATAATAAAATACTCTGCTCCACATGTCTGTTTCTGACAAATAACGTGCTAGGGAAAATGTGGTAAATGCAGAAAGGAAGACACATCCTTTATAACAGTTCACCTCAACATGTGAAAAAGTGTGAAAAGTACATGTGTTGCTGGCATTTTCTTGCCAGGAGATAAAAAAGCCAAATTTGATCTGTGATATTAGGTACTGAGCCAGCATCAGACAGACTTACCGTAAGTGCACTAAAATTCATTACTTTTTTTCTGCAAAAGTATTTTTCTAGAAACTACATAATTATTTCCACTTATCTCGCTGATATTAACAAGTATCTCACTTTTTATAAATTGAAAACAATGAATTAGAACTATGGATGCATAGGGGGATTTAAGCAAAATGTATTTTGCCAAACAATTGCCACTGTTTCTATTAGTGATTTTGCTCAATGAACTGCTTGGGTGAAATCTTCTTGAAAAACAAATCATTTTTAATGTACCTGAAGAGAGTGTTTTTTGTTGGTGTATTCCATTTTATTTCACTTCTTAGTTTTTTTTTTGTTTTTTTTTTATGGTGGGGGGGAGATAAAGGGAAATTGTCAGTTTACATTGCGGTGAAGGATGGAGGCTGGAGAGGAGAGTCCTCATTCACAAAAACGCATGTTCACAAAAATATAAGCCCAGAAAAATACGTATCACATACTTTACTTGCCAGAGGGAGAGACTAGTGTAGCAGTTGGTGTTTTTTGTTTTAAGCTTATGTTTTAGTGAAAGGCAGCACTCTTCTGCATCCCCCATCATTCACATTAACACAAGACAACAACTACTTCTCCAATCCCTCTTTCCTGAATAGCTGGTGGTTGGGGGCGGATCTGAGCTCAGTCTTTCTTGCCACTGTGAAGAAACTGAAAGAGGAGATCAGAGGAGGCACAAGTGCATGATTACATGGAGGGTTGCAGATGTTCCATCTTGTCTGTTAGTTTTCAGAGGAGGAGGGGCAAGGGTTCATGTAGGCTCCTCAGTGTGCACTGTTATACCCACAAGTGGAGGCAGAAGAGGGATGCAGATTGAAAAGGCTTCAGTTTTGGATGTAACTCCCCATGGAAGCGCCTACCAATGGGGCTTCAGTCTGGGGTTGGGGTACATCCAAAGCTCCCAACCCCTGCCCTGGGGAGTTTAACAAGCATTTCTATCTACTTGGGAGATTTCTTTAAAGGACAATTATCTTGAAAAACTGGCATACATAAAAATTATAACTACAGATGAACTAACATTAAAATAGACCTGGCACCTAAATAGAATGCTCTACTTTTTAAGTGTGGCTCCATTTCCTCTTGTTAAAACACATCATAAAATGTGAAAAAAACACACACACACCTGTGGCTTCAGACCATGTCACCTACCTTCTTATGGTGAGATCCCGGAGACTCACATTACCAGCTTAGATATGAGTACACCTCGCCAATCTGTAAATGACCAAATTATACTGTATATACTTAAAGTATTTCATGATATAAAAAATGCATTGCTTTAGCCTTTGCTAAAAAAATAAAATAAAATGGGTATTCTGCCAGTATTTCTTTTAATCACTGTCTCTAATCATATCCAGTAACTAAGGTTATAAACCATAAATAATACCACTAATATGACCAGTCAATGTTAGTCAGTAAAAGTCAACAGCTGGCACCAGGCTTGGATGATTTTGGGTTAATGCTGAAATCCTGCAACTACTTTGCCTCTCACCCACCTTGTCCTTTACAACAATCCTATAAGTCTACACTGCTGTCAGCTGTCTACACTTCTTATAACAGAGGAGCTCACAATACTAAGTCCAATAGTAGAGGCGTCCCAGCATTGCAATTGCCTATGCAAATAGAAATATTGCTAGGAAAAGTAATTTATTAGTAATATATTAGTATTATGTAAGTACAATATAACGATGATATATTTAAAAATACAAACAATCAAGGTCTACCAATCCAGCTGTAACAACAGATCCACAAAGCCACCATGCAACTCAAAAGACTCTACATGATGATTTTCAGAGTATCAACACTTCCAATATGGCTACTGGTGTTCTCGGCAGAGGTCATCATTGTAGGCTATCTTTTTTTGTAAGCCTTTAAGATGTAGATACTGGCCCTTTATAGAAGACTCTGGATTAATGTACACTTAAGTCCCCTAAAGCAGTGCAGTTTGGCCATAGTTGATGAATTTTGTAAATTGATAGTATTCTCCCCACTAACTATTCAGATTAATTGTGTGCTTGAATACAATTCACAGCTGTATAAATGGCCTTATTGCTATCATTATAAAAAACAATATTCAGACACCGTCAGTATTGTCAGTATTTAACAATACATATACATGCTCTTCATTATCAAGCAATAAATAAAAATAGGACCCACAGCAAAACAAAATGGTACGATCCTTTCAAAACCTGTTCCTGTTCTGTTTTAAACCTTTCAGTTTAATTTGCCTTACAGCATGTATTGATAGAACAAATAATTAAAATTACCTCTTGATTTTAGGCAATTTATACATTTAAATTATGGGTATTCTCAGGAACTGAAAAATTCACAGACAAATTATTTCTTACTTGTGCCTATCCTTGATAATCAGGAACAGTTGGAAAGTATGTCACGTTGACTACAGATGCCATTGTCCAGGCTACATGGTCTAATGATTGTGTATTTCGTTTTCTATATAGAGGTCATTTTGACGGTTTAGAAAAACTGGAAGCTATTGTGTTTGGCCAGTCATTCAAACTAATACCATATTATGCTTGAACAATTGAAATAAATGATGCTACTAGGTATTCATGGATATGATATCAAAATATGGGCATAAATGATGGCCTGATCCAGGGAACCTTTTAAAAAAGGGAACTCCAGCAGACCACTTCCATGCATTAAAAAGTTATTTACCTAAGAGATAAAACTATCAATCTACCATTTTACAAAACACTGGTTTGGCCTTATTCCAAGTATGCAGTTCTGTTTTGGGCATCAATCCTTAGGAAAGATGTCTTCAAACTAGAGAGATAGAGAGAATTCAGAGAAGAGCAAAATAAATTGTACCAAGGGTGGAGGACCTAAGTGATGAGGAATGATTCCAGAAATAAACCTATTCTTCCTGGAAAAAATCTATTTTGATAGAAGATCATTATATAAATGTGTCAATGGTGACTACAATATTGGCATAAACTATTTAATCTAAGACCTCTGAAAAAGACACATGGCCATAACATGAAATTAGAGGAGAAGCATTTTGTTCTTAACATTTGTAGGGGTCCATTAGTGTCTGAGCAGTAAAAATCTGGAACTTTCTCACCGAGATATTGGTATGAGCTAGTTAACTTAAAAGAACTCTAAGCCCTTGTACACACGGTCGGACATTCCAACGGAAAATGTCCGATTGGGCCGTGTTATCGGATAATCCCACCGTGTGTGGGCTCCATCGGACTGTTTCTGTCGGAATATCCGACCGACAAAATTTTAGAGCTGGGCTTAAAATTTTCCGACAACATGATCCAATCGGACTTTGTCTGATCGCTTGTAGAGAATTCCGATCGGACAAAGTGGCACGCATGCTCAGATCAAATTACGAGACCAAAGCTATTGACTACTAGCCTGAACGTAGTCTCGTCATAGCGAAATTATGTCATCACGTTCTAAACTATCAGATTTTTCAACAACTTTGTCTGACCGTGTGTATGCAACACCAGTTTCGGACAAAATCCATTGGACAAAATCTGACGGATTTTGTTGTTGGAATGTCCGACCGTGTGTACAAGGGCTTAGACAAATCCTCAACAAACAAAATATACAGGAATATGGGAAACCATAGTGACATGCACACACACACACACACACACACACACACACACACAAATACAGTATAGGTTGAACTGAATGGACATGTGTCTTTATTCAGCCTTACCAGCTCTGACAATGACACTAGGTGACATTCAATAGAGAGAGTTGGGTGAATTCAATGTAAGCATAGGTTGCTCTTATCCAATGCCTGTAATATTGGTAGGGGCAAGCAACCACCAGGCTGTTGGGAACCTTAGATTTCAGGATATCTTCTACTCACTTTTTCCTTTTTGTTGTAGTATGTAGTACCTACAAGGAAGTTAGTTAAATTATTTGGAAGTTTGCCATTGGATAGATTATAATTTAATAAGAACATTTTATTAAATTATTTTAAAGTGCTCAGGACCATTTATAGTCTGGAAAAAACATATTGGCCTTTCAACATCAAATACAAGTAACTTAAAAAAGGGAATGTAATATTTGCGTTCTGCAATTGTTACAATGCGGAAAAGGTCAAATTGTTGTATTGCAATGTTTGTGTACAAACAAAATGCTATTCTTGTATATGAAGAAATAGAGAACTAACAGTGCTCATGGATTTCTGGTATTGGAAGATAAGCAAGAAAAAAGAAGAATTCCATCTAGAAGAAGGTCAATGTTTCTGCTAAAGTGGTGGGAACCTCAGACCACTGCTGCAAAGCAAACGTCTAATGTGAAATGGTATGTTAGATTTCTACCCCTTTTTCAAATGTAAATTGAAAGCTAATTTCTCCCACAATTTCCTTCTGTAGAATGTGACAACAAGTCAGCTTTGGAGCTAGAGATGAATAAAAACCATTTTCTTTGTTTGATTGGTTATGCTCTTCTAAACCTGATGTAGGGTTTTATGAGCTCTTTGCTATATTGCTTTGTGATTTTTTTACAGGTGCTATAATGTGCTGGACAACATAAAGCATCCATTAAATACTTCCTTGCTTTAGGCTACTTTATGCAGCAAATGTTGTTAAGCCCATTTTTTTTAGACAATTATTTGTGCTGTGTTAGCACCTTTCAATCGACATTCTCAGCATCAGGGAGATGCCAGAATAAGGATTCTTAATGCAGGAGAGATGTATACAGTTAATCACATCAAGAGATGATCTTCTGAGTTTCTCTCTTTTGCAAGAAGAGCAGCTCTTGCAGCAAGGTTTGCATGTGCAAGATTACACCTGAACTAAAAAAAAAAAAAAAAAAGAGCTGCAGAAACCTTAAAAATTGGTGATGGCATCTAACAAAAAAGGTAAGTGACTTTCTTTAAAACTGCATAGGGGAAATGGGGGACACCAAGAAAGGCCATAGAGGTTGGTATGTTTCAGCAGGGATTTTTTCCACCTCCAACTTTGTACTTTCGGCTCTGCTTCAAGGGAGTAATTTTTGGTCATACAGTTGGGTCCATATATATATTTGGACACAAGCACAATTATCATACTTTTTGTTCTGTATGTCATCAGAATAAAATTAAAATATAACAATCCAAATGAATTTGAAATGCAGACTTTCAGCTTTAATTCAACATAAATTGAACATAAATAATTTAATTCAACATAAATTGAACATAAATATCAAGTACAAATTTTAGAAACTGCAGCCATTTTTATACACAGTCCCCCCATTTTCAGGGGCTCAAATGTAATCGGACAAATGAATATAATCATAAATAAAATGTTCATTTTTAATATTTTGTTGAAAATCTTTTATTGGCAATGACTGCCTGAAGTCTGGAACCCATGGACATTACCAAAGACTGGGTTTCCTGCTTTCTGATGCTTTGCCAGGCTCTAACTGCAGCTGTATTCAGTTGTTCTTTGTTTGTGGGTCTTTCTGCCTTTAGTTTTGTCTTCACCAAGTGAAATGCAACCGAGTTAAGATCAGCTGAATGACTCGCCATTGCAGGATATTCCATGTCTTTTCCTTGAAAAGCTCCTGGGTTGCTTTTGCAGTGTGTTTAGGATCATTGTCCATCTGTACTGTGAAGCGCCGTCAAATCAAGTTTGCTGCATTTGGCTAAATCTGAGCTGACAGTTAATCTCTAAACACTGCAGAATTCATCCAGCTGCTTCTGTCTTCTGTCAAATCATCAATGAATACCAATTACCCGTTGCCACTGGAAGCCATGCATGCCCATGCCATCACGCTGCCTCTACCATGTTTTACAGATGATGTTGTGTGCTTTGGATCATGAGCTGCTCCAAGCCTTTCCCACACTTTTTTTTATTGCCGTTTTTCTGGTACAGATTAATCTAAGTTTCATCCGTTCCAAGAGTGCTTTTCCAGAAATGGTCTGGCTTTTTTAGATTTTTTAAGTCTAATCTGGCTTTTCTATTCTTCAGGCTTATGAATGGTTTGCACCATGTGATGAACCCTCTGTATTTGCTCTCGTGAAGTCTTCTCTCGATTGTAGACTTTGTCAATGATAAGTCCACCTCCTGGAAAGTGTTCTTCACTTGTCTGGATGATGTGAATGGGTTTTTCTTTAACATAGAGAGTGAATGAATGAATGAATGAAATACTTGTACAGCGCACAATGCGAACTGAATCGCCTCTAGGCGCTGAGAGGATCCTGCAATCATCCACCACTGTTGTCTTCCGTGGACATCCAGGCATTTTTATCCTGCTGAGCTCACCAGTGTGCTCGTCTTTCCTCAGAAAGTTCCAAACTGTTGATTTGGCCACTCTTAATGTTACTGCTATCTCTCTGATGGATTTGTTACATTTTTAAGCCTTACAATGGCCTGTTTCACGTGCATGGACAGCTCCTTTGAACACATTATGTAGGTTCACAACAATAGACAACAATGCATATACCATCAACTACAGACCTTTTACCTGCTTAATTGCTTTTGATTCAATTGTCCAATTACTTTTGGTCCCTTAAAAAAGTGAGAGCTGACTATTCTTAAGAGCTGTAATTCCTAAACCCTAAAGTTTACATACCCCAGTTCTTAATACCGTGTATTGCCCCCTTTCACATCAATGACAGCTTGAAGTCTTTTGTGGTATTTGTGGATGAGGCTCTTTAGCTTCTCAGATGGTAAAGCTGCTGATTCTTTTTGGCAAAAAGCCTCCAGTTGCTGTAAATTCTTTGGCTGTATTGTAAGAACTGTATGTTTGAGATCTCCCCAGAGTAGCTCAATGATATTGAGGTCAGGAGACTGAGATGGTCACTCCAGAACCTTCACTTTATTCTGCTGTAGCCAATGACAGGTTGACCTGGCCTTGTGTTTTGGATAATTGTCATGTTGGAATGTCCAAGTACGTCCCATGCGCAGCTTCCTGGCTGATGAATGCAAATGTTCCTCCAGTAATTTTTGATAACATACTTCCTTCATCTTGCCATCAATTTTGACCAAATCTTCTGTGCCTTTGTGCCCTTGTAGCTCACACATCCCCAAAACATCAGCGATCCACCAACTTTCACAGTAGGAATGGTGTACCTTTCATCATAGACCATGTTGAGTCCTCTCCAAATATAGTGTTTATGGTTGTGGCTGAAATTTTAGTTATTCTACCTGGCCGTGGTTTGGTTTCAACAGAACCTCTAATTTTCCACTGTACCTGTAAAGAAAAAGGTAAATACTTTCTTCTTCCACCATTCTTGCTGCCGTACTGCAGTCATAGGGAATCTTCACAAAAAGCCCCTACAGAATCAGAAACTTCCAGGAGTGTTGAACAAAGCATATCCCTCTATAGTGTGTACTTGTCTCAATTTAAAGCACTGAGTGTCATTTCTGTGTGATGTTTTGCTTCTCTGTTGTCAGCATGAATCACCTCTGATAAGTCTTCCTGACACCAAGAGAAAAACTGTGACAGGGGAGGGATCTCCAGATGATTGACAACCTCAGATCTGTCCTGTGTGCTGCATGTGTGTGTGTGTGTGTGTGTGTGTGGGGGGGGGGGGGGTCTTGCCTTCCAATCAGCTTTCAGAACTCTCCCCACTGAGCTCTGCAGAGTGAGACTTCAGCTTTTTGCCTCCTTTTTCTGAATTCTGAGAAAAGCTTTATAAGTTCAACACTTTTAATGTAGAGAAGCGACGACTGCAGATAGATAGGTACAACTTATGCAGGAGAATTTGGAAGCCTGAAAAAATGACCTGCTGGTGTTTAATGACCTGCTCATGTTTAATAGGGACTTGCGCTGGAAAATAATGTTGGTTTTGAATATCCATATATGAAAATGAAGTAGCCTAAGAATTTACAGTTCGCATTTATAGAAAATTAAGCCTCTTTTAATTCCCAAAAGAGTATATCAGAATAACTGAATAAGCTCCTGATTCATATTCCATGACAACGTTTTGGTATTGGATGGAGGAAATTAGAATACACTTATTTTTAACTCACTGTTTTATTACTCAGGTGACCCTCTTGCCCAACCTGTCCACACAGGTTACTAATGAGTAGAAAACACAGCAACAAACACTGTTTTTATGTGATTTTACTTGCTCTTGCCAAATAAACCTACTACACTATGAAGAACTTTTTGGGCTCCTAGTGAGCTTTATTTATCCCTAGCTTGAATATAGTAGGAGGTACCATTGCAAATGAATTGCCATACTGATCCGTGATGGATTCCATACATACCGAGGCATTTATGCTACTGTAATGGTAGAATGTTGTTCTGCGGAGTGTCTGGTCACTTGCACACCGTCCTTTTTCACTTATGCGTTTATGCTATCGTAATGGAAGCTATTCACTTTGGTAAGCCTTCATTTCACTTGATGTTGGTGATTGGATACTTTGAGAACCATCTATACAAGAATTTCAAGATTATCAGCATTGCTGGACCTTTTCTTTCTTATGGTTACCGAATACACATCTTTCACATTTATGAATTTTAAACGTTTGCATTTTTTATTTATTTAATATAGTTCTATAATATTGTACCTTATATGTTCATGTTGTATATTGGTGCTACACTATTGTTCTACAAAAACAAACATGATAAAGCACTATGATGTTAGTATATTTTGTTGAAATATATGTCATTGTAACATATCACAGTTTGTATGCATTTATTCTATCTGTGTACTTCATATAATTATGTGACAGGTACAAAATCAAAATAATAATATATGTGTGTGTGTGTGTGTGTGTGTGTGTGTGTGTGTGTGTGTGTGTATTGTCAGGGCTGGGCTCAGTATATATAATTTCACCCTCAGAGTATTATTTATTTTTATTTCCTAGAAGGTTTCATCATTCAGTTGTTGCCTGTGGCATTCTTATTCAAGTCTTCTGTAAATTAAAGACAATAAAATGTGTTTTCTGACATAGTTATGATGTTTCATATAAAGATATGAGGCTCAGACCTTCCCACTAAATCTTCGCAAATAAAAGTACAAGGGTGTATTTTCTACAGTGAGATGACCTGTGACTGCACAATGTTCCAGTGATTAAAAGCAACTTCTGCAGAGGACTCAGAGAACCTTTGATGAGAACAAATAGCAATCAGAAAAGCAGCTGGAAGAAAATCTTGAGGTTACTCTAAGTGAAGACATAAGAGTTTTAACAAAAGGTGTGTACAAGCACAAATAAAGCACTTACAAAGCATCAACACTTGGCTGGAAAAAAAAAACTTTTAAATGAGCAACTAGCTATGGGAATGGAGTGTTTTTATTAATTAGCAGGTGCATATGATAGACTCACTTTGATTAGAACTTAATTTATAGCGATGGGTGTCCTAGACAAAAGAAAATGGTGGTAATACAAATACAATACTTTATCATTTATTATAAACAGGTACAAATATAGGGTACATAAATAGAAGCATTATCTATCACCCTTTAGGCATTAAAAGTACCTAAAGCTGAAGTGTAATATAGGCATATCATTTTCTCCCTTGTACCCCTCCTCAAAGATGATTAACATACAATTAACATTTTTCAATCAAATTATTTTATTTTCAAGATATATCTTTTTTGAGACCCTGCTATGTTATCACTGGGACAGTGCTGGCATTTGCTCCATTGCAAGATTGAGTTTGATGGGGAAGGCTGGAAGACACCTGTAAACATGATAGCACCTCGTCTCCAGAGTTATATGAAATAACATATCCCTAAAACATGCATCCCTGCTGGCCACTGGGCATGCAGACTTAAAGCGTTTGTTAACTCCAAAAAAAAAAAATGGATCCTGTTCCTTTAAAGCATTTTATACAGCACAGTGCTTGTGTTGTGTCATTTGGCCCCCTTTAACACCTAAAAAACCGGGCTGATCCTGCCAGTTTCTGCTCTCCCCTGTGTAAGCTGACCACGGTTTATTATGGTTGCTGAGCCCTGACATCATGGTCAGTTTACATGTCTCTGTCATCCGTAGTCAGCTGTCCTTTTACCTGTGTCCTTCTCCCCCTCCCCTCTCTGCCTATCAGCTAGTACCAGCCACCCCCCCCCCCCCTCCTGCTGTTATTATAACATATATTGGTTGCTACCATCCCCTCTGCAATATTAATAGATGTGCTGCACTGCATGTGCTTTCTAAAAAATCAGTCGCTAAATACCTTATTCTATAGTGGCCATCGCTCTTCTCCTCCCGTCTGATGTCAGTGAGGGTTTCTTGGCTCCCCCTGCTTTCCAGTCAGCTAGAGAGAGGAAAGAGATGGCCGGACACATTAGCACTGATTGGCGCTATAAAATAGGGTATTTAACAGCGGATGTTTTAGAAAACACATGTAGTGTTGCACAGTATTTAATATTACAGAGAGGATGGTACAAACAGCACCAAGTGGGTTAACAGCCACTTTAAGCTGGGCAATCTGCTGATCAGTTACTTGATTACACTTTGATCAGAATGCAATCAAGCAACTGATTAGCAGACTGCACAGCTAAAGCCTACAGTACCCAGTGGCCAGCAGGGATGCATGTCTAAAGGGATGCTGAGATGCATTCTTTCATATAATGCTAGGAAAGAATAGTACAGTGACTGTTGTCAGCCCTAAAAATCATGCACACATGTGATGTACAGCAAAAATGATTGATGACAAGGAAAGGTAATAGCAGTGAGATGTCCTTTAAAGGACAGTAATGCCGCGTACACACAATCAGTTTTCCCATCAGAATAAACCCCAAAGGTTTTTCTGACGGAGTTCAGCTGAAACTGTCATGCGTACACACGATCCCACCAAATTTCAACCGTTTAGAATGCAGTGACGTCCAACACGTACAACAGGACTAGAAAAAGGAAGTTTAATAGCCTCCATCTCGTACTTGATTCTGAACATGCGTGGGGTTTTTGTGCGTTGATCGCATTTTTGGATAGGAACTTTTCCCGACCAAAAAAGTCAGATGGAGCGTACACACGGTCGCATTTCCTGACGAAAAACTCTCATCTGTCTTTTGCGGGCCAAAATTCAGATCGTGTGTACGTGGCATAAGAGTATAGATCTGGTAAAGAGATGATTGATAATGATTGAGGTCAGTTTGCCAGGAAATAAAGGTAGGTTTAGGAGAGCTGCTGCAGCTTTATGTTGTAGAGATGCATGTTTTCAGGGAATTTAGGGTAATCACATACAGGACTTGCTACAAGTGAGGAGAAAGAAGGCTAATTATGGCGTTTGACTTTAAAGAAAAATAATATTGTGTAGTTGACTTCACAAGTTTAATGCTTGGCCAAATGTAGTCAGAAGTTAGTTATAAGTGTATTAAACCTGGTGGGCAAACAATAAATAACTTCATAAATGTATTTTCCAAACTCCCCCTGTCCTTGAGTAATTCCATTAGTGGTGGGGTGTGCATTTCACACCTAGGCCTCCAGTGGTGCCTATCTGAATTAATCCACCTCTTAATACCATCATTATGACTGTACAGTGATAGAAGCTATCAATATTATACAGAAACACAGTAAAGCAAGGCATTCCATCACCAGACAGGTAACTCATACAGCAAAAATGAATGCCATTACTAAAGCAAGAAACCCAATAACACAATTAAACAAGTCTCCTTTAACTGCAGCCATAGCTGCTCCACATACATCATCTCTAGCAGAAGCATCAATATTAACCTAATACAATGACAAAACTGTGCATTTTTGTAGTACCTTTTGAGTTCTCTGACCATGGAAACCACAGGGATTAGCTTGTGCAGTTTGCTAGCCCTGACTAGTATGCTCTCTGACCATCCAATCAAAGAATATGAAAATGCTGACATTATTGTAAGCCTGCTAGGTGGTCCCAGTGTTGCCAACTTGAAATGCAATTGGTTAAACCAACAGCTTCAGTGCCATTTGTTTTAAGCTATGCCCTGTTGATTCTGAAGGCCTAGAGACAGATTTCTTTGACCCTGGCAACAAATGATGGCTGAAATATGATTGGATTAAAGTGCCAATATAAACACACACTACTGAAAGTAGTGCAACCAAGAGAAAAGCTATGACATGTAGGGGATAGATTATTTGACATGTAGGGGATAGATTATTTGTCAATGTGCTCAGACAGTGACAATGTGTAAATAGCAGCAGTATATGCAATGCTTATTCCAGATCAGAAATCAGTGTATATAAACAAATATACATGCATAAACTGTACCGGGGATAACCCACAATGGTATTCAAATAAAAAGTCCCACACAGTGAATAGTCCAATCAAGTGATGTGTGATTCAATTGCCCAAAGTTGTGGTGGCACGCTTATCTTACGCTTCCCACATTGCTTTTAATCTTTTTATGTGATCACATTTTATGTCACATCTGTTTTACTTTAAGATGTGAATAAAGTTTTAGATAATTTTTGACCTGCACTATTGGTGTTCTTTTTTTTTACACCATGGGATTGTTCTGAGCCATTCTGGAACCTTTGCTGAGACATTTTCATCACAAGACGTTTGGTGTGGATAGGCGCTGCTCTCCATGATGGCCGCCTTGTAGCCTGGATCGTCTGGCTCCATCCTCCCAGTGTGTTAGTGGTTCTAGCACTTCAAGCCTGTATGATACATTGCCGTATGGTACTTGTATCCAACGTATCTGGTAAGAGTGTTTTATCTCTCTATCTGATTTCCACTTGTGAAGCTACCGAGATTGATTCAAGACTCACTCTGACTACAATTTTGGGGCGATTGAGTTACTGATCACTTGACTGGACTATTCATTGTGTGGGATTTTCTGTTATATCACCACAACTTTGGGCAAATGAATCACAGATTACATGATTGGACTATTCACTATTTGGGACTTTTTATTTTAATATCATCGTAGGTTATCCCCTATACAGTTTATGCATGTATATTTGTTTATATACACTGATTTCTGATCTGGGATAAGTATTGCATATACTGCTGCTATTTACACATTGTCACTGTATGAACACATTGACACTTCATTATTATTTTCTTTGCAGTATTCACCATTTTATCATATCATCACTGTTTGAGTACTTTGATATATTGTTTGCAGTAATTAGCGCTACACTTTCTTTTTGTTCTTGAATTTTTGAACTTTGTTTGTTTAAGTGTGGGCTTCTTTTTTCTGATATATTTCTTTAGGTTTAGCGCAGTTTTTTCTATTTTAGTTAATTTGTAACTACCTAAAAAATGATGTAATGTACATTTTATATATATATATATATATATATATATATATATATATATATATATATATATATATATATATATATATATATATATATATATTTCTTTTTTTAATATTGCATTTTCATAGTCCTTATCATAATAAATATAAATCTGTGTTATTTATATATACAGTATTTGGTATGAAGTGGCAACCATAATTGTAGCAGAAACCAAAAGGGCACAACAAAGATAATTTCTACATCTGTGCCAAAAAAGGTGTCATGCAATATACAGTATGCTTGGGCTGCCTTCTCAATTTAAGCAGCTAGTTGTTATTTCTCGCATTTCTAATCAAAAAAGCTTACAGATTTGGCTCAGGAAATAGAAGACCACTAGTTACCAAGGGGAGGGAAGACAGCACCTTCTTGCATGAAAATAAAACAACCATCTAGAATTAAACGGTTTCCATTGCCAACTATCCACCATTAGCTTGTAAAAAACTGCAAGTCCCCTTTCATGTCAAGGAGCATCTAGTATCTTCTTAGCCCTTGTACACACGGTCGGACATTCCGACAACCAAATCCGTCTGATTTTGTCCGACGGATTTTGTCCGAAACTGTTGCATACACACAGTCGGACAAAGTTGTCAGAAAATCTGATCGTACTTAACGTGATGGCGTTATTTCATTAGGACGGGACTACGTTCAGGCTAGTAGCCAATAGCTTTGGTCTAGGAATTTGATCTGCGTGGCACTTTGTCCGATCGGAATTCTCTACACATGATCGGACAAAGTCTGATTGGATCATGTTGTCGGAAAATTTTATAGCCCAGCTGGAAAACTTGGTCCGTCGGATACTCCGATGGAAACAGTCCAATGGAGCCCACACACTGTTGGATTATCCGACAACACGGTCCTATCGCACATTGTCCATCGGAATGTCCGACCGTGTGTACAAGGGCTTATAGCTATCAGAGCTGCCTCCTTAAGAAGAATCATTTTTTATTTGGCTTAGAAATAGTAAGATGATGCAAGAATTCTGCAAAGAAAGGAAAGTTGTGATAAACAGCACATTTGTGAACAGAACCAGACTATCAAAAGTAATTCATATGTATACAGAATTTTGATTCGTGGCCAGCTGGGTGACAACAGACTGCTACACAGTGATTCATATATCTCTGCTGGTTGAGAGATATTGTTTTAGAAGATACATATATAGCAGCAGCAGATCTGCTAAAGCTCTGCTAAACTCTATGATTTGGTGTCATAGAGTTTATAAAAATATCACTATCATACTTCCAATCAGTGGAAGAAGCCTCATTAGTTATAAAAAACAAAATACAATTACAGTTGTGCTCATAAGTTTACATACCCTGGCAGAATTGATGATTTCTTGTCCATTTTTCAGAGAATATGAAGGATAACACAAAAACTTTTCTTTCACGCGTGGTTCGTGTTTAACTGAAGCCGTGTATTATCAATCAACTGTGTTTACTCTTTTTAAATCAATGCATTTGACATCATAAATAGAGAATAAAGGATATACACAGCTAAAAATGATTAGCAAACATCTGACGTGATGAGTGTTTGTTTTTCTTGTGTGTTGCAACTTTTAACCACTAGGCGTCTGCTCTATAGCCGAAAGACAGCTGCAGAGCAGACGCCAATTGCCGGGAGGCCGTCCCTGGACGGCCTCCTGTTTACTTCCGCAATGCGCGCTCCCACGAGCGTGCATCGGGTAAGTTCTGTGCTGGCCATGTCCCTTGGACACAGCCAGTCACAGATCGCTGCAAACGGCCAATCACAGCGGCCGTTTACAGCGCGATCGGCGTGCCCAATGAGAGATGATCTCATATGTAAACATATGAGATCATCTCTCATCACCAGCTCTCCCTCCTCACACAGACAGTGTGTGAGGAGGGAGAGATTAGCGGCTGCAGCGGCTGCAAGTAATCTGTCCCCAGTGTGCCATCTGTCCCCAGTGTGCCACCTGTCAGTGCCATCTGTCCCCATTGTGCCACCTGTCAGTGCCATCTGTCCCCGGTGCCACCTGTCAGTGCCATCTGTCCCCAGTTCAATTTGCCCCAGTGCCACCTGTCAGTGCCATTTGCCCCATCTGTGATCAGTGCCACATCAGTGCCATGTGTCATTAGTGCCACATAGTGCCATCTGTCATCAGTGCCATATCACTGTCACGTGTCATCAGTGCCACATTTTAGTGCCATCTGTCATCAGTGCCATGTATCAGTGCCATCTGTCATCAGTGCCACCTGTCAGTGTCACGTGTCATCTGTTATCAGTGTCACTAATGCCACGTATCAGTGCCATCTGTCATCAGTGTCACGTGTCAGTGCTATGTATTAGTGCCATCTGTCATCAGTGCCATGTATTAGTACCATCTGTCATCAGTGCCACGTATTAGTGCCATCTGTCAGTGCCACGTATTAGTGCCACGTGTCATCAGTGCCACATATTAGTGCCATCTGTCATCAGTGTCACGTGTTATCAGTGCCACGTATTATTGGCATCAGTCATCGGTGCCACATCAGTGTCACGTGTCATCAGTGCCATGTATCAGTGCCATCTGTCATCAGTGCCACATCAGTGTCACTGTGCTGGTGCTCCAGGGCCCTCAAAAGTGTAATAGTTAGTCAACAAGTTAGATGTGTAATTTTTGCTCCTAGAACACGTGACGGTGCTCCCTGTATGTTGGGCCTCTCTAAGTGGCCAGGCTGTGGAAAAGTCCCACACATGTGGTATCATAATACTCAGGAGGAGTAGCAGAATTTATTTTGCCACATGAGAGAAATAACCTATTACAATGACAATTTTGTGAAAAATAAAAAAAATAAAAAAAATCTTCATTTTGCAAAGAATTGTGGGAAAAAAATGACAACACCAAAAAGCTCACCATGCCTCTTACTAAATACCTTGGAATGTCTACTTTCCAAAAAGGGGTCATTTGGGGGGTATTTGTACTTTCCTGGCTTGATAGGCCACCAGTACATCAGATGTGATCAATTTTGTGTGATTTGCACCACAGCATGTAGACTCTCTAACTTTCACAAAGACCAAATAATATCCACTAATTTGGGTTATTTTTACCAAAGATATGTAGCAGTATACATTTTGGCCAAAATTCATGAAAAAATAAAATAATTAGCAAAATTGTTTTACAGAAACAAAGAAAATGCGTTTTTTTTTTTTTCAAAATGTTCTGTCTTTTTTCATTTATAGTGCAAAAAATAAAAGATCCAGGAGGTGATCAAATACCACCAAAAGAAAGCTCTATTTGTGGGAAAAAAAGGACAAAAAATTCATTTGGGTACAGTGTTACATGACTGAGTAATTGTCATTCAAAGTGTGAGAGCACTGAAAGCTGAAAATTGGTCTGGTCATGAGGGGTGTTTAAGTGCCCAGTTGTCAAGTGGTTAAATAAAACCATAAAGTGATAGGTGCTTCAAATACATATGTGTTACAACCCCTGCATTAGATATATAACAATCAAAATAGTGAAGTACATATATGTAGTTGCAGTCTTTTATACAGTATACTAGAAAGTTCATTGCAAAAAAATAATAAATAAAAATATATTAAATATATATTTCCAAATAAAGTGACTGGTGCTCTTCAAAATAGTGAATTTTCATGTGCTCTTCCATCTATAGTACTGGTGCTCTTTATGGTGCCCCTTTTGGAATTGCACTCACTGAATTTCCTCACCCCACAGAGGGGTATTGCACGTTCACAGTAAATGCCACTGTGCAGCACTCTATGCAACCTCTGGGTATGTAATTCTGATACGATCCTCTGTGTTTCTTATATATGGAAGAAGAAAGTGCCCAGAGCATGATATCACTTTAAAAACAACTTTATTGTATCAAAAAATCAGTGGAGATATATTCACATTTACACTGTATATGACAAGCAAGTTAAAATATAAAATAGCCGGGATGATACATGATCCACAGCACTGACCAGATGTGACGCAAAGATGCTCAGTAACTCCACCCTATGTGTTTCATCATTGAAGACGTCATCTGAAAGGGCCATCTTGCTACACTTCCTAAGCTTTTATGGCAGGTGGTATCCCAAATAGGTCTAATCACATGACCGCACCATTTTTGATTGATCCGGAAGCCTTCCTATTCTGTTGTATGGACCCTGTTTTAATCAGGCTCATATGTACTAAGTTTAAAATTCTAAATTATGTGGGTGTACATCGCCTTTTTTTTTATTCTTCATTTCTTATACACAAGAACAGAAAGTATATACAACATCTCTTAATTTCATCAATACATATATGCTATGGTAAAATACCAGGGATTACATTGTTTCTACTCAAATATATCTCATTCTTATTTCAGTTCTCCTATTATTTTATTCTTTCATACAACCAAATAAACAAAACAAAATTATACATACATAAAAAAAAGAAAAATCCAGTCCCCCCCAAATAAATCCACATATATAAGGCCCAACTAAACAACACAAAAAAACGGGGGGCTCTCCCCGATCCAGGGGATGAAGGGGCAGCCTCTCTGCTCTCCTCATTTACTTCCCCAGGGACCTCACTCCCCCCTACATCCCCCATTAACTTCTTCCGACTGTATAAATTCCTTCCATGGGACCCATGTTCTGATAATTTGTTCCTTTCTATATAATGTCAAAGGCATAAGATTTTCCATTATTTCTACTCGTCTGACTTTATTAAGCCACATGGGGATGGAGGGGGTTCGTGGGTCCTTCTAACACGAGATGATGCAGCTTTTTGCTGCATTTACCAGGTGATAGTTCTTAAGTGGGATTTGTGAATACTGTAGTAGGAAGAAGGGTGGGTCATCCGAGATCTGATATTCTGTGAATCTTTGAGTAATCCTTTGTTCTTCCTGCCAGAACTGTCTAATTATTGCCCATAGCCCGAAAATATGGAGTAATGTCCCTTGTTCCTCGCAGCCTTTCCAGCAGCGGTCTGAAGCAGCTGGGAAGAATTTATTGAGGATTTGAGGGGTATAATACCAGTGTGTTAGTAGTTTATAATTCGATGTATGATGTTTATAATAAGATGTATGATGTTCTGACGTTGGGCTGGTGTGAAAGTTTGGTCAAGATCTCTCTCCCCTTTACTCAGGCCTCTCATTACAAAGTCTTCTGGGGGTGCTGACAGTAGTGCGTACATCTTAGAGATAGGACGGGATAGGGGTTCCTTTTCCTCACAGAATACTTCAAAAATGTGAGGCTTGGAAGCAGCCTTTATCCCAAAGATTCCTGAACATTCTGGGCTCAAGGGCTGGTGGGAAGTCCGGGTTTCCAAATATGGGGAACAAGGGTGAGTGTTTAAAAGAAAATCTAGGGTTCTGGCTGATCTTATATACTATTTGTAATGTAGTGCCTATCATGGGATGTGTTTTCAGTGAGGTTTGTAAAGCTGTGTAGCACCACACCGCTCTATTTAGTGGGACTGGGCTTGTTTGTTGTTTAATAGTCGTCCAAAGTTTATGTTCTCCATGCCTACTTGGGCTGCTTGATAATATCTATATAGGTCTGGCGCCGATACTCCTACTTCCTTAGGTAGTGTCAATAGTGCTCTATTAATCCTTGGGCGCTTGCTAGCCCAGATAAATTTAGTAATCATGGCCCGAATTTGACTGAAGTAAGGGTAATGCCTGGAAAAGATACAGAAATTTGGGCACCATTTTCATCTTTATGATGTTACATCTACCAAATCATGAATGCAACCCTCTGTCCCATTTCTCTTGAAGTGTTCTAACTACTCTAAGTTGTGGTGGGAAATTCAACTCAAAGGTGTCTGTTAAGTTTGATGGAACGTGTGTACCCAGATAATTTAGTGCTGTTGTCGTCCACCTAAACTTAAAATTAGACTATAGGATGCTATGCCTGGGATCCAATAGTGCCACCCCCATCACCTCCGATTTACTGTAATTTACTGTAATTTATTTTTAAGTTTGACAGTGCTCCATACCGTTCGAAGTCCTTCATAAGTTTTGGTAATGACATATGATCTGAGCTAAGTGAGAAGAGTAAGTCGTCTGCATAAGAAGACACTTTATAGATATGTTTTCCCAGTCTTAGCCCCATAATGTCAGGGTTCTGTCGGACCTTATTCAGCAAAGGCTGCAACATAAGGGCGAATAATAGAGGCGAAAGGGGGCAGCTACTGATGGGTCCTGTTTGTAATTGATAAAAATTTTAAGTACACACCTTTTGCCTTCACTAAGGCCTGTGGTGCAGCGTACACCTCTGCTATCCAATGTATCATTTGGTCTCCCAGTCCTATGTATCTTAAGACTCCCAGCATAAATGTCCTACTAACCCTATCAAAGGCTTTTTCTGCATCTGTGCTCAAGAATACACTAGGTGTCTTTGTTTGACTTGTATATTTGACCAGATTGAGTATTTTAATGGTATTGTCCCTTGCTTCACATTTAGGGATAAATCCCACTTTGTCGAAATGGACCAACTGGGAAAGATAGGGTTGCAATCTAGAGGCCAATGTCTTTGTAAACATTTTCAGATCTACATTTAATAATGATATTGGTCGGTAGCTACTACAGTCTGAGGGATCTTTCCCTTCTTTCAAAATGACCGAAATATGAGCTCTTAGCGAGTCTGGTGGAAATACAGTTGTTTGTCCTAGTGCATTAAATAGTTTAGATATATACGGACCTAATACAGGGAAAAAGCTTTTATAGTACTGTATAGAAAATCTGTTGGGACCAGGTGCCTTTCCATGTTTTATTGTTTTCATTACTGTACTTCCTCTATCACAATAGGTGCTCTTAATTTGCTACGGATCGGGGTGGGCAGGAGGACCAGATGTGAGGTGGATAAATATTCTTCCAGAGACGAGGGAGGCATTGAGGGTGCTGTCAAGTTGTACAATGAGGAGTAATACTCCCCAAATGCCTGTGCAATATCTTTTGGCATAGAGAGTTTTTGACCTCCTCTCCCTTTTAGACGGTATATATGATCGTGTCTGCTGTTCCTTTAATTTCCTCGCCAGCAATTTACCACACTTGTCTCTGGATTTGTATATCATTCTTCTCCTATATTGCTATATTTTAATACTGCTTTTGCTTTGAAGCGCAATAAATCTACTATCTGTCTTCTTAAATTAGCTAAATCATTTCCCAAAGAAATTTTTGGATTCCTCTTATATTGTGACTCTAATCCCTGGAATTCTTCCAGCAGTTTCTTTATTTGCTCTTCTCGGGTCTTCTTCACTTGGTAGCCGTGTTTAATTAAAATCCCTCGGATTACCGCCTTATGCGCCTCCCACAATATTCCTGGGTCACTCCCCTTGATGTCGTTTCTCTGGAAGTACATTGTAATTTCTTTGATCAAATCCTCACAGATTTTAGCTAACTGTAATAGACTTTCATTCACTCCGAGGGATGTATCACCTGATAAAGAAAGTCTAATCATAACTGGCGCATGGTCTGACCATGTGATATTTCCTATTGAAATATCCTGTATGGTGGGGAGTAATTGATGGGGTACAAGAAACAAAATTGATTTGGGAATACCATTGGTGAGGGTTAGAGAAGAAGGTATAGTCCCTCTCCCCCATGTAGAGTGCACCAAACATCTATCAGCTGGAGCTCGTGGAGTTTTCGGAGTATGCGTTTCCTGGCGCCATTAGGGATTGAGGAAACGCCCCCGGAGGTATCTATTTTAGGGTCTAGGGGGACGTTAAAGTCCCCCCAAGATCAATTTTCCCTCCTTAAAACTCCATTAACCTTGATAGGACTTTATCAAGAAAACTATCTTGGTTCGCGTTTGGTACGTATATAGTAGCCAAGGTGACCTTTATGCTACCAATACATCCTTTGAGAAAGAGATATCTCCTCCTTATTTGTCTATCAGGGTCCACGGAATTCAGTTGGAGATTAAAATAGAGACCCCTTTAGTTTTAGCCTCCTGTTTAGAGGTGTGATACGCACAGGGAAAAAATCAGTTCTGAAGGATAGGTCAACCTTCTTCCTTAAAATGAGTCTCTTGCACAAATCCCACATCAGTATTGGACTGTTTCAGTTCATGTAATAGCATCTTTCTTTTCTCAGGGATGTTGAGTCCCTTAACATTTAAGGAGGTCTTGCGCAGTCCCTCCATCCTTCCTGGGTCAGAAAGCAACCCTATACACCAAACAAAAAAAAAAAAATACCCTGGTACCTACTTATGGGTACTTAGTTTTCCATAGGTATCCAATCGGAGGGGGGGGGGGTGAATTACGGAAATAGCCGAAGGGAAGCTCCCCTCCGCTATCCTCTAGCTATCTTCATATATTTTCTTTATATTTTTCTGATGTGGCCCGTTTCAGGTCCGTATGCCTTTTATTAACCCTTTCTTTCCCTACCCCCTCCTTCTCTTTCTCTCTTATGTCTACCTCCCATCTTCCCGGTCTCCCCCTCCCCCCACTACCCCTCTCTCCCCTCCCCACCAACCCTCCCCCCTATATAGACTCCAACATCCCCAGGCTGTTGAGTTTTCACTTATAACAGTACACCCTCCCTGTCCTCTTATCATCGGAAAAAAAAGAGGGGGGCAAAGACCCATCAACAAATAAAAGGGAAAAAAATATATGAAGAAAACAAAGGAGAGGGGGCTTCCAATATAAGGTATATACCATATCATAATATCTTGAAAAAAATTTGTCTCTCTCTTCAGCTCCTTCACCAAGTGTTTTGCCTGGTTAAGCCTTTGGGTGATCATACCCTATGCACCCCTTGTTTATAAACTGTGAGGATTTTATTTCTAGAACTAATTCTCAACATACATTTTTATAATAAAAAAGGGAAAAAAATATTATTAAAAAATATATATATATTTTTTATTTTTGTAAAGCAAAATATATATACAATATTGGGATTATTCAGTGGCGTTATTTATGGGATAGATCCCTTGTAATGTTTGGTTGTAAATTTATAACATGTGGTGACCCCCTCATATTAAATAAGTAAAACTTCCAGTCAGCTTATTTGTAAACAGACCATATAAAATATTGGGTTCCATCAGCACACCTATGTAGTAAGAGCACCGTAAAGCACCTCAGGGGCAGTCTACTGGCAGACGCAGAAGCCGATGTACACCCACATAATTTAGAATTTAAACTTAGTACATATGAGCCCAATTAAAACAGGGTTCACACCACAGAATAGGAAGGCTACGGTCTTCTGGACCCACCAAAAATGGCACAGTCATGTGATCAGACCTATTTGGGACACCACCTGCTATAACAGGAAGTGTAGCAAGATGGCCGCTCCAGATTACGTCTTCAATTAAGAAAAGTGTAGGGTAGAGTTACTGAGCATGTCAGGAAAGGTTCCCTCTGCTGGCAATAGCGACCATTTGGCATGCAGTACTGAGGTTCACCAGCAGGTGTCTCCTGGCAGGTTAGAGCTGTCAGAAGAGGTTTTCCTTGCTGGTATTATGTCATCTTTGGGCCACAGTACTGGTGTCCACCAGAGGAGGGATCCTGGCAGTGTGGAGCAGGTATTACCTTCTGCAATTAAGCATCACCTGACTTTAATAGCAGCTATAGTATAAATACCTGGAGAGTGCACACACACCTTAGTATTGTCCTTGTGCCCTGACCTGCAGCCTGTTTATCTGTTAGCCTGATCTTGACCTTGATGTTGAACCTGAACCCTGATTCCTGTATCCTAAACCTGTTTGTATCTGTTGATGTATCCCTGGATCCTTGCCCTGCAGTCTGATCTCTCCATATTGTTCCCTGTCTGTTTACTCCTGACCCCCCCTCATCTACCAATCTCCTGTTTATGACCCTGGCCTGGCTTGACTAAGATTCTGGTACTCCCTTTTGCTACATATGCTGGTTGGTTTATTATCACGGTTTGGTTGTTTGGTTTGTTCACTCAGTTTGTATTGGTGGTGTGTTCACATTTATATGCATTTACTTTAATATACTTACTTTCACCTATTTATGTCTGGTTCACTCTGTCGCAGTCACACAGTTCTGGTCGCATCTAGTTTATGTCAGAGTGTCTTTGCGTCACTTCCGGTCAGGGCTGTGGATCGTGTATCATCCCAGCTGTTTTATATTTTAACTTGCTTGTCATATACATTGTAAATGTGAGTATATCTGCACTATTTTTCTTTTTGACACATTAACGTTTTTTAAAGCAATATTATGTTATGGGCACTTTCTTCTTCCATATATGAGAAACACAGAGGATTGTATCAGAATTAGGGATGAGCTTCGTGTTCGAGTCGAACGTACGTTCGACTCGAACATTGGCTGTTCGTGCATTCGGCGAATTCCGAATGTTTTGGCCGTTCGCGTCAAAATTTGAGTGACGCGCGCGCGGACCATAATGCACTGCGTTGGCGCAGTGCATTGCTGCCCGATGATTGGCCAAGCATGCACTGTGACCCCGAAAGCTTGGCCAATCGCAGCGCCGGCAGCGAGGAGAGCCATGATTGGCCACAGGCATCCTGCCTGTGGCCAATCATAGCTCAGGCTGTGTAGTGCACGCCCCACACTATATAAGTCCGCCTTTGAGGCGGCCTCGTGTAGTGTGTTACTTAGCATCTGAAGCAGTGGGTGTTCTGTGTACCTTCAACACAGTACACACCAATCGTTTTTGGCTGATTTCCTATCTTGCTGCTGTGTAGTGGTTGTTGTCTGTGCCCTGACTGC
Organism: Lithobates pipiens; assembly: GCF_037356315.1. Classification (NCBI taxonomy): domain Eukaryota; kingdom Metazoa; phylum Chordata; class Amphibia; order Anura; family Ranidae; genus Lithobates; species Lithobates pipiens. The sequence continues at coordinate 68,701,994 of NW_027507903.1, forward strand.
AGTATACACCACTATATTCACCTCACCTATATAGCTAGTGATCTAGCTTTAACCACTTAACAACTGCCCATTGCCGATTAACGGCTTCAGGGGGGTTGTTTAACTCTGAGAGGCCGTTAATTAACGGCCTCCCAGAATTCTGCTCTCGCGTGCCCCGAGGTGTGCGCACTCGAGAGCATCCGTGACCGCCGGGTCGCATCACGGATCACGGTAAACGGCCGCTCATAGCGGCCGTTTACCACGTGATTACTCCGTTAAATGACGGAGTGATCACTTGGAAACAAACCGGCGTCATGTTATGACGCCTGTTCCTCCCTCCCCTCTCTGTACCGATCGGTACAGCGGAGGGGAAAGAGATCGGTGTCAGCAGCGATGTGGGCTGCATCTGCAGTGCCCACATCGCTGCTCACCGAATTTAACCCCTCAATTCCCTGCCAATACTCTGCAATACCAGTGCATACTCTGCAGTACCCTGCCATTACTCTGCAGTACCCCCCATTACTCTGCAGTAACCCCCATTACTCTGCAGTACCCCCCAATACTCTGCAGTACCCGCCATTACTCAGCAGTACCCCCCATTACTCTGCAGTGCCCCCAATACTCTGCAGTACCCTGCCATTACTCTGTAGTACCCTGCCATTACTCTGTAGTACCCCCCAATACTCTGCAGTACCCTGCTATTACTCTGTAGTACCCCGCCAATACCCCGCCAATACTCTGTAATACCCTGCCATAAATTGCCATACCCAGCCATACTCAGAGATACCCAGCCATACTCGGTGATACCCTGAAATACCCAGCCATAGACGCCCCCCACCCCTCACCGCCCTCCGGTGCTTCTACCAACTCGCCAGTACGATCAAAGCCAGAATCTTTTTTTTATTTTTTATTTCAGGCTTCCCAGCCTAGAGGTGAGATGTGGGGTCATATTGACCCCCCAGATTTCACTGTAAAGAGGACCTGTCACCCCATATTCCTATTACAAGGGATGTTTACATTTCTTGTAATAGGAATAAAAGTGATCAAATATATATTTTTGGGGAAAAAAATGTCAAACTAAAATAAATAAAGTAAAATGAACAATAAAAAAATAAAATAAAAATTAAAGCGCCCATGTCCCCATGTGCTCGCATGTGCCACACATGTGAGGTATCGCCGAGAATGTTAGAGCGAGAGCAATAATTCTAGTCCTAGACCTCCTCTGCAACTCAAAACATGTAACCAGTAAAAAAAAAATTAAAGTGTCGCCTATGGGGATTTTTTAAGTAGCAACGTTTGGCGCCATTCCACGGGCATGTGCAATTTTGAAGAGTGACATGTTTGATATCTATTTACTCAGCATAACTTCATCTTTCACTTTATGCAAACATTGGGCTAACAAGTGGTTAATAATAGAGCTTGCAGTCAGTAGTGTTAGGAGATAGTGCGTGCTGTCTGCGTGCTCTGTACCCAGTACATACCGCTATAATATAGGGCAGGCCCCTACTTTCAAACATCCAACTTACAAACTCTCCTACTTGCAAACGCAAGGAGACAGCAGCAAGTGAGATGAAAAAAGATGGACGACAAAACAAATTATACAGGGGTGATAACCCTTCCCTATGTTTTCCAAAAAGCTTAAAAATAGTTTTTTTGACTGGAGCTACACTTTAAAAATGTACCGGTTGAAAATGACAAACAGATTCAACTTAACACAACAAACCTACACAGTCCCTGTCTTGTTTGCACCGCCTGTATAATGCTGTTCTGAGTATATAGGGCCTGGGGGCCACACGCATTTCCTTTTTTTAATATGGGTACGGGGTTCCCCTTAATATGCGTACAAGACCCAAATAGGCTGGTAATGGGCAGGGAGGGCTACCCATGCCATGTTTCTCAATGATTTTCAACCATATTGCAGGAACCAGATATAACATTAAAACCGCAAGCAGTTTTAAATGGTGTTATTTCCGTTTAATGTCATTTTGTGCAGGGACTGTTCTAAACACGGGAAACACGTGGCACTTCACAGGCATACTACAGACACCCCCCAGGCACCATATTTAAAGGAATATTTCACTTTTTTTTTCACTTTAATCGTCATTAAAATCAGTGCTCCCGCCAAAACGGCCGTTTTTAAAACTTTTTTTTGCAGTGACCCATGTCCCCTGAGGCAGGAGGCAGGTCCCCAAACCCTTTTTAGGACACTATCTTGCATATTAGCTGTTAAAATCAGCACTTTCCAATTCGAACGTTCGAGTCCCATAGACTTCAATGGGGTTCTAACGTTCGTACCGAACGCAGGGGTCGTTCGCAAGTTCTGGTGCGAACCGAACCGGGGGGTGTTCGGCTCATCCCTAATCAGAATTAAATACACTGAGGATCCATAGAGTGCTGCACAGTGGCATATACTGTGAATGTGCAATACCCCTGTGTGTGGGGAGGAAATTTGGTGAGTGCAATTCCAAAAGGGCAACCATAAAGAGCACCAGCACTATAAATGGAAGAGCACATGAAAAGTCACTATTTTAAAGAGCCCCACTTTATTTGGGAATATATATTTAATATATTTTATTTATTTATTTATTTTTTGCAACAAACTTGCTAGTATACTGTTGAAAGACACTGCAACTACATACATGTACTACACTATTTTGATTGTTATATATCTAATGCAGGGGTTATAACACATATGTATTTGAAGCACCTATCACTTTAAGGTTTTATTTAAAAGTTGCAGCTTTTTTTTATTTTTAGCTTTGTATATAATTTATTCTCTATTTATGATGTCAATTGTTACCTTCAGTCACCTTAGATCACTCCAATCCTTAGGCTGGATTTACACCTATGCATTTTTAGTGCGTTTTGCATTTTGCAGATTTGCACTACAGAGCGTGTTCCATAGGAAACAATGTTAAATGGACTGTAGTGCAAATCTGCAAAATGCACAAAAAATGCATAGGTGTGAATCCAGCCTTATAGTACATCCAAGTTTATTTTAAACCACATTGAAAGGCACAGATCTTATATGAACAACACCACACCTACATATACATATATATATATAAATAAAAGTGCCTAGTGCCAGGTGCATGGAGCATAAAAGTGCACCTCACCACAAAACTCGTTCCCATGACAATAAGCACTCTACAGCCTACAATATTTACACTAATCATATACGAATGTTATCTGAAAAGGTTCAATACTCCCACCTTTGCTGAAGCCAGTGTCCTATCCCTGCCTAAAACATAGCTTCACCCACCCAGGCTCCTGCCTTCTACTTACTTGCACTTTCCATCGTGGCCTTGCATAGACTCAGTGTCAGTTTGACAGTTGATGTCCAGGTCTATGTACAAGACCCATGTGCAAGTCAGCTTGTTGCAGTGACCATTTATGTAACCTATATTGGTACACTGTAATTTGTTTTCAACTAATCTGCATGGGTTTAATTTGTCAAGGGTTTGGTTGAAATTTGGTGAACATTAAGTTGGAGGGGAATTCTACTAAAGCCTAAAGCGTGACAAATATTTGTTAAATTCTGACCATTTTTATTTCTAGTAGGCAAACTGCTGTTCAAAAAAGGTATGGGATGCTGTACACTGCCATGGAGAACATGTACCAATGCAAAAATGTTTTTAAAAAATACTGTAGTGCAGGGAGAGGGTCTTTTCATGCGACAAGACAATATTGAAAATGTTGGGCAACATTAGGTCAGGGCAACATTGAAAATACACAAATTATTTAAGCTGCAAGCTTGAAGGATGTCTTAGCACTGTACATGGTGTTACAGAATAGTATGGTTTTTAAGGACAGTCTCAGTATACAATGGAAGTGCATATTTGGCACCGTGCAATTGATGTCTTCATACAGCAGCAGTGCCCCAATGGGATTCATTTCAGTTAGAAAAGAAGGCTTTAGATAGCTGCAGACATGGTACATACTTTCTCTTCATAGTGTAATAGACTTGGTATGACTGGGAGATAGAAATCGGCAAGCAATTTGCTACGGCTGTCGCTGTTCTTGCTGATGTAAAACTGTCCTGCTGTTGGCCAATTTCTATCAATGGTCATTAGGCAATAAGAGACTGCAGATGACACAGCAATGTAAAATTGGACAGCAGCAAGATATTTTAATTGCCAAAAATATACAAGATAACGAGAGTATAGACAGGTGATTTATTATGAGAATTATGAGACCACAGATGACAGATGGTGTAAAATTGCCCAGCATCAGGACAATTTTAGACAAAACACAAAAGAAGAGAGTATAAAGCCACCCTAGTGTAACTCGGCTTTAATATGGTAAAGTTAAAAACACTACAATGGTCAAACTCACATGGTGTGAAGATAGAAACAGCGTAAGGATTCCACTGTGGCTGCACTCCTAAAAGTGCCTCGAGATCCCGACAGGGGAAGGGGGAGCCATGGAGATTTAACCTAGCTGCCCGTATCCTGGTAGCACAACCGAGGTTATCACCATGTCGATGTGCAGATTCTAATGTGCATGCACCCGGTTCAGCCCGCATTGCTCTCCAAGGATTCACAAACCCACGCGAGCGGGATACAGGGGGAAGAAAGTGAGGACATCCCACAGTTGCCATGACAATGTGTGTTCGGCGGCATAGCCTTCTTCCTCAGGTCATCCTTTGCACTCTCTTTTGTGTTTTGTCTAGATGTGTTCCTGCCACCCAGAGGATCCATAGAGAGCCGCAGCAGCACTTGTCTAATTATCATCAATAGCCAGCTAGAGGGCTATAATAAACTGTTGATCAGCTCACCTGCTAGTTTTTTCTCTTGTGTGTATTTTTTATCAGGACAATTTTAAATAGGAAGACTGGACCCAAGTTTAACCACTTCAGCCCCGGAAGAATTTACCCCCTTTCTGACCAGAGCACTTTTTGCGATTCGGCACTGCATCGCTTTAACTGACAATTGGACAGTCGTGCAACGTAGCTCTTAAACAAAATTGACGTCCTTTTTTTCCCACAAATAGAGCTTTCTTTGGGTGGTATTTGAACACCGCATGTGGTTTTTATTTTTTTGCGGTATAAACAAAAAAAGAGCCACATATTTGAAAAAAAAAAAAAAATTTACATTTTGCTATAATAAATATCCCCCAAAAATATATAAAACAATTTTTTTTCCTCAGTTTAGGCTGATACGTATTCTACATATTTTTGGTAAAGAAAAAAATAAAATAAAAATCGCAATAAGCAATTGATTGGTTTGCGAGAAAGTTTAGAAAATGGGGGATAGTTTATGGCATTTGTATACTTTTTTTTTTTTAAATGGTGGCAATCATCGATTTTTATCATGACTGCGGCATTATGGCGGATACATCGGACATTTTTGACACATTTTTGGGACCATTGTTACTTATACAGCAATCAGTGCTATACAAATGCAATGATTCCTGTGTAAACGACACTGGCAGTGAATGGGTTAACAACTACCCTGTTCCCCGAAAATAGGACCTAGCGTGATTGTCAGTGATGGCTGCACTATAAGTCCTACCCCTCAAATAGGCCCTAGTTAAAGTCCTTGTACGTCTTATTTTCAGGGTAGGGCTTATTTTTGGGGAAACAGGGTAGGGCTTATTTGGGGGGTAGGGTTATATTGCAGCCATCACCGACGATCAGGCTAGGTCTTATTTTCGGGAAAACAGGGTAGGTGGCAGTGTAGGGGTTAAGTGTGTCCTGGTGTGCTTCTAACTGTGGGGGGTGTGGCTGTGGGTTACACGTCACTGATCTCTGCTTCGATCACAGGGAGTGGTGATCAGTGACACTGTCACTAGGCAGAACGGGGAGATGCTTGTTTACATTAGCATCTGGCCGCCTTTTAAAGGGCAACGTACAGGTACGTGATTCTACATGTACAAGCCCTTTTGCCAAAATATATCAGCGTGAGGTGGTCGGCAAGCGGTTAATAGAGACAAAAAGCACAAGCTGGAGCTTTACTAAAACAATTAAGAATACAATTGGCCAGCAGCAGGACAGTATTCAATTAGGGTTAACTGGTGAATACCAAACTTATTTTATCGATAGAGGGATCACTAGCAGAAGGAAGGAGGTCCTGATTCCCCTATCTTTAGTGAGACTTCATTTAGAATACTGTGTTCAGTTCTGAAGACCTCACTGACAAAAAGATATTGATAAAATAAAACGAGTCCAGAGACAGGTTACAAAAATGGTGAAAGGTTCTGTGGGATAACACATATATTAAAGTGGAAGTAAACTCCCCTATCGTTTTCAGCCAAGGAAGCTGCCATCTTTGCCTCTGTTTAATCGTCAACTGCTATGGTGCTGCACATGTGATTCGTTATGACACCAGCCATTGGATGGTTTGATAGTTTGGCTGAGAGCACAACCAATATGCAGTTAGCATTCCTGGCATGCCTTTTTTCTAACTGTTTAAATCGATGGGTTTACTTCCACTTTAAGAACGACTTCAGGAACTTAATATGTACAGTCTGGAGGAAAGAAGGGGAAGGGGAGACATGATTGGAAACAAGGGGGTGAATTAGGTTCAGGAGGGCAGTTTTTTCAATATGAAACCAAAATCAAGAACAGAGGGACATGACCCCAACATAACTGGAGGAAAGTTCAAAACTTATCTTAGAAAGTATTATTTGACTGAAAGGATAGTTGATGATTGGGATAAACTACCAGCAGAGGTAGTGAGCCAGTCAATAGTAAATGGAGTCAAACATGCTTGGGACAAACATAGATCTATACTCTTAACAAGAAAAAAACAAAAAAATAAAAATGTAAATAATACAAAAAACAAACAAAATACAGGCAGACTCAATGGACTACTGTGTCTTTTTTCTGTCATCTCTCTTCCATATTATAAAAGAAGGGGAAGTGGTGAATGTGATTGAGATAATATGTGGTGGTTTCGCTGCACAATATTCTTACACAAACCTTTTTTCTTTCCTTCAAACAATGCAGTGACGTGCTATGAGCAAAAGGCAACTCCAAGAACAGATGCTCAGTGGTCAGTCAGTACAAGAGAATGCTCTGCTTTGAATAACCCAAACTAAAAAAAAATCCCTATCAGCAGAAAATAAATGAATAAATAAAAAACTCAAAAGAATTGAAAACCCTAAAATACCACTTCTGAAATAAAAGTCCACTTTTTTTAAGGGAAGCCATGCAAACCTAGAGCCAACATTCCCCCCCCCCCCCCCCCCCCCCGCCCCAACAAAAAAACAACAACAGCTAAAAAGGGACTGCTGACCACAAATCAACCACAGAATTGAAAGACAAAAGTGACCCCAATACTAAAAACAAAAAAGGAAATATATGGCTTATATGGCTTAACGTACAGTTTCCAAATTGACCCTAATCTCTTCCTGTGCAGTTTGTCAGCTTTCCCTATGCAATCCCTACAACAGCTTCCAAATTACTGCCACTATGGCTCCTTTGTGCCCCCCCCCCTTTTTTATAGTCAGGGGATTGGCTTAATCAAAGGCCCTTCTAAACCTGTTGACCATAGTTCAAAGGACATTCAATGCATTCTGGTTCAAAATTCTCCTGGGTGAATCTACACATAAATTTGCCAGGATTGGGAATCTTGAACCTGTCAGATTCCCCTCAAACCCATGGTAGTGGCAAACCTAAACTTCATGCCTTAATGAGCTTCTACATGCAAAGTATAGGCTTTCCTTTTTACTCTGTAATTCCAGTTACAGCAAACCTGCAATGTAGGACTTTAAATCATTCCACATAAATATTTTCTCAGCTCATTGTTAAAACTAATTAACACATTTTTGTCCTTAGCTAGTTTAATTTGAGGATTTTATTTTTTTGTAAAGTCAAAATAAAATCACTTTTGACATTCTTGCCAGTGCCATGCTTTTTGATAGCACCATTAAAAAATGTAACTTTTGTTAAAGAGAAAACATGCCATGCAACCTCCTCTGTATTGTACAAGAAACATAACTTAAGTTTTGTGATAAATAGGGAATTTGCAGAATAAGTGTAATATACATGTGATAACTCTAGTTCTGTTAAAGTAAATGCACAGTGGTTTTTTATGCAATGTCTTTATTTATTAACAAACTTTTTGTTAGGTTCTCACTTTGTGAAGCCCATAGTCCTTAGTCCATAGAACTCAATAGCTCTAGCTGAAATTTACATCAGCAGCAGTGATTTATCCCTTTTGGCACAGCTCAGTTTCAGTTTGTAGTCAGGCAACCTCAGCTTCGATGCAGCCAGTGTCTGTTAGGCTGTCTTTACTATCATGGTGTTTTAGGAATCTTCTATCATGTTAAATGTTCATTTGTAGACGAATATGATATATTGATAGTGACAAAACATAAAAAGCAGTTTAAAAACACAAAATAGAAAAAATGTAAACTGCACTAGGATAAATAGTGTAAAACTGACAAACTAACAAAAATAGGCAGCAGCAATAAATGTGATATGGCACCCAACAGTAATAAAGTATATACAAAGCCGCGCCACCCCTCCCCTACATATATAATATAAATTAAAATTAAAAATAAAGACTAGTACAGTTAAGCAAAAGACTTCAAAAAATGTGGAGATGACCAAAAAAGCCAAAAATGGCATAAAATAAAAATAAAGAGTCCAATTTAAGAAAAGTTCACAGGTGAATCCAAATAACGGACATAAGTGTTCTTAAATGACAGCACCACAGTGGTTCAACACTTTCCAAGGCGCGTGAGATACCCGTCACCATATGTTGAATGCGCTTACCAGAAAATATATGGAATGAAGCATATATAAATGATAAATGGATGACGTCCAGGTTAACCTTCCTCAGCTGGATCAGCACTCCATCTCTTAGCGGTGTTTCCAAGATAATAATCTGTTCAGTGGTCTCGATATGAAGCACTCAGAGGCCCACAGAAAAGAAAGGGACTGACATAGCGTAATAACGTAGGAACAGTTTAATGAATAAAAGTAATGCACTTACAGGTTTGTAGATAAAATACAGCATATAGGAGCAAATGTAAAAAGCCGGCCGGCAAACAGGAGCCCGTCCTCCTCTCCTACAACGTGGTGGCGTCACTGCGTGCCTTTCCAGACGCGTTTCGTCATACCAGACGTTGTCAATGGGGAACGGGCAGCGCAGTGACGCTCCGCCTAATATAGCTAACGAAGGGAACCAAGCCTCGTATTGAGATACGAGGCTCAGTAACACTCCGCCTAATAGAACTAACGAAGGGAACCAGGCCTCGTTTTGAGATGCAAGACTTAGTCAACCAACGCCATTACGAAAAATGGCAAATAACCCAAAAACGAGCGCTGTCTATCCAGAGTTAAAATGTTATAGTAACCCGTAACGAACACACTTAACGTCTATTAAACGGAACATCGTGAATGAAAATTCCGTCCAATAGATGTATTACGTGTTTAAAAAAGGAGACATTAAAATAATAAATAAATATGCTCATTTAGCACAAATAGAAAGTTGGCAATATATAAATCACATAACACTTCTTAATCGCATATCTCTCCGTGAAGCACGAACGAAAAATCAGTTAAGTAGTGAAAACGAAGGAATTACATCCAGTTCTTCTGACGGGATTGGCGCGAAAAAAGGCGTCTGCATAAATGGTGTCGTATGTCTAATAGTATACTGACAATGTGAAAAATTCCATACCCTTTGCAGTACACGAAAAGGATAGAAAATTCAAAATAAGTAAATAAAATAAGATTATTGGAAAAAATATATGAGTTGGATCCCCGCACATGAGCCAAACCCCATAGCAACATAAAAGATAAAAATAAAAATAAAAATAGCCTAATTCTTACGAACAATAGATCGTCTATCATAAGAGAGTTCCTATATACAAAATAAAAAATACTGTATATGCCTACAATGTATATCCAAAAAAGGCGCGCAAATCAAGAATGCATGGACCAGTCTAGCATCTCACAGCAGGCAAGGCCAAAAGGATATTATATATATGAAGCTAGTATAACATCCAAAGTGCAAACATTACATAGGTTAAATGTATAAAAAATATATATGAATAAAAAGTCAAAACCAAACAGATAATAAAAGAGGTTAAACTAAGAATTATCAATGAAAGCATTGACATCAGTGTCAATATTGAGCCCAAAAGGGGTATAAGTTTTGAGACGGTGGACCCAAGACATTTCTAGTTTAGAAATTTCTCTTACTAAAGAGCTGCCCCGCCAATGAGGCTTATATTTGTCAATCCCCAAGAAAAGGGTCTTCAAATAGTGTTTAGACACAGAGTGGTTGGGGAAACCAATGAGAATATTACTTATATGCTCATTGAGTCTCACCTGTAGGGGGCGTTTTGTGCGTCCCACATATTGCAGCCCACAAGGGCACTGCAACATGTACACCACTCCCACAGTGGCACATGTAATACATGGTTTAATAGTATGGTTTAATCCAGTAGCTGTACTGCGAAAAGTGGTGGTCCGTCTCTGAAGACAAGAATTCAAGGAACAGACCCTACACTTACCGCATTTGTAGAATCCTGTGAGCTGGTCAAAAAAACCCCTACCTCTAGCTGGAGGGTCTATGACATTTGGTGCCAAGCGATGACGAACTGACGGTGCTCCTCTAAACACTATTTGGGGCCTCTCACTAACCACATTCTTCAAGATAGCATCGCTACTAACAATGTGCCAGTGTTTATTTATCAATTTCTTTATACTCTTCTGTTGGAAAGAGTAGGTAGTGATAAAGGGGATTTTTCCTTGGGTGTCATTAACACGTGGGCCCCTTTCGGCCAACAAATCGGCACGGTAAATATTGGTCACTTCATTAAGAGTCTTAGTTAAGAAATCTTGTTGATATCCTTTTTCTAAAAATCTGGAGGTGAGAACTTCGGCCTCTGCCAAAAATTCCTCAACTTCAGAGCAATTACGCCTCAATCGGATGTATTGACTTTTGGGAACTGATCGAAGCCAAGGGACATGATGGCAACTGTCAGTCGGGATGAAGGAGTTCCGGTCAGTATCTTTAAAGAACGTTGAGGTGACAAAACGATCTTTTTCTATAGCGATATTAAGGTCTAAAAATTTTTTTTTCACCTGGCGTATCTCATAACTGAGATGTATGCCCCTTTCATTAACGTTCAAAGAATCCATAAAAAGTCTTAAATCTCGCTCATGGCCATCCCAGAGGAGGAGGATGTCATCTATATACCTAGCCCACAAAACGATCTGAGGCATGTCATGGGCATAGATGACATCCTCCTCCCATCCGGCCATAAAGAGATTAGCCAGGCTGGGGGCATACTTTGCCCCCATGGCAACTCCCATTGTCTGTCTGTAGTATTGGCCCCCAGACCAAAAATAGTTGTGGGAAGCCGCAAACCGCAGAAGGGACATCAGGAAGGACACCTGTTGAGTGGAAAGCCTAGGGTCTCTATCAAGAAAAGAATGAACCGCCTCAAAACCCAGGCTATGAGGAATACTCGTATACAAGGAGGTCACATCTGCCGTGACCATCCAAGTCTCAGGCCCTACAGACAAATCCTCCAAGAGGTTAATGACATGTCTAGAGTCTTTAACATAGGAGGGGGTCTTCTGGACCAAAGGTTGTAAAAATGAATCTAAATATCTGCCCACCCGGGAAGTGATGGAATCAATACCACTAATGATGGGTCTTCCCGGGGGGCAGACAGGATTCTTATGTATTTTTGGCAAGTAGTACAAGATCGGTGTACGTGGGGCCCTAGGAACCAAAAAGAGGGATTCCTTTTGGTTCAGAAGACCCGCTCCCTGTCCCGTCTTTACCAGCTTTTCCAATTCCCTGATGTAGGTAAGTTTTGGATCGGAGGGTAGTTTAAAAACACACATTATATGAAAAAAATAATTCATACATGAAGTCATTTCTTCTCGAAACTGTTACTGGTCAAATTCCACATAACATTTTCTATTTTTTACTTTTTTTTTCCCATTTAAAGGTAAAATTATAACATCATTTATAGGGTTACTTTTTTTTATATTCCTTATTATTATCTTTCTCTAAATAGAATCTCCATCTGTACAGACCAATAGGATATTGAGTGTTTCCTCCAAATCCTCCATATGTATGTAAAATGCGAGCTTCAGCTTCTAAGCCCTATAAAAAAACATTTATCTTATAGAAAAGCAATTATCCTAGTATATATGAAAAGGAACCTGGTTACATCTTTTGACTGATAATAAAAAGTAACATATCCAAAAACAATGTAAAAAGCTTGGAGCGCTACTCTAAGCTAATCCTCAGGAGATAGGGTGCCAGCCTATGAGATATATCCAAAAGATGACAGGCATGTAAACAGGAAAGATGCCGCTCCTGCGGCCAATCCATAGATGATGTTGGCTAATCCTCAGGAGATAGGGTGCCGGCATATGAGATATGAGTGTACTCAACCAAAAGATGACGGGCATGTAAACAGGAAAGACGCCGCTCCCCCGGCCAACCCATAGATGATGTTTCGCTCCAACCATCGGGCTTAGTCATAGAGGAATGGGTGGGGCAAAACACAGGGGGGGCAGTTTGTGGAGAAGTGTAGGCTAAGGCTGCCCCTCATTTCTATAATATATGGGCTGGCTGGGACAGCAGTGTTTTTTCTATTTACATATCCATAAACAATATTTCAAATTAAACTTACTGAAAGAAGAAAATAGTGTTAAAAAAAATATATACTTTTAGTCCTGAACATAATAAATTAAATATATTGACATCATTATTTCAGTAGTTAAAACATTCATGGAATACAGTACCACTAAATGAAGTATTTGCTTGTTCCCAAATGTAAAATATATATTTTAGCATTTTAAGTAATGAGGAAGCTGTTGCTAAATCTGTAGGCTCAGATGTATGAATTGAAATAAAAACAAGGAATATCCGGAGCTCACTGGGGTGTATGGGCTGGAAAGGCTCTGTATGAAAGCAAACACAGCGTCCCACAAATTGCTGACTCACCTCAATAAGGTGTGATCCTGGTAATCGAGAATAGCACACAAAAGAAAAAGGTGAAAAGAGAGCCTCACCTGCAGTCATTAATGGGGACCATGCACCTTATAGATAAGGGAACTTTATTACACAAAAATATCAAATGGTAATACAAAAAACGCCAGATAAAAATCCCATTACCAACACCTCAGTAAAAATTCATTAAAATAGACATTGTCTATTTTAATATTTGTTTTACTGAGGTGTTGGATGCAATATTACCAGGGAGTAATATTGTATCCACTGACACCAATGCTAGGAGTTATTATTGTATCCATGGACACCAATGCTAGGGGTTATTATTGTATCCACGGACCCCAATGCTAGGGGTTATTATTTCATCTACTGACACCAATGCTAGGGGTAATTATAGCATCCACTGACATCATTGCTTGGGGGTATTAACAAAGGGCTTATTTTACTCCTGCTTCATTTTCATGTGCCTTACTGCAAAAAAAATGGCATTTACAGTGTATTATGCATCCATAGAACAGGAATAAAATAAAATTATGGGAGCATTGGAACTACTAAAATAAATACTGTTAAAATTTGTGAGTGATATCTGATTTGAATTAATAAAGGGGTTGTAAACGTACGTGTTTTTTCACCTTAATGCATCCTATGCATTAAAGGTGAAAAAACACCTGGCAGTGACCGCCCCCCCAACCCCCCTGTTTTACTTACCTGAGCCCTGGAACTTGACCCACAGGGATGTTCTGTTTCTCTGCCCGGGGTTCTCGGCTCTTTATTGGATAGATTGATAGCATCCCAGCCATTGGCTCCCACTACTGTCAATCAAATCCAATGACGTGGGTGCCGGGGGCGGGGAAGAGTCCTGCATTCGGCCTCTATGGATGCTGAATGCTGGACTAGGGAGCGTGCCTGCAAGCTAATCCCCCAGGAGACCGCTTCTCCCAGGGAGTTATCTGATGTGGGGAGGAGCAGCGAGAGCTGCCAGGGGACCCCAGAAGAGCAGGTTTGGGGCCACTCTGTGCAAAATGAGCTGCACAGTAGAGGCAAGTATGACATATTTGTTATATATATATATATATATATATATATATATATATATGTATATATAAAACTAACCCTTACAATCATTTTAAGGGCTCATTCATATCAGAAGGTGGTGCAGGAAATCCATGTTCCGTGTGTGACAGTGCTGATTGGCTTGTGCTGATCACAAAGAAAAAAACTCTTTAGCACTAGCAATACACACCAAACTGAGCATGTGCAGAGTACCCCCAAGGCTCTATTCTATCAGGAGATGGATTGGGGACTGTGGAAGAAAGTGAGGATCAGAGAAGACAGGATCAAACAGGCTTTTTACACAATGTAAAGGATTAGCCCACAGTGTGTATAACAAGCATGCTTTACTGTATATACAGACTGATTTTATTGTTGTGGGTTTAGTGATACTTTAAGATAATGTTGATCAGAGACAGTGATCGCTCAAACTATTTTTAAGCAAAGCCTTTGTATAGATTTAACAAGTACATTAGAATATTCATGCTTCAGCTACCATGCTACTATAACATATATACACTGTATTACAATATGACAATTAAAAATGTAAATTGCTATTTTTATACTGTTACAGTAGCTGTGGTGTGTCAAACTGCCATATGGACATGACATATTCTTTAACCCACAATGACGACAAATGAAACAGAATAAAATAAATGATTTGTTAGATGCAATCAAAGTGACCTCAGGGAGTCATATTAAAAGTACAAATCTATTCAACTTTTTCACTTAGACTTCTGATTTGACCTTTTAGACATGACATCTTAAAGCTTTTCCTGAGTAGTTGGCAAATGGAAGGTGCATGCATCATTAGACCACTGAGCTATGTATAGGTCTGCCAGAAGTATGAAAAGTTCAGTAAACTCAATTAACAACCTTATTAACAAGAAGATGGTATAGACGGGATTGAAAACACTTTGCATTTGCTTACAGGTTTTTAGAATACCAGTCAAGAGATATCTAACAAGATCAAGGTTCCATTGTTAGGTTAAGAGCAGCAATTTCCATATTAAACAATGTAAAATAAATTATAAAATGAATATATTCTCTGTTGTATTAACACATTTGCTCATTTGCTTTAAGCCATACAGAAATGTAAACTCCATCCAATCTTCTTAATTATGCTGTTTTTCCAAAACATCTAGTTTTTCAATCCAAATAGAAGCAATATGCAGAAATAGAGTGGTGATCGAGATGATATAATAGGGACCACTTATGAAAAAGAATTAGGGCATTTGCCCAAATTCTTTCAGAAGAAGGGACCTACCATTAGATCTACAAGTAATTTATATTGTTGCATAAATACACAAGAGGTCCATATTGTGAACTTGATGTAGAGTTATGCCCCATACACAGTCGGACTTTCGGAAGCAAAATGTGCGATCGGAACTGGTTGCTGAAAATTCCAACCGTCTTCTGACTTTTTCCATCGGATTTTCTGAAAACAAAATCCGATTGGGTAAATTCTGATCATGTGTAGACAAGTCCGACGCACAAAGTGCCACGCATGCTCAGAATAAATTAGGAGACGGAACCACTCCGTCTGGTAAAACTAGCATTTGTAATGGATATAGCACATTCGTCACACTGCAATGTTACTGTCATGAACCTTGGAATACTGGATTGTCATGAACCTTGGAATACGGAAGTATTTCTCCTTTGATTATTACCCCCTGGGGCTTCTCTGTGTCATTACACATATCAGTCCTCCTATTCAAGCTATCGGACCAATCCCTGCTGACCTTGTTTCAAGTCATCATTTGCATGGCCAAGAGGAACTAATTGAAGAGTAGAGGGTACTTTACAATTGACCAATAGGAAAGTGGTTGTTGGGGCAGGATGTTCAAACTGCTATGTATAAAAAAGTGTGTTGTGTGCATCCAATAAAAGTGAGATTCCTGTTTGAACTTACATACAGCCTGCCTGGTGTTTGTTCTGAGCTATCACAACTGGATTCGAATGGGACATAGCTGTAGTTCGAATCATAGAGCATCGGATGACCGAACCATCAGACGTTGCGATCTGCAATCTGATTTCATTGCCGTAGAGGAGTGTCAGGAGAGTGGAACCGAGCAAGCAGGGGCTCGTTACAGTTACAAATTTTTTAAAGCAGCGTATTCTCTTTTTCTTTATAATGCTAGAAGAATTAAGTTGTTTTGCTGCTCATATTCACACTGACTTCTCACAAACCTCTGTCTTTATTATTTCTCGTGATTTCATGAATATAATATTTGTATTCGTCAGATCTCCCGAATCATTTTTTATTTTTATGTTTTAATATTTTTTTAAATTTTGTGGCTGTTTTTTTAATCAAGATCTCCTGTTTTTCTTTTTTCTTTTGGTGATCTCCATAATTTTTTTGTGTGTCTAGTTACCACAACACCATTATTATCTTGTATTTTTTATTAATCTCAAGGAGGTTGTTTGGTGTTGGTGACCCTTGTTAATTTGAATTTGTATTTTAGAAATGTACTTACCTACTTACAAATAAACTGTCCTTTTTGAAGGAAAACACATAGGCAAGTATTTCTTTAACCAAAAAAAACCTTTATTAAGGGTCATAAACAAATAAAGAGGTAGGCAACGCTGGAGAAACTGCTGAGATTGGCGAAGCCTTTGGCCCCCAGAGCACACCTCAATTATATAAAGGCAAAATTGGTGGCCTGAGGAGTCCATATATAAGGGACTACAATCTGGTCCAGAAGTCCAAGAGATCAGGAACAGCAGCAGATGACATCTATGCCCCCAGGCTGTGGTCATACTAGAGCCTGCATCTTTTGTCAGACCAGACTGAACCCAGGCCATCACTCTCTGGTCTTCCTTCCATGCTTCCTTCCTGGATCTGGCCACATTCCACAGCCACCTGCCACATTCCACGCCCTCCTCCTGGCTGAGGTCTTCCTGTATATAACATTTTCAGCTCATGACTGTTGCAAATTGAATGTTAACAAATAAAAAAGGATATCATTCTGACCCCAGCATTTTTCATTCTTGTCCCAATTATTTTTGGCTACTATTGTCTATTGATATGCAAAACACTTTATTAAATCAGCAATTTGTGATCAATAATCACATCTAGTTAACATCATTCATTTTTACAAAAATATATGTAAAACAATAATGGGCTCCTCCACTTTTTCCTAGCTGGAAGTCCCAGGGTGTGCGTCAGAAGCCTCAGCTGGGGTGGAAGGAAGGGTTGAGAGGGATTCCTTGACCTCAGTCTGGTCTAACAGAAAATGCAGTCTCTCATGGTACCACAGCCTGGGGACATAAATGTCATCTGCTGCAGCTCCTGACCTCTGGGAATTCTGGGATATGTGCTCTTCAGACCACAAATTTAGGCTTTTAAATAGCTGATGGTTGCTGTGGGGACCACCGGCTTCACCAACTCCAGCAGTTTCTCCAGCGCTGCCTGCCTCTTTAATTTGTTATTATAATGGGGTTGTTTAACCTGCCACAGACAGGGCAGCTCCCTGTACTTGTCAATGAATATTGGGAGGAAGCTGTGGTCTTTGAACACATCTATTTTCTCTGCAAGACACAACACAAGACAAACCCTAATGTCAGGCTAAGCTCTCCTAATCTTGACCCAACATAGGCCTCAATCTATAAGCAGTATAGGCCAGTGATGCACCAAGTTTAAAAATTGTACCTTTGTTACAATGATCGTTGATTCCGATACTCCGTCCTCCACTCATAGATCAGACGTACGACACACGCGTGTTACGTTTTATATACACTACGCATGCATGAAACTCCGCCCGCCCCTGAGTTCTTTCTAGTCTATTCCCCGCCCTTTCTCTTTCAGCGCAGTGGCAAAAGCACATGGTGGAGACACAGCAGGTGTGTGCTAATTTCAGCAATGAGGAGGACGACGAAAGCCCCGCTCCTGGAGGAGATTTAAGACCTCAAATATATCCTTTGTAGAGATGGTGGAGGAGATGTTAGGCATCTTGAAGACGGCCGACTATGATGAGAAGTATGGACCTTACCCAAACCCAAATGTGAGAAAGGTCAAGATCATGACTAAAGTTGCAAAGAGTCTGCAGAGGAATTTTAGGGTACGACGATCCAAGGATCAACTGAGGAAACGCTGGAGCACACACACACACACACACACACACACACGTGCTCCAGTGGATACTATAGGGGTGAAACTTGCACAAAACAGGTAAGTATTCCAGCTTTAGAAAGTGTAAAAAATAATGTTTTCAGCTTTGAACTCTGCCAAAAAAGACAATTGTGCGACACTTCCAAGCAATGTTTCATATTCCTATTTCTGCCCTCAAATATCAGTATGCTAAGTATTCCTTTTTTAATTTCGCATAGGGGAGAAAAGACTCAGGACGTCTGAGGACACCAGCACCCCACACCTCCGAAATAAGGAAATATCTACACCACAAACAAATGAGGAGGAGGGAGAGGTTGTTGAAATTGGCAAAATTGTCACCACAACAGGTGAGTGTCTGAGACCACAGCATTTTTATAATACATGGTGTTTTTTTGTTTATTTTTAGGCGATGTAGATGTTGTGGAAGAAGAATGTCATTTTACCAGTGAAAGTGCCCAGATCATCATCGGGGAGATAATGGGGTGCAATCGCGATTTAGAAAATCTCAAGAAAAAGATCAATGATGTTCAACAAAAAATGAAGAACATCATTGATGTTTTAGGGAGAATCTAAAACACAGAAAACTAACTAGCATTGATTTGGGATTTTAAAAACCAGTTAAAAATTTTTAGAAAAGCCAAATTTTGAAGATGCTCATAGTGTGTCAACATGTGCTATCTGCCATCACGGGAGATCAATGTACACGTTTTGTGGGTGCAACCCCTTCCTCGCTACTAAAGTGGCTGAGATGAAGGGGTTGCGCCCCCAAAACACATCCATTGATCCCCCATGATTGGAGATATCACATGTTGACATTAGGTATGGGATCAGGAGGAAAATGCCCAGTTTGAATCCCAATTTGTGTGCATCTTCAATATTTGGCTTTTACAGGGGTAACATCACCCCATCTGATGAAGGCAATATTAACACAGTTTGGACATACTAATGACTAGGGATGGTCTTTATGTTGGAGTCGAACATGAGTTTGACTCGAACATTGGCTGTTTGCCAGTTCGACCAACAGCAAACAATTTTGGGTTTTCGCGGCAAATTCGAAAAGTCTATGGGAGAAATCAAAAGTGCTAATTTTAAAGGCTTATATGCAAGTTATTGTCATAAAACATGTTTGGGGACCTGGGACCTGTCCCAGGGGACATGTATCAATTGAAAAGAGAAGTTTTAAAAAAGGCAGTTTTTTTGGGAGCAGTGATTTTTATAATGCTTAAAGTGAAACAATAAAAGTATAATATTCCTTTAAATTTCATACCTGGGGGGGGGCATCTATAGTATGCCTGTAAAGGGGCGCATGTTTCCCGTGTTTAGAACAGTCTGGCAGCAAAATTACATTTCTAAAGGAAAAAAAAGTCATTTAAAACTACTCGCGGCTGTAATGAATTGTCGAACTGAACATACACATAAAAGTTAATTGATAAAAACGGCATGGCATTTCCCCACAGGGGAACCCCGAATCAAAATGAAAGAAAAAAAATGTGTGGGGGTCCCCTAAATTCCATAACAGGCCCTTCAGGTGTGGATTTTAAGGGGAACCCCTCACCAAAATTAAAAAAAATTGTATGGGGTCCCCCCAAAAATCCATTCCAGACCCTTATCGAAGCAGGCAACCTGGCAGGCCGCAGGAAAAGAGGGGTGGTGAGAGAGCGCCCCCCTCCTGAACTGTTGCCAGGCCACATGCCCTCAACATTGGGAGGGTGCTTTGGAGTAGCGGCCCTCCCAAAGCACCTTGTCCCCATGTTGATGGGGAGAAAGGCCTCATCCCCACAACCCTTGCCAGTGGTTGTGGGGGTCTGCGGGCGGGGGGGCTTATCAGAATCTGGAAGCCCCCTTTAACAAGGGGACCCCCAGATCCCACCCCCCTGTTTGAATTGGTAAGTAGGTACAAATGTACACCTACCATTTCACAAAAAAAGTGTCAAAAAGGTTAAAAAAAACACAAGAGATGGTTTTTGACAATTCCTTTATTAATTTCTTAAGCATTATTAAAATCACTGTTTCCGAAAAAAAATGATGTTTTTAAAACTTTTTTTTTTGCATTGATACATGGGGCAGGATCCGGGACTCCAAACACTTATGACAATACCATGTATATAAACCTTTAAAATGAGCACTTTGGTTATTCATGTTTGTGTCCCATAGATTTTAACAGTGTACAAACAAATTTTTTGCCTGTTCTGGATGCGAACCGAATCGGGGGGTTGTTCGGCTCATCCCTACTAATGACTGATATTGCCTTCACTTTTCAAAGTTGAACTTTGTAAGTTCCTGAGTTGTGTATGTTTATGCTTTGAAACATGCCTGGTTTAACAAAAAAGGCTAGTTATATTAACGTTTCAAAAAATAATGTTGTATACACCAAAAATGTTGATTTGTTGGAAAACCCTTTTATAAAACGCACATGTGAACATGCTTTGAGTAAAAAAAGTTTTATTATCATCAACAATGTGTGGGTTCTTCTTTCAATGCTCAAAAGCAGTTTTTGTAGTAAAGTTGGTGTTTTCAGTGACAATGGGGGTTATTTACTAAAGGCAAATTAAAGTGCACTTTTGCAGTGCACTTGTTGTGCAAAGTGGATTTGCCTTTAGTAAATAACACCCACAGTGCTCTTTAATTTGCCCCAATCATGGCATTTTCATGACTCCCAAAATTTCTGTCATGGTGCTGAAAATTTTGAATATTTTTGGCAGTAATGCATTACATACATTAACCACAAAAACAAGGTGTGTATGTAGCAGACCCACAACATAATACTAATAATATTTGCTGAAGAAGAGACTGTTACCTCATGTGTCAAAGAAATTTGGTTTGCAACTGTTGAAGAAAAAGGCTCCCCAAAAAAAAAAAAACCTAGGAGACAGCCAAAAGAAACCCAAGCAGTAAATGAAAGCAAATATTATTCCAGTTTCAAATATAAATGTATTTAAAAAAATGTCTCAGACATTGCCTGGCATATCAAGGGTCCCCCTACCTGCAAAGTACTTCATGGGGGTAATTTACTAAGATGAATGTGCTGCGCCGTTTCATACCTCAATTTGTGCCCCAGATAAATAATTAATTGAGTGTATGAACCGGCGCATGCATAAGCACAACAGATAATATGCCGGTGCACGCAATAATAATATGCCATTGATAATAGCGCATGCCGTATCATTAACAGTCCATTCACACAGGGGCAACATGACTTCCAGCGCGACTTTGGGAGGCAAATTGGACACTACTTGAGTATGAATCACAGCGCGACTTGGGCGACTTACAACATGACTTTAAGTCGCCCCCAGGCCAGGTGACTTTAATTTTTTTTTAAAACAGCATGGGTTCCCCTCCAAGAGCATACCAGGCCCTTCAGGTCTGGTATGTATATTAAGGGGAGGCCTGTGGCAAAAAAAATGGCATGGGGTCCCCCTCAAAATCCATACCAGGCCCTTATCCGAGTACGCAATCTTACAGGCCGCAGGAAAAGAGGGGGTTGACAAGAGAGTGCCCCCCCTCCTGAGCCGTATCAAGCCACATGCCCTCAACATTGGGAGGGTGCTTTGGGGTACCCCCCCAAAGCACCTTGTCCCCATGTTGATGAGGACAAGGGCCTCATCCCCGAAACCCTGGCACATGCTAAAGTAAACAAGAATCTCCCCGTTCTGCCTAGCAACAGTGTCACTGATCTCTGCTCCCTGTGATTGGAGCAGAGATGAGTGATGTGTAAAACACAACCACGCCCCCCCACAGTTAGCAACACGCCCCTAGGACACACTTAACCCCTACACTGCCACCTAGTGGTTAATCCCTTCAATGCCAGTGTCATTTACACAGGAATCAGTGCATTTGTATATCGATTTTTAATCGAGACTGTGACATTATGGCGGACACAGCGGACATGTTTGACACATTTATGGGACCACTGTCACTTACACAGTAATCAGTGCTATGCAAATGCACCAATTCCTGTGTAAATGACACTGGCAGTGAAGGGGTTAAGTG
This sequence comes from Lithobates pipiens, assembly GCF_037356315.1. Taxonomy (NCBI): domain Eukaryota; kingdom Metazoa; phylum Chordata; class Amphibia; order Anura; family Ranidae; genus Lithobates; species Lithobates pipiens. The sequence continues at coordinate 68,724,059 of NW_027507903.1, forward strand.
AGCCCTGGGGAGTGTTTCTAACTTTGGGGGGGCGTGGCTGTGTATGACACATCACTGATTTCTGCTATGATCACAGGGAGCAGAGATCAGTGACACTGTCACTAGGTACTTCCCCCCCATGAAACGATCGCGGGTACCCCCGCGGCGATCGAGTATCATGGAGGTCTCGACCGATGCGCCCGCAATGGCATGGCAGCGAATTTAAAGAGACGTACCTGTACGCCCATTTGCCTGTCTGTGCCATTCTGCCAACGTACATCGGCATGCTCCAGTCGGCTTGTGGTTAAACAAGGCCTGTTTTTAGCAACTTTAATATAAGTGCAATATTTTATTGAATACATATTTTTATCTAAGGCTTATACACTATGTGGCAGCTCAAACCATTGCATTTTCTTCATGTTGGTTCCTGTAAAGTTCTATTGTCCAATCCACACATATACTTTTTCACCATTATGTATATTTTGTTTTTCAGGCAACTATATTTATTGATGTTTAATTCTCACTACATTTGCATGTGTTATATTTTTCGTCAATCATTCAGCACTGCGCTTAAACCTATCCACTTTATTCAAGCAGTGTGTCTCATTGTAGTGCCAGCTGCTCACTTAGCAAGTTTTGGTGGCGCAGTATTTCCTTCTATTTGTATAAGCCTTTAAAATTATCACTTTTGATTTTTCATGTTCCCTCACATGTACTATGTATAGACCTGTTTATGTATAAACTGTCCTTTTTGTGAACAGATATTTGATTTAAGCAAGAAGCAATTTAGCCTTGAAGAAGCGGATATGTCTGACTGCGAAACATGTCAGCCTTGATTGCTTGTTTACATTTACTTGCTATACTACCATGATCCCTGAGGCCGCGTACACACGCGGGGACTGTTCGCCCAACTTTGTCCGTCAAACAGTTTCAGCAAACAGTCCGCTCAAAATTAGCATGGACGGACATGGCCACACATGACGAACGAACAGTTTGCTGAAACCGTGCGCGATGACGTGAACGGCACGTACGACGGGACGAAAAATACGACGTCCTATACACTGCATTATAACTTTCGGCGTGTAAATCCTTTCTGAGCATGCGCGGAACTTAGTTTGACGAACAAGCCTACACACGAGGGGACTTTGTTTCAGCGGACAGTTTTTCGGAAATTCCGAAAAACCTTGTTCAGCGGACTGTTTGCTGAAACTGTCCGCTGAAAGCCCACACACGAGCGGACTGTCCGCCGAAACACTGTTCAGCGGACAAAGTTGGGCGAACAGTCCCCGCGTGTGTATGCGGCCTTAGGGATCTATATTGTTTCTATTTGTACATATATGTATGTGTCCTTGTGTATTTTTCTATGAATAAATTATACTATTTTACTATTTTTGCATTTCAATATGGATGTCAGGAGTTGACCACTTAACACCCTACCTCTAGTGTCTTTTTTCCCTTCCTTTACTTTAAACCGGGGTTGGCACTCCATAACAACAACTAGTCTTTTGTCTGGTGGGTCTTGACTATATATTGACATGACCCTAGCCTACTTTACTTTGTTTCAGGGCCTTACCGCCCTGACAGTGAAAACCTTCCTACTCAGCTTAAGGTTAAACCACTTCTCTTCCAGTCTCATCATGTGGCCCCATGTCCTCTTATACTCCCTGGGACTGAAAAGTTTCATACTTCTGCTGGGATCACCGTTGAGATAATTTTAGAACACTATCATATCTCCTCTCAAGCGTCTCTTCTCCAGGCAGAATACATTTAGCGTTTGTGGTTGTTCCTAATAATTGATGTCCTCCAAAAACCCCATATTAACCACTTTCTTACTGGGCACTTAAACTCCCCTCCTGCTCAGACCAATTTTCAGCTTTCAGTGCTGTCACATTTTGATTGACAATTGTGCTGTCATGCAACACTGTACCCACATTTTTTTCACACAAATAGAGCTATCGTTTGGTGGTATTTAATCACTACTGTTTTTATATAAAAATAAAAAACTGTTTTCATAGTTTGTTATAACATTTTGCAAACAGGTAATTTTTTTCCTTCATTGATATGCGCTTATGAGGCTGCACTGATAGAAGGCACTAATGGGCACTGATAAACACAGATAAGACAGCACCAATAAGGCAGGTTGGGCCCTGAAAGGTGGCATTGTTGAGTGGCACTGATAGGTGTCACTGATAGGTAGCGCTAATGGACACTGATAGGTGGCACTGATGGGTGGAACTGAAGTGCACTGATAGCTATCGCTGATATGTAACACTGATGGGCACTGATAGGTGGCACTGGTAGGTAACACTGATAGCCAGCACTGGTGATTGGGCACTGATAGATGACATTGATAAGTAGCACTGTGGGCACTGATAGGTGGTGATGGTGGGCACTGGTAGGTGGCGGCTGCTCTCCTTGATTGGGACCAATGTCCCTCTGACAGCCGCCGGTGATCTGCTTTTTTTTTCTTCCCATACTATCAACATGAGGAGAAAAAATAGCTGATTAAAGGCTCTGTTTACATCACATGATCAGCTGTCATTGGCTGACAGCTGATCACGTAGTAAGGTGTCGGGAACGGCCCGTTAATCTGATCCATTATACCCGAAAAGAAAAACCCCTAACTGGACTTTAAAGGCACTGGCATAGTAAATTGTTGAAAAAGATATAATTTATTACACATAATACAAAAATTCACAGTAAAATATATTGGAATGATTACAATAGCTGTACAAAAATCACCACAAAAATTACACTATGGAATTCTCTGGGTTTACTCGACGCATTTCAGAGTATTGAGTAATTCTTTCAGTCATATATCTACAATCAGGGATGAGCTTTATGTTCGAGTCAAACTCATACTCGACTCGAACATTGGCTGTTCTCCAGTTCGCTGAACAGCGCACAATTTTGGGTGTTTACAGCAAATTCGAAAGCCGCGGAACACCCTTTAAAAGTCTATGGGAGAAATCAAAAGAGCAAATTTTAAAGGCTTATATACATGGTATTGTCATAAAAAGTGTTGGGGGACCTAGGTCCTGCCCCAGGGCACATGTATCAATGCAAAAAAAAGTTTTACGTTTTTTTTTTGGGAGCAGTGATTTTAATAATGTTGAAAGCGAAACAATAAAAGTGTAATATTCCTTTAAATTTCATACCTGGGGTGACTCTAGTACGCCTGTAAAGGGGCGCATGTTTCCCCATGTTTAGAACAGTCTGACAGCAAAATAAAATTTCTAAAGGAAAAAAAGGTAATTTAAAACTACTCGCGGCTACAATGAATTGATGGTGCACAATACACATAAAAGTTCATTGATAAAAATGGCATGGGGATTTCCCCACAGGGGGACCCCGAACCAAATTTAAAAAAAAATGTGTGGGGGTCCCCCTAAATTCCATACAGGGCCCTTCTTTTCTTGCATTGATGCATGTCCCCTGGGGCAGGACCCAGGTCCCCAAAAACTTTTTATGTTTGACCATTAGGGAGGATAGGATTCCTATGAGTGAGAATGTATTTGCAATAATTACAGACTCCGCACATAAATGTGCCTTTATATTTGCACAGTGGATGTCATGGCTGACATTCACCTTTTGGTTTGGATGCCAGGACGTGTCTTCATGTGACTGTCATTTTTTGTGCAAGATATGATATATTATTTGAGTTCTTCCTCCCCCTTTTTGTCTTATTGATACTGTGGGCCAAATGACTTATTTATTGATAATATCACTTGCCCAATACTGACTTCTAAGAGAATAAATACATGAGGATTTTTCAGGCTTATACTGTATATGATTGATTTACAACAAGTTTCATATTTGGATCCACTAACTAGTAATATGCCAATATAGAGATAGATTTTTGGTAATGGTACACACAGTTTCAATCAGGCATCCATGCAAATGCACATTGATTTTATTATCACATACATGGAATATATGTTACCTGACTTATGTCTGGAATCAATTTATGTCTCTGTATTTTGTAACATTTAAACATTATTAATACATGATCGATAAATAAAATACAAGCTAAGAAATATATCAAAATTGATAGGAATCTAGAGAATTTTAACACATTAGTTTGTATATTTATATTACTGATCCATTACTATGCATTTATTACTCTTTTAGTATATACCATCTTCTAATCACTCTTGTATCCTCAGCCTGTCCTTACTTGGCACATGTAGGATGCATTATCCATCTAAATAAATAGATATAGCACTTATTTTAAATCTAATCAAGTTTCTATTATGCTTATTCTCAATATATTTTATCACCTTTACCTACAGAGTGACGCCTTCTTTTTGGCTTCAGCATCCATAGCTTTCCTTTGGCCCTTGGGGGGGTCTGGGATTTTTTTCTGTCTCAGTCGCATCATTTTTATGCAATTTCAAAGCAGAACAACAAGACCAGCTACTTTAAGTTGATGGAGGCACAGTTCTGTCTATGTTTGTTTTTAAAGTGGTTGTAAACCCTTACAACACACTTTGACCTACAGGTAAGCCTAGATTACGAAATATCTCCTAAACCTATACGGTTTAGGAGATATTTGCCCGAAGACAGGCACCGCTGTCTACGGCGCATGCGCCATAGACAGCGGCGCGCAGGCGCACTGAGCGCGGCATTTGCAAGAATGGAGCTGCCACGCGTATCGGCCCCCGTGCACATGCACGGGAGTGACGTCATCACGGCTTCGCCAAATGACAGCCGCGGAGCTGCGAGACCCCACCGACAACATGGATGCACCAGACTACAGGGGACAGCGGTGACTTTGCTGGCTCCTGTGTCAGGTAAGTGACACATAATGGACTACTATGCGATGCATAGTAGTCCATTATGCTTTGCCTTTGCAAGGAATGAAAGAGGAAGTAAACTCATCAGGGTTTACTTCCTCTTTAATAGTTCTATAGAATGTTTCATTGGTGACACCGCTACAATGTATGCGAGATTGCTCAAATACATCTAATGCAAATACATTATATTGTACCACTGATTGTTATATGATAATTTTTATGACCTTTTGAAATCACTATATTGTAGATACATGACTGACCTTCTCATAACACCCCTGAAGAAAGAGTTACACAATACTCTGAAATGCGTTGGATGAACCCAGAGAATTCCATAGTGTAATCTATGTGGATTTTTTTGTACAGCTATTGTAATCATTCCAATATATTTTACTGTGAATTTTTGTATTATGTGTAATAAATGGAGAGTAGCGAAAAACAGAATCCCATTCCTTCTAAATGACAAGGGAAATAAACTAACAAACCCAAAAGATATAGCAGATGGATTTAGCGCCTTTTATTCAAAACTATACAACCTCTCTCTATCCATTTCTGAGCCCCACTCCACTACACAATTAATACAAGAATTTCTTGACCCTCTCCAACTCCCATCAATATCCCCATCTCAACTTGAATTGCTAGCTTAGCCATTTTCCCATCGAGAGATTCTCCAAGCTATCAAGGATCTTCCCTCCCACAAAGCCCCAGGACCAAATGGTTTCATTAATGAGTATTATAAATTCTATGCAGATCAACTAGTACCCCAACTATGTAACACTTTAATAGGTTTTTATCAACAGGTGAGATTCAGCCAATTACCACCCCATACCTCTACTTAACACCGATCTCAAGCTCTACACAAAATTATTACATACCCGCCTTGAGACCTACATGCCTAATCTGGTCCACCCAGATCAAGTAGGCTTCATCCCCTCCCGACAAGCTCCAGATGGCACTGGAATGTTTATAGACCTTATACACTGGGCTGACCACCACCGAACGCCTTCTCTGCTAATCTCTTGGGCATGTTATCCACCCCCTTCCCCATCCCCAACGGGACTCATCAGGGCTGCCCCATGTTCCCCCTAATATTCTCACTGGTTATTGAACCACTGGCACAAGCTATTCAAGCACATCCAAATATTGTTTGCCTATCAGTTGACCAAATTCCCCACAAGATTGGCCTCTACACCAACGATCTCCTACAACAATTTAGTCAGGTATCCATGTATAAATTAAATCACTCTAAATCAGCTATGCTAGGAGTCTCCCTATCCCATAGCTTAAAGCAGCTATTACTATCTCTTCCCTTTTTTTCCTGGGCCCCCAGCTCTTCCATGACCTATTTAGGTATCCAGCTGATTTCTCCTTCTACCCTACTTCTCTGTACTAACAATTCTCTTTTGAAACAGATATTGCAAGATATTGTCAAATCACTTCTTTCTACCAACACTTCTTGGGCACGCCGAATAGCCCTGTCCAAGATGTTTCTCCTGACACACGTTCTGTATTTATTTAGGACTTTGCCAATAGTGATCCTACAATCGGAAATAACCATACTTCAGTGGATCATCAATCACTTCACCTGGGAGGTACGCAAGCCACGCATTAAAGCCCCTCTACTCAACACACCCAAGGCCTATGCGGGCCTCGGAGTTCCTGACCTCTGTATGTACTACAAAGCAATAATTTTGGATCAATCAAAGCAGCTATGGGACATGTCCTCCTCCAACCTTGGACCATTATCAAAACAAATGCCTTTGCCCAAACCCCTTGGCTGCCATCTGGCTGGGATACCATCATCCGCGCTCCTTTCTCCCAGCAGTTAAAGGTACATTATCACCCTGGAGATTGGTTCTACAAACCTCGAAAAAGACTACATGTCAAGGCCCTTCACCAACTCCCATTGTCGTCCTTGTCTTTTTTATCACCAGACCTTCCACTTAAGAAATGGTCCCAACAGGTTCTTCGAAATATTGGAGATCTGTTCCAACGCAACCAACTCTTATCCTTCCTCCAAATTAAAGATTGTTTTGCTATCTCCAATAAGGACTTCTATATTATTATTATTATTATTATTATTATTCAGGATTTATGTAGCACCAGCAATTTACACAGTGCTTTACAATATAAAAAGGGGACAATACAGTTACAATACAATAAAATACAAGAGGATTAAGAGGGCCCTGCTCAGAAGAGCTTACAATCTAATAGGGTGGGGCAGGTGGTACAAAAGGTTATAACTGTCGGGAATGAGCTGATGGAAGTGGTAGGAGATTAATTTGAGACGTGATAGGCTTCCCTGAATAGATGAGTTTTCAGGGATCGCCTGAAGGTAGCAAGAGTAGGGGATAGCCGGACCAGTGGAGGTAGCAAGTTCCAGAGGATTGGAGAGGCTCTGGAGAAATCCTGGAGATGAGCATGGGAGGAGGAGACGAGAGAGCCTGAGAGTAGGAGGTCTTGAGAAGAACGGAGGGGACGATTTTGGTGATATCTGGAGACAAGATTGGTCATGTAGCTCGGGGCAGAGTTGTGAATGGCTTTGTATGTTGTGGTTAGTATTTTGAATTTAATTCGCTGGGTGATTGGGAGCCAGTGTAGGGATTGGAGGAGAGGGTTGGCAGACACTGAGCGGTTGGTAAGGTGGATAAGTCTGGCAGCAGCATTCATGATAGAATGAAGAGGAGATAGCCTATAGAGAGGCAGACCAATGAGAAGGGAGTTGCAATAGTCAAGGTGAGATATAACAAGGGAGTGAATGAGGAGCTTGGTAGTTTCATTTGTTAAAAAGGGGCAAATTTTAGAGATGTTACAGAGGTAAAATCTACAAACTTTTGACAACGATTGGGCTTGGGGCTGAAATGACAAGTCAGAGTCTAGGGTTACACCTAGTACCCTGGCGTGAGGGGAGGGCCTGATGGTCGCATTGTTTATTTTGATGGAAAAGTCATGGAGGGGGGCATGTGCAGGGGGGATTATTAATAGCTCAGTTTTAGAGAGGTTTAGTTTAAGGAAGTGGTATGACATCCATGCTGATATGTCAGTTAGCAGGTTAGTAATGCGAGAGGAGATTGAAGGAGTGAGGTGAGGAGTAGACAGATAGATTTGGGTGTCAGCGACATATAAGTGGTATTGGAAGCCATGGGCGGTTATCAAGTGACCAAGGGAGGAGGTATAAATAGAGAAGAAAAGGGGTCCAAGAACAGAGCCTTGGGGGACCCCCACAGAAAGAGGTAATGGAGAGGAGGATACAGAATTGTAGGTGACACTGGAGGAGTGCTGTGATAGATAGGCAGAGAACCAGGAAAGAGCAGAATCTCGGAGGCCAAGGGAATGTAGTTTATTGAGGAGGAGCAGGTGGTCAACAGTATCAAAAGGCAGCAGAGAGGTCAAGTAGTAGGAGTATGGAGTACTGGCTGTTGGTTTTAGCAGTTAGTAGATCGTTAGTGAGTTTTAGTAAGGCAGTTTCCGTGGAGTGCTGAGAGCGAAATCCAGACTGTAATGGGTCAAGAAGGTTATTTTCACTGAGGTAGGAGCTAAGGCGGTTATAGACTAAGCGTTCTAGAAGTTTAGAGGTGAATGGGAGCAATGAGATAGGTCTTAAGTTGTTCAGGTTGGTGGGGTCCAATGAGGGTTTTTTAAGTATGGGGGTGATCTGCACATGTTTTAGAGGGGAGGGGAAGGTGCCACTTGAGAGGGAGAGATTGAAGATGTGAGTGAGGGAGCATAGGATAGAATTAGAGGGTGACCTTAATAGTTGGGAGGGAACAGGGTCCAAGGGACAATTGGTTCGGTGAACCTCGTCAGTAGTAGCCAATTCAAAAGAGGAGAGTGTTGAATGTGCTATTAGGCCAGGTATGTTGGGTGGGGAAGATGTACGCACAGCGGAGGTGTCCTCACGAATTGCATCAATCTTGTCTTTGAAGTGATTTGCAATCTCTTGGGCAGTGAGTGAGTTAGTGGGTACAGGTGGTGGGGGACAAAGCAGAGAGTTAAAAGTTGAGAAGAGCCGACGGGGATTGGATGACAAAGTATTAATATGGGATAAAAAGTAGGCTTGTTTGGCAGCATGGAGGCAGGAATTGTATTTTAGAAGGGCATATTTATATATGGTGAAGTCTTGGAGGCATTTGGTTTTACGCCACAGCCGTTCAAGAGTATGGCAATGTCTCTTGAGATTTCTAGTGTTGTCAGTTTGCCAGGGTTGTAATGGTCGGGGCCTGATTCTGCGTGTGGTTAGAGGAGCAAGTGCATCTAGTGAAGAAAAGAGTGAACTGTTGTAGACAGAGATGGCAAGGTCAGGACAGGACGGGGGGAGATTATTTCATATAGGTGGTCAGTAGCAGAATAGAGAAGAGAAGGCTTAAGGTGGTGAATGTTTCTACAAGTGATTGTTTGCTGCTAGGAAGGATGGGTGGTTGGAGGCAAGGATACAGTGAAACTAATGAGGTTGTGATCCGAGAGAGGAAAGGGGGTGTTTGTGAGGTTGCCAGGGTTGCAGAGATGGAAGAATACAAGGTCAAGGGTATTGCTATTGGAGTGAGTGGAAGTATGTGTCCATTGGGTTAGGTCAAAAGATGAGGTTAAGTCGAGAAGTTTAGCTGTACTTAAGGCTCCCTCATATACTCATCACCATCTCAACCTCACACAACACTTGAACTAAGGACATCCTTCAATTTCTTACCTCAACCAACAACAAAACTCGTGGCGTATCCCATCTTTATGGTCTACTAGCAAAACCAAATCTGGAGGAACAAACCCCAACTATAAACTACTGGGGATCCAAATCCAGATCCCTTCCCCTATCTAGTATTGAGCACTTTGCTCATCCACCATATACTCTATCCCACTGGGAAACCTCAATGAAAATTTTGTATAGCTGGTACTATACCCCTGTGAAATTGGCTTGAATGTTCCTGTCCCATTCTAGCAAATGTTGGAAAAATTGTGACATGGATGGACATATTTTCCATATTTGGTGGGCATGTCTGTCTATGGGTTATTTCTGAATGGATATCTTCAGGATGTTACTAACCTAATCATTGAGTTGAACCCACAAATGTCTCTCTTTGGACTAGGCCTCTCTAATTGGCCCTGAAAATTTCCCCCCATAATTGCACACAAACTCATTGCTGCCTAGTTATCTTTTGCCCGGCACTGAAAACAGGTCTGTCCACCTGCTCTCCATAACACCATTGATACCCTTAATGACCACCTAACAATGGAATTTCTGTTTGCAAAGGCACAGCTGCACTTGATAAATTATATCGCCACTGGCAATTCTGGCTATCAGATCATAGATCTCTGCCTCGTCCTTGACTAAATTATCATGTATCAACTATGAGGGTCTATCTTCTGGAACGAACTGAGTCTTTTGGGTTTGACTACTGATAAGCTTATTATGCTACTGAGCACTATCATCATCTATTTCCTTTCTTCTTCCCCTCTTACTTCTTCCCCCCTTACCTACTCCTACCTCTTGGGAGCACAGAAGGGGTCAGTACTATACATCTAGTACTGTAATCCCTACCTTTAATGTTGATGTCAATTACCAATTGTATTTGTCTTTTTAGTTACTGTACATCACCTTATTACTTTTCTCAATAAAGAAATTTAAATGATAAAAATATGTAAGGGGTTTATAGAATGCCTTTATAAAGCAAAATGTGATGCATTATCTGTAAAAATGAAAGGGCAGATGTGTTTTTTTTTTCAGAAAGCTGTTTTCCTCATTAAAGTTGTATTTGTTTTTGAGTTTTTGCGTTCTATGGAACTTTGTTACACTTAGTCATTAACATACTCAGACATCTCAGATTTTCCTTTCACCAAGCAGCAACACTTTTATATGTATGAGGCTGTGATCTTTTGTAACTGGTATCTCTTTTGTGGTTTAGTATCTATCCTTGACATCAGTTTTGCTCTTTATTTTTTACAACTGCTTTAGGAATATTGGATCGTACCTTTTATTCCCTACAGTATAGGTAAAGGTTCCACTTTTTTTTCTAGTTTCATTATTTGCAGTTACAGACATAACTATGACTCATATCAGTCACCACCACATTACATGTTTATTTTGTAGAATTAAAAATGCAAAGTGAACCTGTCAAGACAACTTTTACCCGTGTCATCTCTAATGCCATTTTATGACACATAAATGTGGTGCTAGTAATAGGGCATGCCTACACAGTATTACAGTGACAAGCTTGCAGTTAGACTGTTTCTGGGAATTGCATGAGGACTTTAGCCATCGTTACAGGTGTGATGATGACATCCTTAGCCTCGCCTAGCAGAGCTCATGGGATTACAATCTAAGTAGCAGCATGTGGGGAGGTTCAATGCAGTGTGGTGGAAGCTAACAATCAGAGTCCAGTTGCAGAAAACAGAACTTGCGTTAAAGTTAAAGTTTGGCAAATCAGAACAAGCCTGACAACACTAACAGAATACAACAGCGATGTACAGTACAGCAGGTTTTGGATGTGCTGATAGTGTCAGTCTTGAAATGCGGAATGTGGCTTTGCCGGTCCATGCCCAAATGGGAAGGTTTCTAGGAAAGGTGGTGTGTCCCTATCCTTTCCCTTCTCATCTAGAACATCTCCCTGCAGCTAATCACTTTTTATGTGTAATGGATGACCTGTACCTACACCACCTATATGCAAAATGCGTGCCAAGCCCAGGAGTTTTAAATATACTCTGTTTAACACAATATAGCTGACAGAGACTCATGGGGTGGCAGCATCCAATCAGATAGCTTCCTTAGTGACCTAGGAAACCACAGTGGAACCATGTTCCTCTTGACTTCCTCTCCCACTGTGGTTCAGTGCCACCTGCAGTGGAGATAGTGGACTGCTCCTGTCTACAAGCATACTAAGAGTGATCATCACTGGGGTTGAATAACTCTAAAGCAACCTTTTATACATTAAAACAGTAGCTGCCACCATGTGTTTTAACATAAACATGCATCATTCACAGTATCTGTTATAGCAGTTCTGAACTTTAAGAATTAAGAATATGTCTGGAACACCCACTGTCACATCAGACAGGGATGAAAGAGAGTTTAGTCAATGGTAAATGTAATAATAAATCACATTGCGCAAAGCTTGTGTAGCGGCCACAACCCTTGCTGGGCAGCCTTGACTTATTGGGCTTACCAGTTACCTTCTCTTGGCCTGCTCTTCCACGTCTAGGGGTTCCCAGGGTTGATACCCAATGACTTGAACACTGACACGGATAAAGTCCTTTAACAAAGGTTTTATTTTGCAGTAGTAACATTCAATAACACAGTCTCTCATGGGAACAGAGGGCACGGGTGAAAAACTCAGGCACCTTGAACTGCAGGTCTAGCAAAGCCTCTAATTCCACCAAGAGAGTAGCCACTCCCAGCTGGGTACTTCAAGGCTGAACGGATCTCTAGCCAGAGATCATGGCAGTCAGCACATTGACTCAAAACTTGAAGCAATCCTATGAACGTATACAAATTGTAACTAAGGGTGAACAGGAACTTTTTTCCTCAGTACCTAGAACGTGTCCCGTCTCCTCAATGGTACTGGAAAAACGTGAATTCATCAATGTCCTTCCCAACTCAGTAACCAGGCACTTCCCAGGATGCCACTTGCCGGCCCTCCTCTGAAGAGTCCTCCACTGCTCACTTCCACGAGCTGTGGTGCCTCTCCAAGCCGAGAGCACACCCGGACACCTTGAATCCTCCCTCAGTTACTGCGCCTCGGACCAGCAGGGTCTGAGACTCGGGAACAGATGGATCCCTACCCCAGACCAGTCAGGTATATCAGGGGCCTCTAACCAGAACATGTTGCGGGATGTCGAACACCCCGTGACCAAGACCCCTCACGGGGCTAAACCAGTCCTGGAACCAGAACAGACCACACGGGCCTCACAAACTCCTCTCTCCTCAACACCTGACCCACACAACTTAAGTACCCCTCCCCAGACTCCCCAGCGGGCCCAGCACTCCCACTGATTGGTTCTGAGAAGGTTGATACTCAAAACATCCAACCAGGCCTGGTTCTGGCCTGTCATGTGCACCTCACTGCTCACATGACCAGGCAGAACTTCCAACACAGCCCGACCAGACTGATGTCAAGAACAACCTATGTAATTAACCCTCAGAACCCCTACTGTCATGAGGCAAAAACTAAATTTACATGCGTATGACATTGTCAAAAATATCATCAGCTACATTTGTCACCCAAAAGAAGCTCCTGCTCCTTTTTGGATGACAAGCTCCACATGATACAGGTTGATGAGTGATGTATTAAAAAAACGGCACCCAAACATGCGTGTTGTGTTTTGCCACTATTTCAGTGTGATTTGGAATTGCTGCAATTCTGCCTGTAATGCCAAATCACGAGCTGTGAATGAGATCTTAATGAAAGAAAAGAAAAGCAGCGCAAGAAAATATTTCCAAAAAAATAAAAAAATAAAAAAATAAAAAAGCACAATATACAAAAGGCAACAGAAAAAATAAATGTGATTAAATGTGAAAAAGTACTTATCAAAATATTCCTGGTCTATGGTTCTTGCAGAGTCCAATCTGCCTTCCAATCTGATGTATTTAAATTATTGTCTCTCATGAATGACCCTTAACAATCCAGCATGGTTTCAATAGTTATTTGAGTGCTCCTACTTGCTATTTGCAGTAGGCTTTTTGTGGACACTCCAAAGGAGCCCACCCCACCTAATCAAAAGAGCTAAGCTGTAAATTTAGAAGTGCTGAAGTATGAAATTTTTAGCCCCTTCCCTAACAGTCTGATTTGTAAATGCATCAATTTTTTCGGTATAGAACTAAATTATTAGATAACGACCAAACGTGATATAAATTTGATGCACACATCAACTAGATATAATGTGACTAGTTCACCTGTTGTACATTATGGCATAGGCATGTTGTAAGAGCTTAACTTGGTTGGAGTCCATAGTGCAGAGATGTATGCTCACCCTTGCAAATACACACAGCCCACAGTAACAAGGTAAAAGGCTACCTGGGCTGTCAATCTGAGCACGGGGGCTTAATAGGGAATTTCCCAAAGGATTGTCGAGGTGAAGCCGTTGTCAGGGATTCCAGAAGTCAGAGTTAACGATGAACAGAGCCAGGGACAGAAGCCGGGGTCAGTCTTGGAACACTGAAACTTGAAAATAAGAACACAGGAAGCCAGGAACCTTTGGCAATACAAGATACAATGAACTGACACAGCCCTCAGAGTGAGGCAGTGTATTATACCCAGCTGATTTGATAAACTGCCTCAGCTGAACCAGGAGTGACAGGTGCTAATTGCAAAGCAAGATCCAGAGTACAGCCCTCAGTGCTGCATGCAGGACAAGGCATAGCTGGAAACCAGGCTGAATAATAAACTGAGGTGTGGCTCAGAGGCAATACAGCAGGAGCAGTACACAGAAAGCCATGGGTTCAATACCTCCTTGAGCCACTTGGGCCATGACATGGCAGGAACCGTGACATATGTATCAAATGTCAAATGAATTTCTTGTTATTAGTGTAGCGCTATCATGCCAGGATTTATGAATTTTTAGTTTGATAGTTGGGTTGTATGGAAAAGGCATGTTCAGGTTAAGTAGCACAAAACTCAAATGTATATTCCTTCTAAGGGCTCCTTCACATGGATGTGTCTGCGTACAGAGCCTGGAGCAGGAAGATGACAGGTCTGTCTCTGCGCACCCCCTATGGGGGATCGGATGACGATGGACCGTAGAGTGCGTCGTCCCCCGATCCGATCCGCAGATGGATGGAAAAATAGGTTTTTCCTCCGTCACACTTTTTCAGATTGGAGCGGGTCGGATGTCAGCGAACACGTCACTGCTGATATCCGACCCTCCATAGACCTCTATGGATTGTCCATTCAGGTCCGCCTAAAAAACTGACAGGCGGATCTGAATGGATTGTCTGTGTGAAAGGAGTCTAAATTGTTTTAAAACAGTCAATTAAAGCTTGTGCCAGAGGGTATATGACATAGCAATTTTTTGACTGACCTACTTATTGTTGTTTTATGATAGCTATCAGGGCTCTTAATTGGGTTACATTATATCCTGCTAATAGATTTGATTGATCTCCAGTGGGGGTGAGCCAAACACCCCCCACTTCGTTTCGCAGCAGAACATGCGAACAGGCAAAAAATGTGTTCGAACACCCGAACACCGTTAAAGTCTATGGGACACGGACATGAATAATCAAAAGCGCTAATTTTAAAGGCTTATATGCAAGTTATTGTCATAAAAAGTGTTTGGGGACCTGGGTCCTGCCCCAGGGTTTTTCCGGGAATAGTAATTTTAATTCAATCTTATTTTATTCAGAAAAAAAAGGGTGAGAAAGAGAAGGTAAACAACACAAGCAGTAACAAGATACACCAACAGTATGCTTCGTATATGCCTGAACAAAAACATGTCCATGTTGCATATAAATGGATTGACAGCACGTAAATAAGGCCTTCCAGGAAACCGTCAATGAGACCAATCCATATTTGCGGGGGAAGGGGAAAAGGAAAATAGAGAAGAAAAAAAAAAAAAAATATATATATATATATATATATATATATATATATATATATATATATATATATATATATATATATATATACATATACATACACATATATACACATAAACAAATACATACAGAAAGAGTAAAATAAATACATTGTATAATCTAAAGAACCTTTCGTCTTCAGTACTGCCAGGGGGGTTCAAAACTGGCCCCCCGCGCAGAACTCCGGACGAAGTTATATAAAAATCTGCAGGGAAGATATTACGTAGGGTTCTTACACCAGTTCAGGAACATTAGATAAGTCGGAGCCATGGTACATTAGCTAGATGTATTCCTAGGGGTGTATGGAAATATATAAAAAAGAAAGAGAATCAGGGACATAGAAGAGGGGGCACAGAGATAGGGGACGAGAATCGCTCCATCATGGACCCAGTGCGACGTCGTCCAGGCCACGTTCAGCCCAGGAGATAAACTCAGAGGAATATCGGAACATGGACCAAGATGTCCAGGTGAGAGTAAACTGTTCATTTTTACCACATTCCTCTGCCAACAGACGTTCCAGGTCCCTTATGCGGTCCACCTCCATAGCCCAGTCCCCAAGGGAAGGCATGATCATCGATCTCCAGTGACGGGGGATCACTACCCTGGCCGCCGCCAGGAAGTGTCGTAAAATATCTTTTTTGATGGATTTGAATGTACCAGGGAGTATAGATAAGAGAGCCACTTCAGGTGAGGGGTGTATAGAGGTCGCCATCAGCTTACAGTAAAGTTTGAATATCTGTTGCCAATACTTTTGTACCGGAGGGCATTCCCACCATATGTGTAGCATGGTTCCCCGGGAGCTAAGACACCGCCAGCAGGTATCTGGTACTCCCGGGTTGAAATGGTTTATCGTCGATGGGCATCTGTACCATCTCGTCACCAGTTTAAATCCCTTTTCCTGGGTCTTAGTGGCGAGGGATATTTTGTGCGTCAGGATAAAGCATTTCTGCCAGTCAATAGGAGAGATAGGGTGTTGTAGTTCTGTCTCCCAGGCCTCCGTAAACGGAGGGAGGTCAGGGGAGGAGATATTGAGCAAGAGGGAGTAGAGTTGAGACACCACATGCGTTGGGAGTTCTGCCTGCAAGAGCAGTTTCTCAAACCCCGTCGGTTCAGCAAGGATATCTGGAATGGAGGGGAAAGTCCGGATGTAAGAGGTGGTTTGTTGTCTCTGCATCCACTGCATGGGATATCGGGAGGTTGTACTGGTAGGGGTATCTGTCCTTAGAGTGGGATCTGCTCGAAGAACTTGGGCAAGTCTCCCATGGTCTTCCCTTTGCCATGGTCCAAATTTTGATACACCCATAGCTGGAGGAAAGGCCGGGGTCCCAAAGAAGGGAGTCATAGGCCCCATATATTTCGATAAGCCCCTTTTGGTCAGCATACGGTCCCAAATCCGGATTGTGTGACGAGTAAGGTCGTTGAGAGGGCCCGACCCCCCCCGGACCATGGGCAAGGTCCATGGGAGGGCAGATAGATCTATTGGGTTCATGTAACTTTCTAATTGAACCCAAAGCTTGGTGGAAGAATGATGGAACCAATCCAGTATGCGTGTGAGCACTGCTGCTGTATGATACAGGGAGGCGTCCGGGGCTCCGCCCCCCCCCGATCCCTTGGACGAGACAGCGTGTCATACCGTATTCTGGGGTGGGCAGCATTCCAAATAAATTTGGAGAACAGGCGGCGTAATTTCTTGAAGTACGAATTGGGTATGTGGATAGGAACGGTTTGAAACAGATACAGGAAACGAGGAAGAACGTCCATTTTCAAGGCATGCACTCTACCCAGCCATGAGAGCCGTTTCGACGTATATGTAGCTAGATCTGCCTGGGCCTTAAGAAGTAGAGGGGCAAAATTCAGAGCAAAGAGCTGGGACGCGTCCGCCGGTATTTGGATTCCGAGATACTTAATGATAATTAATTAATAATTATAATTAACTTTGAAATTGCTAACCGCTCCGAATTTTTGGAATTCCCTCAATACTGAGGGTAGGGATGTGCGTGGGTGAGTCACGTACAAGAGCAGATCATCTGCGAATAGGGCAAGTTTAGTGTGAGTGGGCCCGACTGTTACGCCCTGGATAGAGGGATTGTTGCGTATAGCAACGGCCAAGTGTTCCATAGTTAGAACATAGAGGAGGGGGGACAATGGGCACCCCTGACGTGTCCCGTTGGAGATTGAAAAAGCTGGAGATAAGGAACCATTCAGTCTAATCCTAGCATACGGAGAGGAGTATAGGGACATCACCCTTGCCATCATATTAGTTCCCAAGCCTATTTGTTGCAGGGATAAACGGAGGAACTGCCAGTCTACCCGGTCGAATGCCTTCTCCGCATCGACCATTAAGAGGCATAGTGGAATATCATGGGACCGGGCATAATTAGTCAGAAGGAGAGTCTTAAGAGTATTGTCCCTAGCCTCCCGGCCGCTCACGAAGCCAACCTGGTCTAAGTGTATTATCTTGGGCAACAATGGTTGCAATCTATTGGCCAGGATTTTGGCAAAGACTTTCAGATCGACACCAATCAAGGATATTGGCCTATAGTTTGCACAGAGAGTGGCGTCTTTGTCTGGTTTTGGTATGAGGCAGATGTGGGCCTCAAGTGTTTGTGGAGGGAACTTAGAGCCCTCCGTCAAGGAGTTGAACACCCTAGTGAGAAAGGGTGTAAGAAGGGTGGTGAAAAGTTTGTAAAATCTAGGAGTGAAGCCGTCGGGGCCTGGGCTCTTTCCACTTGGCGTTCCCGCTATGGCTTTGGCAACCTCGTCCTCAGTAATAGGGGTTTCTAGGTCAGCAACGGTGTCTCCGTCCAATTGAGGGAGCGCGGTTTCCGAGACATAGGATAGTTTGTCTGCCAAGTCGATAGAAGGGGGATCCCCTTGTCGAGACAGAGGGATATTGTACAGAGACTGATAGAAGTCCCTGAATTCCTCAGCCATCTTAGAGGGTGAGGAGACCAATTCCCCCCGCGCCCCCCTAATATGGGGTACAAAAGCGGAAGATGCCTTGGGGTGCAGGGATCGAGCCAGTGACCTACCACATTTATCCTGAAACTTATATTGATGGAAAGCAATCTTATCCGAATAAGTGCGTGCGGAGGTCTCATATAGTTCTCTGAGTTGAGATCGCGCCCTAGAAACGTCCGCCAGCGTGGTCACTGTCGGGGATCGTTTATGTTCAGTTTCTAGGTTCCTAAGAGTTTGGATTGCAGCCGTGATGGCGGCTGAGCGTTCCCTCTTTAGGCGTGTACCCAGTTGGATGAAGGTTCCACGTAGGACTGCTTTTAATGCCTCCCATTGAAAGGGCAGCGACGTCGTATCAGAGGCGTGGTCAGCAAAATAGTTAGATATGGCATTCGTAACCTGCGCCACACACTCCGAGTTTGTAAGCAACTAATCGTTCAACCGCCATGTCCACTCCCTAATTGGAGTGGAGGGGATTGAAAATGTCATATGAATGGGAGAGTGGTCAGACCACACCATAGGGTCTATGGTGCAGTCAGGGGACCAATCTAGGCAGCTGTGGTCACACATTAGGTAGTCTATGCGACTATAAGTGTGATGTACGTGAGAAAAGTGGGTATAGTTACGGGATGTGGGGTTTAGTACCCTCCAAACATCAACAAGACGCAGATCGTAGAATGCGCGTTTAAGTGCCCTCAGTTTGGGGAACGAGAGACAAGATCACGAGGTGGAGGAATCCAAGAGAGTTTCTAGAGGTGTGTTAAAATCCCCTCCCAAGACGAGCTTACCCTCTAGGAATCCTGACAGAATCTTCAAGTACTGCAACGCAGACGAAACTGGGTTGACATTTGGGAGGTAAATATTAGCTACCGTAAATTTGGTGCCCCATAACATGAATTTCACGAAAACATACCTTCCCTGGGGGTCAGACAAATGATCAAGCACTTCTATAGGGAGCGTCTTATGAAAGGCAATAGACACTCCCTTGGTTTTCTGAGTCGGATTAGTACTATGGAACCATCTGTTAAAGTACCTACTGGAACAGGAAGGAGTGGAGGCAGAGTGAAAATGTGTCTCCTGTAGCAGAAGCACATTAACTAGGCGTTTGTGCATCTGGTAGAGGATTTGGCCTCTTTTAGCGGCAATATTAAGGCCATTCGCATTGTATGAACAAAACTGTAGCCTGGGTTGAGACGTCGCCGTGTGGGCCATGATAGAGCGACAAACAAAAAAAAAAAAAAAAAAAGAAAAAACAAAAAAAAAAAGGGGAAAAAGAGGGGGGGGGGGGAGAGATGGAAAAGGGGTAGGTCAGAAAGAGCCCCTGGGGTAAGGCGGCTCTAGAAAAATCCTAGAGTGTCCGTGAAAACGGAACACTTTGTGAAATATCACGTAGTAGGCACGAATCGTGCCGATCCTATGGAGGGGGAGAGAACAAGGTTAGAATAGCTGAGTTGTGATCCCGACAACTTAGCAGGCACATATAACATAAGTGTAACATACCCAATGACCATGGCGTCTAATGCTTAATTTCGTAGACACTGAAAAATAAAATGTATAGCTAATACCATGGTACCCTCGGGCTACATAAACATTATAGGAATATAAACAAAAAGAAAAAACAGGAGTGAACAACAAGGCATAAACTGGCTAGAGGCAACATAAGGGCTCAGGTATTCCCATGTGGTCCCAAGGAGGTTAGACACACCAATTACCACAGTCATAGCAGCTTTACCCAAGAGTGTTGTCATAGCCTAGCTCCGATAACAATGTAAACGTACAGTAGTTGCCCTCGACAAGGGCTACCGATCCCGGGCCACAAAGAAATTTGGGGTTGGTGCTGAGGAGAGACTTGGAATCCCCAGAACAAACCAGGGGACCATGTCCGAGACACGTCAAGTCAGTCCGCAGGTCCAACATTTACAGAGACATAATAAACGTGTCCACTACATCCCAATAAACAACATCAGTGGTAATGTCCGCCCTTCCAGAGCCCCAGCTATCCCAACTGTACCAGCGGAGGGCAATGGAAGCTTCAACTATCCCATCCAGACAGCCAAACCACCCATAGCATTCAAATTACATAGTTATCTTGAGTCAATGAGAGGGGAACAAACGTACAAAGGGATGGAAAAAACAGAGCATAGGGAACATTGTTAAGGCAAAACTGGCCTGTATCAAGGACAATACCCGCAACCTCCTAGAGAGGAGAGAGAGTGCAGATTAGTCTTCTGGTGATGTGGCTCTCCGTATTCTGGGACCAGGGGGAACAAATCTAGGACATGAGTGTCTCCGGCGTTGCAGGGGAGGACCCGGCAGTCTTTGACGATCATCTGGAGGATCCAGCCAATTTGGAACGGTGATAGGGTCTCGGTCCAGAAAGAGGAAGAAGGCAGGAAGCTGGTCCGGATCTGATAGGACAAATTTGTGGTTATCCCCCCGGGTCACTTTAATGCTAAAGGGGTGTCCCCACGTGTACGTTGCACCTGCTTGGCGAATCAATTCCAGCAGTGGGCGGACAACCCGCCGCATGTACAGCGTGTTGCGGGAAAGATCTGGGTACAGGTGTATGGAGGATCCGTGAAAGTCCAGTGGGCCCAGGCGCCAGGCCTTGCGCAAGATCTCCTCCTTCAGGGTATAGTAGTGCACCCGGCAGAGGACATCACGAGGGCGGTCCCTGCCGTCTCCCCCCACACCCCCAACCCTATGCACTCTATCCAATTCGATAGGGGACGTAACTTCCCTCTCCAGGACCTGATTTAGGATAGCAACAATAGTGGGTTTGAGGTCATTACCCGAGGTTGCCTCCGGGACACCCTGCAGCCGGATGTTATTCCTGCGGCTCCGGTTTTCACTGTCTTCTATGCGGAGCTGGTGTTGCCGCAACCGGGAGAGGTGAGCCGTAGATGCGAGTTCAAGTGCCGTTATACGGGACGCATGGTCATCTTGGGTGGTGGCCATTGTAGAAATTGCAGTCTCTGATGCCGAGACCCGCTGTTTGAGGGCATTCAGTTCACTTTGGAGAGAAGTTTCCATTTTGGATGCCCAGGACTCAAAATCAGCCCTGAAGGCAGAGAGTAGGGCAGTGGATGTGGAGCCCGGATCCCTGTTCAAGGCTGAGGAAGACATCTCCTCCGTAGCAACGGTTACGTTTGTGGTAGGGGACAGTGGAGATCCAGCCAGGGGATCCGGAGGGTCCATCAGGGGATTCGGCTGAGCAACCGAGTTGTTCCCAGGGGTAGGGCAAGACGCTGCAGTCGGGGGGGGGTGGCTTCAGTTTGCCTGGGGTTCGGCTGGATGAGAGCTTGTCTTTTCCTGCACGGGAGTCTTGTGAGGTTGTACGGAGTAGGTAACGTTGGATAGAGCCTTGTTGTAGTTCAGCAAAGTCAGCAGGATGAGAGCTAGAAGCCGCCATCAGCAAGTCGGGTATGATTAATTGGGAACACAGCCTGCAGTTGTCGGGGTAGCACAGAGCTCAGCGGTACATATCGTCAGCCAGCCATCAACAGCCACACGCACCCGTAGGTAAAGTGGTAGAGCAGCTTATGCGGTCCGTGTTGGCAGTGGAAGTGGGCTCCTGGTGCAGTGACAGCGTCCGGGTGGAGTAAGATGGCCACCGGATTGGAAGTGGGAGCAGCCCTCCTATCAGGCGTTCATAAGAGGAGGGGAGGAGAGCAGGGGGGAGCTGGAGTATGGTGTGGTAGTCCGGGGTGCTCCTGAGGCCAAGGAGGGGAACGGGCCGTGGCCAGGTACAGAGGAATGACAGCTCTGGGTGTAGCAAGATGGCTGCTATGGCTGTAAGAAGCCAGCCGGGTATAGCAAGATGGCCGCTATTTCACTAAGCCACAAGTCTTTGGGTGGAGCAAGGTGGCTACTTCTTCAGGCCTAGGTCTGCTCCCCCCCCCGCACCACGTAGGCCAGAGATGGATTCTTGTTCGGGCGAAGAGAGGGACGCCCCGCTCCCCCAAGTCAAGGCCAGGCCGGCCGCACCGCCCCTCCGCGGGGCGCACACTTCAGGACACACCGGGGATCCGCAGGCCCCACTAGGCCGCACTAGGCCGGATCCGGCCACGGCCTCCACGAGCGCCCCCGGAGCTCAGCCGGGCCACCGGAGGGTGCAGGGAGGACGTAGGACAAGGCTGGGAGGGCGGATGAGGGCTCCCTACCTCCCGGTTCGTGCGGATGAAGGCCGGTGTCAGCAGGCCCCGGATCTCCAAGATGGCGGCCGCGAGTGTCCAGGAGAGAAGGCCGTCGGGCTGTCCAGAGCAGGGACTCCGGGCAATACTGTCTCCAAACCCCGCAGGGCACCCAGACGGACAGCTGGGCAAGATTTCTGACTCCCAACAGCTCCAAATATGCGCGGATGGCGGCGGATTAGGCTGCAGGAGTAGCGGAGCTCACATAGGAGACGTCCGCCGCTGGTCACCTCCGGACACGCCCCCCCGGGAATAGTAATTTTAATAATGCTTTAAGTAAAACAATAAAAGTGAAATATTCCTTTAAATTTTGTACCTGGGGGTGTCTATAGTATGCCTGTAAAGTGGCGTATGCTTCCCGTGTTTACAACAGTCCCTGCACAAAATGACATTTCTAAAGGAAAAAAGGTAATTTAAAAGTACTCGCGGCTATAATGAATTGTCAGTCCCAGCAATAAACATAAAAGTAATTGAAAAAAACAGCATGAGATTCCCCCACAGTCCTTTACCAGGTCCTTCAGGTCTGGTATGAATATTAAGGGGAACACCGTGCCAAAATTTAAAAAAAATGGCGAAAGGGTCCTTTCCAAAAATTCATACCAGACCCTTCTCCGAGCATGCAACCTGGCAGGCCAAAGGAAAAGAGGGGGGACAAGAGAGTGCCCCCCCTCCTGAACCATACCAGGCCACATGCCCTCAATATGGGGAGGGTGCTTTGGGGTAGCCCCCCAAAGCATCATGTCCCCATGTTGATGGGGACAAGGGCCTCATCCCCACAACCCTTGCCAGGTGGTTGTGGGGGTCTGCAGGAGGGGGGGCTCATCGGAATCTTTAACAAGGGGACCCGCAGATCCCATCCTCCCACCTGTGTGAAATGGTAACGGGGTACAAATGGTAAAAATTACATGACACAGCTTGGGACAAGTGCTTTATTAAAAAATAAAAATGTCCCACAAAGTCTTCTTCTTCTCTTTCTCCGCCGATGGACCGAAAAAGGAAAAAAAGAACGTGACCGTTTGGGGTGTTCAAATTTGCAGCAAACGCCCCAAATTATTCGCTATTTGGCGAACAGGTGAACACCCGATGTTCAAGTCGAACTTTCGTTCGAGTCTAACTTACGTTCGACTCCAACATCGTGCTCATCCCTAATCTCCAGTTAGGCACTTATGATATGCTCATCAACTGGTTGTGCAGAACTGGTCACTAGGTTTGTATTCATAGGTTTGTAGTTCCGTTTTTTTTATGGAATGTTATGATGTTCTTCTTGGGTTAGATATTGACTTAAATAATGGCAGCCATGTGTTCAGTATGACTCCCCATCTCTAATATTGTCTTCAGTCATGTTGAAATAAAGAATGCCATAAATGGATAGGTGCTGAAACCAAGACCTGAAGACACACACATCTTTCTCTGGTGGAATTTGTAATACCGCAGCTCTTCTAAACATAACCTATTTGTTTATGCACAATTATTTTATTTTACTGACAAGTTATACTTATATAGTCCATGCATTACTCAAGATGCAGATAGTGACATGCAAAAACAAACATTTTTCTCACAAGTGGAAAGAGGTTCCAGGGTGATTCTTGAGCAATTACATGCTATCCAGTGGATAAATGACAACATAGTGAAAGGAAGGTAAGTGCATGCTTGTAGGCAGGTGCAGTCGGTATCCCCCACTACAAGTGGTGCTTGACCAAATTGGAAATGTAGAAGGGAAAGAAGTTGTGAGGAAATTGTTTTCTCTATGACTTCCTGAAATCGCCGGCAGACAGCTTTCTGATTGAAGGCTGGCGCCCCATTTGACGGCCATCTTGGGTCAGGCTATTTAAGACTCCGGCTCCCGGGTTTGGCGCACTTTTTGTGAGTGCCTAGTGTAGGGTAAAGGTCCCCGTCTGGCAGGGACAGTGCTTAGAGATAGGGAACGGTTTCAGGGGAGGTGGGACAGTGCAGAGACTACTATATACAACAGAATGATGTAGAGCAACTTACAAAAAATAATCACAATATAATAAAAGTGCAAACAATTGAGCAAAAAATGTGTACAAAAACAAATCTATATACATATAAAATCCAGTTTATATCCACCAATATCAAATAAGGAAACAAGTACAAACAATTTTGCATAAATATATGTATGTACAAAAAATAGTCCAATGTATATCCAAAAATATCAAAGGAAAAGAAAACAATATCCAATTTGAATCCATTCCAATCACCAATGTGACATGTAATGCAAAGTGCGAATCCTCCACTCTTGTAGATTAGCCTCTCACCTCACTGCCATGACCTCTACATTACCAATAGGTCTCACCACATATTTTACCCTCTCTGGTGAAGACAAACTGCTGCTGCTTCAAGTAAGTGTCTCTTACTCAGATGGATGGATGGATGAATGCATTATTAGGTTTCCAATCCCCACAGAATACACACTGGAAGAAAAAGCACACAGATCTAGTGCTCTCCATATAAAACTTCACATTTATTGAGAAAAATGTATAGTATTGCACTTACAAAAATGGCACTATAGGCAGTGCTTACCATGAATCGCGTGTCTGTCATATACAATCACAAGATCCTTAGAAGCAGTGATGATCACGGGATGAGGCCATACGTGAAAACCTCATAATATACGTACATTACATCTGTAGCATTAACCCCCGAATGAGTTGCTGGTTATTTTTGGGCTTACCTTTACCTTCCGTTCTCCTTGTGACACGTCTAGGAGATGTGCCATGGTAGATGACCCAGTAACTTGAGACTGACAATAGATCCACTTGAATGGATTTTATTTTCAAAACTCATACCATTGAACAGTCTTTCAACTTGGGATCAGAGGGTTGGAAAAGGTAGTTCAGGTACTCTCGATATCAAAGTCCAAAAAACGTTAAAGAACTTGCTTACTTTGACTGCATCCAGAAAATAGCCATTCACAGCTGGATGAACACTCAGGTTGGACAGTCCCTCTCTCACAAGGCCTAGCAGCCAACAAGGTGCTTACTCAGGAACAAAGTCTTTGTCACAGATGTTGTTGCAGAACACGTAGGGAAACTAAGCTGTAGAACACTTGTAGGATACCTGGATCTTTCAGCCTGCTTGGCGATACCCACAAGACCGGATTCTTTTGGTAACTTCAGCCCATCCAGGCTCTTGTTAAGAAAACTAACCTGTGCGTGGTGTTCTTCTAAAGAGTCCTCCCCTGGAATGCTTGAAATACAGTGGGTCTCTCACGAACCAGAGACAGCACCCAACCACCTCAGAATCCTCCTTTAGTTTCCTTGCCCTGGGCTAGCCAACCCTGAGGCATTAAAGTCGGGTGGATCTGCACCCCAGGCCATAGCCTTCCGGGGGGCTGGTCAGGGGGACCAGGACCATGTAATCAGCACATCATACTGGACCGGAACCCCCGAACCACATGACGTCCGCATCTTAAATAGCCTCTCCCAGAGTGCACAGCGAGAGGGCCACTCCCACTGACCTGGCTCCGAAAGAGAGTAACTTAAGCACCTGACCAGACCATAGTTCCACGCCTGCCACAAGATGCAGTGTCCCCTATGGCCAGACTTAACATCTCACAGTCCAGTCAGACTGATACAGAAGTCAAATTTAGAAAAATAATACCCAAAACTGCAGTTTAGGTAGTGTCACATTTTGAAAAACACATAGCGCATGCTCTTCAGGAGCCCGCCACTACACGTCCAAACCTCAGGACTTCCTCAGTAGGGGAGGAGTCACATCTACTACTTGCCTTAATATAGTTACCCATTAATGGGGTTTTCCACCTAATTAGTCTGCCATATGTTCAGGCAGGAAGGGTGTGAGAGCAACAGCTGATGCATAATGCTTGAACAGGACTTCCGCCCGTTTTTTAATAAAACTCACAGGGGACACCTTGAACGAAGTGATCAAATATCAAAATTTCATAAATCACAATATTGTACTAGGACTACATACAACGACCATCTCCAGCAACCATAATAACTCCTAAATATTTTATTTGCCACATAAAATTATTCAAAGTAACAATTACACATAATGAATAAAAATCAATAAAACATGCATACATATATATATATATATATATATATATATATATATATATATATATATATATATATATATATATATATATACTAAAATACACAAGGACAGCTTGGAAAATAATATACCATAGGGGAAGGTCAGTCATCAAAAGAAAACAATTTCAATCAAAAATTCTATATTAAGCCCTCTGGGGAATAAAACCTGTGTTTCAAATATCCAATAAGATTCCCTCCTACATAATTGCCTAATGTAATTATCTCCTCTTCAATGTTTGTAAACATGCTCAATTCCCCAGAATTTTAGAGAACTGGGATTTTTTTTTTGAACCATTATGGCTAATGTCACCTCTCTTAACATTATTGATATGTTCTGCTATTCGTACATGTAGAGGTCTGGAAGTGCATCCCACATACTCCAACTCCAACATCCTTCTCATATGGAAAGGAGACCTAGACTTTCTACAGAGATTCATGGCACAGCTTAATAACAATAATAGAGGCATTTCTCTAAGTTGTGAGGCAAGTAGTGAGAAAATCCATTTCTTGAATCTTTAAATCATAATTGTCAATCATCAACTTGAAATCAAAACATATTTTAAACCAACCGACTGGGTTTAGTATCTTACACTGGTCAGTCTCAAATTTTAAAAAATAGGTTTGTAGAGAAGGGTTACAGGGCAAATTATATAGATATCGAAATACAAAGAGCATCTAAGATTGATAGAAACACACTATTAATGGATCGTCCCAAACAAACTAATGACAATAAGTTTAAATGGTAATTTTTTACTTCATTCTCCATCCAACACAAACAAATTAAGGATATTTTCAATAGACATTGGAAAGTCCTTAACCACTTGCCGACCACTGTACGCCAACATACGTCGGCACAATGGCAGCGGTAAGCAAATGGGCGTACAGGTGTGTCCCCTTTAATTTGCGGGCTCCCACGGGTCCTGCGATCATGTAAACAAGGCATATCCCTGGTCTGCCTAGCAACATGACAGAGATCTATTGCTCCCTGTCATCGCAAACAGCGATCTCTGTTATGCTGTAGTGAGCCCACCCCCCCTATAGTTAGGATCACTCCCTAGGACACACTGAACCCCTTGATTGCCCCCTAGTGTTTAAGCCCTTCCCTACCAGTGTAATTTACACAGTAATCAGTGCAAATATTGCTCTTTTTTTGTTTATAGCACAAAAAATAAAAACCACAGAGGTAATCAAATACCACCAAAAGAAATCTTTATTTGTGGTGTAACATCCCATGACCGCGCAATTGTCAGTTAAAACGGCGCAGCACCGAATCGCAAAAAGTGCTCTAGTCAGGAAGGGGGCAAATCCTTTGTGGCTAAAGTGGTTAAAAATTATAGGTTTTTGGGTCCAGTCCTACTGGATCAGGCTGGAGTGATATATAGGGGTGCACTGCCCTTAGGTGGACAGATTTCTCCAAATGTCATAGACCCACTAGTTAGACCAATATTTTTCCATGATTTAAACAGATATTACTCCTGCCGCAGGTGTAATGTGTGTTCACACAACAGCTGCAATAGGAAGAAATCGCAAACATTTGAGTCTACTTATTTATTAATATGCTTTTTATCCCCAGTTTGGCATTCATCTCGTTTATCATTTCACGTTTCCTTTTATATACATTCTCTGGGGCCCTTTGACAATTCACATCCATATTGGGTTGGTACTTGTCTGTTTGAGCTAACAGCATTGATAAATGTTATTTTTTACATCTATTAGTTGTCTGATCGTGAAATTGCGGCCGTAAGGTAAATAATACACTCATAATGAGGCTTAGTTATTACCCCATTGACGACGGTTACTGCAGACGCGTTATCGTGAGATCACATACGCAAACTCACAACAAGGTTTGGTTAACATCTTATAGATGACATGTGCACCTCTGAGCCCAATGATATTGAGGCTTGGGCTGTACATGCGAGGTCACAATTTAGGTATTCAGTCTGTTTCCAGCATTGAACACGAGGTGTGGAATGCATGCCAACGCCCAAGAGTGTTCTGACTTATTGCTGGAAACACACCAGCAAAAAACAAATTATACCATCTGTAAAATGATTGACATGTAATCTATATATATATGCACAGTGTGTGAGCCGGCCCATACCCCAGTTGAAGTCCCATTGGACGAAATGTGTCAGATTCAGCAGGTCAGCTTGCCACACATTGCACTTATTTTATTAATCTATGTGATCACATCGATTTTAGTCTATATATCTGTACACATCAGCATTAGTGTTTGTACTCGTTTTTAATACATATCCAGTCATTTTTGATCTATGCTATAGAGAGCCTCTTCTTTTAAATCATTCCCTGAATATCGATGGTGGTTGAAGCGTTGGCATATCATCTTGGAGTTCCAGTGATGGTTGATTGGTCGATCAGCGTTCTGACTTCCATGTTCGTTCCTTTGCTTAGAGTATCTGACTTTGATATTTCCTTGACTGTCTCGCAGATTTTTGGCTTCCATGCATGTTTGACTCTCTGCCTCTATCCACACATTACGGTGAGGGGGATCTACCATCCTACCTGGGTGATGGACGCATGTCTTTGGTGATCTTCTAACAGATGATGATCCACAATTGTCTTCATGCTTTATCTCAGACATCCACTTTTTCACTATACCGTGGAGCAACACCATGCTTGGATGCTAATTAACTTTTCCATTGTTCTTTTTAAACATGTATCTTCACATTTTTATTGTCACATTTTGTGATTCACATCTTGCTTTTTATAAGTGATCTTTATTTACAGGTAGTACCAGCACACTGGCACTTTATTGTTGTTCACTTTTTTGCACAGGTATTATTTTTGTTCACATGGTGTCATTTCACATATTGACACCCATTTTTTCATTAGTTTATTAGTCATACTTTGTAGGATTGTCATTGGCACATTTGTCGTTTTACATAGCGCTACACTTTTTATTTTCCAATACTTACCAAATGTAGTCACATTGTAGTGTCAGCAGCTATTTCTTTCTTTTTTGGTAGGGCAGTAATTCCACCCATGTATACAACCCCAACTGTGAAACACGTTATA
Organism: Lithobates pipiens; assembly: GCF_037356315.1. NCBI lineage: Eukaryota > Metazoa > Chordata > Amphibia > Anura > Ranidae > Lithobates > Lithobates pipiens. The sequence goes on from NW_027507903.1 coordinate 68,753,649, forward strand.
AGATCCTTATTTGAATATTTTCTGTGAGTGCTAGCAGCAATAAACTCATTATGTTTCTTGACATTCTGTTTTGAATATCGGCATCCCACACATCTGCCACATGCGTGGAATCCCAAAAGAAAACAATTTGTTTTTCTCTTTCTTTTTGGGGGATCTACTACTGTTTGCACAATTGTTTGCACTTTTATTATACTGTGGTTATTTTTTGTAAGTTGTGTTACATCATTCTGTTGTATATACAGGGTATTAGCTCACTAAGGTTTGAATCACTTTTGGGTGTTGGTTAGCAACTTTTTAATTTATTTCATTGATATAGTATTGGATTGTACAGATTGATTATTTACACACCGTTTTAGTGCAGGGGCTACATCTGCTTTACTTCAGGAAGCCTCCCCTTAGGGTGTGGACAGGCCAAGTCACATTCTGCTCATCATTGCAGAGGAGCATCTTTCAAGGCAACAGACCACACTTACAGTTTGTAAGTGGCTCTGGATGGTTGATCCTACCTTCCGGGCCTAGTGGTACTGTGTTGAATAGGGATGAGCTTCGTGTTCGAGTCGAACGTACGTTCGACTCGAACATTGGCTGTTCGGGCGTTCGGCGAATTCCGAACGTTTGGGCCGTTCGCGTCAAAATTCGAGTGACGCGCGCGCGGACCACAATGCACTGCGGTGGCGCAGTGCATTGCTGCCCCATGATTGGCCAAGCATGCACTGTGACCCCGCATGCTTGGCCAATCGCAGCGCAGGCAGCGAGGAGAGCCATGATTGGCCACAGGCATCCTGCCTGTGGCCAATCATAGCTCAGGCTGTGTAGTGCACGCCCCACACTATATAAGGCCGCCTTTGAGGCGGCTTCGTGTAGTGTGTTACTTAGCATCTGAAGCAGTGGGTGTTCTGTGTACCTTCAACACAGTACACACCAATCGTTTTTGGCTGATTTCCTATCTTGCTGCTGTGTAGTGGTTGTTGTCTGTGCCCTGACTGCAGTATACACCACTATATTCACCTCACCTATATAGCTAGTGATCTAGCTTTAACCACTTAACAACTGCCCATTGCCGATTAACGGCTTCAGGGGGGTTGTTTAACTCTGAGAGGCCGTTAATTAACGGCCTCCCAGAATTCTGCTCTCGCGTGCCCCGAGGTGTGCGCACTCGAGAGCATCCGTGACCGCCGGGTCGCATCACGGATCACGGTAAACGGCCGCTCATAGCGACCGTTTAGCACGTGATTGCTCCGTCAAATGACGGAGTGATCACTTGGAAACAAACCGGCGTCATGTTATGACGCCTGTTCCTCCCTCCCCTCTCTGTACCGATCGGTACAGCGGAGGGGAAAGAGATCGGTGTCAGCAGCGATGTGGGCTGCATCTGCAGTGCCCACATCGCTGCTCACCGAATTTAACCCCTCAATTCCCTGCCAATACTCTGCAATACCAGTGCATACTCTGCAGTACCCTGCCATTACTCTGCAGTACCCCGCCATTACTCTGCAGTGCAGTACCCTGCCATTACTCTGCAGTGCAGTACCCTGCCATTACTCTGCAGTACCCCCCATTACTCTGCAGTAACCCCCATTACTCTGCAGTACCCCCCAATACTCTGCAGTACCCGCCATTACTCTGCAGTACCCCCAATACTCTGCAGTACCCCCCAATACTCTGCAGTACCCGCCATTACTCTGCAGTACCCGCCATTACTCTGCAGTAACCCCCATTAACCTGCAGTACCCCCCAATACTCTGCAGTACCCGCCATTACTCTGCAGTACCCCCAATACTCTGCAGTACCCCCCAATACTCTGCAGTACCCATTACTCTGCAGTACCCGCCATTACTCTGCAGTAACCCCCATTAACCTGCAGTACCCCCCAATACTCTGCAGTACCCGCCATTACTCTGCAGTACCCGCCATTACTCTGCAGTACCCCCAATACTCTGCAGTACCCTGCCATTACTCTGTAGTACCCCCCAATACTCTGCAGTACCCTGCTATTACTCTGTAGTACCCCGCCAATACCCCGCCAATACTCTGTAATACCCTGCCATAAATTGCCATACCCAGCCATACTCGGTGATACCCTGAAATACCCAGCCATAGACGCCCCCCACCCCTTACCGCCCTCCGGTGCTTCTACCAACTCGCCAGTACGATCAAAGCCAGAATCTTTTTTTTATTTTTTATTTCAGGCTTCCCAGCCTAGAGGTGAGATGTGGGGTCATATTGACCCCCCAGATTTCACTGTAAAGAGGACCTGTCACCCCATATTCCTATTACAAGGGATGTTTACATTTCTTGTAATAGGAATAAAAGTGATCAAAAATATATTTTTGGGGAAAAAAATGTCAAACTAACATAAATAAAGTAAAATGAACAATAAAAAAATAAAATAAAAATTAAAGCGCCCATGTCCCCATGTGCTCACATGTGCCACACATGTGAGGTATCGCCGAGAATGTTAGAGCGAGAGCAATAATTCTAGTCCTAGACCTCCTCTGCAACTCAAAACATGTAACCAGTAAAAAAAAAAATTAAAGCGTCGCCTATGGGGATTTTTTAAGTAGCGACGTTTGGCGCCATTCCACGGGCATGTGCAATTTTGAAGAGTGACATGTTTGATATCTATTTACTCAGCATAACTTCATCTTTCACTTTATGCAAACATTGGGCTAACAAGTGGTTAATAATAGAGCTTGCAGTCAGTAGTGTTAGGAGATAGTGCGTGCTGTCTGCGTGCTCTGTACCCAGTACATACCGCTATAATATAGGGCAGGCCCCTACTTTCAAACATCCAACTTACAAACATCTCCTACTTGCAAACGCAAGGAGACAGCAGCAAGTGAGATGAAAAAAGATGGACGACAAAACAAATTATACAGGGGTGATAACCCTTCCCTATGTTTTCCAAAAAGCTTAAAGATAGTTTTTTTGACTGGAGCTACACTTTAAAAATGTACCGGTTGAAAATGACAAACAGATTCAACTTAACACAACAAACCTACACAGTCCCTGTCTTGTTTGCACCGCCTGTATACTGCTGTTCTGAGTATATAGGGCCTGGGGGCCACACGCATTTCCTTTTTTTAATATGGGTACGGGGTTCCCCTTAATATGCGTACAAGACCCAAATAGGCTGGTAATGGGCAGGGAGGGCTACCCATGCCATGTTTCTCAATGATTTTCAACCATATTGCAGGAACCAGATATAACATTAAAACCGCAAGCAGTTTTAAATGGTGTTATTTCCGTTTAATGTCATTTTGTGCAGGGACTGTTCTAAACACGGGAAACACGTGGCACTTCACAGGCATACTACAGACACCCCCCAGGCACCATATTTAAAGGAATATTTCACTTTTTTTTTTTCACTTTAATCGTCATTAAAATCAGTGCTCCCGCCAAAACGGCAGTTTTTAAAACTTTTTTTTGCAGTGACCCATGTCCCCTGAGGCAGGAGGCAGGTCCCCAAACCCTTTTTAGGACACTATCTTGCATATTAGCCGTTAAAACTAGCACTTTCCAATTCGAACGTTCGAGTCCCATAGACTTCAATGGGGTTCTAACGTTCGTACCGAACGCGGGGGTTGTTCGCAAGTTCTGGTGCGAACCGAACCGGGGGATGTTCGGCTCATCCCTAGTGTTGAACCTTCTGCAATATATATTGCTCTTGCCTATTTTGGACTCTATATGTTTACTCCCCGCCGCACCATGCTGCACGTTGCTCACATGCTGTTGGTCTGGGCCATTATTTAGGTAAACCTATTAATTTGTCTTATATGGAAAAAGAACAGGTTAGGTGGACCAAAGGTACCAACAAGCACCCTGCCTAGAATATTACAAAGTCAAGAACTGTGCTAAAAGGCAGCAGTTCTAATTACACAGTGATCTAGATCATTGATTTACACATGTCTGTACACTGTGTTGAAATCTTAAGGAAGTGATTATATGTAATTACTTTTCGTTTCTTTACAAATCGCATGTCGCACTTCACATCCTGTGGATGAAAAAAGTATAGCATTCAGTACACAAAATTATAGAATATTTGTTTTATATACACAATAGTATATTTGTGAGGGTGGTTTAACACCAAGCGATCAATATAAAGGAAAATTAAATAGTTTTAAACAGTTGTCAGTAAACACATTGCACAGAACAGCCGAACATCGCCACAAGTTCAGACCTGAACAACGAACTCCACTGAAGTCTATGGGACCCGAGCTTGAGAAATAAAAAGTCCTCATTTTGAAGGCTTATATGCAAGTTAGCACCCTCTGCCCCAAAGCACCCCCCCCCATGTTGAGGGCATGCTGCCTAATATGGTTCAGGAGAGGGCGCTCGCTCATCCCACCCTTTCCTGGCCTACCAGGATGCGTGCTCAGATAGGGGTCTGGTATGGATTTTTGGGGGGGACCCTAAGCCCTTTTATTTTGAATTTTGGCATGGGGTTCCCCTTAAAATCCATACCAGACCCGCAGGGAAGCCCGTTGACAGCTGGTGACTCGTTTGTTGTTAAAGCGGGAGTCCACCGGGACTCCGCGTTTTTTTTTTTTTTTAAAAGCCAGCAGCTACAAATACTGCAGCTGCTGACTTTTAAAATAGTGACACTTACCTGTCCAGCGCGCCCGCGATGTCGGCACCCGAAGCCGATCTCTATGTCGTCTGTCGGGTCCTGCCGCCACCATCTTGGGTATGGGAATCAGGAAATGGAGCCTTTCGGTTTCATTTCCCGGTTCCCTACTGCGCATGCGCGAATCGCGCTGCGCAATAAGGACGCTCCCCGCTGCCTCTGGGATCTGTGTGTTTCCCAGCAGGCAGCGGGGCACTTGCAGGAAGGGGCGGGCACTTGCGGAAAGGGGCGTAAGTTACGCCCCTTTCCGCAGAGAGCTATCCCGGAAGTGGGTGCAGTTACCTGGATTATCCAGGTAACTGCACCCCCCTCCCCCTGAAAGGTGCCGATTGTGGCACCGGAGGGGGGGAGGGTTCCGATGAGCGGAAGGTCCACTTTAGGGTGGACCTCCGCTTTAAGGATGCGGTGGATGGCTTCCCGGCCCCGCTCCTAGCAACATGTTGACTGTGCATTCAGCGGGCAAACATCAAGCCGAACTGACAGAAAATACAGGTGTTCAGATGTTATAATATGGGGAGGCTTTATTGGTTTCTCAAAAACAAGTAAACAAAAACAGCTTTCGTCAGCAAAAGTAAAGGCAACCAGTCGGTAATACTGATATAATTAAATCAACATAATGGCTCACAGGGGCACATAATGCAAAGGCCGCAGCAGCTCAGCAAACAAACATCTCATTCACCAGACATTTTACACATTCTCACAGCTGTGAACTATTCCAATCCACTTCACCTCACCGACAGGTGCTGACTCCTTTCTGCTCCTTTTCAGGCTTCTCCTGCAAGCAGGTTAACCCTTTCGGGACCAGTCCCTGTTATCAAGGTTTGGAGGCTCTTTCAGACCCATGAGAACTTACCAATCCTAAGAGCACTGTAAATCAGTCCTCTCCTTTCCAACTGGACTACCAAGTGAGTGAGAACCCCTGAGTACCCAAAAATGTTTTCACATTGTCCCCCTTAAAGGGGCCACAACTCAAAATATTGGTAACACATATTTTCTGTCCAATATCCACCCCTATCATCCTGTACACAGTATGGTAACGTAAAACAGGTGCTAAATGGACCTCCCCACCTCCAGATTGCTCCTCCCCCATGGCGCTTTTTATTTTAGTTGTTTAATGAAAATCAAATATATACTCTATGTTATAAACCATGTGACCAGATAATTATTCAAACCGCTGAACAGCTGAAACACTAGCCCCATAGAGTGGGGCCAATCACATGAGGTCTCCACACATGTTACCGAGCAATCAATCCCAAATCAAAACCATGATCCTATGATATTTAAGCAAATAGATAAACCAATGTGCAAAAATAATATTTGTGTGTGTTCACTTGTGGTCAAAAAAGTGATAAGTGAAAACAATATGTAAAGGAATGTGAAGTGTAAATCAATCTTATGAGAAAACATGAATGAAAATGGTGCATTACTGTATAGTGAAATCCAATAGAGTAGATAAAAATCAAAATAAATTAAATTGAAATAAATCTACTGTGAATATATGCCATGTTAATTATCCATAAATATATGTCCACTTCCATGGATGTGTAAATAAATGTGAAAGTGAACTACAAAACAGTCTCAAAAGCAAAAAATGTGAATCGTGTAAATAGACTCAACAATGGAATCCATACATACAAAATTGGATCAATCTAAACTTATATTTTGTGCCAAATAAATTAAAAATCATGAATGCATTTATAGTTATGAGTAGTATAAAACAATGCAAATAACATATTCTAACTAATAATAAAAGTTGAAATAAGGATCTATATATCTATTTGTGTTAGTATATGAATGGGATCGCCCTGAACGTTAAATGAAATATAGTGTACACTATTGAATATATATTTGTAAATATTTATAGATGTTCATCGTGCGATCTCAGCATAAAGGTCAAAAAATATATGTATGTGTGATATATGGTCATATGGTACTGTTCGCATGTGTATGTGAGTCGGAGAGGAGTGTCAATGTGGTAATTCTACCACCATGTACAGACACAAACATCTCTCTGGGCCATTAGGCTTCAGCTGCCTGCAATTAGAGGTCATGCATCGTCCTCCTGCACCTGTCTAATCATGTGCGTAGGGAATGTATAAACCAATAAACCAAATGTCTTTGCAGATGACACCAAGATATGCAGTGGAATAACGTCTTTACAGGATGTCTCCAATTTACAAGCCGACCTCAATACACTGTCTAATTGGGCGACTATGTGGCAGATGAGGTTTAATGTTGATAAATGTAAAGTTATGCACTTGGGGCCTAAGAATATGCATGCATCATACATGCTAGGGGGAGTACAACTGGGGGAATCCATAGTGGAGAAGGATCTGGGGGTTTTGGTAGACCATAAGCTCAATAACAACATGCAATGCCAAGCTGCTGTTTGCAAAGCGAGCAAAGTCCTTTCTTGTATTAAGAGAGGTATGGACTCCAGAGAAAGAGATATAATTTTGCCCCTGTTCAAATCATTAGTAAGACCTCACCTGGAATATGCCGTTCAGTTTTGGGCACCAGTTCTCAAAAAGGATATCGGGGAACTGGAGAAAGTGCAGAGAAGGGCAACCAAACTGATAAGAGGCATGGAGGAACTCAGCTATGAGGAGAGATTAGAGGAACTAAATTTATTCACTCTTGAGAAGAGGAGATTAAGGGAGGATATGATCAACATGTTCAAATACATTAGGGGTCCATATAGTGAACTTGGTGTTGAGTTGTTCTCTGTACGGTCAACCCAGAGGACACGGGGGCACTCTTTACGTCTAGAGGAAAAGAGATTTCATCTTCAAGTACGGAAAGGTTTCTTCACAGTTAGAGCTGTGAAAATGTGGAATAGACTCCCGCCAGAGGTGGTTCTGGCCAGTTCAGTAGACTGCTTTAAGAAAGGCTTGGATACTTTCCTGATGGTACATAATATAACTAGGTACTAACATAGGTAAAGTTGATCCAGGGAAAATCCGATCGCCTATTGGGGGATCAGGAAGGACTTTTTTTCCCCTGCTGTAGCAAATTGGAGCATGCTCTGCTGGTTTTTTTTTTCGCCTTCCTCTGGATCAATTGTGGGCATAAAATTGGGTATCTGGATTGTACGATTATTTTTTATTTTATTTATTTGTTTTTAAGGTTGAACTGGATGGACTTGTGTCTTTTTTCAACCTGACTAACTATGTAACTAACTATGTAATAAACAGACTAACTGGTCCGTTTACAAAATTTAAATAAAAAAATTCCACTTGAATGGGGAAACTGAGCAACATGTGCCGAGACCTCAATGTGCATGAATCAACATACAAGGGTCCATGCACAGATAAATGTAAAATGTATCTTGGTGTGACCCTGAGCCTCGACTATGCTCTGAACACAACCCATTAGCATAAAGAAGAAAGGAAAATGTGTAGCACTAACCCCCGAAGGAGCTGCTGGTTATTTTTGGGCTTACTGTTACCTTTCGTTCTCCTTGTTGCACGTCTAGGGGATGTTCCGTGGCAGATGGCCCAGTAACTTGAGACTGACAATAGATCCACTTGAATGGATTTTATTTGCAAAACTCAGACAATTGAACAGTCTTTCAACTTGGGATCAGAGGGTTGGAAAGGGAGTTCAGGTACTCTTAGCGTCAAAGCCAAAAAAAATGTAAGAACTTGTTTACTTTGACTGTAGCCAAAGAATAGCCATTCACAGCTGGATGATCACTCAGATTGGACAGTCCCTCTCTCATAAGGCCTAGCAGCCAACTTGGTGCTTACTCAGGAACAAGTCTCTGCCACAAACGTTGTAGAAATGTACAAGATAATGTCTCTGCCACAGACATTGTTGTAGAATCTGTAGGAAAACTAAGCTTGAGAACACCTGTAGGATACCTGGATTTTTCAGCCTGCTTGGTGATATCCACAAGACCGGATTCTCTTGGTTACTTCAGCCCTTCCAGGCTCTTGCTAAGAAAACCAACCCATACGTGGTGTTCTTCTGAAGAGTCCTCCCTTGGAATGCATGAAGTACACTGGGTCTCTCCCGAACTGGAGACAGCACCCAACCACCTCAGAATCCTTCCTTTAGTTTCCTTGCCTCGGGCTAACCAGCCCAGAGACATTAAAGTCGGGTGGATCCACACCTCAGGCCATAGCCTTCCTGGGGGCTGGTCAAGTGGACCAGGACCATGAAGTCAGCACATCATTCTGGACCAGAACCTCAAACCACGTGACCTCCACATCTTAAATACCCTCTCCCAGAAAGCACAGCGAGAGCACCCCTCCCACTGGGCGGGCTCCGAGAGAGCGTAACTTAAACACCTGACCAGACCACAGTTCCATGCCTGCCAGAAGAGACAGTGCCCCCTATGGCCAGGCTGAACATCTCACAGTCTAGTCAGACTGATGCCGAGGCCCAATTTAGGCAATTGTACCCAAATCAAACTGCAGTTTAGGCAACTTTAACTTTAGAAAAATGCATAGCACATGCTCTTCAGGAGCCGCCTCTACAAATGTATTTGTCTAATGCAGAACCAGCATAATACAACATATAAGGTTAAATTAAATATATTGACATATAAAAACATCCGCACAAAGATCTAAAATGTGCTTAACAGTTGCATCATGTAATCCTCGTGTATCTATACACATGAGCCTCATTTGAATTAATCAATTATATATATGGCCTATAGGGTTTCATGTGTTGGGGATGTATTAAAAACCTACTGGGTACCTAATCGTAAACAATCCACGAAAAATGTGTGAGGAGCAACTGTCCATGTTTCTGGTGATTAGCTGGGGCGGCAGCACAATTAAAAGTTATGGGAGGCTGTGGGCTTCCTCAGCTAATCGTGGCTGCTCGCATGTAATCACTCATCATCCCACTGGGGCTGTCACATGTATTTGGTGTTGTGCATGTGGTCTTAAAGTAGAAGTTTACCCTAAAACTTAAATCTGTAAATCTACAGGCATTCACTAACTAATACTAACCTATTTATGAAAGAAGTAATTAGCGCTATACATACCTTTTCTGAAGCTGCTCCGGCCTGATCCCATTCTTAGCTGTCAGTGCGATGTCTTCTTTGTGGAGGCGGGTGCAGAAGAGGCAGCCAAAAACAGAAACCCCATAAGAACTCTATGGGTGATGTCACTTCCCAGGCATTTCCCATCCGTTGTCAGCTGTCTCCTGCACAGAGCTTCCGCCACTGAAGACCGAATGGGAGCGGCTTCAGAAAAGGTACGTATAGTGATTTCTTCTTTACAGGGCAAGATACTTTAACTCCTTACTGTCCAGCTGCAGCAGGTTGGCTCCCCTGGGCGAAACGACTTAACTGTAGGTCGGTTTGCCTTTTGACCACTAGGGGGCACAAACACCCACTGTGCCACGCCGGAGCCAATGCCAGTGCCTGGTGGGCACGATGACCGCCGGACACCTGCGATCGCTCGTAACAGAGCGAGAACTGGGATCTGTGTGTGTAAACACACATATTCCGTTTCTCTCAAGGGAGAGGAGACAGATTGTGTATTCAAACCATGTATGAACTCTGATCTCTCTCTTTCTCTAGTCAGTCCCATCCCCCTCACAGTTAGAACACACACTAGGGAATATAGTTAACCCCTTGATTGCTCCCTAGTGTTAACCCCTTCTCTGCCAGTGACATTTATACTGTAATTAGTGCATTTTTATAGCACTGATCGCTGTACAATTGTCAATGGTCCAAAAAATTTGTAAAAAGTGTCGAATTTGTCTGCCGCAATATCGCAGTCCTGATAAAAGTCACAGATTTACTACCAAAAAAAAATAATAATAAAAATGCCATGAATCTCTTCCTTATTTTGTAGACACTATAACTTTTGCGAAAAACCAATCAATATACACTTATTGCAATTTTTTTACCAAAAATATGTAGAAGAATACATATCGGCCTAAACTGAGGAAAAAATCATTTCTTTTTAAATCAATTTGGGATACTTATTATAGCAAAAAGTAAAAGATGTGTTTTTTTCTAAATTGTTGCTCTTCTTTTGTTTATAGCTCAAGAAATTAAAACCACAGGGGTGATCAAATACCCCCAAAAGAAAGCTCTATTTGTGAGAAAAAAAGGACGTCATTTTTTTTTGGGTGCAACACTGCACAGCCGCGCAAATATACGGTTAAAGTGACGCAGTGTTGTATCACAAAAAATGGCCTGGTCATTGATCAGCCAAATCTTCAGGGGCTGAAGTGGATAAATTACATGTTCGAATGAGTGTATTTTGCAGAATGTCCCATATGAGGAAGTCGTGTTTTTGATTTTTTTTTTCTAGTTTTGGAAAAGGACCGCTTGTTGAAGATTATGCTAGAAAAGTAATTTTTTTATTACTTATTTTTATCACAAGTGGAGTTACCCTTAAAAGCATTTCAATCAATACATCTCTAACCAACTCTATTTCCTTAGCTGTTTATAATATTGCATTTGGTGTCACTTTCAATTTGTAAATTGTGTTCTGTGATGGACTTTTATGCTTCATAATGTGGAACATTAATAATTTATAACTTACAACAGGAAGAGTTGAAGTACATGGTTAGGAAAAGAGAGTCTACAGTGACCTGCTCAGCCTGCTTCCTCTGTGACATTTACAGGATTAAGTGGTCTGCATGCAGATGAAAGGATTAGCTAGCAACATTAATACAGTATCTCACAAAAGTGAGTACACCTTTCACATTTTTGTTAATATTTTATTATATCTTTTCATGTGACAATACTGAAGAAATGACACTTTGCTACAATGTAAAGTAGTGAGTGTACAGCTTGTATAACAGTGTAAAATTTACTGTCCCCTCAAAATAACTCAACACACAGCCATTAATGTCTAAACCGCTGGCAACATAAGTGAGTACACATCTAAGTGAAAATGTTCAAATTGGGCCCAATTAGCCATTTTCTCTCCCCGGAGTCATGTGATTACTTAGTGTTACAAGGTCTCAGGTGTGAATGGGGAGCAGGTATGTTAAATTTGGTGTTATCGCTCTCATTCTCTCATACTGGTCACTGAAAGTTCAACATGGCACCTCATGGCAAAGAACTCTCTGAGGATCTGAAAAAAATAAAATAAAATGTTGCTCTATATGAAGATGCCCTAGGCTATAAGAAGATTGCCAAGACCCTGAAACTGAGCTGTAGCACAGTGGCCAAGACCATACAGCGGTTTCATAGGACAGGTTCCACTCAGAACAGGCCTCACCATGGTCGACCAAAGAAGTTGACTGCATGTGCTCAGCATCATACCCAGAGGTTGTCTTTGGGAAATGGGCCTATGAGTGCTGCTAGCATTGCTGCAGAGGTTGAAGGGGTGGGGGGTCAGCCTGTCAGTGCTCAGACCATACGGCCCACATTGCATCAAATTGATCTGCATAGCTGTCTTCCCAGAAAGAAGACTCTTCTAAAGATGATGCACAAGAAAAACCGCAAACAGTTTGCTGAAGACAAGCAGACTAAGGACATAGATTGCAGGAATGTCCTGTGGTCTGATGAAACCAAGATAAATTTATTTGGTTCAGATGGTGTCAAGCATGTGTGGCGGCAACCAGGTAAAGAGTACAAAGACAAGTGTATCTTGCCTACAGTCAAGCATGGTGGTGGGAGTGTCATGGTCTGGGTCTTGAGGGAACTATGAATGCCAACATGTACTGCGACATACTGAAGCAGAGAACGATGCCCTCTCTTTGGAGACTGGGCTGCAGGGCAGTATTCCAACATGATAACAAACCCAAACACATCTCCAAGACGACCACTGCCTTGCTAAAGAAGCTGAGGGTAAAGGTGATGGACTGACCAAGCATGTCTCCAGACCTAAACCCTATTGAGCATCTGTGGGGCATCCTCAAATGGAAGGTGGAGAAGTGCAAGGTCTCTAACATCCACCAGCTCTGTGATGCCATCATGGAGGAGGGGAAGAGCACTCCAGTGGCAACCTGTGGTGAACTCCATGCCCAAGAGGGTTAAGGCAGTGCTGGAAAATAATGGTGGCCACACAAAATATTGGCACTTAGGGCCCAATTTGGACATTTTCACTTAGGGGTGTACTGACTTTTGTTGCCAGCGGTTTAGACATTAATGGCTGTGTGTTGAGTTATTTTGAGAGGACAGCAAAGTTACACTGTTATACAAGCTGTACACTCACTACTTTACATTGTAGCAAAGGGTACAGTATTTTCTTCAGTGTTGTCACATGAAAATATATAGTAAAATATTTACAGAAATGTGAGGGTCTTTTGTGAGATATTATATATGTAAATAGATGAATGTTCAAAGAATAGTCAATACTTGCATTGTACCTTGTTAGGGGTATTTCTGTGTTGCTATTGTGTTTGTATCCTCATAAACTTATAGAATAAAATGAAAACTGAAAACAATCAATTGCTTTAAAGAGGCTGGAGGGAATATGTTGAAGTATTGATTTGTAAAGGGACAGTAATGGCTGTGATCTCTAGAAGTCTTATGTAATATGTTTCCTTCCTGGTTTCTTACTGCCCTTCTCATTCTCTAACCACGCTGACGGTTTTTGTAGAATTAAATATGCTAAACATTTTTTGTGGCCCTTTGGTGATGGCAGAGGCTGCACTTAAAGCTCCCTATGTCAAGTACGTTGACCACAGCTAGTGTTAAAAATAAGGCATTAGCAATAAGTATGTTCATTTTATATACTTTTTGGTTTAAAAACGTTATTTTATTTTTATATCAAAGCAGTTTGCAAGTAAGGACATATATTTTAGTAAACAAATTACAAAAATTGCCTCGCGATTTTCACCGCTTTAGTGATAAGAGAAGGCACACTATGCAATAGCAGAGTCTGTCAAATAGAACAAAAATAGTATGTAATCCTTAGGGGTATAGGAACTGTTTCCATCTTGAGTTTATTTCCATTTTTCTAAAGTCTAATGTACACTCTGCTGAACTTCAACTGCATGCTCTTTACCTTAAGGTCTTAGTAATAATGCAGTTCAAAGACGAGGAATGGATTATCCAGCCAGGGGTGTCGGAAGGCGGCGGAGGACTTAAGCAAAGTCTCTGGGCCCTCCAAAAAAAAAACTCTCATCCTGAATATTGATTTAAAATGTGATATTGTTGTGGATGTGAAGAAAGTGATTATACAATTGTAAAAAACAAGTATTTCATTGAGTGAATATGAATTAACCATTCCTGTACCAAGATAACATTACTATGTAAGCACCACCTAACTTCACTGGTGCAACTTCTGCACCAGCAGTTCAAACTAGAACCCAAGAGTCTATTTACATAGCTCCCAACTGTCCCTGATTTTAAGGGACTGTCCGTCATTCGAAAAACAAAGTCCCTCTGTCCTTCTTTCCTCCTCATTTGTCCCTCATTGTGGTCTGATCTATAAAGTTGTATATAAAATGCCCTTTTTAGCTTTCAAAAAGTGTTTCCCAGTGCTAAATCTTTCATCCAATTTCTAAAATGCTGCATTTGTAAATCCCAAAAGTCAATATAAATTGTATATTTGTAGTGGTAAAAAAAAAAAACACTTGTGGGTTTAACCAATTTTTTTTCTTTTTACAAGTCTCCTTTAAGGGGGAGTGGCATGCGGTGTGTCATATGCCTACATACTTTTGCTAATACGTGTCCCTTGATCCCATCTCAGAATGTTGGGAGGTATGCATTTATAATATTAAAACACCACTGTTTTATTTTCATTAACCACTTCAATACCGGGCCATAGTCTTATGATATCCACAGATGGGATCTCCCGTTCTGGATGGGCGTCATATGACGTCCTCAGTATATCGCCGGTCCTGCGGGCCCCCGAGAGACCACAGCGCAGCAATCGTGGATGAGATGTGTCCCTCGGACACAGCCTATCCCTGATCTATGTGATCCGCTTCCCCACTCCACCCCAATCCACGTGACCGGCTGTGTCCAATCACAGCCAGTCACATGTACTGGCTACATGCACAGCACTCGTGTATGCCCATAGGGCACGTGCAGAGCGGCGATCGAGGACAAGGCTTGTCACCCTGACACAGCCCAACGCTGATCGCAGTAAAGACCCAATGAAATTGGCTCTTTACCACATGACCGGCTGTGTCCAATCACAGCCGGTCATAGAATGTTAACAAACCATGGTAAAGAGATGTTACCGGGTTCTCTTCCTCACACACCAATCGCGTGTGAGAAGGAGATTGCGGTAACATCTCGTTACCGCTTAGTGTACACCAACACACACTGATTATCACCACTTAATAAAGAGTACCTGTCACCAGCCATCACAGTACCTGTCACCAGCCATCAAAGTACCTGTCATCACCGGTCAAAGTACCTGTCATCACCTGTCACAGCCCATCTGAGTACCTGAGTACCTGTCACAGTCAATCTGACTATCCAAGTACCTGTCACAGCCCATCTGAGTACCCGAGTACCTGTCACAGCCCATATGAGTACCCAAGTACCTGTCACAGCCCATATGAGTACCCAAGTACCTGTCACAGTCCACCTGAGTAACCGAGTACCTGTCACAGTCCATCTGAGTACCCAAGTACCCGAGTACCTGTCACAGTCCATCTGAATCCCTGATTACCTGTCACAGTCCATCTGAGTACCCAAATACCAGAGTACCTGTCACAGTCCATCCGAGTACCTGAGTACCTGTCACAGCCCTTCTGAGTACCCAAGTACCTGAGTACCTGTCACAGTCCATCTGAGTACCCGAGTACCTGTCACAGTCCATCTGAGTACCCAAGTACCCGAGTACCTGTCACAGTCCATCTGAGTCCCCGAGTACCTATCACAGCCCATCTGAGTACCCAAATACCTGAGTACCTGTCACAGTCCATCTGAGTACCTGTCATAGACCATCTGAGTACTCGAGTACCTGTCACAGCCCATCTGAGTACCTGTCACAGTTCATCTAAGTACCTGAGTACCTATCACAGTTCCTCTGATTAACCCGAGTATCTGTCACAGTCCATCAGAGTACCTGTCACAGTTCATCTGAGTACCCGAGTCCCCGAGTACCTATCACAGCCCATCTGAGTACCCAAATACCTGAGTACCTGTCACAGTCCATCTGAGTACCTGTCATAGACCATCTGAGTACTCGAGTACCTGTCACAGCCCATCTGAGTACCTGTCACAGTTCATCTAAGTACCTGAGTACCTATCACAGTTCCTCTGATTAACCCGAGTATCTGTCACAGTCCATCAGAGTACCTGTCACAGTTCATCTGAGTACCCGAGTACCTGAGTACCTGTCACAGTCCATCTGAGTACCCGAGTACTTGTCACAGTCCATCTGAGTACCCGAGTACCTGTCACAGCCCATCTGAGTACCCAAATACCTGAGTACCTATCACAGTCCATCTGAGTATCTGTCATAGACCATCTGAGTACTCGAGTACCTGTCACAGCCCATCTGAGTACCTGTCACAGTTCATCTGAGTACCCGAGTACCTGAGTACCTGTCACAGTTCATCTGAGTACCTGTCACAGTTCATCTGAATACCTGAATACCTGTCACAGTCCATCTGAGTACCTGTCATAGACCATCTGAGTACTCGAGTACCTGTCACAGCCCATCTGAGTACCTGTTAAAGTTCATCTAAGTACCTGAGTACCCATCACAGTTCCTCTGAGTACCTGTGACAGCCCATCTGAGTACCCGAGTATCTGTCACAGTCCATCAGAGTACCCAAGTACCTGAGTACCTGTCACAGCCCTTCTGAGTACCCAAGTACCTGAGTACCTGTCACAGTCCATCTGAGTACCCGAGTACCTGTCACAGTCCATCTGAGTACCCAAGTACCTGAGTACCTGTCACAGTCCATCTGAGTCCCCGAGTACCTGTCACAGCCCATCTGAGTACCCAAATACCTGAGTACCTGTCACAGTCCATCTGAGTACCTGAGTATCTGTCATAGACCATCTGAGTACTCGAGTACCTGTCACAGCCCATCTGAGTACCTGTCACAGTTCATCTGAGTACCCGAGTACCTGAGTACCTGTCACAGTTCATCTGAGTACCTGCCACAGTTCATCTGAATACCTGAATACCTGCCACAGTCCATCTGAGTATCCGAGTACCTGTCACCAGCCCATTGGAGTACCCAAGTACCTGTCACCAGCCCATTGGAGTACCCAAGTACCTGTCACCAGCCCATTGGAGTACCCGAGTACTTGTCCAAGCCCATATGAGTACCCGAGTACCTGTCACAGTCCATCTGAGTACCTGTCACAGTTCATCTGAGTACCCGAATATCTGTCACAGTCCATCTGAGTGTCTGAATACCTGTCACCAGCCCATTGGAGTACCCGAGTACCTGTCACAAGCCCATCGGTGTACCCGAATACCTGTCATCAGCCCATCGGAGTACCCTGACAGTATACCAAGGCCATCCCTGACCAGACGTGGCTGCATTGAGGAATCATCCTGACCTGTTAGTCTGCCAATATGGATTTCAATGAAATCACGTATTACTCTCTGCTGGCAGAAGAGGATGGTGAATATTGTCGCCAGCTTCTAAAAGGGTGGACTAGTGACCAGCTGATGGAGACCATCCGATCAGCTCATTCCCTGGTGGATCAGGGCTACATGTCATTTGAGGATGTTCAGCCCTTAATCCAATTATGTGCAAAGCCAGCCCTGTCATGTTATCCCGAAGGAAGTGATGATTTTTCTCCCCCCTTCAATTCGGGCCAAGTTGAATCTCTGGTATGGTTGTTAGAGGATGATCCAGCCTTTTTCATGGAATGTTATTCCTCTTGTCCACAGCAGGTGTTGTCTGATTGTATGCATTCAGTGCAATCTCTGGTTAGTCAGGCTGTGTGTGAATCATTGTTTGTTCAACCTGTGCTACAGGCATGGTCAGATCTGCTACATTTATCTAAGCCACAACATTCCAGCCCTGTCATTAATCACCTGCCTTCTCAAGTATCTATCTCCCCTTTGCCTATGGCAACCTCAGCTACAGCCCAGTCTACTCCACTTCCTACCAAATACTACTATCCTGTCACCAAGTGTAGCACCTATCCTGCCTTCAATCCACCTGCCTCTTCTCCTCCATCTGTAACAATCCCACAAAACCCTCCTCCTGCCACTGTTCCTTGGTCTTCCTTTTGCCCAGATACTTTCTTTTCTTACAGCCCTGCACCTACATACAAAGCTGCAGTGTCAAAAAAGAAACGGAAGTTCTTTCCGACCCACACAATTCTGCCAGTAACCCAACCCGCTTCCACACCAACCAACCCGTTCCAGCCTGCATGCATGCCAGTTGTATCCGGTGGCCCACCTAAGCCTGACGTCCCAGTTCCAGCTACCCAGCCTGACATCCCAGTTCCAGCTACCCAGCCGGACTTCCCAGTTCCAGCTACCCAGCCTGACGTCCCAGTTCCAGCTCCCCTGCCGGACGTCCCAGTTCCAGCTACCCAGCCGGACATCCTGTCGCCTGCCTTCCAGTCCAAAGTGCCAGCCTTCCAGTCTGATGTCCTGTCGCCTGCCTTCCAGTCCAAAGTGCCAGCCTTCCAGTCTGATGTTCTGCTGCCTGCCATCCAGTCCAAAGTGCCAGCCTTCCAGTCTGATGTCCTGTCGCCTGCCATCCAGTCCAACATGCCAGCCTTCCAGTCTGATGTCCTGCTGCCTGCCTTCCAGTCTGATGTGTCGGCTTCCCAGTCTGATGTGTCGGCTTCCCAGTCTGATGTGTCGGCTTCCTAGTCTGATGTGCTAGCTTCCCAGTTTGATGTCCTAGCTTCCCAGATTGATGTGCCAGCTTCACAGCCTGTAGTTCCAGCTTCCCAGCCTGATGTTCCAGCTTCCCAGCCTGATGTTCCAGCTTCCCAGCCTGATGTTCCAGCTTCCCAGATTGATGTCTCTGCTTGCCAGCCTGATGTTCCGACTTGCCAGCCTGATGTTCCAGCTTCCCAGATTGATGTCTCTGCTTGCCAGCCTGATGTTTCAGCTTCCCAGCCTGATGTTCCAGCTTCCCAGCCTGATGTTCCAGCTTGCCAGATTGATGTTCCGGCTTGCCAGCGTGATGTTCCGGCTTGCCAGCCTGATGTTCCAGCTTCCCAGATTGATGTCTCTGCTTGTCAGCCTGATGTTCCAGCTTCCCAGCCTGATGTTCCAGCTTCCCAGCCTGATGTTCCAGCTTGCCAGATTGATGTTCCGGCTTGCCAGCCTGATGCTCCGGCTTGCCAGCCTGATGTTCCAGCTTCCATGATTGATGTTCCAGCTTCCCAGATTGTTGTTCCGGCTTGCCAGCCTGATGTTCCGGCTTGCCAGCCTGATGTTCCAGCTTCCCAGATTGATGTCTCTGCTTGCCAGCCTGATGCTCCGGCTTGCCAACCTGATGTGCCAGCTTCCCAGATTGGTGTCTCTGCTTGCCAGTCTAATGTTCCGGCTTGCCAGCCTGATGTCTCTGCTTCCCAGTCTGATGTGCCAGCCTTCCAGTTCGATGTCTCTGCCTCCCAGTCTGATGTGCTGGATTTCCAGTCTGATGTGCCAGCTTCCCAGCCTGATGCTTGGATATTGGTGTTCCAGTTTGAAGTGCCCATGTCTCAGCCTGAAGTTTCGGTGCCCACTACCCGGTCTGCGGAGTCGGTGCCCGCTACCCGGTCTGCGGAGTCGGTGCCCGCTACCCAGTCTGCAGAGTCGATGCCCGCTACCCAGTCTTCTGAACCAGTGTCCATTAACTGGCCTGTTAAGCTTGTGCCCGTTATTCGGCTTGCTGGACCAGTGCCTGGTGTCCAGCTCGCTGAGCCGGGGCCCGTCACCCAGCCTGCTGGGCCGGGTCCCATTATTCAGCTTGCTGAGCCAGTGCCTGTGATCCAGCTTGCCCTTACAGTACTTGCTGTTCGACCTAAGGGCCCAGAGATTGTTGCCCAGCTCAACAACCCGGTGATTGCTGCCCAGCTCGACGACCCGGTGATTGCTGCCCAGCTCGACGACCCGGAGCCTGCTGTCTGCCCGGATGTGCCCGCTGTCTGCCCGGATGTGCCCGCTGTTAGGTTGGAAGTATCCACTGCCCAGCTTGAAGTACCCGGTACCCAGCTTGACGTGCCCTCATCCGTGGTGTGGTTTGAGGCCATTAACTTTGGACAATTACACCTAGTTGGAGCATCCGGAGGCCGCTCCTTTGAGAGGGGTACTGTCATGAAAAGGTCCACCCGTTGGTGGCGCTGTTGATCTCTTGAATTGCAGTACCAGTGTCCACCAGCGGGTGTCTTCTAACACCCAGGGCCTGTAATAAGAGGACCTACCTCCTGGTGGCACTATTGGATCCTTGGACTGTAGTACCGTGCCCACCAGCGGGTGTACTCCGGCAGTGTGGAGCAGACAGCACCTTCTGCGCTCAGCTGTTACGTGAGGGTAATCATTGGTAGTCTTATAAATACCCGGCAAGCCCTAACATGCTTGCCTTGGTATCGTGCTCTCTCCATGTGCCCTGAACCTGAACCTGAATCTTGAGCCTGTATTTACCTGACCTGTTCCTTCCTGAGCCCATCCTGGACCTGTCCCTCTTGTCTCTTGTTACCTAAGATCCCTGCTCTGCAGCCCATCCATCCATCCTCTCCCTCTTCTACTGATTCCCCGGTGTATGACCTCGGCCTGGCTTTTGTTGACGACTCTGGTAGTTCCCATTTATTGTATATATTTCTTGTTGTTGGTGGTTGGTAGTGCACGGTGTGTTTTCACTTTCTTTTTATTTATAATAAACGCTTTTGTTATTTTACCTACATGTGTTTTGGGTTTCCTCTGTGCAGTCCACACAGTCTGGTCTAATAGTTCCCTGACAGAGGATCAGGTCTCTTCACTTAAGACATGTCTACATTTGATGCACCAACATAAGGAAGGTCTCCTGTTGGTGGTAGGGGACTTCAACATGGCATTGGATCCCATGCTTGACGTGTCCAAAGGTGCTTCCCACTTGTCCTATGCAAAATTGCCAATCATAAGACATACACCAGAATCGACTATATCTTTGTCTCGCAGAATGCCCTGTCATGCTTACTCGAGGCCTCCATAGGCTTGCTTACTCTTTCGGATCATGCATTGAACAACTATGCCATAGAAATGGGAGAACCGGTGTCCAGCAATTGGTACTGGAAAATTAACGAGACACTCCTGAAAGATCCTGAATACAAGAAACGAGTAGCCCAGAAATTAGACTCCTTTTTCGCAACCAAGGAGACAGGAGAGGTCACTCCATTTTGCCTTTGTGAAACACAAGTGTGTCATCAAAGGCACACTTATTTGCTTAGGGGCCCATAGGAAACAACTTTTAACTGGCCAGATAGACTCCCTACTCAGGGACATTCGGGTACTGGAATTGGCCCATAAGAAATCTCAAGCACAGCAGAGGAGAAACTCTCACATTTATGCGATCAGTTAAATTCAATACTCATGAACAAAGCAAGGTGAGCATTCTATGAGTATGGAAACAAACCAAGCAGGGTTCTAGCTAACGCTCTTAGACAGCAGGGCATTCAACTACATCTCATTAAAACCCACGGCGATGCTTTAGTCAGCTCTTTGCAAGCGATTGCACAGGGCTTCAGGGACTATTACGCCAGCCTATACCATTTAGAGGTTCAAGCTTCTTCCCTGACCCCGTGCAGTAGAGAGGAAGCTGCTCGGGAATATCTTTGGGCGTTGTCCAGCGAGATAGCTGAGGAATTAGATGCTCCACTTACAGTGGAAAAATTCCTAGGAGCCCTTAAATCAATTAAACCTGGTAAAGCCCTTGGTCCTGATGGGCATACCCTGTCTTAGACCCCATTCACACTGAGGTTTTTTTTTAGGTGCTAAAGGGCTAAAAAGAGCGCCTGCAAAGCTCCTGAAAAATGTCTCCTCTGCAGCCCCAGTGTGAAAGCCTAAGTGCTTTCACACTGGAGCAGTGCGCTTGCAGGACTTTAGAAAAAATCAGCATCTTTGGAGCTATTTAGCAACAGTGTATACACTGCTCCTCCACCGCCCCTGCCCATTGAAATGAATGGGCACCACTGCCAAAAAGCGATTTGGCAGCGGCTATTTTCAACTGCATTTAACCCTTTCTCCGGCCACTAGCGGAGGCTAAAAGGTGCTTTACCACTGACGCACAGTGGTGCCAACGTGATAGGGGTCTAATTATAAGACCTTTTCTGATATACTGGCGCAAAGATTCATATCGGTCTTTAACTCTTTATGTGACAATCAGGCACTGCCGGCAGAAACACTTCTAGCTCATATAAAAGTAAAAACAGGGGAAAGATCCATCCTTGTGCCCTAACTACCGCCCAATCTCCCTATTCAATGTAGACCTCAAAATTTTTCACAAAGATCCTCGCCTCTAGACTATTGAGCCATATGCCCTCTCTAGTGCACCCCGTTGAATTGGGCTTCATCCCTGACAAAAAAGGTAGAGACAATACACAACGGGTCCTGAGCGCCTTACACTTCTCCCAAATTCAGCATAGATCTTTAGTGCTTATATCTGCTGATGCAGAGAAAGCATTTAAAAGGGTTGATTGGACATTTTTGCAGGCCATGCTACAATACATAGGCTTGGGGGCTGGGATGCAAAGCTGGCTCACAAGTTTATACTCCACCCCATCCACTCAGATCAAGATTAATGACATAATTTCAGATGCATTTCCCATAAGCAATGGGACATGCCAGGGTTGCCCACTATAGCCCACCATCTTTATCCTCATGTGGAACCTTTCTTAAGATCATTCGCACCCATCCAGGAGCCATACCAGGAACCATATCAGGAGCATCTCAACGAAAGGAGGGGAACATAAACTTACCGCTTAAATGGATGATCTGATAATTTTCATAACCTCTCCAGTCACATCCCTTCCATCCCTTTTGTCGGATTTGCGCACATACGGAGCGCTTTCCAATTTTAGTGTGAACTACAGCAAATCTGAGGGTATGGGGGTGGGGCTGGGTACGTCTCTTCAATGCCAGATAGCTAACCCAATTTGATTTTAAATGGACAGATTCACATATACAATATTTGTTAACAAATATCCCAAACAAATTAAATAGGGTGTTTGAATTTAATTTTTTCCCACTGTCTCGACAGTTTAAACTTGACTTTCAATGCTGGGATAGGGAGGTTTTTACATGTTTTTTTAGGACCAATATCATAAAAATGAATGTGATAGCATGACTCTTATATTTGCTTCAGACCTTACCTATTAAGGCCTTACCTATTAAAATTCCTTCAGGTTTCTTAAGAGACCCCCGTTCAAGATTCTTGAGATTTCTCTGGCCAGCAAGAGTGCGCAGGGCTATATTGTGCCTTTCCAAGGAAAGCGAAGGGATTGGATTTCCTGATCCAGTCAAATATCATGAAGCCTCGCATTTTGCATGGTAGTCGACTGGTGTGTGCTTCAAAATAAGAAACCATTCCTCCGTTGGTTGCCAATGGCCCTCGCTGTAGTACGCTCACTTTCCTAGTTTGAACAAATCTGCTTAACGGGTGAATCGATGAGACACTCGGTGTCACATTTCTATGCTTCATTGATTAGGCTGGACGCACCACAAGAACTCCCTTTGCTACAAATTGTGGGAAAGGGATCTTGGGGTCACATTTTCTCAAGCCCAGAATGACAGGATCTTACTTTTTGCTCATAGGGCATCTTTGGTGAGTAGGTATCAAGAAGGAGGGTATAAAATCCTTACTAGATGTTACATAACACCGGAAGTACTGCATCGATTGTTCCCGCAGGTATCAAATGTGTGTTGGGGCTGTCTGGAGTCTAAGGGTACCCTTTTAAACATATTTTGGGAATGTCCAATGCTGAAAGGTTTTTGGACTATGGTAGCTGAATCCGTCAAAACAATTACAGGTTTGTCTCTTGGAGAAAACCCGGCAGCTTTCTTATTACATGATACCCCTCTATTCATTAAAAAAAATACAAAAATTCACTCCTAAAACATCTCTTAACTGCAGCGAAGGTGTGTATCCTAGCATTGTGGAAGAGTACCACCCTTCCAGCTAGATCACATTGGCTTGCCGGGATAACAGAAATCCAACAAATGGGTAATCTTACGATGGTGCTTAAAGAGCAAGATGAGAAATAATGGACAGCCTGGAGTCCCTATTTCATTTATTAGAAACAGTCCCTTCTAGCCTCTCAGTGATAGTTCGTCCCCTAACCTGCCCCGTAGAGCTCAGCCAATAGGTAATAGGGGGACGACCAGGTGTGTTTTTCTTTCTCATTCTTTTCCTTTCTCATTCATTCTTTTCTACTTTTCTTTCTTCTTTCTACCTCCTGGACTTTTCCACTCGGTTACGGAAAATATAATAAAAGGAGAAACGGTATTGCTTCCTATTGCTCACAAAGTAATTTTGTTAAACCATTATGCAATTTAATGACACTATAGCATAGCAGTATTTCTAACAACCAGTCTTATTAGCCATGTGATTAGCAATTTTCATAATGAATGTTATGTCATGGTTGTGAACTGTTGACTTGTGGAATTGTGACACTGTTTCTGTGAAAATAAAGAATTTATAAAAAAAAATGCACTTTGAAAACTATGACCATATTCTCTTCACCTGTGTCTATTTTCTCTAATATAACATGGTCTATCTCATTAGCTGAACACAAACCTGTGTAATCCTCTTTAGATCTGTTTGAAGAATTTACCAATGACTAATGATTATTTACCTGCTTCCCCCATACCTGGAAGTTATGTTTTTAAGTGTAGCAATTAACATTTTTCTACATTAGATCTCTTGGGATTAGAAACGTTTACCAAGTAATTATGTAAAGAAAAAAGGTCTTCCGGATTGTATATCAGCTTCCCACAGTGCATTGATGGGCGCCCATGTATGCTTCAGCCAGGTCTTAACACAGTCACATGCGAGGCATGCATCTTATGTGGTTTACTTTATGTTAGCCACTTCCTCACTGGCATTCTCACTTAATCTCACCTTATCTTCTTCGGTCTCTCTGTCCATGTCATGTCTCAACAGGCTGCATTGTACTTGATACCTTTTATACTTAGCTAGTATCAAGCTATCTTGTAGCAACTACTGACCTACCCATACACAATTTTGTTGCAGCTCTTTTCCATAACTATGGACATTGAGAAACCCCAGGGGGCATCTAATTTTCATTCCATCCATCCTCCAGTTGACAAGCGAAGGGGCCTTGCTGGATCCACTCCCTAAGCTCCCTTGCTATGCTTGTGCCGCTGCCACTGTTTAGGAAACCAGCCTGTTGCACCTTGGTATTGCATAGTGGTAGGTATAATCATAAGGGCCCCCTTCCTCACTATGTTGTTTAATGATTTCCATCACCATGACATATACCTACAATTGATGTTTTCTATTTTATATACACTGCTAATCTACTTACTCCTGAAGAAGCGAGCATTGACTTGCGAAACGCATGGAGTAATATAGATGTTGTGTATCACAATACATGGATCCTCGCAACAAATGTGTTCACATCATATTATGTATGCTACCTATTACCAACTGTTTTTATCTATTGATGTAAACTATGTATGATTACCTTTATGTACTCAATAAAGTTACTTTTTTACATATGTTGGCCCCATAGTGTTTACCTCCACAAAATCCCAGGGCAAATATCTGTTGTTGTTATGTTTGATTTAGGGTTGGAGGTGTATCATTGGTAGCACTAGACCCATTCTTTGCATAGTTTAAAGTGGAATTTCACTCTCTCAATCAATATTGACTACATTTAACTGCTAGCATTAGTAAATAAATAGGAAAGTATATCATATTTACTTGTTTTATACTTTTTTTTAACATTTCTTCAGTTACTTCCTAGTTTCCATGCCTACAATGATGTCATACATCCCAGAAGTTTTCAGGAGGGGAGGAGGAGCTTTCTCAGCTAAGCACACCCTCCTGCATATATGCCTTAGCTAAGGGCAGGTGGGTTCCAGGAAGTAAATGCTACATGAATCACCTGCCCTTACTCAAGATGGCCTTGACCAGAAATTCTAGTGGGGTGTTTTTTCAACAAAAGTACAGAGACAGGGATGAATAGGGGAGTTTGCTGTAAATATTAAAAATTAATTAAATAGCATTTTTGGCTTGTGGTGCTCAGATGAAGTGTAGTTACAGTTTATGGCAAATTATAATTTTTAGAAAGTCTGTATTTTGGAGGGCACTGGTGAAGTATCAGATTGGAAGAGGAACTGGCAAGGTAAAAGCAGGCACCTTATAAAGGTGTAAATATTTTAATTTCTGCTTTAATTGTACTACAAGTTAATCGTAATGCTAATTATGAGCAAAAGGCAGCAGCAACATGACCCATAATGCACTGTGTGTGAAGAAAAAAGAGGATCTCACAGTCAAATGCTTTCTCGGTAAATCAAATCATACAGAGAAGTATGACAGTCAAAGTCACGTGTGTTGTGACGTAACGCGTAGGATACGAGAGGCAAACTAGACACCGGAACAGACGCCCAGGTACGAGCTCGGTGCTCGTTTTTACATTACTCAGCTTGCATAAGGAAAATGTCAGTTTTTTATGGTTCTACTTAAAATAAACTTTGAAACTTTTTCAAACATACTGCACCATGGTAGGCCTCTCTTTATCTTTTTCTCTGATACATTGAGCATCTAAATGATCTAAGCGATCCAAGTAATTAACGCCCAGTGGAAAGACAAGGAACAGGATCCCCCCTGGCTTTATCCCATACACAGTATGAACGCCTAGGAAAAGACCAATCCGAAGGGATCCCTCCCCTTAAAACCTCGCTACATGCTGTTTACCTTACAGCAGTAATGTAATCATTTATTTAAACCACGGGTGTCAGTGACACTGAAGATTCATTTGCGAAACACTTGCACATCTGCACTACTGTTGCACACTGGACCAAGAAATAAACGTCCAATATTGCACTAAAGACTTGATACACTCAGTGTGTTAATAAGAATTTTTATCCATTTATTCATATATATTTTTAATTTGTTTTGTATATACATATTTTGTGTTTCTCCTTGATGAAATAAGCCACTTTATGAATTATTCACTCTTTGCGTTTGTTGCACAACTGTGAAATCACATATAGCCACACTATCTACCTCTTTATGCAATATTGCACATGCTGGATATATGTTTTATATTTATTTTTAAATTTTGTTTATTGCACATTAGTAATTTTTCTATGATGAACACCTATGTCCCTTTTTAACGGATATTTTAATGAATTTATGTTATTATTTTAGTATACTTTACCTGCACATTTGCACTTTATCTGGTTAGTGATACCAATGAATAGGGATGAGCCGAACACCCCCCGGTTCGGTTCGCACCAGAACTTTCGAACGGACCCCAAATTCGTACGAACATTAGAACCCCATTGAAGTCTATGGGACTCGAATGGCTAATATGCAAGATACTGTCCTAAAAAGGGTTTGAGGACCTGGCTCCTGCCCCAGGGGACATGGGTCAATGCAAAAAAAACTTTTAAAAACGGCCGTTTGGCGGGAGCACTGATTTTAATGACGATTAAAGTGATAAAAAAAAGTGAAATATTACTTTAAATATGGTGCCTGGGGGGTGTCTGTAGTATGCCTGTGAAGTGCCATGTGTTTCCCGTGTTTATAACAGTCCCTGCACAAAATGACATTTAACGGAAATAACGTCATTTAAAACTGCTTGCGGTTTTAATGTTATATCTGGTTCCTGCAATATGGTTGAAAATCATTGAGAAAAATGGCATGGGTAGCCCTCCCTGCCCATTACCAGCCCCTTTGGGTCTTGTACGCATATTAAGGGGAACCCCGTACCCATATTAAAAAAAGGAAATACGTGTGGCCCCCAGGCCCTATATACTCAGAACAGCAGTATACAGGCGGTGCAAACAAGACAGAGACTGTGTAGGTTTGTTGTGTTAAGTTGAATCTGTTTGTAATTTTCAACTGGTAAATTTTTAAAGTGTAGCTCCAGTCAAAAAAACTATTTTTAAGCTTTTTGGGTTATCACCCCTGTATAATTTGTTTTTGCCGTCCATCTTTTTCAGAGCACGCAGACAGCACGCACAATCTCCTACCGCTGACTGCAAGCTCTATTTAAAACGAGCAAGATATTTAGCTATATAGGTGGATATAGCGGTGTATACTGCGTTCAGAGCATGCAGACAGCACGCACAATCTCCTAACACTGACTGACAGCTCTATTTAAAACGAGCAAGATAGTTAGCTATATAGGTGGATATAGCGGTGTATACCTGGTTCAGAGCACGCAGACAGCACGCACAATCTCCTAACACTGACTGCAAGCTCTATTATAAAAGATAGATACATCGCTAGCTATATAGGTGAATATAGCGGTGTATGCTGTGGTCAGGGCACGCAGACAACAACCACTACAGAAGAGCAAGAACGGAAAATCGGCCGATAACGATCGGTGTATACTGTGTTGAAAGTACACAGAACACCCACTAACTGCTACAGATGCCAACACACTACAGAAGGCCGCCGTGCTGGTGGCCTTATATAGTGTGGGGCGTGTACTACACAGCCTGAGCTATGATTGGCCACAGGCATCCTGCCTGTGGCCAATCATGGCTCTCCTCGCTGCCGGCGCTGTGATTAGCCAAGCATGCGGGGTCACAGTGCATCAGCAAAGCAATCATATATAGAAGAGAGATTACATAATCTTCTATAAGGAGCGCGACACCACCCCTTTTTTCTTTGATTACCCAAATACTTGGACACGAGTTTGGTCCTTACGGTGTTTGCAGCACCTATCTGTTCAATATATCTATAGATTCCTTTTAGCGCAGGAGTACCTATTTTACATTTTCATACAGAGAACTGGATTTCTGCATAAACAACAAAGGCTATGAGTGACCTAGGTAGCAGTGGCACACAGCTTCCATACATCCTGTTAACTGTTAATAACACATTTTGTTTATAATAAAAGGTTCCAGACTGCAGGGGCTTATTGTGATAGTTTGTGGATTTTCATTTGGTAGAATTGGGTAAGTGAGTGTAAACTGTTTCCTTCAACCAATCTATCCCCAGCCTAAGCGCACCTTGTCTGTTTAGGCCATTTTGCTAGGAGGCAGAAGTATGCATCTACTAAATCTATGCTTGTTAGTATTGTAAAGTGTCTTCACAATGCTTTGGAGGCTAATTAAATTGTTATATTATGAAAAAAAAACTTACATAGGTCCATCACATTCAACCTTCGACTGGAAGGCATTGATAATCCTTTTGGCAGACTGTTATAACTTCCTCACAAAAAAAAAATAAAAATTGGATACCACAAATGACATACATTTCCTGGATCAAATCATTTACAAGCATTAATAATTATAACTGTGGATACCCTCAATTGTAATTAAGCTTCCAGTCAACTTCTTTAAATTCAGTCATACCTTTTGCTATCATGCTATAGGCTTATAGCTTAAAGGGGACCTCCCACTCCTGCAAAACATATGGCAATAGTATACCGTATACTATAATACATATAAATATGCACACTTATTTATGTCTTTTCACCTTTTCTAGCTGTCCCAGGCGTTTCTGCTCCTGCACTCATTTTGAAAATGATGTCGTCCTCTATATGCATGAGATGAAACACATGACGTCACATGCCTTGTCTTGCGTGTGTGCCATACCACATTACTCTCCCTTTTTTTAAGTCTTCCCCTGAAATCTCCTGAGAACATTTTTTTTTTTAAATGGCAAGGGACTTTAATAGCGTAAGGCACATGCACAAGCTGAAGAGCATGACATCACGCTGCCTTTATGTCACACATGTGCAGTATCACATTAGAATACTGTGAGATCTCACAGCTTAGTACAGAATTTTCCTGAAGGCAATAGTGACGTTGCTTTCCCAGGCGGCATCTGTGCGGCCGGGGCTATGTCACTGGTACCTTCAGGGGAACCAGAAAAAGGATGAAGGTAAACCAAAAACGTTTTTTTTTTAAAATCAGGTTTAGATGATTTCACATCGGTGAGTGATGATACATGCTGATGTAAAATTTTGTAAAAGGGGGAAAGATCCATGTTAAAGCGGGAGTAAACCCAGTTTAAAAAAACAGTTACATTCCCGGCATGCCGGAAATGCTAACTTTCACATCGGTTGTGCTCTCAACCAAACTTTCAAACCATCCAATGGCTGGTTTCATAACTGATCACATGTGCAGCATTATGGCAGTTGAAGAATCATTAGATGGCAGCTTCCTTGACTGAAAATTATAGAAGGGTTTACTTCCACTTTAACCACATTTACTAAAGTCACCAAATAAGTATAATAAAAGTCATAGTCCCTGGTCAGTCACCCACTAAGATGAAATATAAAATATGATTATCCTATTTATTCTTGCACATTGATCTATTAACTAGTGATTTCACTCAAGGCACACAAAGTTTGTTCTTAACCACTTGCCGACCGCCGCACGACGATGTACGTCGACAGAATGGCACGGGCAGGCATATGGGCGTACATGTACGTCCCTGCCTTCCTGCGGGTGGGGGGCCCGATCGGGCCCCCCCCCCGGTGCCTGCGGCGGTCGATATTCGTTCGGGAGCGATCCGCGATCCGGGATGAGGCCCCGTACGCGGCTAGGCTCCCAAAAAGTCCCACATATGTGGTATCCCCGTACTCAGGAGAAGCAGCAGAATTTATTTTGGGGTGTCATTTCACATATGCCCATGGCATGCGTGAGCAATATATCATTTAGTGACAACTTTGTGAAAAAATAAAATAAAATAAAAAAGTTTGTAATTTTCCCGCAACTTGTGGCAAAATATAAAATATTCCATGGACTCAACATGCCTCTCAGCAAATAGCTTGGGGTGTCTACTTTATAAAATGTGGTCATTTGTGGGGGTTTTGTGCCATCTTGGCATTTTATGGCCTTCAAAACTGTAATAGGTAGTGAGGAGTGAAGTCAAATATTTACGCCCTTAGAAAACCTGAAGGCGGTTCTTGGCTTTCGGGGCTCCGTACGCGGCTAGGCTCCCAAAAAATCCCACACATGTGGTATCCCCGTACTTAGGAGAAGCAGCAGAATTTATTTTGGGGTGTCATTTCACATATGCCCATGGCATGTGTGAGCAATTTATCATTTAGTGACAACTTTTTGAAAAAAAAATAAAAAAAAATTAAAGTTTGTAATTTTCCCGCAACTTGTGGCAAAATATAAAATATTTCATGGACTCAACATGCCTCTCAGCAAATAGCTTGGGGTGTCTACTTTCTAAAATGGGGTCATTTGTGGGAGTTTTGTGCCATCTTGGCATTTTATGGCCTTCAAAACTGTAATAGGTAGTGAGAAGTGAAATCAAAAATTTACGCCCTTAGAAATCCTGAAGGCGGTGCTTGGTTTTCGGGGCCCCGTATGCAGCTAGGCTCCCAAAAAGTCCCACATATGTGGTATCCCCGTACACAGGAGAAGCAGCAGAATTTATTTTGGGGTGTCATTTTACATATGCTCATAGCATGTGTGAGCAATATATCATTTAGTGACAACTTTGTGTAAAAAAAAAAAAAAATTTTTGTCATTATTCAATCGCTTGAGGCAAAAAAATAAAATATTCAATGAGCTCAACATGCCACTTATCAATTTCCTTAGGGGGTCTACTTTCCAAAATGGGGTCATTTGGGGGGGTTTTGTACTGCCCTGCCATTTTAGCACCTCAAGAAATGAGATAGGCAGTCGTAAACTAAAAGCTGCGTAAATTCCAGAAAACGTACCTTAGTTTGTAGATGTGACAACTTTTGCGCAAACCAATAAATATACAGTTATTGACTTTTTTTTTACCAAAGACATGTGGCTGAATACATTTTGGCCTAAATGTATGACTAAAATTGAGTTTATTGGATTTTTCTAATAACAAAAAGTAGAAAATATCATTTTTTTTCTAAATTTGCAGTCTTTTTACGTTTATATCGTAAAAAAAAAAAATCGCAGAGGCAATCAAATACCATCAAAAGAAAGCTCTATTTGTGGGAAGAAAAGGACGCAAATTTTGTTTGGGTACAACATTGCATGACCGCGCAATTACCAGTTAAAGCAGCGCAGTGCCAAATTGTAAAAAGACCTCTGGTCATTGACCAGCAAAATGGTCCGGTCTGAAAGTGGTTAAACAATATTACATTTGTGTGAGAGGGGAATTTTAACATGCTATACAATAAATGCTATCACAGCTTGATTATTCAGGTCTTAGCCTTCTAATCGTTGATAGAAATGGAGTATATATATATATTTTTTTTTTTTTTATAGCTGAGCCTACTAAAGCTTACCTGCAAAATGTTACATAAGCTACATAGCTGGTATTTATAGTACAATATTAGTAATGAATAGGTAATGGTTCCTATGCATAGATATGTTGAACCTAAATCAGAAAGATCATCTCTATTACCAGCAGAGTGGTGCAGGGGAGAGTGGTATTCAATTTCAACAAATCAGGACACCTGGCAGGAGCTCATATGATCATATAGTGGCAGATCAAAAAATACAAATGCTTAGAGCTACTCTTGGAACTCATTTTTTTTTTTAGGCCGGCCATACACATCGTTTTTTTGTTGAGGCAGCTGGCCATAGATGGACTAAAATTCAGCTGGTTTAGCAGGGACCGGTCAAATTTTGATCTAACGACTGGTTTCTCTCAAATGGGAATGTTGGAAAATTCTTATTCAATCAGTACTGCAGCACTTCAACAGCGCATTCTGACAGCAGAGGAATTTCAATGTCAAAATACAATTGCGCAGCAGCGAGGATTCCTACATCCAACTCGATTTTGTGAATGGGGGAATTCGTTCAGGCCCAGCTTAACAAGTTCTTCCATCCACACAAATGAGGTGGATTGAGGAATCCTCTCACCAGGGCACTGTATTCTGACAGCAGCACCTGTCACAGTTGGAATACGCTGATCAGTGGCTGCAGCTCAATTGAATAATAAACATGTTGAGCTGGGGAGGCCACACACTAAATTTGCAATCAGTGGATGGCCAACTTTAGAAGATTGGATTAGGGATTTCTCAAACTGGTCCTGAAATGTATTCAGGTCTACTGTGTACGAATTATGCCCCATACACATGATCGGAAATTCCGCCAGCAAAAGTCCGATGTGAGCTTTTGGTTGGAAATTCCGACCATGTGTATGCTCCATCAGACTTTTGCTGGCGGAATTTCCACCAGCAAAAGATTGAGAGCAGGTTCTCTATTTTTCCAACGAAAAATGTTAGGATCGGAAATTCCAAACGTGGACGCATGCTCGGAAGCATTGAACTTCATTTTCTCGGCCCTTCATAGTATTGTACGTCACTGCGTTCTTGATGGTCCAAAGTTCAGAAAACTTTTGTGTGACTGTGTGTATGCAAACCAAGCTTGAGCGGAATTACGTCAGAAAAACCATCCAAGATTTTTACGATGGAAATTCTGTTCATGTGTACGGGGCATAACTTGATGATTCAGTGAGGTGATTTACTTGAGCAGTTCTCCTGAAAATGTATGGTGTGTTTGAAGGGAACACTGCAAGAGTAGCAAGTAAGTGTATTGTTTCACAAGCAGCAAGAGTGTAGTTTTAAAAGTTTTTTTCAATTTCTTTAAATCTGAAGCTTTTGTTAAAATAATGGAACTATAAAATCACAATTCATGGCGTCCGTATCATGCTGCCACAAACACAATATATACCTTAGATGGACAAAAAATACTATGTGCAAAAATATGCAAATCAAATGTCTCAAACTCTCAATACAATCCAAAATATACAGAAACATTAAAACACACACAGATATATATATATATATATATATATATATATATATATATATATATATATATTTGTCTTGCAAAGTATCTTGTGCTTAAAGTGCTCCAAAATATGCTCCAATAGAAAGTGCTTCTGTGCTGCTAATCCTGCGTCACAGTGCTGCATGCATTGCTCTGTGCCCAGTCAGTGTCACTCACCAGATTCTTGTGACTTTGTGTTTTCAGCAATTATCTTGCAGTCTCTATTTACGACTTATGGTGCTAGCAGTTAGTGTTGTTGTGGCTTAATCTAGGGTAACACTGCCAGGTAAGTTAACTGAGTGTACTATGATGGTGATTATCCCTGTCAGTGTTATTGGTAACTAATGTTAATCTTCACACTAGTCTATTGGTAAGTCTGCATTTGAATGTTGTTCATAATTTGAACAGCAATTCTAACTTTCATTCAGCTGATGGGTGATCTGATAATATATTATGACCTTTTATCTCAGACTATTCACTGTTTGGTCTGTGGAAGAGATCTATGGTCCTAAAAAGCCACTTCATCACTTTCTCCTACCTGTAGACCATCAAGGTATTTTACTTGCTTGTTACTTTATTCAGTGATCCCCAAGGTTAGATAGAATATGTTACATCAGACATACCATTCATTTTATGTTTGTTATACTTTTATATATGAGTTGGTTGGATAACTAAGCAGATTGATAACACACCACATACTGGTTATTAACCCTTATCCTGGGGATTCTTCTGCCCAATAAGTAGTGTGTTACTGCTGACTAGGGATGAGCTTCGTGTTCAAATCGAACATACGTTCGACTTGAATATCGGCTGTTCGCCCGTTCGGCGAATTCCGAACGTTATGGGCCGTTCGCACCAAATTCGTGTGGTGCTCATGGCCCACAATGCACTGCTGGCTCATGATTGGCCAAGCATGCACTGTGACCCCACATGCTTGGCCAATCACAGCGCCGGCAGCGAGGAGAGCCATGATTGGCCACAGGCAGGATGCCTGTGGCCAATCATAGCTCAGGCTGTGTAGTACACGCCCCACACTATATAAGGCCGCCAGCGCGGCGGCCTTGTGTAGTGTGTTGGCATCTGTAGCAGTTAGTGGGTGTTCTGTGTACCTTCAACACAGTATACACCGATTGTTTACGGCCGATTTTTCATTCTTGCTCTTCTGTAGTGGTTGTTGTCTGCGTGCCCTGACCGCAGTATACACCTCTATATTCACCTATATATCTAGCGATATATCTATCTTTTATAATAGAGCTGTCAGTCAGTGTTAGGAGATTGTGCGTGCTGTCTGCGTGCTCTGAACGCAGTATACACCACTATATCCACCTATATAGCTAAATATCTTGCGCGTTTTAAATATAGCTTTCAGTCAGTGTTAGGAGATTGTGCATGCTGTCTGCGTGCTCTGAACGCAGTATACACCGCTATATCCACTTATATAGCTAAATATCTTGCTCGTTTTAAATAGAGCTTTCAGTCAGTGTTAGGAGATTGTGCATGCTGTCTGCGTGCTCTGAACGCAGTATACACTGCTATATCCACCTATATAGCTAAATATCTTGCTCGTTTTAAATAGAGCTTTTAGTCAGTGTTAGGAGATTGTGCATGCTGTCTGCGTGCTCTGAACGCAGTATACACCGCTATATCCACCTATATAGCTAAATATCTTGCTCGTTTTAAATAGAGCTTTCAGTCAGTGTTAGGAGATTGTGCGTGCTGTCTGCGTGCTCTGAACGCAGTATACACCGCTATATCCACCTATATAGCTAACTATCTTGCTCGTTTTAAATAGAGCTTGCAGTCAGCGGTAGGAGATTGTGCGTGCTGTCTGCATGCTCTGAAAAAGACGGACGGCAAAACAAATTATACAGGGGTGATAACCCTTCCCTATGTTAACTAGAGTATATGGGAGAGGTTTAATTACAATTTTTGATGCAATGCTTTGCAGCAGGGCTAATTCCTGCAATAAAACTAGAGTATATGGGAGAGGTTGCAGTGTGGTGGCACCAGCACCAGTGCCTAAGGCCCAATTTTTCTGCCCCTGCTTAACATGGACATGTAATTACAATTCTTGATATAATATTTCACAGGAGGGCCCGTTCCTGTGCCCACCCAGAGTAACTGTGAGGACTTATAGTGTTGTGGCACCAGCACCACAACCACCAAAGGTAAATTTTTCTACCACTACCAACAATGGCATGTAATTACAATTCTTGATATAATCGTTCACAGCAGGGCGCTCCAGCGCCCACCAAGAGTCACTTTGAGGGCTTACAATGTTGTGGCAAAACCAACACCTTATTCCGCCATTTCTGAAGAGCATATAGGGCAGGCCCCTACTTTCAAACATCCAACTTACAAACATCTCCTACTTGCAAACGGAAGGAGACAACAGCAAGTGAGATGAAAAAAGATGGACGACAAACCAAATTATACAGGGGTGTTAACCCTTCCCTATGTTTTCCAAAAAGCTTAAAAATAGTTTTTTGGACTGGAGCTACACTTTAAAAATGTACCAGTTGAAAATTACAAACAGATTCAACTTAACACAACAAACCTACACAGTCCCTGTCTTGTTTGCACCGCCTGTATACTGCTGTTCTGAGTATATAGGGCCTGGGGGCCACACGCATTTCCTTTTTTTAATATGGGTACGGGGTTCCCCTTAATATGCGTACAAGACCCAAAGGGGCTGGTAATGGGCAAGGAGGGCTACCCATGCCATTTTTCTCAATGATTTTCAACCATATTGCAGGAACCAGATATAACATTAAAACCGCAAGCAGTTTTAAATGACGTTATTTCCGTTAAATGTCATTTTGTACAGGGACTGTTCTAAACACGGGAAACACGTGGCCCTTCATAGGCATACTACAGACACCCCCCAGGCATGATATTTAAAGGAATATTTCACTTTTTTTTCACTTTAATCATCATTAAAATCAGTGCTCCCGCCAAAACGGCAGTTTTTAAAAGTTTTTTTTGTATTGACCCATGTCCCCTGGGGCAGGAGCCAGGTCCCCAAACCCTTTTTAGGACAGTATCTTGCATATTAACCGTTAAAATTAACACTTTTCATTTCGAACGTTCGAGTCCCATAGACTTCAATGGGGTTCTAACGTTCGTACGAATTTGGGGTCCGTTCGAAATTTCTGGTGCGAACCGAACCGGGGGGTGTTCGGCTCAGCCCTACTGCTGACTGGAAGTTACTATTAGTATGCTTATTTTCTGCAGGCTGATTTTCCTTTCTGTCCCTTTCATGGAAGGGGGGCATTTAGATTTATTGGCTGATTGATCTTGGGAGTCTATCCCTAATCCAGATGCCCTTGGACAGCACATGGCATGTTGCATGTACATGTACAAGTGTCCTCTAATATGTGAGCGGCACTTGTATCACACTGTTCTCCATAGTATATATGGGACGATATTAAATGGTTTTCTGCATTTTATATCCATTGCTGAAACATGATGTTTCCTTCATTTGTCTACAATACAGAATCTCTCTGCTTACAGTCAAGGAATGAAGGTCCTAAAGCGAAACATTGACCTCCCTGACCTAGCAGCAATAGAGAACTAATATGTTCTACATAGACTATGTGGTTATATCAATGAGAGCTCATATTTTCTTTATTTTGTAAATATCTTTTTCTTGTAATATATTGTATTTTATAAGATTATGTAATGTTCCTTTTCTGGTACCATTAAAGTCCTCTCCTATGGTCCTATACTCTTTAAACACTCTCCTTCAGTCCCTTGGCCTCAACTCCTCATGCCACAGCCACAATGTATAGGAACAGAAGGGGGGGCTTGCTTGGTTTAATAACTTTTTTTTTAAATTAAAATAAAAGCATTTATTGAATACATCACACTCACTTGTTTAAAGATAAAAACATACAGTAAAACCAGGAAATACTGCCTCGGCATACGTTCCACAGACCAGAAATGACATCACGGGGTAGTCCCAGTATATATACATACACACACACACACACAGTATCTCACAAAGTGAGTACACCCCTCACATTTTTGTAAATATTTTATAGCTTTTCATGTGACAACACTGAAGAAATTACACTTTTCTACAATGTAAAGTAGTGAGTGTACAGCTTGTATAACAGTGTACATTTGCTGCCCCCTCAAAATAACTCAACACACAGCCATTAATGTCTAAACCGCTGGCAACAAAAGTGAGTACACCCCTAAGTGAAAATGTCCAGATTGGGCCCAAAGTGTCAATATTTTGAGTGGCCACCATTATTTTCCCGCACTGCCTTAACCCTCTTGAGCATGGAGCTCACCAGAGCTTCATAGGTTGCCACTGGAGTCCTCTTCCACTCCTCCATGAGGACATCATGGAGCTGGTGGATGTTAGAGATGTTGGGCTCCTCCACCTTCCATTTGAGGATGCCCCACAGATGCTTAATAGGGTTTAGGTCTGGAGACATATTTGGCTAGTCCATCACCTTTACCCTCAGCTTCTTTACCAAGACAGTGGTCGCCTTGGAGGTGTATTTGGGGTCGTTATCATGTTGGAATACTGCTCTGCGGTCCAGTCTCCAAAGGGAGAGGATCATTCTCTGCCTCAGTATGTCACAGTATATGTGTCATGGTTAAGCAATAGAGTTTGCTTACCTGTCTCCATGTGTTCATCTCTAGAGACCAGCCGACTCTCACCTGACTGCTTTTGTAATCCACCTCTGGCATGGCTCCACCCTAGCTCCTATGAGAGAACTCTATATTAACCTGTGCACTGCAGGCCAACCCTGCTGATCAACCTTTGTGTGTTTGGCTTCCTGTTACCTGCCGTGTGCTCTTCTGTTGTTCTGTTACCGACTTTGACGTGTCCCTGACTATCCCTGTTTGCCTGTGATCCTGACCTTTTGGTGTGTCCTTGACTATCCCTGTCTGCTTGTGGCCCGACCTTGGCTTTATCCCTCACTATCCCTATCCTCCTGTTGCCTACTGTGGATGTGAGCTGGGGGACCCTGGGGGTCGCGACCTGGAGCCAGTTGCAGCCCAATCCATCTTCACCACTAGAGGCTCTGGTAACACCTGCTGGCTCTTAGACTCCACGCCCCAGGGAATCTTACTCTATAACCCCGGTGGGATCCGTCTTGGTGTTCCGGCGGCCCTGCCTTCCTTATCACCTTGACTCCCATCTGCAGCAGTCAGCCGTAGGGTCCACAACCTTGCAGTGCACTCCTGATCCCTACGGTGTTCATCTGTCACCTGGCCTCTAGGTGACCTGACAATATATTGGCATTCATGGTTCCCTCAATGAACTGTAGCTCTCCAATGCCGGCAGCACTCATGCAGCCCCAGACCATGACACTCCCACCACCATGCTTGACTGTAGGCAAGACACACTTGTCTTTGTACTCCTCACCTGGTTGCCGCCACACATGCTTGACACCATCTGAACCAAATAAGTTCATCTTGGTCTGATCAGACCACATTACATGGTTCCAATAATGTCCTTACTCTGCTTGTCTTAAGCAAATTGTTTGTGGGCTTTCTTGTGCATCATTTTTAGAAGAGGCTTCCTTCTGGGATTACAGCCAGGCAGACCAATTTAATACAGTGTGCGGCGTATAGTCTGAGCACTCACAGGCTGACCCCCCACCACTCCTTCAACCTCAGCAGCAATGCTGGCAGCACTCATATGTCTATTTCCCAAAGACAACCTCTCGATATGACGGTGAGCACTCAACTTCTTTGGTCGACCATGGCAAAGCCTGTTCTGAGTGGAACTTGTCCTGTTAAACCACTGTATGGTTTTGGCCACTGTGATGCAGCTCAGTTTCAGGGTCTTGGCAATCTTCTTATAGCCTAGGCCATCTTTATGTAGAGAAATAATTATTAATTTTTTTCAGATCCTCTGAGAGTTCTTTGCTATGGGGTGCCATGTTGAACTTTCAGTAAACAGTATGAGAGAGTGAGAGCGATAATATCAAATTTAACAGATCAGCAGCGCTGATCAGTGTATTGTGACGGAGGGGCAGAATTAATTGCTGTTGGAATACAATAGCGCAGTGGGGGTGGGGGGGGGGGGGAGACATTTGCATCTATATAGCTTGTGTGAATGCAGGCATTGTGAAGTTTTTTTATCGTTCAACACATGGGTTGATAGAGGGAAGAAAAAAAAAACTGTGTATACCCTGCTTAATTCTGGTGATTACCAGGGATTTCTTTGGAGTGATTTCCTCTCACTTCCTGTTTTGCCTAAAAATGGCAGTGAAGAGAAACCTCCCCAAAGGGAAACAGATCAAAAATACCTGACAGGGGTTAAAACCGTAAACTCCCCAAAATCAAAAAAGTTTTGCCTTCAGTATTACAATAAGTCACGAAGTGTATTTTTAAAAGCAAAAAGTGCAAGTACTTGAATTTGACTGGATATTGGCCTCTTCCAGCCCCTGTAAAAAGAAGCTCAGGCTAGTAGATATGAAGCAGCACAAGGAGCAGCTAGGTTGCAGTTCTCATGGGCTTACACAGAACACATTCACAGAAAGAAGAGTGATAAAAGGATGAGTTTTTCAGTTTCCTGCTTCTTTTTTACTGTCCAATTACAGGCTGGGGGCAGAGACAAGAACGTAACTACAGTAGAGGAAAGCCAGGCTTCAATGCTAGCTGTGCTGTCCGGTAGGGCTGTTTAACTCTTGAGGTGAGTATACAATAGTATAAATCCTTTGGCAGGTGTAACAGCATCCTTAGACATATTTCCTAGAATGCATTCTTAAAAAATTGATTGCATCTTAGATACACCCTACTTTTAAATAATACAAATGGCACAAACTGTACTGCAAAAGCTTAGCGGTAAATGTTCTCTTTTTGTTTATTATATTTTACGGCTAAAATTTGTACGGTTTGTTCCTTGAAGTGGTGAAATTCAGCCCAGCTTCTTTATGAATGAGATGGTGACGGAAGGGCTAATCACACAGAGAGCTCATTCTCTAGGGGATTATGTTTAATTGGTAACCAAGCATCGGAAAGGATTTTTGTTCCAAGACAATGGCAGATTAGTACTGCTGCATCCTCCTGGGCCTGTTAACCATTCTCTCTCAAATACTAGTCGGTTGTATGGGGATACAATCAATGAGCTTAGATCAGCTGTACTTAGGGGAATGTGCCTGGAGAGTAGATGGCGGCTGCCTGCCAGCTGGGCGGAATACCAAACCTGATGACTCCAGCAGCCTTTGCAGATCAAGCTATGTAACCATGTAACCTGTTTCCTTGCTGCAAAGCATCTATGAATTGGATCCTTTGTTTCTGTTATGCAAAAGTAATGTAAAGTGACATTTTCCTGGGAAACCTCAATTTTAAATAAAAGTGATACCCTTAATAGCTAAATAAATAGCTTATCATTGAGAACCAGTTAGAAAACAAGATTATAAAGCTTTATAGTTATATTGCAGAATTGTCCTCTAGCCTATAGTACTTCACTTCACTTGAATATAATTTCTATCACTCAGACATCGACTCTAGAGACAATGCTCAGAAGGCAGCGAATGAATAAATGAATTGCAAAGACAGACAGGGATGGTATCACATTCTAGGCAGATGCTAAAGATGAGAAGAGAAACACAGGCGCCTCTAGGTTAGAACTGTAAACATTTTCATGAGATACAGGTGCATTATCCACTTACATGGAGGTTAAGGAAGTAAGGCACGAGTCCATCCACACTGGCATGGCATTCACTGCAGAGCAGTGTTCTGAACATTTGAATTTTTCTGCCTGTGAGGGAGAAATCCTAGCCAGCAGGATCTCTGGGACCACGGTGATGAAACCAAAGCTTGGATCTGGCCGATGGTGAGGGCTGGAAAGTGGCGCCGGGCGTGATGATGTCACTGGTGGGTTGCAATGGCATATCGGAGCATGCGCACTGGCAGATGGGACTCAGGTCATGCTCCTTTGTCAGGCTAAAAGAAGCCTTACTTCCTTAACCTCCATGTAAGTGGATAATGCACTTGGATCTCATTAAAATGTTTACAGTTCTAACCCAGAGGCACCTGTGATTCTCTTCTCATTTGCACATCTGGAGTCTGCTTTCAACTCCCCCCTCAAAGGCTGCCAAGGTTGTTTTGGACTGCTAGAGTAATCTGAACAGGTCTTCCCTCTTCATCTCTCCCCCTCCACATATACTGAGTATCCACTTCAAAGACTTATTGATGGACTAATGTATTAAATCTCATACTGTTTAGCAGCGCCACTACCCATTTAGATGTTAAAGATGAGCTGCTCACATCAGGTCATACAAAAATCTTTCATTCCATCCCTTAGCCTTAGTTGCAGATTGATGATAAAAATTGGTATGTGTTTGTGTTTTTGATAAAGAAGCTATATCACTATATTTTACATTATTTAAGTCCTGATGGGACAAAGCACATATAGTTTTTGTCCACTCTTCCTAGATAAAACAAAACCCAGCTCAACTCACAGATCAGCCTGCAACCAACCGAATTATCCTGTCTAACAGTAGTAAATTTCCAGAGCCTCGACAGTGGAAGCACATGCAATATAATGGATAGGCAGAGGGCAAGTGAGACTGAAGGGAGCCCAGCCCTCCTAAAAGGTGCCCTAAAACACTAACTTGGGCAGGCTGCTCCCCCCTTTGGCACAAGGCTGCCCAACCCCAAAGATAACAAGGAAATGGCTGTTATGCTTTGTAGTGCATGTTTCTGGCTCCCAGTACTTACCCAAGGCAAGCTAAGCACAGGTAATGCAGAGGGAGGTGAGGTTGCACTTCATCTCCCTCTGCATTCTTCTTGCCATTGTTTTCTTCAGAAACCATAGACAAGTGCTATGGTGTCAAGAGGCCAAGGGGGTGCTTTGTCTGACATCATAGCTAGTGTTTTACAGCACCTAGGAAGATGGGACAAAATACTAAATGTATTACCATTAGGAACTAAATCATATAAAAATAAATGAGTGAAAATTCTTCTTCTTTAAAAAGACCCTGTCACCAGACCATTTATTTCAACAACAATCTTCCCATAAGTACATACAGTATTTGCATTAAACATATTGTAGGTGTGTTAATTACCTATAAACTCTTATGTGTAGACATTCAAAAGCCCTGAGATTGCTTTTGGGTTCAGCTATCTTGGATGGTCATCAGCCCCAGCAGACTCAGAGCAGTCACTCAAGTCACACTCCACAACAGCCTTTCCCAACCTTTTTACCTTGGAGAAACCTTGGCAAAAAGTTTGAGATCCCAGGGAACCCCTGAAATATGTTTTTACATTTGAAGCTTAAGGAACGTGAGGCATTGATAGTCAATGGCAGTGCCAGTTTAAATATCTCTCCCCATTGGTGGTCAGTGGCAGTGTTAATTAACCCCTTTGTGCTGCATTAATGGCCAGTAGCAGTGTTTATTAATGCCTTCATAATGTATCATGAAGAGGTTAAATAAAATTTTCATTGGTCAATAATGAATCATGACAAGGTTAATGAACACTGCCACTGGTTACTAATGCATCATGATGGGTTTAACTAATACTGCCACTGGTATACTTGCTCCACAGTATAGGATTCTCCCCTGCAGGGGTGAGAGGTTCTCTTCACAGCACTGAATGTCCATTTCTGTTAGGTTTAACTTCCTCAGCTCTAACACTTCAGTACATTAAAGTCCCAATGGCCCGCAGACTCTTTTTGTCCTTGCCTATATTCAGAAAAATCCTTGCATTGTTTTCACAGGATGCAACAAGTTCTGTGAATGGTGGAAAGGATCTTGTCATTCATGCCTGAATAAAACCCAGCCAAATGGAGAAAAAAAATGAATTTCCAGGTATATGTACATGCAGGGCTTTTATTCTCAGAAAATAGGTGCAGGGACTCAACCACACCATGTCTGCATCTGCCCCCGCCCCCGCACCATGGGCACCCGCATCTCCCTTGTTCCCATTCTGCACTCAGTGGGAGCTGCTCAGGAGATAAGATCTGTGGGAACCATTGGGAGACAAGCTATCACTGGTAAACACAGAAGCCAGACTCCTGTGTTTTAAAAGTGATAGTGGTGAGCAGGGAGTCAGAGGTGGTGGAGCTGAGTTCCAGCAAGTTCCAGCTGAAAAAAAAGCCCTGTGTACACATCACATGACTATAGGATTTTTCAATTTACGGTCCTTAAACTTATAATAAAAAAACACAACACTGCGTGGCAAGGGTTTAAACTTCCACAACAGCCCTTTTATTTAACAAATTAATAAACACAATAAACAACAAACAAAATAATTTTAGACACCAGGAGGGGGTCGTTGGGTGTCCTTAAATCACATTTTTGATTATTACCGACCATGTCCTCAGCCGTGCCCCATCTGGCTCGAAGATGTTGCGACTTCCACATTTTGACTTTCCCCCAGGTGACCTAGCTCATGGGAGAACCACCAACAACCAACCAGGTGGGAACACCATACCCTAGATGGGCCCCCAATTCTTCTACAATCTGGTTAATCCTTGACCCCCCCAAAGACCCCCTGACCCGCCAGCAGCTGTGACAAAAGTGCAAAATATTTAAAAAAAATGTATTTATTTTTTCAATGAAACATCATAATTGTTCCCCCACCCAAACTACCCCATAAACCAGAATACAGGGTGGGAACTCTACAATCAACAGAACTTTCCAGAGTAATTAATTACCCATCAGCCCTTACACAGACAAAACCTCTTGAAGCTCCACCCTAACCATCTGACCCCTAATACACCAATACCCCCACTAACTACTTATTTATTTAACCATTCCCAAACCTGTTCCTCCATCTATTTTTTCTTCTCCGGTTTGCACTTGCATTTAAATACCTCTGTTACATAGTTACATAGTTAGTAAGATTGAATAAAGACACCAGTCCATCCAGTTCAACCTGAGTGAGTGTCTACAATTGTCCCTATCCCTGTATATTGCACACTCACATCAGTCCCTACCCCCAAGGAGCCCACAATCCAAGGTCCCCATTCATATACTAGGGCCAGTTTTGGACAGAAGCCAATTAACTTACCTGCATGTCTTTGGAGTATGGGAGGAAACCGGAGTACTTGGAGGAAACCCACACAGGCACAGGGAGAACATGCAAACTCCAGGCAGGTAGTGCCGTGGTTGGGATACGAACCAGCGACCCTTCTTACTGCTAGGTGAGAGTGCTAACCACTACACCACTGTGCAGATATAGAACTGCTTGTTGTGCTTCAATAAAAGTTTTATAAAAACATCTGTGTTGCTGGCATTTTTTTGCAAATGGGGAAATTGGTTGGAGGGTATATTGCAGGCACCTAGATTGTCTGCTGTGCATACCTGAAGCAGCTTTGATTAGGGATAAGCTCAGGCATGTTCGCATGGACCATGTGCTGCAGCTGCAGAGATCAGCAATGTCTCACTGCCTGTGATTAGCGCAGTGCTGCGCAGACTTCCTGGCGGGCTCAGCACGTGGACCATGTGAGCGCGCCTGAGCTCATCCCTAGCTTTGATTTCTTCCTGCATGCTCTATGGCTGAGATATTCTGAAACAGCAAAGATCTAGCACTCTCGTCTTCATCCAAGGCTGATCACTCACTGGTGATTGCTACATAAGCGATTATTAGTGAGCAGGTACAATGAGCTGTGGATGCTGGCAGCCTTCTATCGCTTTC
This sequence comes from Lithobates pipiens, assembly GCF_037356315.1. Taxonomy (NCBI): domain Eukaryota; kingdom Metazoa; phylum Chordata; class Amphibia; order Anura; family Ranidae; genus Lithobates; species Lithobates pipiens. The sequence goes on from NW_027507903.1 coordinate 68,798,592, forward strand.
ACAGCTAATCGTCAGGGACTCTCACTAAAGGTTCTCACATATAATTGGTGTCAGGCCCATTTCCAAGTGTGAATGTGGACTAAGGACGAGCATGGGTTTGGGTCAAACCCAGCAGGAAGCTATCCCTCTTACCCACTGCTGCCCAATCAACCACGGCCAGAACATCCCCCACTTGCGATGACATTATTGCCACAAAAATTACCATATGCCAGCCCTTTTGTGTCCATGCAGATAAATGTGAGTATTTCCCTGGCTGCAGTTGATTGGGTGGAAGTGATGGCTTCCTTCTGTGATTGGTCCGAGCCCAAATTCTGACAAAATCCATGCTCATCCCTAGTTCAGAATGGCTTGGTATTTGGAATGATGCAGGTGCACTTTATACCTGCTGAAAACACTATTTATTAATTTATCTACTGATAGCATCACTTTCAGAGCTTCATTTTATAGCCTGATTGTAGAATATAATATATAAACATCATGAACAGCTGTACAGTTACAACCAATGCTAATATTTATGAATGGATTAAATCGTCTCATTCCAATACACTGAGAAGTCTATACCTAAACATTGATAGATTGAACCATCCAGCTGTAATATGTATGGCAGGTATAATACGTTATGCTTACAGTTGTGGATTATTAAGTGGCCTGTGCTTATTTTCACTTCTGTCCATAATTCATGAATCCAAGGCCTCCGTTCTCTGTTGCCCATTCAATATTAAAACATCTACCCTTTCATTGAAAACAGGCTTGTTATACCGCTGGTGACTACTCACTATCTAAAGAAGAACCTATCACAAATATATCACTGCTGAGCCGTTACCGGCACCCTGCACAAATTATTTCTTTAATGGAAAAATGTTGAAAAATGCCTTGTCTACTAAAAAAAAAATTGAAAAAAATAAAAATAAAATTACTAAAAGACCTCTTGAGCTGCTCATTAAAAATATCAGAGATTATAATAATCTATGGCGCAGACTAGAATTAAAGAGCTTAATTTAGAGGTCCTACTTCTTTCGTGAAATTACTTGTATTTAAAGTCTTTGGATTACAGTGAACTAGCACTGCAGGCATCCTTTGTATAAATGTCTTTATCTGGATCCAAGTCAGCACACCTTAAAAAGGCAGGTGTAGATACGCGTGTTTATCAAACACACTGCACGATCAGATTACTCACTTCATTGATTGCCTTTCCAATAGCTTCTGCACCTGAGCACACACACATACCTTCTTATTGCTAGGCTACCCCTCCTGGCTGCAGACTCAAGCTTTCTAGTATAAAGGGAAACTAATCTGCCAGGTGCAGCACTTATTTATCTGCCATCAGCAAATCCACATTGCTGGTGATTTGAATAGGTAACCAAAGAAAGCTAAACATGACCCAGACAATGATTATGTTTCACAGTCTAAGCAAAAGTGGAGATATTTTTTTCCTTTCTCTTACAGTAATCTTAATTATGGTGCATGGTAGTAATACAATTTATCTACTACTTAGTTTGATAATATTCCATTTAATGAATAAATGCAATAACATTTGTAAGATTAAATTAGAGAGGAAAGAAGTTCCTATTTTATATGTAAAAATACAATTACCTGAAGTTAAATTGGGAGTGAATTCCCTTGGTTGATTTTTACCTATACAAGAAGGCTTACCTATAGGTACAGTAAATATTTACTTAAGAAGCCACCGGTGACGTCACCGGTGCATGTGTTCTGAAGGAGCTGCATGCCCTTGCTGTTCCTTCTGAGTCCTGTGCCATGAACAGGGGAGTGACATCATCGCAGCTCGTCCAATCAAAGGATCGGAGTCTGCCGATCCGGAAGGACGACCGGATGAAGATGGAAACCCTGTCACTGATGACAGCTCACCACTGGAGGGCTTCGTTTTAAGGTAAGTGTCACATTATAAATTTGACTTGCAGGTTTTATAAAAAAAAAAAAACTGGCTGTTTATTGCAGCTTTACACTCTAGGCAAACAGCTAAATACAAAGTAGAAATTCATCTGAACTGTCTTACCTGCAAAAAGATTTATAATTCTTTTGTGAATCATGCATCTTTGGATAGACAGTAGAGATGAGCTCAGGTAGGTTTGGATCCTAGTCTGAAGCCACGTGACTGAGCCCGCTAGGAAGCTGTCACCAGTACAGAGACAATCATAAGTGGGCAAAGCATGCCCTGCCCCACAGTGACACTATCCAGATCAGAGATGCGCATGGGGAAATACACAGGCCTGGCACTTCCGAAAGTATCCTTCATGGAAGCACATTGAAATGCATACAGGCTCATTGCCTACACATGGACACGTGCATTCAATTTCAGAACTGGTGCCAAATGCTTTATTTAACTTCTTCCCATCTAGTCACTATAGATATATGGCCCAGGTGGGACAAGCATCATTCTTGGTGAATGTATGGGTACAGGCTCTCACCTGCGCACCCTGGGGGCACACACTGGTGCGATCTGTAATTTCTGCATCAGCCAGACCCAACAGATCACGGATCAGTAAGGATGAGCTCAGGCGTGTTCGCATGCTCCACGTACAGAGTCCGCCAGGAAGTCGGTGCAGCGCTGTGCTAATCACAGGCAGTGAGACATTGCCCCGATGCGTGGTTGAAGAAATCGGGCAATGTCTCACTGCCTGTGATTAGCGGGCTCTGCACGTGGAGCATGCAAACACGCCTGAGCTCATCCCTACTGATCAGGATACAGGGTCGCTGTGATTGACACTGTACTATATGATCACTGTGACCAATCAGAGCAATCACAGTAGTAAACAAAGACTATATGAATGACTGTCTTTGAACAAACTATGTTATGGAACTGTTTGCTTACAGCTGTCATCCTAACAGTTGTAAGCAATTACAGTGTAAAAAAACTACAAACTTGTTAACCTCTCCAGAGCAGTACATCGTCACTGTAACAGTGTCACTATGGTGACATTGTACTGCTCTGGTGGTGATTAATGTACAATGACTGGCTGCTCTGATATCACTGTATGCCAGTGCTGGCAGCCATTATCTCTGATCATAGCCACAGCAGTACATCACTAGACCAGTGTTCCTAATCCCCGCTGCACCAGTTATAGTTTCCCTAATTACCCCTGCACCAGTAACAGTGTCCCTGATCACTGCTGCATTAGCCAAAGTGTCGCTGATCCCCACCACACCAGTTCCAGTGTCCCCAATCACCATATCAGTCATAATGTCACCAAAATGACTCGTTCACATGTGAGATGCTCTCAGAAGAGCGATCTATGTTCAGCTCACATTTCAGAGAGTATTTAACAGGCAATGAGGAGGATTGTATCATCCCCTTGTCACCTGCTTTAACCCCTTTGAACCCGTACATGTACCCCCATTTACTTGGGTACATGTAATCTTGTGATCTTGTATCTGCTGGGCCTTTCTAAAGCCTGGTGCACACAATGAGATTATCAGACAAATAATTGTCCATTTATTTTTGCATGCTAGTCTCATATTGAAAATGAAGAGGTTACTCAACTTCTGAAAATTCTTGTAAGACAGAATACAACTTCAGAAGTGATGTAATGTATTGAATTGTTTTGTAATGTATTCTTTTGTTTACGAGCATGCATTTCCTAGCCTGCGCCTTCAGGTTTTGTCATCTGAAAAGTAAGAATCCACATGTTGAAAGCACTATACTAACAGTCAGATAACCAGACGACTGTTCACCGTACTAAATTTTTCTTCCGATCTTCTTATCGGGTGTACGAGCCTTAAGGCTGGGTTCACACTAGCTGCAGCCGTGTCTCACAGCAGGGGGTCCGGTGCATCCCTGTTCTTTGTTTCAGGTATGAATCGGGTTCCAAATTTTTTCCTGAATTCGGACCTGAAACAGAGCCAAAGACACACAGGACCCTTTTCAAGTGTGGACCGTGGACCCACCATAGCTGTGTGAACTGGCTCCATTAAGAGCTGGTTACAGTCTCCTGTCATGTGAATGGGATGGGGGGGGAAATCCTCATCCAATTTGCATAAGTGTGAACCAAGCCTTAGGGTGCCCAAAGATTTTGGGTTTCTAATTTCAGCCTAATCGAGAAAAGATTCACAGGATTATTGAGGCCAGAAGATTACTTCTAACACCCTGTTCAAGGAAGCCAAACAATGTTTTGCCTTTGCTGTTAGGCCAATGCCAAAGTAATTTTTTTAATACTCCCACTTCCATGTCTGGGTGTGACATTCAGAGCTGGCCACAGGGTCTGACATGTGGGGACGGCCATGGGTTTCCGACATGCAGGGCCGGCCGCTGATGTTTTGCATATGCTGGGTGGTGGTGGGAGGAGTCTTCTACCAAGCCTATCCATGGCAACCCAGGCCGCCGCTGAATAGGAAGTCCATGTTCACGCATGCGCCCCGACGCCGACAGTCACCTCCACTGTGGCCGACTTTTCCTAGATCTCCTACTGATCCCCTCATGAGTCACACTGGGATATGCGACTCTGGCTCTGTGTATTCAATCAACATTCCAAGCTGTGTAGAGGAGGCCAGGATTACAGGGATCAGGATGATTCTATTCTGAGTCACCCCAGAGGTGAAGGTATGTGACTTCTCTAATAAAAATCCTTCTACTACACAGGTCTCTTCCACTTTCCAAGATAGATAAATAGATCTATTCCATATCTGTCATCAACCACCCCCGTGAACACTGCACCCCCTTCCCCTGGGCTGCTCAATCAATGCCTGGGCCTATTTTTTGTCCTGGTCCAGGCCTGATCTCCACCATCCACCAAGCACACATTTGAGTGATCTAAGACATGCATATTTAAATAATAATTTATTATAATAAATTGGCTTCCTGTGATTGAATTATGCCAGCATTTCCATCCATCCACTTGTGGGTCTTCATCTTCTGGGCATAGTTCAATTTTCACTAGCAATGCAAGCAATGAACACAGAATGTAAGGTGTTCATAAATAATTTGTAAATCTCTGTCAACCAACAGTAATTTTTCCACACGTACACAGAAACAATTATTTCACCACACATGAGCTGAATGCAAAGTTGTGGACATTATGATAGCCTGTCAGGGCAGAATGTAGATGAGTGTAATCATTTCAGTTATGTGCAGATTTGATAACCACTCATAAGATAAATTGGTCGGTGGCCAACCTAAAGTTATGCATATACATTAAATGAAAGCTGAAAGACACTAATGATCTTTTGGCTGTTGCCTAATGTATGCCATGAGCACAATCATAAATAGAGAAATTCACAAATATTCGTCAGCAGGAAAGTCAATTGCCATGGTATTTGCTTGCTTTTCTCTTTCTCATACAAGTCAATGTCATTGCAAAAGCAACACAAATCATTTTCAAACACAATGTGCTCAGACACAAAGTACAAATGTAAAGCAATGCAGAAGAAACTTAAAAAAATCTGAACTGTACATAAAACATTTCCAAAAGGGGGGGGGGGGCGTGGCCTGACCAGGAATTGAGATGGCCGCATGAGGTAGGAGCTCCTGCACACCAAGGACATAAAATGCCTTCTCTGGGGATCCTGAAGCCTTTATCCGCCATGGGTACACCTAATAGGAGTGCCTCAGCACCCCAAGCCTCAAAAGAGATCAGAACACAGTTCAGAAAAAAACATTCTGGAGCTGTTCCGGACTCTGCGCTCTGGAAAGCATGCTGCCTCACAGGCCTCGACCTCTGGGTAGCCAATCACACATGGACGGAGACGCCCCATGCCACCACCCGTATCATCCTCTGAGATTTCTGGGCCTGCAAAAAGTGACGTTGGATATCAAAAACACCCTTACCTCTGTTGTTCACCGACTCACAGACATGAAGCAGACTTCCCAAACCCATGCAGAAACAATTAAGCAAGTCCAAAGAACATATTACACCCAGTTACCGCATATCTTTAATGTACAACCACAGGTAGAAGATAACAGGAGTTGTAGGCATAACATTAGAGTGCGGGGAGTACCCAAGGGAATTGAAGCTGTTGTGCTGCCACAGGCAATCTGCTCCATCTTTAACGATCTGATTAATCACCTTGCAGATTCCCCTAACAAGATGGAATGAATACACCATGCTCTAAGACCCCCTCCCCAGGCCTATGAACCACCAAGAGATGTGTGGTGTATTGTTAATGTCCCTCTAAAGGAGAAAATACTTTGTAAAGCCAGAGAAAAAAGTTGGATACTGTTTAATGGTACAGAAATGAAACTATTCCAAGACCTCTCGCAAATAATACTGCACAATAGACGCAGATTACACCCCTGCTGGATGCTCTACGCTCTCGCAGCATCCAATACAGATGGAAGTCTCCATTTTGTCTATCTGCCTCACCAGAGGTCGCACTCCTCCGCTCACCACAAGACCTTCATTCCTTCTGCGACTGACTCGACTTGCCACAAATTGAACTTCCTGAATGGTACTCCTTCTATTTCCCGACTGAACTGTGGAAATCATTCTCTTTCACCCCTTCGCCGAAGGCTCAAAGCCAGCGCTCCAGTGACTGTCTTTCATGTCAAGAGCCATCCCAATGCAGTCCCATGCTGTCCGCGTCTCCTCATTGGGAATACCAAGAGGTATAAACCTATGCAAATCATTCTGCTGTAAGTGCTACTATAGATTGTTCCTGGGTTTGACTTGCTCTTTTGTTTTTTGTATTTTTTTTTTTCTTTTTCTTTTTTGCTCTTATGTTAACTTTATTGAGGCCCTCATACATACCGGAATTCCTACTTAACGTGGAGAACTGGACCACACGTGACGCAGAATGAGCCCCTGGAACTGAACCTCATCATACATGCAGGTAATACTTGCCCACGTCTCCATATTAAGCTCCGGACTGTTAGCAACTACAATGATGCCATGAGATGTTTCTGATACTCCCTCAAACCTACCAATACCACTTTTGCCCATAAAACCCAGCTGTGTATGGGTGATATGTAAATGGAGATAGTGATCCTACCACATATGACTCAAGGCTCATGTGAGCTGTGGCAACTTTATGACCTATACGGAACGTTTTTTTTTCCGTAGCACTACAAGTTATGCTAATTTCACTGCACTTATGCTTTCTATAGCAGATGGGTGGGTGATAGGGAGGAGATTTGAGCCATAACTGGAAGGAGTTTCATTATGGGCACCCAGATACTTTCCACATTGCAGACATTTTTAATCACCTGTACACATAGCCAGATGAGAAATGACAGTGGAATCAAAGGGGCTTCAAAACCCCAACCACATTTAAATAATAATACCTTACCCCTTTACATTGATATGGTGCCTGGATCTCTTCTAGCAGGGGCTGAAGTTGCTTCTACCTCCCTGCCCCCGTTAAAATACTCTAGCCCAGAGAGCCCTATACATAAATGTATAGGCTAGTGTGTTATATCCTATTGTGATAATGTTGGGAAAGTTAACAACTCCTTAAAGACAGTGGGGTGTAACTTACATTTAATTTCATTTCACTGCCTCTTGACACTACCAGGTTGCTTGAGCTTGCAAGGCTAAGAAGCCAATCTCTCCTTTATGATTCCAAACCCAAACATCCAGTCCACGGATGTTGAAGTATACGCCTTCTATCTTTTGAATTATTCACATTTAGAACCTAACTAATAAGCATGTAACCAAAGTGCAGGACATATCCTATAACCTGGAAACTGGATCCGCGATCAGTGGAATGTTATATTTTACAGAATATATCCACCATACACTACTTAAAGGACAAGTACTACTCATAGCAATTTATGACGTGCAAAAAGTTATCGATATAGAGTACAAAAACAATGATAGCCCTGGTAAATTCCTTTTTTGATCTTTTCACAAGGTGCATGGGTTTGGGGTCTCAGGAGACAGATCTTTTTGGACACTCCATACTTATGGATTGTCCATACTGGTCTAAATCCCTGACCCCTAAGCTACAACCTTTGTTGATAACTTACTTATCTCACTGGGCCGCACAATTACTTATGACTAATTACAACTAATTACCACGGCTTCCTGTCTTAGACTTGATTCATACTAACGCGTTTTTGGATGCATTTTGCATTTTTCAGAAATGCAATGACATTTTTTAACATGGGTTCCTATGGAACATGTTCACATCAATGCATTTTTGTGCCTTTGCGTTTTTGGAAAGAGTCGGGGGACTTTTTTTCATGCAAAATGCAGGGCTTGGCATGTAATAGAAGTCAATAGACTTGCATCAAAAACACAAGTATCGAATTTTTACCACTTGTTTACCTAATTTTTGCCGTGATTTTGTCGCAATTTGCGTTTTTTTTTTTCTTTTTTTTTCTTTTTTTTCACTGTATATAGCTGGTTGCTAAACAACCACAGTGTAAAAAAAAAACCACAGTAATAACGTGTGTCCAAAAACGTGACAAGCACCGCAAAAACGCTCAAAAGCAACATGCATAGATGTGAATCGAACCTAAGTCTATTGAAAATTATTTGGTTATTTCTGTTATTTTTATCATGAAACCTATGGAGCACTTGCCGAGCAGTCAGTGTACTGTTTTTTTTTGTTTTATCTGTGTATCCCTATTGTCCTCAGTGGTGCAATGGCACATAATTCCCTCGCCTACCACTGTCCCCAGATAGCAGTCCCTAAGGACTCTAGCTGACATTCTAGATTTACCGCACTAGGTGGAATAGAGTCTCTATAACCACCTCTGGTATCTTTCCTTTTACTTAGACTGTACATTCCACTGAGTTAATAATTTAATTGCACCATTCAGAAAGAGCTGACAATCAAAGCCCCGCTGTCAATCAAATGTATTTCACTTAATGTAAAGGGCCTGAACCTACCAGTAAAAAGGGTGCAAGTCCTATCCGCACTCACTAAAAACAAAGCCTGTTTTATCCTCCTTCAGGAGACTCATTCACAATCCCTAAACTTACTAATCAGATATATCAAACAGCACTACATGCTACTAGCCCAGGCTCCAAGACTAAAGGGGTATCTATCATAATATACAGATGACTTTCACTTATCTGACTCTCTCATAGACCCAGAAGGTAGATACATTTTTATCAATGGTGGGTTCGGGTCTGTCCCAATGAACATCAAGTTTCCTTCTTCAGAAAAACCTACGACCTTCTGTCCTCATTCCAAGAGGGACTGGTTCTGCTAGAAGGAGACTTTAATGTACCACTGAACCCTGCTATTGACACCTCTTCAGGTACAATCGCACTAGCATACCACCCGCCATCAAAAATACTCTAGAATAGACTACTTTTTTTCTAACCCAAGCGGATCTAACATTTCTTAAACACGTCACAGTACAACTGATGTTCTTGTCTGACCACCACCCCATTACGGTTACCCATTCTTTCCCTGAAATGGCACACATAACCAAAACTTAGAGATTAAACCCCTTCTTACTCAAAGACCCATAAATTGTTACATAAATACAATCTTGAATAAAACTATTCAAATCATAGATAGTAACCAATAACTGCCCTAGCGTCGGTTTTTGTCCATCAGACTAGCATACACACAAACGGATTTCTCGGTCCGGCAGAGTTCTGGTGGAAAAATTTAAAACACGTTCTATTTCTAAAGTCCGCCGGATTTTTGGCAAGCAAAGGTCCGATGGAGCCCACACAAGATCGAATTGTCCGACGGACTCGTTCCGTCGGACCTTTGCTGTCAAAAAGTCTGGTCGTGTGTACGCGGCATTAGTAAACTCATGTATGGTGGGGTGATAGTGTCACCTGAAGCTGGATCTACAGCCCCGGTCAGCGGTGTGTACCCTGTCCTAAACCTGTGCTACAGTGCACTTTCTGATTCCTTTCACGTCAGCCAATCAAGCTCCATCAACCGGTTTTGTTGCAATCTTGTGACTTCCTCTGGAATTTGTGATGGAACATCCATAAGCTTGGGAAGGCGTGGGTGACCTTAGAACACTTCTTCACACGTACTCTAACGCATGTGTTCCCCTGGCTATCACAATGCCACTGGCCTCTGGCTTTAATTATACATCACTTAATATACCCCATGTTGGTAGCCTTTACACGGGCAATGAAAACAGCAAAGCTCTCCTCAACCACAGTGGGCTGCACAGTGGTGCAGTGGTTAGCACTCTCACCTAGCAGTAAAAAGGGTCACTGGTTCAAATCCCAACCACGACTCTACCTGCCTGGAGTTTGCATGTTCTCCCTGTGCCTCTGGTTTCCTCCTACACGCCAAAGACATGCAGGTAGGTTAATTTGCTTCTGTCCAAAATTGGCCATAGTATATGAATGGGGACCTTGGATTGTGGGCTCCATGAGGGTAGGGAACAATGTGAGTATGCAATGTACAGGGATAGGGACAATTGTAGACACACACTCAGGTTGAACTGGATGGACTGGTGTCTTTATTCAACCTTACTAACTATGTAACTATGTAACCTCAGGTCTTTTGACTTCGCTGAGGGGAAACCCTAACTTCCCCCCAGGGGAATCAAACTCATTCTTATGACAAGAATGACCACATGAGGAATTGCTCGCACACCAGTTTGTCTCAAAAGGACGTCCACGCACATATGAACATTTGGTGTCTACGTTGTGTTCTAATTCATTTCCTTTCTGGACATAGACAATTGAGGCACTTTTTCTCAACACATGACCCTACCACCACCTGGAATAGACAACACCATTCAAATCCCTTTGCACACGCAAATCACCACAAAGACACTTAGGGGGTTATTTACGAAAAGCAAATCCATTTTGCACTGCAAGTGCACTTGGAAGTGCAGTCACTCTAAATCTAAGGGGTAGATCTGAAATGAGTGGAAGCTCTGCTGATTTTATCATCCAATCATGTGCATGCTAAAATGCTGTTTTTTATTTTCATTGCATGTCCCCTTCGGATCTACAGTGACTTTACTTCCAAGTGCACTTGCAGTGCAAAGTGAATTTCCCTTTAGTAAATAACCCCCTTAATCTCCTATATCTACATCCTTCTCCAAGAAGACCCTTCCCCCAAATTGGATGTGTTGCGAATTTCATGGGGAAAAAGAAGACTGGAATAACATATATGACTATGCACACAAGGGGTTGATGACTGTAGCGATTCAGGAAAATTGTTATAAAATTACAACTAAATTGTATAGGACTCCAGCACATCTTCACAAGTTCTCTTCCACTATCCCTAACATGTGTTGGAAATGCAATAGGGCAGAAGGCACTATGCTTTATATAGTGGGACTGCAACATGCTCCAACCATTCTGAAGGGCAGTACATGAATTGATCACACAAATTACCACATATACACTGGGCTACAATCCTACACAATTTCTCCTACATCACACAACCCTACCCAAAAAAAATATATTTTAAATCACTTGCTATGCATATGGTGAATGCGGCTAGACTTTGTGTCCCTGTACATTGGCAATCCATGGATATACCATCAATTAGAGAATGGTTAACCAGGCTAACTAAAATTGAGGAGATGGGGGAATTGATCCATACTGCTCACAAACTAATTCAAAAATTCACAAACACCTGGGCTTGCTGGACTCACTTCAAGACCACTGAGCACTTTGATTCTTTATTTTCCCTAATCTGGACAGTTACCTGTTTTCTCTGACCGAGGATACTGCATACTCTCTCCGGAGGGGGTACCGATATCGGGATCGGCGCCTACTTTCCCCCACCTCCACTCCCCCTTCCCTCCTTTTTTCTTTACACTCTCATCCCCCTCTTCTTTCTACAGTCTATATCAACTTGTACACCCCACTACAGTTCACCTAACAACCCCCTGAAAATATACATAAGGACATTACCGTGACTATCGTCACTGCTAGTAATATTATTATTAGTGATATTGATGTTAATGTTGGTTTTTATTACTACTACTATTGCTCTACAAAAAAAATAACCTAGTTACTAGTGGTCCCTTTATGGTTATGGGTCATGCTATGTTTAAACCCCTTATTAGCTTCAGTTTTGAGTAATGTCTTGTTTGTTCTCACTGTTACACTCAATGACATATTTACAACATACGCTTTGTATTGTACAATTATGTCATGGTTCACATACCAATCAATGTAATCACTGTACTGTTGATTCTTTTTTAATGCTTCCAATAAAAATATTTTTGTGGGAAAAAAAAATACAAAATAACCATCAAACCCTAGGTCTGGAGCTCCATGCAAGATTTCAAGTCATTGGGTAAGTATGATCATGAGAAAAGTAAAGGATTAGCTCAGAACTACACGGGAGGAGCTTGTGAATGATCTCAAGGAAGTTGGGACCACAGTCACCAAAAAAAACATTGGTAACACAATACGCCAGCATATATTGAAATCATGCAGCGCCCACAAGGTCCCCCTCCTCAACAAGGCACATGTACAGGCCTGTCTGAAGTTTGCCAGTGAACAGCTAAAATGATTTAGAGAAGGATTGAGAGAAAGTGCTGTGGTCAGATCAAACCAAGATTGGGCTCTTTGGCATTAACTCAACTCAGTCTGTTTGGAAGAAGAAAATGCTGACTATGACCTTAAGAACACTATCCATACAGTCAAGTACAGAGATGGAAAAATTACGCTTTGGGGCCTTTTTTTCTGCTAAAGGTAAAGGCTGACTTTGCTGCATTGAAGGGCCAATGGACTGGGCCATGTATTGTAAAATCTGGGATGAGAACCTTCTTCCCTCAGCCAGAACACTGAAGAGTACCCAAAACATACCAAGGCAACAAAGGAGTAGCTCAAAAAGAAGCCCATTAAGGTCATGGATTGGCCTAACCATTCTCCAGACCTTAATCCTATAGAAAACTTATGAAGGGAACTGAAACTTCGAGTTGCCAAGTGACAGCCAAGAAGCCTTAAGGATTTAGAGAAGATCTGTAAAGAAGACTGGACCAAAATCTATCCTGAGGTGTGTGCAAACCTGGTAACCATCCTAGCAAAAGTCTTACCTCTGTGCTTGCCAACAAGGGCTTCTCCTCCAATTACTAAGTCATGTTTTGCTTAGGGATCAAATACTAATTTTACTCACTAAACTGCAACACAATTTATAACATTTGTTTAATTTTTTTTCTGGATTTTTGGTTGATAGTCTGTCTCTATCATTTAAAATACACCTATGATAAAAAGTATAGACCTTTCACTTCTTTGTAAGTGGGCAAACTTACAAAACCTGCAGGAGATCAAATAATTATTTTCCCCACTGTATGGACATTAAACTATTTACATTTTCTTATAACACAGTAAAATAATTTTAAAGCAAGCCTTCCTTAGGGGATTTTAGGCATTTGCAGGTATTCTGTGAATGAATGAATGAGGGGAGAGAAGGGGTGGATAATTTACAGGCTCTATTCTCATCCATTCACAAAATATCTTGCATTCTGTGAAAAGTCAAATGAATGAGGGTAGAGGAAAGAGATCTGCTGCCGCTCATCCCCATAGCACTGGTGGATCACCCCTGTGTGTTGTCCCCAGCTTTGCTGAAGGGAGGGGATTTGTTCAGTAACCAACAGCCAGCACAGACATAGTATACTCTTCATTAGGAGCATATTATTTTAGTAGGGTTGTATGGCATAAAAAAACGTTTTCTTCTGGAGTTCAGCTTTAGTTTCTTTACAAGGCTTATATATATCGAAAAAGATGAGGGTCTATTTTAAAGTGCTATTACTGCTAGTTTGAAATATTCAAATACTTTAGTGGCCTGATCTGGGCACAGGTTCACTTTAAATAATTCACATAACTGCTCAAATTAACATTTCTTAACAAAGACGTTAAATAATGTATTTTAATATAATACACTATCCCACTGGTAACTGCTGACAAAAATATATAGCACATGCAGTCCTAATTATTGGCTTAAGTTAATATGCTTTACACATTTGAGGAAGGAATAGAAATGTTAGAGGAGCTGAACAATTTAAGAACAGATGAAATGTGAAGTGAGGTGGGTATGGCAACCATAGTATTCTAAATAAAATAAAATAAAAAAAGAATTTTTAGTACTCCAACAGCATTTTCTATAAAAGGAGGCCATTTAAAAAGCATTTGTAAGTGAGCGCAGATTAAATAAGTCATTTATGTCTGTGCTGTGACTTCTTTGTTTAAAACGTGCACCTGTAGAACTTTCTAATCCCAGAGATTATCGTTATTAGAAGTCCAATCCCCATGGGACTGTTGACAGAAGTCTCTGAAACTTGGAAACAGAAAAAAACAACATTTGTCTGGAAGGCAGCATGAGGAAAATGAACAGAGGACAGATCAAACACGACAGAAAATGTCCCATCTGTTGTGTTATTTTATCAAGTGAACGTTATGGAGGCAATACCAAGATCCTATTGTTCAAATAATGGACCACTCTTCAATTCAATTATATAAAGACCTTTTACTATGGGTATTATTAAATAACATCATTTTTTGTTGTTGTAAAACTGATTGGCTGTATGCCTTTGAATGTCTTTGAATATCTTCCCTGCCTCCTGAACGGGTGTTCAAAGTTTCAAAGAGAAGGTCTTCTGGCACCCAACACAAAGATGTCAAAGCGCATCCTCCCTCCCCAAACTGAGATTAATTCTGCCTCTACATAAGAATGTACAATAGCTGGCCTTGCACAGTATTGACAGATGGTGTCCACCAGTTGTAGGGTTGAAACCTTTTGAGTCATGGAAAATCAAATGGGATAGGCATTTTGCAGGTTAGTTGAACCAGTGGGATGTAGCATTGCGAAGCATGGTGAAATAGGTTTTTCTTTCTCATATACTGTAAGTCATCATAATGCAAAGTGGATTCTGTGATTTGCCCCTTTTATTTGTAGTCTGGTTGTAGTTATTTGCAAACACATTACTTTTTTGCATTTTAAGGGCAGGAAGATATTGATATGAACTACTTAAAGTGAGCAAAGGATTAATAAGTAGAGGATAGAAATAAACTGCAAGTTTGCCAAATTTTACACTATGGGGAGATTTATTAAGGCTGGGTTCACACTGGAGATCGGAGCGAATCACAATCGGTTCATACATTTCCAATGCGTCTCCATTCATCAGTTCAGGTCTGAATTCAGCCCGGATATTTGGCTGCATTTGGACCTGAAATGGACCTGAAGACGCACAGGACTCCCGTGCAATTTGCACCGGAGCCGCCGTGGAGATGTGTGAACCGGCTCCATAGAGAGGCAAGAGTGTGAACCCAGCCTAAAATGGGTTCAGTCAGAATCTGGTGCAGCTGTGCATGGCAGCCAATCAGCTTCTAACTTCAGCTTGTTCAATTAAGCTTTGACAATAAAACCTGGAAGCTTATTGGTTTCTATGCAGAGCATTACCACATTTTATAACTCTCCAACTTGTGTCTGGAGAATGAAGGCTTTGTGAGCTATTTAACGACCGCTGCTGTGGGCTCTGGTTGTATGGCATGCCCACTGCTGAAAATAAAAGGCAGACATGTCCTACCTCTTAAATGTACCTCTTCGGCACCTTTTTGTCCTATATGACCTGCTTTCCCCTACTACCTCTGCTTATACAAAAAGAGCCACTGCCTCTCTCTTTAGGACTGACTGACTTAGGAATATAGGGGATTTCTTATCTTTAATGTCACCTATGGCAATAGGTTGTAATAAGAATGTGGAATAATCAAAATGTGTTTCTTTATCCTATCCTGGATCTGAGCATATAAGTTATATATTACCCCCCCCCCCCCCCATAAACGAAATAAACACTAGAACACATGCACTATAAATACATAATAATATGTAACCCACCTCTCTGCAATTCAAAGTAATGTAGTACAATACAGAATTGTAAACACAATAATATGTAGCCCACCACACTGCAGTTCACAGTACCATAGCCCAATAAAGCACTGTGTATGGCATCATAGATCACTTTATATAGCACCATATAGCATAACTATCTCTCCATTAACACTCACTGTCAGCTCTACCTATCTACTCCAACATACTGACAAATGCTTGCTGAAAACACTGCCTTTTATAATAAGGGGCTTTGCACATAACAAAGCCCACATTACTGGACATTCTAAGCCACCCTGCCACAGTTCTAGGAATTGAATCGTTGGTAGTTATTTGTTATTAGACAATGGTCCGCAAACTCAGTCTTGACCCAAGCTTATCCCTATTGATGATTTATAAAGATAATATTAGTAATTCCGATGGTAGGATAGTGATCATTTATAATGATGATATTAGTAATACCCAGGGTAGAATACCGATGAATAATAATGGTAACGTTAGTAGTGCCTAAGTGAGAATACTAATGATTTATAATAATGCTATTATTAATTCCTGTGGTAAAGTACTGATAATTTATGATTAAAATGTTAGTAATTCCAGAGATGAAATACTGATGGATTATAATAGCAATGATAGTAATCCTGAAGTAGAATACAGTAATGTTAATATAATGATGATATTAGTAACCTCTAGGGTTAAACAATGATCATTTCTGATGACAATATTATCAATCTCTAAGGTAAAAAAGTGATGATTTATAATAACGATATTAATATGTTTTAGATAGATTAGTAACAATTTATAATGGCAATACAAGTGATATTTTAGGTTAAATAATAAATTATTATTATAATTATTATACAGGATTTATATAACGTCAACAGTTTACGCAGCGCTTTACAATATAAAAGGGAGACAACACAGTTATAATATAATTTATAATCAGAGCTTACAATCTAATAAATCATATACTATAATGGTAATATTAGTAATCTCTGAGGTAGAATAGGAATCCTGTATATCAAGTAATCTTTGAGGGGGCAAAACATATTATTTATAATAGTGATATCAATAATATTTTACTAGAATACTCATTCTTTATAATGGCTTTTGGCTAATTAGCTGTACTGAAGAAAAATATAGAATTTATCATCAAGAATGCTTTGTTATACATTTTGATATACACAGCTTTACGATAGCAGGATTTATTATTAATTGACTACATTAAATCTGAATACAAATGTTCTTCAATGTTGCATGAAAAATGGCATACTGCAGCAGCCAGTCCTGGGGGGCTTGAGGGGTCCCACAAATCATTTTTGCACAGGGACGCTATTTGTGTCAGTCACTGATAAACACTTCATAGAATCTCACAAGTAATGCCAGTCTGAAGCTAGCGATAACCTGGGTGATCATATTTGTAACTTTACTTTTATCTAAAAAAATACTGCAAAAATGTTTATTATAACTCACATGTAGTAAATGTAGCTAGTAATCTTTGAAGACTGAATAATCAATCAACCAATAAATCCATACACCACAGTACACAGCCTGGGTGATTGATTGCACTGACCAGTAATGGATATATACTTTTGGTTGTGTATTTCAGTATATGATGTACGGACCACTACACTGACAGCACAGGGCATCATGGCCACTACAGTAGGTATAGAAAAGAATCAACCCCCTTTAACATAATCACATTTTGTTGCTTTGCAGCCTGAAATGAAGACAGACACATTTTTTGTTTTATCCAGCTGTATTTACTCAAACATCCCAATGAAAGATGTAACACCAACATGTCAGAAAAAAATAAATAATCAAAAACAGAATCACTCAGTTGGAAAAGGGATCCCCCCCCCCCCTTATGTCAGTGTTTTGTTCGATCATCTTTTGCTTTAATTACAACCTTTAATCTGTTGGGATATGACTCTACTAACTTTGCAATCTTTGCCCACTCTTCTTTTGCAGAACTGGTCAAGTTCAGTTCAATTTCATGGTGACTGTTTATGGACTGCAGTCTTCAAGTCGTTCCACAGATTTTCAATGGGGTTTAAGTCTGGGCTCTGACTAGGCCAGGGATAGGCAACTTTAAAGATTTGAAGATCTGCCTGAACAACATGGGATAAGACAAAGATCACTGGGCATAATGTCGCCCAATGTTGCCTCCTCACACCTGATTTAAACCTCTAATTGCCATACTACTATGTCACAATCGTGTGCATTGCATGGCAATTATGGGTTTTAATCAGGTGGTGAGGAAGCAACATATCACCTCCTCATCACTCAAGGGGGGCTCTTGCTCCCTACTACAGCACCAACTTTACAAGTAGTCCCTCTGATGCTCTGGAATTGGAGGTCAGCAAGCCCAGAAGCGATCACGATCTACTGGTTGCTGACCCCCAGACTAGGCCATGCAAGGACATTTCCCCTTTTCTTCTTTAACCACTGTGTGCTTATTTTTGATATGTGCTTTGGGTCATTGTCATGTTGGAAGGTAAACCTTCTTCCCATTAACAACTTTCTGGCAGGGGCCAGAAGATTTTCCTTCCTTTTTCTTCTATCCCGACAAGTAGGGATGAGCTTGATGTACGGGTCGAATGTTCGTGTCGAACATTATGGGGTGTTTGTGGTAAATTCAAGTGCTGCGGAATGCCCCATGATGCACTGCGAGATCGCAGTGCATTGCTGTATGATGATTGGCCAAAGCATGCACCAGCCCTGCATGCTTTGGCCAATCACAGCGGGCTCTGCTGAGAGCCATAATTGGCCAAAGGCAGAGTGCCTGCCTTTTCCCCCAGGTGGAACTCAACGTTGCCAATTCTGTAGGGGCTGCACACGCAGCAGAGGGCCATCAATGAGTACCTGTGTGAGTATGGTACCAGGACAGGGTCAGGGTTTCTTTTTGCCACACCAGTGAATACTGATCAATGATGCATACACTGTCCGGTCACCATTTGAGGAGGTCACAAAGATGGTGAGCAGCTACAATGCATGCATCAGTGACGCTGTCCCTCTAGTCTTCCTGTTGGAGCACATGCTTTGTAGAATCATGGACAGGGCACTTGAGGCAAAACAGCGGGAGGAAGAGGAGGGCTTCCTTACCTCTCAAGGCCCCCTTTATCCAGATAGCATTCCTGCGGGCTCGGGCCGCCAAACACACTGGAAGAAGTGGAGGAGGAGGAGGATTGTGTCAGCAAGGATGTAGAGGATAACACTCAGCAGCAGTCTTCAAGGGATGATTTTCAGTCCCCAGAAACTCAAGGAGTTGTACGTGCCTGGGAGGAGGTAGTTACAGATCATGTGAGCCTTAGTGACCCAGAGGACTCAGAATCGAATGCCTCTGCAAACTTACGCTGCATGGTCTCCCTAATTCTGCAAAGCCTGCTAAAGGACCCTCGGATTCGTGGTATCAAGGAGAGGGATCATTAATGGTGGGTAACCCTTCTTGATCCACGTTACAAGGGTAAGGTTGCAGAACTCACCCTGCCTTTGCAGAGGGAGCAGAGGGAGCAGAGGATAAATCATCTTCAGGAGGCCTTGAAGAAAGGATTGTGCAATGCATTTGCAGACCCAATTTCCTGGTGCTGGACGTGTTGCTGAGGCTTCATTCAGTCAGAGGAAGATCGGTGGAGAGGGTGGCTGGCTGCCTTTAAACAATTTTTCAGTCCTCAACGCCAAGGTCTGATCAATTCAAGCAACTATTGCCAGTGTCTGCATTACATGGTGCAGGGATATCTAGGGGAAAGAGTGGACGTGAGACCTTTCCAACAGAGCATCCACTGGGTTACTGGGTCTTGAGGATGGACCACTGGTCAGAACTTTGCTCAATATGCAATTGAGCTATTGGCCTGTCCTGCATCCAGCATGCTTTCTGAATGCACATTCAGTGCTGTTGGAAGGTTTGTAGCGGATCAAAGAGTGCACCTGTCCACAGACTCTGTTGATAGGCGTGCATTCATAAAAATAAGATCGTCTTGGATCAGCAGCTATCAAGCACCTGATTCTGATGTAACAGATTGAATTTGCTATGGATGGGATCCCTTGAAGACTGCCTATGCTGACTATCCTATTCCTCCTCAATCTTGATGATGCTAGCTTCCAACAATATTTTTGGTTTAGGGCACAACCACCACCACCCAAGGCCCAATTTTTCTGCCCCTGTTTAACAGAGGCATGGAATTACAATTTTTGATCTAATATTTCATAGAAGGGCCAATTCCTGCGCCCATCAAGGGTATCTGTGAGGGCTTACAGTGTTGTGGCACTACCACCACCACCCAAGGCCCAATTTTTCTGCCTCTGCTTAACCCCTTTTTTACCCCCTTCCTGACCAGAGCACTTTTTACAATTTGGCACTGCATGGCTTTAACTGGTAATTGCACGGGCATGCAATGCTGTACCCAAACTAAATTTGTGTCCTTTTTTTCCCACAAATAGAGCTTTCTTTTGGTGCTATTTGATTACCTCTGCGTTTTTAATTTTTTTGTGCTATAAATAAAAAAAGAGCAACAATTTTGAAAAATAAACAATACTTTTACTTTTTGCTATAATAAATATCTCCAAAAATGTTATAAAAAAATAAGTTTCTTTATCAGTTTAGGCCAATATATATCCTTCTACTTTTTTGGTAAAAAAAATCGCAATAAACGTATATTGATTGGTTTGCGCAAAAGTTATAGGATCTACAAACAATGGGAAAGATTTATGCCATTTTTTTTTTTTTTTACTGGTAATGGCAGTGATCTGCAGTTTTTAACATTATTGCGACATTGCGATGGACAGATCAAACACTTTTGACACATTTTTGGGACTATTGACATTTATACAGTGAGTAGTGCTATAAAATGCACTGATTACTGTGTAAATTACACTGGTAGTCAAGGGGTTAACACTAGGGGGTAATCAAGGGGTTAAATGTGTGTTCCCTCAGTTTGTTCTAACTATGGAGGTAGGACTGAGTAGGAGAGGAGACATATCGATGTTCCTACATAGTAGGGACAAAAAACATGGCTCCTGTCCTCTGACAGCACAGGGATTGGTGTGTTTACACACACACAAATCCTTGTGTTGGTGCTCGTGTACACATTCGTGCATGGCCATCAGCGAAGGCAACCACCAGCCACGTACATCGGGTCCCCCGCCGTGCAGCGGGCATGCGCACGCTCTCTGGTGGCTCTTAAAGGAAACCTGTACCCGTACGGGGTTTCGTGAAAAGGAGCCATTCTGCCCCCGTAAAAAGAAACAAGTCAGTCAGGAACCAGTTAACATGTTGACACGAGTCAGTCAGGAACCGGTTAACACACCTTAAAACTCAAAACTTTTAAGGTGTGGTTCAGGTGGTCAGATGAGACAAAATCCCCATACACACTATCAGATTTTCTGCTGACTTTTTCCTTCAGATTTACCAAAACCATATAATATGAGGTCAATCCTTAGGAGTTTCAATTTGTATGCAATCAGGCAGGCTCTTCTACTACATGGTTTTGGTAAATCTGAAGACAAAAATCAGCAGAAAATGATAGTATGTATGGGACTTAAGATGCTAAAAAAGTACTGCAGGAGTAATCTCTGGATTAAAGGTGAATGCTGCCGCAAAAAGATGGTCTTATTATTTTATATTTTATATTATCTTATTATTTTATTTAAAGCACAAATCCTTATACAAAAACAAAAGCTCTCATATATTTAGTTTTATTTTATTTTTTTGTGGGATGCTCGATTTTAAAGGATAAGTTCACCTTCGGGAACACGTTACATGTTCTACCTGGTTTTAAATAAATCTGCATCCATGCGGGTAAAATGTTAATTTTAACGCACATCTCCATTGACATATATACCTACTTTCCTTTCACTGTCCCACTATTCCATTCAGCTGCTGGGAGTGAAAACACTCTCACCAATATTATTGTCATTATAAATTATTACTAATCTAACTTAAAAATTGCTAATAACATCATTATAAATGATCACTATTTTACCTCAGGTGTTACTAGTATTTTCATCATAAATGATCAATGTTCAATCCAAGATTACAACTGTTTAACCTATACTAAATTTTACAGCCTAGCAACTGAATGTAAACAAAGGGGGGGGGGGTCCCTGGTGACCAAATTGACCAATATTTTCATATTATCAATTCTTTTTTTTTTCTTTTTTTTTTACTTATTTATTTTTGACAAAAAATAACCAGGGAATTTTTTCTTCCCTGATTATGTCAATTTTGTTTTAGTACATCCTACAGGTTAGCCACTACACAACCAAGTTCAGGGCATCCCCAAGCATGTTATATAAACAAGTTGTGTACTTTTAGACTGCTTTCACACCAAGTCGCGTTACAGGTGCTACAGTGCTAAAAATAGAGCCCGCGTAGCGCCTGTAAAGAGCCTCTCCTCTCACTCCTGTGTGAATGCCAGAGTGCTTTCACACTGGAGCGGTGCACTTGCAGGGCGGTGAAAAAAGTCCTGCAAGCCTCATTTTTGCATATACACTGCTCCTAAACTCCCCTGCCCATTCAGATCAATGGGCAGTGCCAGCAAAGTGCTGCTGCAGCTGCGCTTTTCAGGCAGTTTTAACCCATTATTGGCCACTAGTGGAGTGTTTTTAACCGAATAGTGCAGCTAAAGCGATGGTAAAGCACTGCTAAAAATAGCAGTGCTTTACCGCTGACGCCCCCAATGCCCCAGTGTGAAAACGGCCTTATTGTTTCACTTTGGTCTCATTAAAAAAGATGCTCCTTGCCAAATGGTCATTTTTTTATTTATTTTTGTTTTGCATTGCTACATGTTCCCCCTGGCCTTGCCAACCTCACAAATGCCATTTGTTTAACAATCCCTCATTGTCTTTAATATTGATTGGACCCTAGGCAAACATTTTCTTGGGCCCCCCTCCATACAATTTTGTTCTCCACCTGCTCTGAGACATACAAAAAATAGCAGTTTACTGAATCAGATCAGGCAGCAATTGAGATTGGTTGCCATAGATTACAGTGTATCGTTACCACTCGTTGACTGACTGCTAGAGGGTACAGCACACATTATGGCTCACTGATTATTTGCTAGAGGTTAAAGCACATGACAAAACAAAAGTTTGTTATAGACAAGAGACAAGAGAACAACTAAAATGACAATGAAAAACTAAAAAGCCTCCAATAATAACAACAATACGCCAAAATAGGTCCCCACCATCAGTGTCCCCAGCATCTGTCCCCCACCATCAGTGTTCCTCTCATCATATACTCCTACTCTGTTCACTTCCAGCATTAGAAACCTACCCATGAGGCAGCATTCCAGTCGTCATCCAGCATGACAAGGAGAAGGTGGGCTGTCAGAGCGTTGCTCCTTCGGGGTCTTTTGGGGCATCAGAGTGGCCGGGAACCAATTGCCACCCAGTCCCCACCATTAGTGTCCCCCTCATCTGTCCCCCACCATCAGTGTCCCCCTCATCTGTCCACCACCATCAGTATCCCATTCATATGTCCCCCACCATCAGTGTCCCCCTCATCTGTCCCCCACCATCAGTGTCCCTGCCATCATTGCCCCCCTCATCTGTCCACGCCATCAGTGTCTGCCACCATCAGTGTCCCTGTCATCAGTGTCCCCCTCATCTGTCCCCCACCACCAGTGTTCCTCTCATCATATACTCCTACTCTGTTCCCTTCCAGCATTAGAAACCTACCCAAGAGTAGGGATGAGCTTTGTGTTCGAGTCGAACATATGTTCGACTCGAACATTGGCTGTTCGTCCGTTCGGCGAAGTCCGAACATTTTGGTCCGTTCGCGCCAAATTCGTGTGGTGCTCACGGCCCACAATGCACTGCGATGGCGCAGTGCATTGCTGGCTCATGATTGGCCAAGCATGCACTGTGACCCCGCATGCTTGGCCAATCGCAGCGCCAACAGCGAGGAGAGCCATGATTGGCCACAGGCAGGATGCCTGTGGCCAGTCATAGCTCAGGCTGTGTAGTGCACGCCCCACACTATATAAGGCCGCCAGCGCGGCGGCCTTGTGTAGTGTGTTGGCGTCTGAAGCAGTGGGTGTTCTGTGTACCTTCAACACAGTACACACCGATCGCTTTCGGCCGATTTTCGATCTTGCTGTTGTGTAGTGGTTATTGTCTGCGTGCCCTGACCGCAGTACACACCGCTATATTCACCTCACCTATATAGCTAGTGATCTATCTTTTATAATAGAGCTTGCAGTCAGTAGTGTTAGGAGATAGTGCGTGCTGTCTGCGTGCTCTGTACCCAGTACATACCGCTATATCCACCTACATAGCTGTTCTCTATTTGAGCCCACTTGCCATCTGCAGGAGTTATTGGAAGTTGTGTGTGCCTCCAGCACAGCACAGTATACATCTGTATATACCCCTTTATCTCTGGTGTTCTATAATAAAGGCATCTGCAGGAGTTAGTGGGTGTTGTGTACCTCTAGCACAATATAGACTACCCAACTGCTTTTTTTTTTTGTAATTCTTTTATTTAATGCGGAAGAAATAACAGGCACATGGACAACAATAATAAAACATACAAAGTTTCACACATACAGCTTACAGTATCACTCAGGTGGGATATACATAGAGACCACCCCCAATACAGGCTTAAACGAAATAAGAAAACATTCCCAGACCGGGGGCTAGAGTCCCTTCTCCAGACCTCCAACACCAATTAGCAAACCAATCCCACCTAGGTGAGCAGCAATCATCACATGGCCATGCATTACAGCGAGATGGACACATTTTTTTTGTGTTATAAAGAGAGGGAAAAGGAGGGAGATGGGCGATGGGCCGGGCCCCAGGCGGACAGAACAAACACTCGTTGAAAACTGGTCATTCCCAGGGAAGCCCACAACCCACCGCTGCCCGCCAGGGCTAACCGGCAGGATCTAATCATGAAAGATAGAGGGCTGAGGAAGCAAAACGGTAAGGGGGAAGGGGAGTACGGAAGGGAGGGACTACAGGGGGAGACAGAGAGGAAGGGGAGCCAGGGAGAAAGAAGAGATATCAGAACAGAGAGACAGACCAAGTAGAAGAAACATAGAGAAGGCTCCAGGCGAGCGAAAGCGAGGAAGGCTAACAGAAAAGAGCAAAACAGGGACTGTGAGCACCACCGGACCGCGGGGGGGGGGGCAGGGGGGGGGCCAAAGCCAGCGGCAGAGACCTTCTCTCAACGGGCATTTAAAGCCACCACCCGAAGGTAAGGCTCAGTGTAGGTGAAATGATTCCAAGGTCTCCAAGTCTCACGAAAGGCCTCCTCCCTATTATGAAGCGTCGCTGTGAGGTCTGCCATATCTCTTAATTCATTCACTTTAGAGAACCATAGAGCCATAGCCGGTGGGTTCTCCGATCTCCAGCACAGAGGGATACAGGCCTTCGCCGCGTTAAGCAGCTGAATAGTCAACGAGTTCCTATACTTTTTAATGGATCGGTCCGACAAGTGCAGCAGGCAGGCCGCAGGGTTCCCCTCCAGAGAGACACCAGTCAGACGACTGATCGTGTCGGACACCCCGCGCCAGAAGGGTACCAGCTTGGGACAGGCCCAGAAAACGTGCAGCATCGTTCCCTCTGCCTCCCCACAACGCCAGCAACATGCCGACACCTGGGGGAAGATGCGGTGGAGAACGGATGGGACCCTATACCACCGAGTTGTGATCTTGTAGCACGTCTCCTGAACCCGTGTAGCCATAGAGGTTTTCTGTGCAAAATGGAGAATTTTCTGCTGTTGATCTGGAGTAAAGTGGGTGCCGAGCTCTGCCTCCCACTTCGCCACATATGAGGGGACATACCCCTCAGCCGGACGAATCAGGGCAGAGTAAAGGAGCGAGAGGCAGTGCCGCACCAGTTTCCCCCAGTGACAGATACGCTCTAACTCCGTGAGGGGGCGAGAGATGCCCGGCGTCCGCAAACAGTTACGCAAGAAATTCCTCAATTGCAAACTGCTCCAAAAGTCCAGTGGAGGGTCCACTGCCCTCTGCCCTGCCTCCGGGGTGAGTCGACCATCCGGGCCGATAAAGTCACATAGCCGCCGCCTGTCACCCATCTGCAGACGATGAAAGCAGGGATTCTGGAAGCCCGGTATAAAGTCCGGGTTTCCCGGAACCGGCACCATGGGGGAGGGGACCGGGGACACCGACGAGTTCCGAAAGGCCTCCCTCATCACCCGCAGGGTGCCTCCCAATGTGGGATGATCCAGTATAGCCCTTGGCAAAGGCGCTGATGACCAGGGCCTGCTCCTGATCGTGTCCCCCGAGTCCTCCCTCTCCATGGCCACCTAAAGCTTCGCCCCCTCATGACAATGCCAGTCCACCAGCCTGGACAGGTGAACTGCCCTGTAGTATGTCCTCACGTCTGGAAGACCAACTCCACCCCAGTGCTTAGGCAGATGCAGAAGCTGCAATCTAAGACGAGGTCTCCGGTGCGACCAGATAAACGCACGGAATATGGAGTCTATCCGCTTGAAAAAGGTGGAAGGAAGGTAAATTGGCAATGCCTACAACAGATACAAAATTTTCGGCAACAGAGTCATCTTAAGCGCACTGCACCGACCGAACCATGTCAGCGTTAGTGAATGCCAGTGCAAGAGATCAGCCCTCAGGCGGTCCACCAGAGGTACAAAATTGGCTGCATAGAGGGATGCCGGGTCAGGGGTAACCTCAACACCGAGATAGCGGATATGACTGGTAGCCCACTTCAGCGGATAGGCCCCCCGTAGGTGCCGTGCCACCTCTCCCCCAACGGTAATGTTAAGGATGGAGGATTTAGCTAGATTAATTTGGAAAAGGGAGAGAGAACCGTACTCCGCCAAGGAGGACAGCAGGATAGGCAACGACGCAAGGGGATCCGTTAAAAAGAAAATTAGGTCATCAGCAAATGTGGCCACCTTGTGGGTACCCGACGCCTTCGCATAACCAGCAATGTCTGTATTTGACCGAATATGGCACAGAAAGGGTTCAAGAGACAGAATAAAAATCAACGGGGACAGGGGACAACCCTGTCGGGTGCCGTTCTTGATAGAAAAATAGGGAGACCTTGTTTCATTAACCTTAACCTCCGCAGTAGGGCTCGAATAAAGGGACAAGACCCAATGGAGCATGGAGTGGCGCAGTCCTATATGTTCCAGGGTAGCTCTGATAAACGACCAGTCCACGCGGTCAAAAGCCTTCTCTGCATCAGTGGCCCAACTGCTTTTTTACCCAACTCCCTTCAGGCCATTACCATGTCTGGAAGGCCAGCAAGCAGAGGCAGACAGGCGCGAGCCGATAAAAGAGGGCAAGCAGGCTCTGTGTCTAGAGACAACAGTGCTGGTCGTGGACGCGGTGCATTGTCATCAGCACGTGGCCATGGGACACGCTTGTCCTTCTTTTCGGCAGCTGGACATGTTGAACCGCAACATGCCAACGACTTGGTAGAGTGGATGACCAAGCCCTCTTCATCCTCCTCATCCTCTCTCACCCAGTCTCAGGGTACTAGCAAAGCAGCTGCCAACGCATCGTCTTCCCTCCTCTCAATGTCATCATCAGTGACTCCTTCCTTAGACCCACCACGTCCTCCTGAGGAGTCTCCTGAACTCTTTGAGCACAGTGTTGGGTACATGCTCCAGGAGGATGCCCAGTGCTTTGTGGGCTCTGATGATGACACTCAGCTAGAGGAAGGCAGTAGCGTGAGCGCAGAGAGAGGGGATGCTCAAGAAGGACAGCAATCTGGCAGTCATGTTCCATAAGCTGCAGCATACTGCCAGGTTTGCTACAGCGATGAAGAGGGAGGGGATGATGAGGGCACTGACTCCACGTGGGTGCCTGGAAGGAGAGAGGAGGAGGAGGAGGAGGCACATGTCCAACGAGGCAGGATGCCCTCCGGGGGCCAGCTTAGGGGCAGCACACCGACTGAATCACACCGCAGAGCTCCGCCTGTGCAGAGCGCTGCCTCTGCGCGTTATTCTAAAAGTTCTTTGGTGTGGGCCTTTTTTGAGACAAGTGCATCAGATCGCACCGCTGCTATTTGCAACATATGTCTCAAGCGTATCTCACGTGGCCAAAACATCAGCCACTTGGGCACCACATGCTTGACCAGACATATGTTGACCTGCCATGCAGCTCATTGGCAAGCGTACCTCAAAGACCCACACCAAAGAACAAAGCGAACCTCTCCTTGCTCATCATCAGCTGGCATCTCCAACCCCACTAGACCTTCCGTCCTCTCTGAAACCTGCTCTGAGAGGAATGAAGGTGTAGAATTAGGTGTGTCACAGCCAAGTGCTTCCGGGAACTCTGCTAGCGGTACACCCACGTCCGATTATAGCAAGCAAATGTCCCTGCCCCAGCTGCTGGACCGGCGAAAGAAGTTCACTCCCAGCCATCCACATGCCCAGTGGTTGAATGCTAGCTTGGCTAAATTGCTAGCACTTCAACTGCTGCCTTTTCAGTTGGTAGACTCGGCCCCCTTCCGTGAGTTTGTACAATGTGCGGTTCCTCAGTGGCAGGTCCCCAAACGCCACTTTTTCTCACGGAAGGCGATTCCGGCTCTCTACCGGCATGTGGAAGGCAATGTCCTTGCCTCGCTGGACAGGGCGGTCAGCGGTAAGGTGCATATTACCGCTGACTCATGGTCCAGCAGGCATGGACAGGGACGTTACCTGTCTTTCACGGCCCATTGGGTCACTCTTCTGGAAGCTGGGAAGGATGCAGGACAAGGTGCATTAGTGTTGGAGGTTGTTCCGCCACCACGCCTCCAAAATGCTACTATTGGTTGTGACACACCTCTCTCCTCCACCCCCTCCTCTTCTTCTTCCTCCATGGCCTCTTCCAGTGCTCTGTCCTCAGAACCAGCGGTGCTTCGTAGGCGTTCCAGGAGCTACGCAAGTACGCAGGAAAAAACGATGCCATGCCGTGCTTGCGCTGGTTTGTGTGGGGGACAGGAGCCACACTGGGGCGGATGTTTTGTCAGCTCTGCAGGGGCAGGCCGAGAGGTGGTTGACACCACGCCAGCTTAAGCCAGGAATGGTGGTTTGTGACAATGGCACCAACCTCCTCTCCGCCCTCCGACAGGGACAACTGACCCATGTGCCCTGTGTAGCTCACGTCCTTAACCTGGTGGTGCAGCGGTTCTTGGGCAGGTACCCCGGCTTACAGGATGTCCTGAAGCAGGCCAAGAAAGTCTGTGTGCATTTCCGCCGATCATTTAATGCCTGTGCTCGGCTGGCTGAGCTCCAAAAGGAGTTGAACCTGCCCAAGAACCGCCTTATATGTGACATGCCCACCAGATGAAACTCAACATTGGCCATGCTGCAGCGGCTGCACACGCAGCAGAGGGCCATCAATGAGTACCTGTGCGACTACGGCACCAGGACAGGGTCAGGGGAGCTTGGTTTTTTCTCACCACGCCAGTGGGGCATGATCAGGGATGCATGCACTGTCCTGTCACCGTTTGAGGAGGCCACAAGGATGGTGAGCAGTGACAGTGCATGCATCAGTGACACTGTACCTCTTGTCCACCTCTTGGACCATACGCTGTGTGGAATAATGGACAGGGCACTTGAGGGAAGAGGAGGACTTCCTTGCCTCTCAAGGCCCCCTTTATCCAGACAGTGTTCCTGCTGTGTCACCCATCACACAGGAAGAGGATGAGGAGGAGGAAGAGGAGGAGGAGGATGATTGTGTTAGCATGGAGGTGGAGGCTGGCACTCAGCATCAGCAGCAGCAGCAGCAGTCTTGTAGGGATGATTTACAGTCCCAAGAAACACGTGGACTTGTACGTGGCTGGGAGGAGGTAGCTGCGGATCATGTTGTCCTTAGTGACCCAGAGGACTCCGGACCGAATGCCTCAGCTAACCTACGCTGCATGGCCTCCCTGATCCTGCAAAGCCTGCGGAAGGATCCTCGTATTCTTCGGATCAAGGAGAGGGACCATTACTGGCTGGCCACTCTCCTTGATCCACGGTACAAGGGTAAGGTTGCCGACCTTATCTTGCCATCGCAGAGGGAGCAGAGGATGAGACATCTCTGGGAGGCCTTGCAGAAAGGTCTGTGCAACGCGTTCCCAGAGACTGGGAGGTTACAAACTCCTGGTCCTGGACAACGTGTTGCTGAGGCATCGGTCAGAAGGAGAGGTGGAGAAGGTGGCCGTCTGACTGATGCTTTCAGACAATTTTTTAGTCCGCAGCCCCAAGGTATGATCGGTTCCAGCACCCATCGCCAGCGTCTGATTTACATGGTGCAGGAATACCTAGGGGCAAGGTCAGACTTGGACACCTTTCCCACCGAAAATCCTCTGGCTTACTGGGTCTTGAGGATGGATCACTGGCCAGAGCTTGCACAGTATGCAATTGAGCTACTGGCCTGTCCTGCATCCAGCATTCTTTCGGAACGCACCTTCAGTGCTGCTGGTGGCTTTGTTACCGATCACAGGGTGCACCTGTCCACCGAATCAGTTGATCGACTGACCTTCATCAAGATGAATCAGTCTTGGATCACCCACAGCTACCAAGCACCTGAAGCTGATGTAACAGAATAATTTTTTTTGATATATCACATCCCTTCAAGACTGCCTATGCTGATGCTGAGTGACTGTCCTGTTATGTTGATTATCTATCCTCTTCCTCCTCTGCTGATATGTTGGAAGAACATTTCTGGTTCCCGTTGATGCCATCAGCCCAATTTTTCTGCCCCTGTTTAACAGGGGCGTTTAAGTACAATTTTTGATGCAATGCTTTGCAGCAGGGCTAATTCCTGCAATCAAACAAGAGTATATGGGGGAGGTTGCAGTGTGGTGGCACCAGCACCAGTGCCTAAGGCCCAATTTTTCTGCCCCTGTTTAACAGGGGCATTTAATTACAATTTTTGATGCAATGCTTTGCAGCAGGGCTAATTCCTGCAATAAAACTAGAGTATATGGGAGAGGTTGCAGTGTGGTGGCACCAGCAGCAGTGCCTAAGGCCAAATTTTTCTGCCCCTGTTTAACAGGGACATGTAATTACAATTCTTGATATAATATTTCACAGGAGGGCCCCTTCCTGTGCCCACCCAGAGTAACGGTGAGGACTTATAGTGTTGTGGCACCAGCACCACAACCACCAAAGGTCAATTTTTCTACCACTGTTCAACAATGGCATGTAATTACAATTCTTGATATAATCGTTCACAGCAGGGCGCTCCAGCGCCCACCAAGAGTCACTTCGAGGGCTTACAATGTTGTGGCAAAACCAACACCTTGTTCCGCCATTTCTGCAGAGCATATAGGGCAGGCCCCTACTTTCAAACATCCAATTTACAAACATCTCCTACTTGCAAACGGAAGGAGACAACAGCAAGTGAGATGAAAAAAGATGGACGACAAAACAAATTATACAGGGGTGATAACCCTTCCCTATGTTTTCCAAAAAGCTTAAAAATAGTTTTTTTGACTGGAGCTACACTTTAAAAATGTACCAGTTTAAAATTACAAACAGATTCAACTTAACACAACAAACCTACACAGTCCCTGTCTTGTTTGCACCGCCTGTATACTGCTGTTCTGAGTATATAGGGCCTGGGGGCCACACGCATTTCCTTTTTTTAATATGGGTACGGGGTTCCCCTTAATATGCGTACAAGACCTAAAGGGGCTGGTAATGGGCAGGGAGGGCTACCCATGCCGTTTTTCTCAATGATTTTCAACCATATTGCAGGAACCAGATATAACATTAAAACCGCAAGCAGTTTTAAATGGTGTTATTTCCGTTTAATGTCATTTTGTGCAGGGACTGTTCTAAACACGGGAAACACGTGGCACTTCACAGGCATACTACAGACACCCCCCAGGCACCATATTTAAAGGAATATTTCACTTTTTTTTTTCACTTTAATCGTCATTAAAATCAGTGCTCCCGCCAAAACGGCCATTTTGAAAAACATTTTAGGCATTGACCCATGTCCCCTGGGGCAGGAGCCAGGTCCCCAAACCCTTTTTAGGACAGTATCTTGCATATTAGCCGTTAAAATTAGCACTTTTCATTTCGAACGTTCGAGTCCCATAGACTTCAATGGGGTTCTAAAGTTCGTTCGAATTTGGGGTCCGTTCGAAAGTTCTGGTGCGAACCGAACCGGGGGGTGTTCGGCTCATCCCTACCCAAGAGGCAGCATCCCAGTCGGCATCCAGCATGACAAGGAGAAGGTGGGCTGTC
Source organism: Lithobates pipiens (assembly GCF_037356315.1). Lineage (NCBI taxonomy): Eukaryota > Metazoa > Chordata > Amphibia > Anura > Ranidae > Lithobates > Lithobates pipiens. The sequence continues at coordinate 68,830,420 of NW_027507903.1, forward strand.
AGAGCGTTGCTCCTTCAGGGTCTTTTGGGGCATCAGAGTGGCCGGGAACCAATTGCCACCCAGTCCGTCCCTGCCATGACTTCTCCTTCTATCTGTGTGCAGGAAAGCATCACAGCTGAGGAGGAGGTGGGTTCAGCCGCAAGCCGCTGTGTATGTGAGGCAGCCAGCATCTCTCAGCGCCGGCTGCCTGTCACATTTACACAACTATGATTGTAACGTGCGGGACACCAGACACCCCACGGGAGCCACAGGGCAGGGGTTTCTGGTGCCCACGGTAGTGCGTGTTCATGGGAAAGCCACTGGAGCCAGGTGTCGGGACTTTTTCTAGCACTTGGCTCTACTCCAGTATGAAGCTTTCATTCACCTGGACGCCGGGACTTGCATCAAGTCCCAGGACAGTCCCGGCAAATCTGGGACAGTTGAGAGGTATGAGTTTGTCAACATTCCTTACAAGTTTCCAGTTCACTGACAATATTGCTATGGGACAAGGAATCTCAAGCCCACAGGATTCACCTCGAAACCCATAGTAGCAGCAAACCCAAACCTCATCCCTAATATCCAACTGTAGTTGAATTCATCAACAGTAAATCAGTTGGCATGTTCTTTAACAGCTTTAAACATTCTAAAAGCTGCCATTGACATATTTATAATATAATTGTATTCATCATTCCCATTTTTATTGTGATTTGCTTGATAAATTTTTTGGTGACACAAGAGATCCATTTTATTCTTGTTAATATTTTTTCCTCACTCCTTTGTAGTCCTGGCTAAGCTAACTTACTCTTTTTGTGACCTTACAGTAATTAACCTCCTTGAAATAGCTTGATAAATGTGATTGTCTATGCCTATTCCTGCTGTATAACATACTAAAGTTCTAAGCAATATACACGGTGAGTCAGGGAGTGCTCACAAAGTCTTTTTGTAAACTCTCCATAACCATTTGTGTCATACTCTTCCTGAACAAACCATTACATCTTTGAAACAAATATCTTGTTGCCCATTAAAAATATCATAAAGCATGACACATCTACCCTTCCCTGGGCTCTTCGGACCGTCACTAGGCCTTTCTTTTCATTTCACCAGACCTTGCTGGTAAAAGCTATAACACTGTTAGAGACAATGAAGACAAATGAAGATGGAGAGATTTGTCTCACTGTCACTTTCTTACAATGTTGAATCTGAGAGTTGAGGCTGCGTCACCAATGAAACAGGCTTACCTCTTGATGGCTGCATACACTGCTTTTTTCTTACTTCCGATGTTTTCCTGAGAAAAACTTATTTTGAAATGATCAAACAGTGTATAATTATTTAATAGAGCATTTAGACTTATATAACAAGGCGAATGTGTGAAACATGTCACAGGGAAGCCAACTCATTAGTTGCCATAATTAGGTTGTATACAGTGTGATCTTGAAAGTGCAATATACAGATGTACTGTGTGTGTATAAATATATATATATGTATATATTACAATATATACAGTATATGCATGTGTAGTGCTACCTCAGCAGAAGCTGCTTGGTAGATTGGGTTCTTTGTTCTTCTGCCTCGACTCTGAGAACAACTTCCAAGTTAGGCCCCTTTCACAGGCTTTGGGCTCTATTGCTGTCTTCTGATCCCTGCTGGCCAGGCAGATGGCTGATCTGTGCCTGCTTCATTTATTCAGAGCAGACACAAACACAGCCTGCTCTCCTCTATGGGTAGTTGGATGTAAACGGATCACCTGTCCATTTACACATGACAGAACGGATCCTCATCTGTCTGTTTTTAGAAGACAGGATTGGATTAAATGCTGATGGGTGAAAAAAGCAGAGTTGGATGAACGGTTTGGACAGAGCATGAGTTTGGGAAAAACATTGGCTGTTCGCTCATTTGACAAACACCCGAATTATCAGGGCATTCAACCGTTTGTTTGGCCTGCCAAATGACCACAATGCACTGTGCCGCCTCACAGTGCAATGGAAACCCTGATAGGCTGAAGCAATAAAAGCTTTGCCCAATCAGGCCACAGAGCACTGTCAGAGCCATGATTGGAGAAAGTAATGATGACTCTATCCAACCATGGCACATTGCCCTTAGTTCTGCCCCACACTATAAAAAATATTCTCCCCATAGCAGGCACTTGCAGTGTGATATTGGCATGGAGAGAGACAGAACAGGGCTCTGTTCAGTGCTACCAACCAGCAAGTTAGTGTACTATAGTGTGCTATTGTGATTCTATTGTGAGTGTCAGTTTATTGTGAATCTAGGAATAGTGCAGAGTGAGTGTAGTTTGGCCATTCATTTTTACTTTAGTGTGAGTTTACTTTGTCAGGGCAGGTTACCTGCACTAAATTTCAGTGCGTTACTGCTCGTTTAACGCAGTATATTTCAGTGTGTTTCTGCACGTTTAATGCTGTACATTTCAGTGCATTACTGCACATTTAACGCAGTCTATTTCAGTGTGTTAGTGTGCGTTTAACAAAGTATATTTCAGTGTGTTAGTACGTGTTTAATATAGTATGTTTCAGTGCGTTACTGCACGTTTAATGTGGTATATTTCAGTGCGTTAGTGCACATTTAACAAAGTGTATTTCAATGCGTTACTGCACGTTTACCACTGTATATTTCAGTGCATTACTGCATGTTTAAAGCTTTATATTTCAGGGCATAGGTGCACATTTAATACGGTATATCGCATCAGTGCAGTTTTACTGTGGTATGTTGTAGTGTGTCAGTGGAGTGTGTCTGTGTAGTAAGTACTCAAGTTAAAGTGCACCAAACACCACTTTCCATTGTTTAAACTGCATCCACTTACACATTTCTACATCTTTGAGACCAACAAGGAGAGGCAGATGTCCCCATGGCACTGTGAGGGGACCAACAGTATATATGTCCACAGGCAAAAGTGGACGTGGTCTGTTCTCAGGCATGGCATCAATTCCTCTGTTTAGTGATGTTGCCCATGCTATCAAGCCACAGCATGCAAAGGAGGTGGTGGACTAGCTTACTAAACCATCGTCATCCTCCTTATCCTCCATCTCCCAAGCACAGACTACTGCGCAGTCCACTGCAGCTGCCAGAGTGGCTTATTCTGCCTCCTTGTTCTCAACTACTCAAGTCATAGCCCCAGCATCAGGCATGGAGGAGTCAGGTGAGGTATTTAAACACACTATCAGCGACTTGTGCCTTGATTATTAGTTGATTCATATCTGGGTTCTGAAGTTGCGGAAGGTAGGAATAGGAGCTTACAGAGAGGGGAGAACCCTGGTAAACAACAAATTGGCAGTCATGTTCTCCCAGCCACAGTGCATTGCCAAGTTGTCTCTGGTGATAATGAGGATGGCGGGGATGATGATGAGGTCAATGACGCAACTTAGGTATCAGATAGAGCAAAGGAGGAAAGTGAGGGTGGGGCACAACCCCAAAGAGGTAGACATCATGGAAGGGTAGAGACCAACGTATGTGCAAAGGGTGACCACACCCTATTCCACCAGATTGTGGAACCTTTATCTCCCGGCCCACTTTCCACAGCTCAGGTGTTTGGGCCTTTTTTAGCACATGTGCTGCCAATCGCACTGTTGCAATTTGCAAACTTTGCCTCAAGCACATCAAGCTTGGCAAAAACCCCAGCCATTTGGGTACCTTATGCTTGACAAGACATTTAACATCCCACCACTTAGCCCCTTGGCAACAGAACCTGAAAGCCACACAAAAAGGACACAATTCTGCTCTTCCTTACTCCTCACCTTTAGGGTCTACCCCTACTATACCTCATGGCCTCTCAGCAGCCTCCACTAACAGGGATGATGTTATAGTGCAAGGTGTCCCAGGTCCTTGCAGCACGTCTGCCAGTAGACACACCCCAGCTGTAGAATATAACAGGCAAATTTCTTCTGCCCCATCTGCTTCAGTGGAAAAAAAAGTACAGTCACTGCCACCCACATTCCCAGCATCAAAATTTAAGCTTTTCAAAGCTGCTGGCTTTACAACTTCTGCCTTTCTGTCTGCTGGATTCTGCTCCCTTCTGTGATTTTACAGAATGTGCTGTACCACAATGCCAGGTTCCCAGTCGCTATTTCTTTTCACATAAGGCCTTACCAGCTCTCTACCATCATTTAGAAAGCAATGTTGTGGCATCATTGGGCAAGGCACATCATTCTGTAAGTAATGGGTTGTGAAGCATAGTGGGTGGAAGTTATTGTGCGCCAGACACTTCTTGAATGCAAAAGAGATGTTTATTTATTTTACAGTCTTTCTTTAATGAGGGAAAGTGTGTTAGGGCCAGGACACCCTTAAGCAGTTACAATTTCAATTGGCAGACTCAATAGGAGGATAGCCGTACAGGAATAGCCCCCAGCAAGGCACCACATCTTCACATGTAGGATTGCTGTCTCCTATGGTAACAGATTTTAACAGTTCCAAACACAAATCGTAACAGTCCTCTCAGCTTCGTTACAACTGCCAAGGGAATCAAGAAAACCCCTGCCCATTGGCTGAGATACCCCATATACCCATAACCTGACCTTGGGTTGCCCTTCTCATATCTAATACCACCAAGTACCCGGCCACCTAGTGGGGAAAGAGAAAAAGTTCAACAAGGCCAAACTGAGGGATAACTACTCCTGGCAAGTAAATTTGTGAGAAGCTCTCTGCCTAAGCTACAGGGTAATATATATATATATATATATATATATATATATATATATATATATATTCTAGCCTCCACCCCTTGTTTCTACCCCTCATTGAATTACATGGCATAGTTTATGTGAAAGACACAGCAAAGTTTATGAATGTTTATATTTATATATAATTAAAGATCAGGTGATACTGCACAAAATTACTCATGAAATGTACGCACAATATCTTAGGAAATAACAGGACACTGTGTTACTTTGTAAAATGCCTTTTATCCTCCAATCATAGACATGTTTTCCTTTACGATGCTGTGTTATCCTGAAGACTTCTATGCGTGATCACCTGTATTTCATTTAATGTATGGGTAGAAGTTCCAAGTGCAACATAACCACGTAAGGTCTATAGATTATTGGCCTTTTTCCTCCCACCGACTTTCTTGAGATGAATACTTAGATTACGTAGATTTGCATCAACCAGGGACCATCATCACATATGTTAAGTTCAGCTCATTCCTGATCCACTGCCCATAACCCTTTTTTTCCGCATGTGACAGGTTCTGCAACAAGAAGAGTAATGCCTGTCTTAATCCAGTGGTGCTATTAAAATATGAAAGTATTTATACAGAGTGAAGTGTGTTACAAAATAAACAGAGAGCACACTGGCATAATATCAAATCTTTGAAGAGGGTACACACTTGAAAAGCGTAAGCCTTTTTGCACAATTCAGGCAGCACCTATGTTCTGCTGAGAGAATTGGATGGCTTTAAGCTCCTGCCTATAAGTTGGTAAGGTTTTCAACTTATTGAATTTTATGCTAGTGTACATGCGTTTATACTAACCACTTTTCTGTGTGCAAGATATTCGTTTTATTAAAAACGTATACAAGGATTTTCCATAATGCCAGTGAACTTTGTTTGTTTAGTAGTAAAGTTTGAAGATATCCTAGTCTGGAAGGAGCTGCAAGGTCGTAGATGGATGGTAGTCCTTAACCAGCAGTTACTGAGACACAATATAAGTGCTTTTGAGACATTAGTGACTTCAACAGATAGTATCCCTGTTCACTAGAGTACTAACAGTTGTATCTAGTTTAGACTGAGATGTGTGTTTGGAGGGAATAGAAGAAAACAGATGACAGTGTCAGACTGCCACCATTTATGATGATGTGACTACACCAATTGAGAAAAGGTTGATGCTCTTATCTGTGATGCCTGTAAGTATAGTTATGATGGATGGCACTAAGAAGATGAGATAAAAGACCTCCAGGATTGTAGAGACATCAATGGCTAATGATGGATGATGCCTGCAGAGACTGGGGCCTAGTTTTTGAGGCCCTGCTTAAAAGGACCATTGACCAGTGCAGTGGGTCGTATTAAAGATCCTATTTTTATAAAGGTTTAAACGGAATTCTCATGTTTTTTCTAATTGGATTCAGTTGGGAAAATCTGAGAATGCCTGGAGAAAGCTGTGTGAAAACATTATAAATAAACCCCTAATTGTGTGCTCTAAGTTATAAGTGTGGTTTTTAACCACTTCCAGACTGCCCACCGTCATTATACATCTGCTGTTTGAAGAGGAGTAGCTGCCACATCGGCTAGCTGCCATAACCCCGGTATCCTCTTCTTCAGTGAGCGGTCCGGTTTAAGATAAAAGTGGTCTCTGTGGCGGATTCACCACAAGATCACTTTTTTCGGTGGTTGGAAGAGGGCCCCCCCCCCCCCGCGCCATGCTCCGGTGCCGCTGCCACCACTTACCTGTCGGCAGCGGCAGAGGTGATTGGGTCCTTCTTGTGGCCTGATTTGGAGATGAGTGAGGGGAAGATGGCCCCCACCCATCTCCATATCATTGCAGGGTGTAAGCAATGTCAAAACATCACTTCTGCCCATACTGTAGCTCTTAAAGGGTCTTTTTTTTTTTTTTTTTTTTTTTTTTTTTTGCATTTTTGTGTAAATATGAGATCTGAGGTCTTTTTGACCCCATATCTCAAATTTAAGAGGTCCTGTCATGCTTTTTTTATACAAATTAAAAAAAAAAAGGTAAAATAATATATATATTTTTTGAAATGCGCCCAGTCTCAACGAACTCACATTCAGAAGCATATAGCCAGGCCTTCTCATCCAACATCAGTGCCTGACCTCACAAATGCACTTCTGGAAGAATGGTCAACCATTCCCAATAGACACAGAAGAAGATATGAAGCTGTTATAGCTGCAAAGTGTAGGCCAATTCAATATTGAACCCTATGGTCTAAAACTGGGATGCCATTAAAATTCATGTGCGTGTAAAGGCAGGCATCCCAATACTCTTGGTAATATAGTGTATATGAAGAGCCTTGAATTTTGAGTGATTACCCTGAGCCTATTTTACCAATCAGTAAGATGATAGGCAAATACAGTTGGTGAGTGTTCTATCATAAGGGGAGTGGATGTCACCATGCACAATGTGGTGAAACGATCTTGGAGAATAAGAAGCATTTGGGAAGTGGAATATATCTACACATACACTCATTAATTTTATGGGGAGGGGCCTCAGATTTTTTTTGGGGGGGGGTTATGTGTCTGGGTTTAAATTTAATTTTTTACAAAAAAAAAAATATTTTCATCAAAAAAAAGAGAGATTTTATTAGGACAGTTTTTTTTTTTTTTAACTTGAATGATTCACGTAAGGGTGGATTGTTAATAACACTTTCTCACTGGATGATTTATAATATTGAATAATTTATGTTGAAAGCGCTGCCTTGAGGAAGTTTTAGTTGTATGGATATATGGTAGCAGCTTCTAAAATACTGGTTGTCATATAATATTTTTTTTTCTCTCTAGAAGTGCGGTAGCATTGGTCACATATACATTGTAAATGGAGACGGCGGACATGGCTTCACGTGCTGAGCATCACACATAGTAATTTTCTGAGTCCTCAGTCTCACTGCTCATGGCTACATTTTTAAGCGCTTGCTATGTACTTCCAACCAGCTTCATTGCTACCTTTTACATGATATCTGCTGTGTGGATTATTGGCTGTCCTTTTATCATTCTCTGCTTTCTCTCCTGTATACTTACCCTGTTTCCCCGAAAATAAGACTTAGCGTGATTGTCGGTGATGGCTGCAATATAAGCCCTACCCCCAAATAAGCCCTACTCTGTTTCTCTGAAAATAAGCCCGACCCTGAAAATCTGAAAATAAGCCCTACAAGGACTTTAACTAGGGCTTATTTGGGGAGTAGGGCTTATATTGCAGCCATCACCGACAATCACGCTAGGTCTTATTTTTGGGGAAACAGGGTATATTCGTTCCTAATAAAGCAGACATTTTATGCTGTCTTCTCCTGCTGCGGTTCACCACTGACCCCCTTGGGTACAAGGAGTGACCCGTCCTGTTCTGAGACACTCTTTGGTCCTTCTGGAGAGAATGCAATACATCTACATTTATAGAAGTTTTCTTCCTGATGAAGCTCATTGTGAAATGTGTTGAAGTAACCATTGACCAGCTTTACTGAATGATTAATCATGAAAGACATGTAATATACTATGTTAGCAATGTATTATTAGACAAACCATGAAATAGCTTGTTAGGCATGTTGGTGGTGATGACCACCCATTCTTTTTTATATTGTCACATTTTAGTAATCAGTAATACATGACAAGATACGGAAACAAATGCTCAAAAAGAGCAGGGATTTTTAAGGTGCCAATAACTGTCAATCACAGAATCAGGTAAAACTCAGTTATTTTATTACATCAATTCATATAAAAAAATATAGAAAATATCAGAAGAGTGTATCTAAAAAGACCATTTAAAATACTTAAAAAAGGCATTGGATCATTTCATCTTGGATATTTACAAACATGATCTATAAGAGATGGTAGTCATGGAATAGTAATCCTAATGATCCCGACATGTTTCGCCAAATATTAGGCTTCTTCAGGGGATATATATTACCACACCTGAACAGGTAAATCAAAATACAAATGTAATTTATATGCATAATGAACAATCATAAGTAAATATTACATACATATTCAAGTCCAAAAGTGTTTAGACAGTGAAGGAAAACACATTAATATAGTATAAAGATTGATGGAGAGCATCTTAGCAGTATTAAAAGTATTCAACAGGGGAAGAGAAAACTCACCCAAAGCGGAGTGAGGTAGAGATATGGTGGCCAGAGGAGGAGTAAATTGGAACAATATCAACTATAAATCTAATTTATTCAGGGAATCCTATCCCACACCCACCTAACTGTCCCCGAGCCACCCCCATCAAATCATTCTCTGCAGCTATTAACTTTTGTACCACCACCCCCTCCCTTTAGAATGTAAGCTCTACGAGCAGGGCCCTCCTATACCTTTTGTATTGTACTGTAATTGTGTTGTCCCCCCTATACATTGTAAAGTGCTGCAAAAACTGTTGGAGCTATATAAATCAATGATAATATTAATAATAAATCATAAAAAAAGATTTTCTTTAAAAACTAGCAACAAAAAATACAATAACAATAGATAGCAAAATGGTGAAAAAGAATTTCTAGGTATATATAGCTGCCATGTGCATGCTGAAATATAGGACAAATGCACAAAGTAACAACATATGGTCCAAGGACTTATAGTGAATTATTACCTCTAGGGGTGCATAAACAAACATGGAAGGGATCAGCTTTCCCAGTCCACCTAGGGGGAGGGAATACTAATAAACAGTTTCCCCTCCAGGGAAACTAGGAAAGAGAACAAAGCATTTATATATTGCTTCAAAATAGTAATTCCAATGGGGATTAGAAAAATGCTCATGGATAAAAGCTCACCTTATTAGTAAAACCTGATTGCTCTAAGCCTGTGCAAGCTGCAGCTCCCTGCCACGCCAATGAATTATCAGGACATAGTCTTGATGGCTCCTGATGTGCTGAAGTAATGACGTGACGCGGATGCTAGGAACACCCAGCCCTATCAGGCGATCATGTTATCCCATGCAGCTGGCACATGCGCGTTCTGGCCAGACCGCCACGCACTAACCAAAGCACCTCCTCCCATTTGGTAAGGAGATGGACAATGCCCACAGAAAAGGGGCCCCTAGCGGCACAAATCAAAAACAACAGAACTACTCCATCCCCACCAGAGGAGGTAATCAGGGCACCCAAACAAACCTGTGCACCCACCTAGCCAGGACACCATAGGATGGTCTCACCCAACCCCCTCACAAACCACAAAGCTCCACAACCACTGGCTTCCAGTGGATCCCTAAGAGGGGAGGAAACCAAGGGCAAAACTGAAAACAAGATCATAGCCAAATAAAAATATACCTAAAAAGGTCTAATTAAATATCACAGGATAAATAAATTAAGGGGACCAGACACATGGCTAAGGATGACAAAGAAGACAGAGCGGGGCATGGTGAGGGCACTAACCAATACAGGCCACCAAATGATCCCAGAAAGAGAACTGGTGATCACCGGGATGCCCAACAGTGAATGCCTTGGGCGTCTGTATGGCCAAAAACAATACACTCAATACCATGCAAATGTATGTCTCCCCCTGGAGATACTTAACGCACACTTGGCTGAAAAATACAATACACGTAATTGTTGAAAGATGCAATAATACACAAGAAAATAATCAAAATATGCCCCACATCAGCCTGTACATATTTTATTTATAAATGCATAGGCATTTTAATTCAATAGAATAATAGTCATACACAAACTGAAAAATTCTGGAAAAAAAAACCATCAATTGCAGCCTCACTGTTCCCATCAAATGCAGCCACTGTGCCCATCATCTAATGCATAGAGTACATTGAGGTGTAAAACCTTAATGGTTTACAACCACTTTAACTATTTCTAATACGTTTTGGAATTGGGGATGTGGTGGTGCCCCAGTGGTCACCTATCAAACTTTCTTTTGTGACGGTGGACAAATTGCAAAGATTGGTTCAAATTAACACACAAAGCTTGCATACATTTCACAAATTATTTATTGCAATACTGTCTGACCCTAAATTTAAAATAGCATTTTTTTATTCCACTCTGGCAACCTGACGATGTGACAGCACTCTAGATGACCTAGTTTGCCTATGCCCAGAAAATGTCCTTTGTTCTGATTACTGAGGAAAATCATAATGGGTAATTAGATCTGTTTTCAACTTGTCTATATGTTGCATTAGCATCTTTTTGACTAATTTATTGCAAACTTTTAGCTATTCATACAGTAAAACCGTGTTCTAGAACTCTCTTATTACATACAGTATAAGAGAGTGACATGATTATATAAAATATAGCTTAGCATTGTACCAAATGTATACCACAGATGCACTTTGATGCAATAAGGAATTGCCCAATTGTTGTTTAACAGGAAAGGTGAATTTACGTTTACAATACATTTTTTGTGACAGCTCATGCAATTACTTTCACATAAATTGGTCACAAGCCAAATCATTTTGTATGACTGCGGCAGTCATTACACAGTTGTCCAGTAGGATTTGGCTGAACTGGCAGGTATTCATTACCTTTCCTCAAGGTTTTAAAAATGTACCATTCAATTTTTAGTTGTGCTTCAAAATACCTGACTTGACATCTTACACAATGAACATACTGCAATTCTGCTGTGGAAAAATAAAATGTACTTGTTGATAGATATAATCAGAAAAAAAGAATAATTCTGTATTATCAAGATGTTGTTTGAGTAGACAAGCCTCCTGGTGTATTCTGTATTCTTGTTTCTCTAACCCTTTGGTTTGTCAGCTTCCAGATCAGTGGCCTGCTGCTCAGTCAATTGCCATGTGTCTTGACTTTGCAATGTGACTTCTGTTGACCTCATAACTTATGATGTGAGATCAGGTTCTAATGCTGCGTACACACGACCGGGATTTCCGGCAGACTAGGTCCGAAGGTATTAGTCCGTCGGACAATCCGATCGTGTGTGGGCTAGAAACAGAACATGTTTCAACTCTATCCGACTAAATTCCAACAGACTAAAATCAGCAAAAAACGTTTGTCTGTGTGCTGGTCTTATGGACCAAATACGACACAAGGGAAGCTATTGGCTACTGACTATTAAACTTCCTTGTTTAGTCCCATTTACGTCATCACGTTCCATTTGTTCGGAAAGTCAGTCGGAACTCCGCCGAAAGTCCGTCGGCAAGACCATCGGACCGAGTCTGCCGGAAAGTCCGGTCATGTGTAGGTGGCATAAGTGTACAGGACCTTTTTAATTAAGTCAGGTAGGACTTTCAAGCCCTGCATCAGAAACATGGAAATCGCAATTTAAATTTATATCACTATATTTTCAAAGCTTGTGTACTAATGTAAATGCTTCAATGACAGTTAATTAGACCATATAAGATATAATCTCCCAAAAACCCAATATATAAAAACAATATTGAACTTGCACTTAAGGATTACCTACTAAATAATTCTACACCTGATGTTTCCCAGACCACTATATGGGAAGCACACAAACCTGTCATTCGTGGCATTTGTTTACAACAAGCCAATATATTCAATAGAGAACGAAAAACCCTTTGTCGCACCTTAGAAACAAATTTTAATTCATGCCATATGGCATTTCAACGAAACCCCAATCCTTCTTCCAAAGCAGATTTAGATAAAGCCAAATTGGAATTCGATTTATTCCTTACTGAATGTGCAGACAAAACCATTAAAAGATCGCAACATAACTTCTATATGAACGCAAACAAACCAAACACACTTTTAGCCAAGGTTCTAAAATCCTGCCATACCTCAACTAAACCTATTCGTCTTAAGACCTCCAGAGATGTATATACAAATAATCCACTGAAAATCTTAAATAAATTTAAATCACAATTAAAAGATTTGTACTCATCCGATAATGAGCTAGATCTATCCAAAGCAAATGATTTCTTCTCTCACATATCCCTCCCAACTATATCCAAAACACAATTAGAAATGATGGAAAAATCTGTGTCTATTGAAGAGGTGCTTGAAGTTATCAAAAACCTGAAATTAAACAAAAGGCCTGGTCCTGATGGATTTTCTGCTCTCTACTACAAAACTTATGCAAATATCCTATCACCGGTTTTGATGAATACCTTTAATTCCCTATTGGAGGGTCATTCCTTCAGGAGGGAATCACTGTCTGCAATTATTTGCATGATACCCAAGCCACATACGGATGAAACAATATGGTCAAACTACCGTCCTATTTCTTTATTAAATCTAGACATAAAAATTCTGGCAAAAATTTTAGCCAATAGATTAAATAAGATTATTGGTAGCCTCATACATCGGGACCAAGTAGGCTTCATACCTATCCGACAGGCTGGCGATAATATCAGACGTGCAGCACTTCTGTCACATGCCGCTAAGGCACGCCGAATCCCAACCTGCTTTCTTTCCTTAGATATTAAGAAAGCATTCGACACTGTATCATGGTCCTACATGCAATTTACCCTTAATAAATGGGGCTTTGGTTCACACTTTTTACAATGGATTTCCGCATTATATCAAAATCCCAAAGCCTACATTAAATATGCAGGGTACAAATCAGATGAATTTAATATACAGAGAGGGACACGTCAAGGTTGTCCACTCTCTCCATTATTATTTGCATTGCTAATTGAACCACTAGCAGAAAGAATAAGAATGGAACCTACAATCACAGGTATAGATTTAGGTGGATGCCATCATAAAATATGCTTATTTGCGGATGACATCCTGCTATTTTTATCCTCACCACAAACTTCTGCCCCAAACCTTATGATTATATTACAGGATTTTTCGCTTATCTCAGGCCTTAAAGTTAATGTCCAAAAATCACTGGCGCTTAATATCTCACTTAACGAAAAAGTTAAACAAACTTTACAAGACTCTCTACCCTTTAAATGGGTAGTTCATAGTCTCCCATATTTGGGTGTCCAACTCACTCCTGATCCTTCTGATTTATTTGCAGCAAATTATCCAACTTTACTGAAACACATCACCAGTCTATTATCAAACTGGTCATCCCTACCGATCTCATGGTTTGGAAAAATTAACATTATAAAAATGACCATACTTCCCAAATTCTTATATTTATTTAGAACACTGCCTATTCATATTCCTGCTTATTTTCTCAGATTGATTCAGCAAAAGGCGATACAATTCACGTGGGGTAAAATAAAACCCCGACTACATAAGAATACCTTAGTTCTCCCTAAATGTATGGGTGGTCTGGGATTCCCAGATTTTACATTATATTATAAAGCAGCTCAGTTGGCACAATTAACAAAATATCACTCGACAACGGAGATCCCTATATGGGTATCCATTGAGGCTATTGACTGCGACCCTTTTATTGTCAATAATTTACTATGGTTACAACCTGCAGTTCGCAAGACTTTAAAAAATCCAATCACTAGGCATTCCCTATCTTTGTGGGATAAACATAGGACTTCACATGGCTTACAATCACTGCATAACCCACTTCTTTCCTTCCATAAAAATCCATCCTTCTACCCAGCCTGGATATATCCTAAAACTTTTAAAGCCTGGTCTAAAGCTGGCATTACTTGCCTACATGATTTGGCAACATTGTCCTCGATACGGCCTTTCCCAGAACTATGTGATACTTCGGGGTTACCCCAATCTGAACTATTTAGATACCTACAAATTAAAATTTTTTATACTCCTTTCCTTAATTCTAGTGAAAATCTACAATCTATTTCCCAATTTGAAAAAATCTGCCTCAAAGAACCTCACGCCAAGGGTTGTATCTCTACAATTTACACTCAATTGATTACTAAATCTAACACAATAATACCTACATATACATCCACTTGGGAAAAAGATCTTGAGCGCACGATTGATCCCAAAACTTGGTCTCATATCTGGTCTAATACTAAATCTTCTTCCACAAACATTTTGGCAATTGAGACATCTTATAAGGTGCTTACAAGATGGTATTTGGTTCCTACCAGATTAGCCAAATTCACAATTGATAATTCAGGCCTCTGTTTTCGCGGCTGTCCGGAACAGGGTACTTATATGCACATCTGGTGGCATTGTCCTATTGTGTACTCATTTTGGAAAAATGTCTTTCTGATTATCTCGAAACTATTCGATTGTTCTATTTCACCAGACCCAATGCTAGCTCTTCTTAATCTAAAACCAGATTCCCTCACACAGAACCAATTCAAACTATTCCTCACGTTCCTGATAGCCGCAAAACAGACAGTAGCCAATGCTTGGAAAACATCTGTTGTGAATATTTCAGAAACCAAAACTAGAATGAACCAATCTTTTATACATGCCAAAATGGATGCTTTAGATAAGAATCGTCTGTCAAAATTCAATAACATATGGAGACCATGGATTAGATACTATATGTCAGATAATTTTGATAATCGAACGCTCTTGTCATGGTAATTTATATATATATGTATATATTTTCTTTCTCTCTCTCTCTCTTTCTGGTATAATATTTAGCTATATAAACTATAATTTATACCTGGAGTTAAATAATTGTCTCTCCCCCTCCTTTATGTCCCCATCTCCTTTTACCATTTTCTCTTCCATACTTCTTCAAAAAACCTTTAATTATACTACAGTATTTGTTATCTATATTGAAGTATACCTAAGGTCAGGATTTCGTTTTGCTCAAATATGTAAAATTTATATATTTCTGTCTTTTCTAGTTTATTGAGCTCCTGACATTTCAGATATAAATAATTGTATACCCTAGTCTTCTCTAGATTATATAATAACCACACTTTTTCTATTTATTTTTTTGGAATGTTTATTATTCCTCCTTGGTATTTTATTCCCTTTTTACTTAGATATCTGTAGTTATAATTTGCATGCATCTTCATAGGTTGTATATGATGGAGCACCCCTCTCTTATTTTAGTGGGTTTATTTTTGCTTATTTGCATTTTTTTTTTTTTTTTTTTTTTTATATGTATTTAATTATTTTTTTTTATAATATTTGTACTTTAATGTTATATTTTAATATTTTTGTTTTGTCAAATATTCTGTATTTGTTGTTATTTATTATTTCTAAAATTAATAAATCTTTTGAACGAGAAGATATAATCTCCCAATGCTCAATAGGGTTTAGATCTGGAGAGATGCTTGGCCAGTCGATCACCTTTACCCTCAGCTTCTTTAGCAAGGCAGTGGTCATCTTGGAGGTGTGTTTGGGCTGTTATCATGTTGGAATACTGCCCTGAGGCAAAGTCTCTGAAGGGAGGGGATCATGCTCTGCTTCAGTATGTCACAGTACATGTTGGCATTCATGGTTCCCTCAATGAACTGTAGCTCCCCAGTGCCGGAAGCACTCGTGCAACCCCAGACCATGACACTCCCACCATCATGCTTGTCTACAGGCAAGACACACTTGTCTTTGTACTCCTCACCTGGTTGCCGCCACACAAGCTTACCTGTTTGCGAGCTTTCTTTTGCATCATCTTTAGAAGAGGCTTCCTTTTTGGATGACAGCCATGTAGACCAAATTGATGCAGTGTGCCGCATATGGTCTGAGCACTGACAGGCTCACCCCCCACCCCTTCAACCTCTGCAGCAATACTGGCAGCACTCATACGTCTATTTCCCAAAGACAACCTCTGGATATGATACTGAGCACATGCACTGAACGTCTTTGGTTGACCATGGCGAGGCCTGTTCTAAATGGACCCTGCACTGTTAAACCACTGTATGGTCTTGGCTACTGTGCTGCAGCTCAGTTCAGGGTCTTGGCAATCTTCTTATAGCCTAGGCCATCTTTATGCAGCAATTATTTTATTCAGATCCTCAGAGAGTTCTTTGCCATGAGGTGCCATATTAAACTTCCAGTGACCAGTATGAGAGAGTGAGAGCAAAACACCAAATTTAACACACCTGCTCCCCACTCACACCTGAGACCTTGTAACACCAACGAGCCACATGACACCAGGGAGGGAAAATGGCTAATTGGGACCCAATTTGGAAATTTTCACTTAGGTGTGTACTCACTTTTGGTGCCAGTGGTGTAGACATTAATAGCTGTGTGTTGAGTTATTTTTAGGGGACAGCAAATTTACACTATTATACAAGCTGTACACTCACTACTTTACATTGTAGCAAAGTGTCATTTATTCACTGTTGTCACATAAAAAGATAGAATAGCATACTTACAAAAATGTGAGAGGTGTATTCACCTTTGTGAGATACTGTATTTTGTATAAGCATATCCTATATGTCACAGACAGGATTCCAATGATACAGGTATGAGAGATGCTGGATAACAAATTCAAGTCCATGGAATTCTACCAGTACAATGGTAGATTTCAGAGGAACCCCAAGTCTGGATATGTGTAACAGCTGCACAACAACATCCATGCTCTAGAAACTCACGCCACCAAATGTCAAAGACACATACTAGAGCAAGGACATTTTCTGGTGGGGGGGGGGGGGGGGATGAAGGGAGAACTTACTGTATTTTGTGCAGAAAAAACCAGCTGTGATACAGTATCACAGCCCACAATAACTTTGGCCACCACTAGAGAGACACTTCACCCCAAACAGACAGATACAAATCTTATGTGCAATCTGGTGCTCTCTAAGGATTGGGTGGGGGTAGAGTGACCAGCCAATGTGCATACATTGTTGAGATTCCCCAAGCTTGTCTATGCACTGAGATCCTGGCACTCTTTACCTGTCCCACTGCCTTTCATGCACCTACACACCAGACACATGATTTAGGGTAGCTTACCACCACCTGACAGTTTTTCACCAGACTGGTCTGCAAGGCACACATAGATCTCTGCCTGGCAGATCTACTATCTTAGACACCTCAATGTTATAAATGTTGCAATATTCAAACACACACTGGAATTGCATACAGAATAACAAGGAACTTGGATCAGGCATACAGACACAGTTAACACAATGCAACAATGTCTCTAGGAATATAAGTCTTAGCTTAGTACACAGAAGGCACTTATTCATTGTGTAATTGAATAACCTAAAGGTTGTCAGTGCATGAAAATATGTACGAAAGATGAAGATTACAAAACAAAAATAAATAAATAAATAAATAAATACATACAACATTTCTGCTTTTGGCTATAGAATAAAAGAGAAGAAATGTAGAAATAAAGTTCACAGTTTTGAGCAGCATGGTTAATCCCGTTGGTAAGAAGCACACAGAGAAAGCTTTGTATCCGCCGTGTTAAAGTGGAGGGCCGTTTAAAAAAAAAAAAAAAAAAAAAAAGTCAGCAGCTGCAAACACTGTAGCTGCTGACTTAATCAGCCCACTTACCTGTCCAGGGCGCCCACGATGTCGGCCGCCCGAGGCCGACCCGTCCCTCGGCTCTCGGGTCCCGGCACCACCATTCCTTGTAAGGGAAACAGGCAGTGGAGCCTTACGGCTTCACTGCACGTTTTCTACTGCGCATGCGCGAGTCACGCAGCGCTTTGTGAATGGGATGCGCTGTGTTCTGGAACACACAGTTCCCAGAACACAGCGCGACCCATTACCCAGAAGACGCCGCACGGAGGAGAGAAGACAGAAGATCTGCGCGGAGGAGGAAGAGGAAGATTAGGATTATGTGCCTAGCAACAGGCACTTCTGGTAAGTAAAAAAAAAAACATTTTAACTTTAAGAACATGCTCTCAGATGAATATGCAATTCATTTCTCATGCTTCTCAATTTACTGAACTATGGATGTGGGTTAGACTCTGAACTCTTGGCCAATCAACTCTCCAACCAATCTTACTGAAGAGGGTCTTACATCACTGCCTCAGCCTGTTCACGGTGGGGGTTATTTACTAAAGGCAACTCCACTTTGCACTGCATGTTCACTGCAAGTGCAGCGCTGTAAATCTGAGGGGGACCTGCAAGGAAAGTAAAAACAGCATTTTTGCTTGTACATGATTGGATGATAAAATCAGCAGAGCTTCCACTCATTTCAGATCTACTCCTCAGATCTACGACGACTGCACTTCCAAGTGCACTTGCAGTGCACTTGGAGTACAAAGTGGATTTGCCTTTAGTAAATCAACCCCACTGAGTCCACTCACTGCATAGCTGTTGCAAGCAGGCCCAATATAACAGTTTTTTTGGTCTCAGGGAACCTGTGCAACAGACACATGATATATAACCTTTTTATATCTCATTGTGACCAATATTTAAAACTTTATTAAAGCAAAGTTCTGCCGAAAAAATAAAAATAAAAGTCAGCAGCTACAAAAACTGCATACTTTTAACCCCCCTGGTGGTATTCCCGAGTCTGGCTCGGGGTGAAAATTCAGTACCGTTAGTGGTAACCCCGAGCCAGACTTGGGATCACATCGCAGGATCCAGGAAGAGTGTGCTTACCTTATCCCCTGGATCCAAAGATGTCCCCCCGCTGTGTGAACGGCTCGTCCTCTGCTCAATCTATCACGAAGCCGAGCTCCGTTCCCTGCGAGCGTTGCGACGCACAGGGACAGAGAACGGCGCCAAAATTCAAAAAGTGAAACACACACATTACATACAGTATAATGTAATCTTACAGATTTCATTGCTGTATGTAATTATTTCACATCCCCTTTGTCCCTAGTGGTCTGTCCTGTGTCCTGCATGCAGTTTTATATTATAAAAACTGTTCTTTATGCCTGGAAACTGGAGATTGTCCATAGCAACCAAAACTGTCCCTTTACAAAAGTGGTTTTAGACCAGCTAGAAAACAGCGATAATAAATTAGAATCACTCGCAGAATTAAGCGATAACGATTTGTGGGGGCGACTTATATAGGGACAAGGGGCGGGGTCTTCGGTTGATGTCACATGGGTTGATGTCACATGGTGACCCCCGCCCCCTTACGATGTCACAGTCCCGGAGGATGCTGGGACTGTTGCCATGTGACATCAACCCATGTGACATCAACCCATGTGACATCAACCCGTGTGACATCAACCGAATACACCGCCCCTTGTCCCTATATAAGTCGCTGCGTGCCCGGTCCCCGTCATTGTGAGCGGAGGACTCGGCGAGGCAACATCTGAAGAAGAAGAAGAGAAGAACAGAACCTGCATCAGGTAGACAAGCGGAAAAAAAAATGAAGGGGATAGGATAAAGTTCCGCTTTAAATACATTTTGACAATATGAAAATTTTATGAAAGCTTTGAGTACCCATCCATCCAAGGCTGACAGATTTTAATTTAATTTCAGCAGGGTATTTACCTATAATAGTTGCAAACATTAGGTCACATGCACAATGAACCTGTATCATTTGTATTACTTGCCATATCGCAGGGGTTTTTGTGTCTTTCCAATGTCTAACAATTGTTAACCGTTCTACTAAAAAGATAAGTACCACTAAATTCCTGAGTGAAGGATATATTACGTCTATGCCCATATTACCATAGTACATATAGTTGGCCAAAAGGAGGAAAAAAGATGTTTGCACGCCAACAATAAATGGAATAAGGTGTCCAATACACCACAATTCCTCCAACAACCCGAAGATGTTTGCGGTGCAATTTTAGAGATGCAGGGTGGGGTCAGGTACCACTGCAACATACATTTCTTGCTCAATACTCATAAGTTCACACTTCTAGTCTCTGTCAAGTTGATAATCAAAGCTTTCTGCCATTGTATAGAAGAGTAAATAGAACTAAAATCTTTTTTTCCATGCTTCAATGGAGGATGTTTTAACAAACTCAGATTTATCATGTAGAAATGAATAAAACAAGGAGATGCCTCTCATCTTTGTATGGGCTGATGTAAGATATTGAGCTGCTTGCCAGTGCATCATATTTTTTTTTATATCACGGTTGTTGTGTAGAAAGCGCATTATTCTATAATATTCCTATCCATTAGATTAAAGTCAAATTGCAATGTGGAAAAAGTTACAATATTTCCCATTTTTATGTTTATGTTACAAATATGTGTGGCACTCATCGGAACTATGGTTTGTGAGACTGTCCCCTTTTATTCAGGATGATTCAAAATAAAAATGTATTTGAGAACATACAGTATGTTTTTAAGGTTCTAAATGGTTCCAATGTTCCCAACGCTTTTTGTTCTAGGGACAACCACAACAATAAATACTAAACAAAGGTTTCACCCCTCTTGCACTCCATCTCAAAAAAGTACATTGTATATTACCACTATTGTTATGGAATACTGCTTCCTTGTAGAAGATGTAGGGCCAAATTAGGTAAATCTTTAATTATATGGATGTAATTATATGGATTTTTGTCTCAAAATTTTTATACAGATGAGCTTGTTTTCTACACTTGAAAAGAACACAAGAAATATAGTACTTAGTGTTTATTCAAAGACAATTTACTCTATCCATAATTTATCATAGCAAGACCTTGTTTCCATAAAACTTTTAACAGACTGCAAAAGCACTATACTGCCTCTAATTCTGAGAATAAAAGGCAGCCATTGTTTTAAAAAAAAATCTGATAAAGTATAAGGTGAGATATCCTAGAATGATTTCCTAGCCTCCAGCAGAACTGCTACAATTATGCAAGAATTGTTGAAATTACATTGTCAGCATACCTGCCAACTTTCTGAGATGGGAACGAGGGACACCTATTAGTATGTAGGCATAGGACATCCCCCTGTCATGCCCCCTTCAAGCAGAATTGTACAAAAAAATATTGGTTAAACCCACAAGTGCTTTTTTACCACTACCATGCCTTTATATTGGTTTTTGGAATTTACAAATGCAGCAATTTAGAAATGAAGAAGTCACGTGGTGACGTAACGCGTAGGGAGTGGCCGTAGGAATACCGGAACGAGCGTAAGACTGGCTGTACACGCCAGATCTCTTTCTGTTTGATATTTTCTTTTTAAATGTGAGAGTCCATTTGCTTTCTCTTAAATAAATTTATTCAGTTTTGGAAACCACTACACTATTGGAGTCCCCTTTCTCTCTCCCTTCCCCCTTCCCCTCTGTGTTTTCTTTAAGTTTCATACCACGAGGATACATATGCTGCAGCATTACTCATAAGAGATTGAATCGGCCCTCTAGTGGTAGAAGTTTATACCATTTGATGATTGTGCACAGAGAAGTGAAGGAGAAGTCCACTGGAATTACTTTCTTTTGCCTTATTATTCCATCTCTGAGGTGAGAGTTCTGGGAGCCTGATCTTTTGGAACATTTGGTCCTGTTCTTTCTCCAGTACTTTTTCACTACACACTTACACTATTGGTGTGTTTATTTTTGAAATATTTACATTGACTTTTGTTTTTCTTCACATTTTTATACATTATTTATTTTTTGTGGCATTATTTGCGCAGGACTCTTTTTTAATTATTCAAGTGATAGTTTGTGTTTACTATTTTGTCCCGCTGCATTTTCTGTTTTCATTTAGTAGCACTTGCACTTTTGTTATTCCACAGATTGTTACATTATACTTTGTTATGCACGTAGATTTATTTCACGTCTAGCACATAGTGGCGCGAGGGTCCATTTTACACAATTTAGAAATTGGATGAAAGTTTTAGCACTGGGAAACACTTTTTGATAAATAAATAGGGCTTTTTGTTATACTACTATATAGATTAGACCGAAATGAAGGACTAATGAGGAATAAAGAGGGACAAAGGGACATTGTTCTAAATGAGTGATGGTCCCTTGAAATCAGGGACAGTTGGGAGATATTTTGTCAGTCCTTCTTGTAAATTGGGGTTCAGTACATGGACTGATATGTGGGAGCTGTATGATCATTTCATTTGTCTGAGACCCCGAAGAGGTTACAGATGCAATAGCAAGCTTTTACATTCATTGGAAGTACTTATCACATAGTTTTATTTAAGACATTGGATCATCTTTGTGGCTGTTCTTTTCTTTTCTTTTTTTTTAAAAGGTAGGGGTAGAGAGTCTCAGGAGCAAACGGTTCAAAGGACAACAGGGAAATTTCCTAATGCCTGTCATTCATGGCAACATATATGGCCATGTATGACCTAGCCTAATAATGATAACAATTTAAGGCTGGCCATACAGGGTTCGATTCTCGAACCATTAATGGGCAAGCCGAATGTACCAAGTTGATTAATTGAACTTGGGTACAGCCAGCCTACCAGATTTGCTTACAATTATTGCAAGTGACTGCTATAGCCGTAGCAATAATCACTGTCTTCTCCCAGCGGAGATGGCTTCCCTGCCCTCCCTGCCCCCTGCCGGGGAAGACAATGGCCTGGCAGGAGGGATACCTGCATCAACACTGTCTGTGTTGATGGGGGGATCAAGCTAATTTCTTTCCTGCCACCTGGGGTGTGTATGGCCTGCCTTTTTATTTATTTTCTTTCTACCAGTTCCAGTGCATTTACTGATTCATACCCACTATTAAGGCAAACGGTTAAATACTCAGATAAAATATGTTTGTAAGAGCAATTTTACTTACCAAAGTATTTGTATTCCTGTCCCTTCTATCTGAGATTTACACCATACCAGATGCATAACTTTTCTCTACTGAAGTACTACAGCCATATCTTACTACTGCCCTTAAATTGTGATTGGACAGTGAAGGAAAAGCAGCAGACTGATGAGCTTGTCTCTATAGTCCTGTTAGCCTGTAGCACAATAGTGATGCAGCATAACTGATTGGCTTATTGTGATGCTTCTCCCTCTCCTAGTATGGACTCTGCTGGGATTGCTAAAGCAAAGTTAAAGTGATATTAAAGGTTCTACTTACCTGCTCTGTTCAATGGTTTTGCACAGAGCAGCTCCGATCCTCCTCTTCTGGCTCCTCCCCTCGCCAAGTGCCCTCATAGCAACCTGCTTGCTATGGAGGCACTCATGCATGCTCGCTCCAGAGCCTGGCTCTGTGTGTCCATTGATACACAGAATGGGGCTCAGCCCCCCCCCCCCTTGCTCCTGTTACATAATGAGTTTATGTGAAATTTCCATTACCAGCTGTAAATACTGTAATATTGCAATTAGAAATATATTTCAATTAGAAGGAAATATATTTAAAGTATTGAGTGTTGTGTTGGTGTTACGGTAATTAGTTCAACTTTAAAGGCTGGCCTTTTGTTTTCCCTGATAACATCTCACCTGGGTAGTAAACAACAGCCTTCTTTGAATCCAATCAGGCTGTGCCCAATATACATTTACTAGGTACAGTGACTAATTAGGGGAAATTATATTAGCCACATTACAGAAAGGAGGGGGTGATATAATGCTTTGTGACCAAGCTAAGTCCCTCTTTGGTGTGGAGACAGAGAACAGTCATCATGGGCCAACCTGAATTTAACAGGTAATCTTAGGCTAATCTTGCATCTTACTGTATATTGCATTGTAAATATGGTTTGTGTGGGTAATTTGTAAATATCATGTAAGCCAGGGGACCTACACTGTACATTGTGTTGTAAATACAGTCTGGTGTGTAATTTGTATATATTATGTAACCCTAACAATAAATGTGTATTGCGGATGGAACTATCTCTTTTGTGTAAGATCTCTCAGATCTAGATATTGTCAGCGAAACGCAGAGCACACAGCCAAATCGCCTGTTTCTAATAATAATAACATTTCCGTCTTAATGATATAATACTTCTTACCTTTCAACCCACTCATCCAAATGAACAGACATGACCATCCTTCTTATGTTCTCAAATCGGTCAGCATGACTGACCCCTCTCATCCGAGAGTCTGCTTTTATTTACATAGCAACAGGAAACCACACCCTGGAGGGTTTGCCTCCAACAGCTAAACGCCTCCTACAAAGCTTGTGACCTCACAGCAGCAACACAGGATGTGAATGACCAAAATGACCCTATAAGGATCTGACAACACAGGAACCCTTCCAACAGTGTTAGTTAAGCAATACAATACAATGCAATACATTGCAATACTATACAGAAGAAAGTGGTGTCTTCACAGACAGCCAATCAGACATTTGTTTTCCTTCAAAAGAACCAATCACAGACATGTATACATTCAAATAGTCAATGACGCAAACCATACAAACCAATGAACGATGACTGCAATTCTGCTGATAATAATCCAGGTATATATTGTTCTCTGGAACAATGTATATTAAAGATTATTGTACACCTCCCTGTGGATGGAAGGTTATCCACAGATGTGTGCTGCGAATCCCTATATATGCTGATCAGACACAGTAGAGACAATGAGCGCACATCCACCCACAACCAATCCTTGCAGAGCAAACATATCCCCTCAGGCGATTGTCTCTGCAATGCACAGGGGCCCTTTCGCTGGCAGACATAACCCCACTCTGCAAACACCTCTTTCCAATCCCAGGAAGTTATTCACTACCTAACGGATCTCAACCAGCATCGGTCTGCCCCAGTCAGCTCTTTAGAGCTGGCTAGGGGAGAGCGAACACAGGGGGACTCTTATGACAATACATATTAAAATACATCTAAAACATCTTCATAAAATTTTCCACAACAATATGTATATGTCCATACTACTACAGTGATTGAGGTGTATGCACATAATCACAGAAACTAGGTAACACTCCCTTTTCATTGGTCAATAACTCCTGCATCTGTGTCTAAGCCAATGAGGAGGAGATAGACTTGAGAGAGCCTCTACTCTTGTGTGCATCCCTGGATCAAGATCAGGCTCAGGTAATTATGAGGGAGGGGTCTGAGGGGAGGGGCTGCATGCAGAAGGTGTTTACCATAATGCAGAGTATGCATTAAGGTAAAAAACCTTCTGCCTTTAGAATCACTTTAAATTTAGATACCTAAATTACACATGTGGTGCCCCTCTTCCTGGTAAGATAGGAGAAACCACAGTTCAGAGGTGGTCTGACATTTCCTGAGGGCAGATCCATGGCCACAGTAGAGTGTCTGCCAATCTCTTCCTTCAACCAATGGAGTTCCAGGATCCTCTGAGGGCATACCCAACCCCCTTCCAATAGGACTTTTTTTTCCCCCTGGCTCTCCACCTTGGGTACTGTACCCTCCTTGACCAGGCAGAGTAGTTTAAGAAATTCTGTGCTAGGCTCAAACAAGCCCAAACAAGCTGCTGGCCTAGTCAGCACAAACTCCAGGCCACAGTACATGGGAAAAGGGTGACATAGATATTTATACCTTAAAGTTGTTAAAGCTCCACAGTTATAAATTGGCCTGGGTAAATTATTACCCATTAGAAATAAATGTGACAGTCACCTCTGTTTACAGCAAGTTGGCTATATACATTTCATTTTTTTTTTTTAATGAATGAACACAAATCTGCATGAATTGTCATTTTTGTATCTGTCTGCAGTTTACCTTTAACATATCCATTATCATTATTTTACCTGTCAGTTATAAAGTAAATGCACTTTTGGTAAAGTTGAGTTTAAAGCACACATTCTTTAACACTGCAGGCCATATCTGTATAGATATAACTTGCGAGCTGACACATTTGACTTACTCTGCCATGCATAGGAGATTGAATATGACATCAAGCTTACTATGTTTGCAAACTTTATATTTTATAGCCTAAAGTAATATATGCTCCTAATGATGAGGTCTGGTGTGTCTGACAAGTAAGGTTTGTTGTTCATGCAAGATGCCCATAATAGAATTCTCCCTAGAAGGACAATGGACATTTTAAGGTCTTCTTACAATGCAATGTATTTATGAATATTATTTGAAAACTGTTATAAAACACAATCAAGAAAATATGGAAAAGTGAGTAAAAGTAATACGATTTACTAACAAATACATGATACACAATGATAACTAAATGCATACAATACTTGCTGAAAACACAAGTTTGAATTAAAATACATAAAACACTATATGCAGTTGCCAAACATAGAACAAATGCTTAAAGTGGAAGTAAACTTCCATCTTTTGCTTTTACCTATAGGCGAGCCTATAATAAGGCTTACCTATAGGTACTGTAAATACGTCCTAAACCTGCACCGTTTAGGAGATATTTACATTACATGCAGCCAGTGACATCACTGGTGCATGCGTTCTTAAGGAACAGCCACCCGTGCCATTCCTTCTGAGCCTGTGCAATGAACGGCGGCTCTCGCACACATGAGCGGGACTGACGTCATCACTGCTCCGGCCAGTCAAAGAGCTGAACCCGGAAGCAAAATGGGTGAAGATGGGAGCCCCTGCTGAGCTGACTTCTCGGTGTGGGAAGGCTTAATTTTAAGGTAAGTTGAACATAATGTGCTAGTATGCGAAGCATACTAGCACACTATGACATTACCTTGCAGATTCTCAAAAAACACTTTAAAGTGACTCTGCTGCTAATATAGTGTAAAAAAGAAAAGGTAACTTTCCCAAACCCTTACACATAGCTCCCAACTGTCCCTGATTTCGAGCGACTGTCCATGATTTGGAGCAATGTCCCTCTGTCCCTCATTCCTCCTCATTTGTCCCTCATTTTGGTCTTATCTATATAGATGTATATAAAATGCACTTTATCTATCAAAAAGTGTTTTCCAGCGCTAAACCTTTCATCTGATTTCTAAATTGCTGTATTTGTAAATTCCAAAAGCCAATATTAAGGAATAATAGTGGTAAAAAAAAGCAGTTGTGGGTTTAACCAATCTTGTTTTTTTGTACAATTGTCCTTTAAGGGGGCATGACCAGGGGTGTGTCCTATGCCTGCATACTTTTGCTGATAGGTGTCCCTCAATCCCATGTCAAAAAGTTGGGAGGTATGCCCTTACACACTATGGATAATGTATACACTGTAAAACAATGATTTACACCCTAAAAATGTCCCTACCTATTGAATATTTCTTTTGTATAAGATCATCTGCCTTAGAGCACACTTCCCCCCAAACTATATGGCAAAATATGAACCTCAAAGGTTGGTTTACTAACATCGGAGAGTGCAAAATCTGGCGTAATTCTGCATAAAAAAAATCAGCTTTCAATTGTTTTTGTCAAAGCTTAATTGAACAAGCTGAAGTTAGAAGCTGATTGGCTACCATGCACAGCTGCACCAGATTCTGCACTCTTCAGTTTTAGTAAGGCCCCGTTTCACACTGGGGCGGGAGCGGTGTCAGCGGTAAAACGGTGCTATATTTAGGGCCGCTTTACCATCAGTTTTAACCCCCTCTAACGACCAAAAAAGTTTTAAAACTGCCCTCCCACGTATTGACGTCACCACATTGTTTTAGAGGAGGACGGGCGCCTGTGTTTGTCGGCCGGCATTTGTTTTTATACACGATTTTCTATCTACTAACATGTAAGTGCAATACAATTTTTTTAAATAAATATTCGAGACCTTATCACGCTATGGTCAGTTTTTTTTTCTCCTGAGCCCATACTGAGTATACCATTGAAGTACAGCTACAAACTCTGTGAGACGCCTAGGGTGGTTTTCAGCTATAAGGTCCAGTCCCTGTGTGTTTCCAGTGGTCAGCATTGCAAGCTAAAGGCTGGGTTATAGCCAAACACCCTTTCTGCTTGCTATCTGGTAAGCAGGTTTATGATACGGTGGTCGGGCACTCTTTCTGTGTGTGGAGTCACTGTGGTGTCATTGGAGGACTGATACATATGGACTATTAATCTTTTAACCATTAATATCAATACACATATTGTGTATATTGGCGCAGCTCTCCCCTTCATTTTTTAAGCTAGTATTTTAAGACTAGCACATACCTCTGTAATCAACTCCTTCATTGCTTAAAGTAATTTCAAACTACGATTTAATATGATCCCATTCCACAATATGTCTACACTTTTGGGATCAGCAAGTATTTCCAAAATCCAAAATGCTGGAGATGTATTTGAGAATAGTGAGAAAAGGTCACTAAAACTAGAAACAAAATCTGCTTCAACACCTGGGAAATCTTATCCCGTAAGACATCCTTCTTAGTTTCTACAAAAAATGCTACTTCACCTGGTGACTGCTACCAAAATGTTTTTCCAAAACATTGGAAATCACCAAATCCCCTTCAGTAGTTGCATGACTATCGCATGTTGGAAGAAATAACAAATATTAACAAATATGATTGTCAAATGTAACAAATAAAATCACGCTGGACAAGGAAAAAAAAACCATGGGGGTGCCCCATGACGACGTCAATTCTGTGACGAAACACATCAGGAGGAGAGACTTGCTGATGTCACCGCGCGCTACGTCCGTCTGTTTGTTAGCACAGGCGTGTGTTCTGTAGCCGGCCAAAATTTTATGCTAATTTAAGTGTTTTTTTTGTCTACACACTGCTGTGTTTTTTACTTTTAAATAAATATACCCTACGGGTTTTACCTATGATTGCTCTATCTTTCCTTAGTTTGAGCAAACAATTATCCTCCCTTCGCCATATCATTTGTTACCAGCGGGGAGCTGATTGAGCTGGGCTGGGAGACCTTTACAGAGGATTTGTCGATTGGATTGTTCTGGCGATTGGATCGTGTGGGGAGATCTTTCTGAGGAAAAGGCCCCGGCTGGGTTATGGCCATATGCATTTGAAGTTTTCACAGCTGGTATCGTGCACTTCACTTGGTGGTGAGTCACTTTATTGTGGAAAACATTCCAGCCGTCACTTGATTTTCTCACAGACTTTGGACTGATTTATATATCTTTAATTTTGCATTTTTCATCTCCTTTTTTCAATTTTTATGTATATATTAGATGATTTTTTTATGAACATATTTATGAATTAATTTTCATTATTTTTGATTCATAGTGATTGATATTTATTTATTCACTGTTCATCAATATTTGAATTCATATTTATTGATATCTTCATTGGAACTGTTAATTTTTTGTTCACAGGATTCATGAATTTATTCATTTATTGTTCAGATCATGAATTTATTTTTGTATTATTTTTTTGAGCCCAACCTTTTTGGATTTGTATTATGATTGTCAAATGGTTTACTCTATATGGTCAGGATGGTTATTTGTCAAAGAATCAGAAGGTCCTAGTTCTGAATGTTTTCTTGAAAATACTATTGGTTGAATACATTTGAAAATGTGCAAATATCACATCCATGTATTGCTACATACCATGCTTACTTGTTATTTATTGGGTCGAGAAGGTCTTGTAAACTCCTTCAACCCCCTTCTTCCCATGTTGTCTATCTGTGTCTACTCTGGCCTACTGATGATTTCTTCTGTACAACTATCCAAGAATCTTCAATGAATCATCATCACAACCAGATCACCTGTAACTAGCATGCTGGTGGAGCACACATTTATTTAAAGTGGATGTAAACCCACCACTCACCCAGTATAAATGAATGGCATAGTATTAATGTATATATGCGTGCAAGCCTCCTGCATATATCCCTACCTTGCAAGTGTCACCCCCTTCAGCATCAGGAGCCCTGCAAAACTCTGGAATCGGTGGGTAGGTCTCTTTGCCGGTGCTCAGTAGGCAGAGTGGTGATGTCAAAAGACTCCTCGCCCACCTCTACACTCTCCTACTCTCCTCTTACTAACTCGGGAATGCACCACATGACTTCAGCATGCCAAATAATGCTGAGGTGTGGAGCAGCCAATCCTGGGAGAGCTGTAGAAGAAAGGAGGAGGGATGTGAAGCTGGAATAGTAGACACTTTCTCTGCTCATTCATGAGATAAAGATGTCAGATGTCAGTCACAGCAATCAGGGAAGTGGAAACACAAACTTATCTGTGTGTAATTTTTTATCTTACTACAAAAAGACAAGAGGATTGCTCAGAGCTGGATTAACTCGTTGTGGCAAGACTGGGCACAGATGACTTGACATCCTCTACTGTACCAGGTAGAAGTCTTTATTCAAAAAAACATCTTCAGGTTTACATGCACTAAAACACAGTATTGTAAACTTTAGTTTCATTACTCTGTTGATCATTTCTTTTTATGGATTATTAAAACCTCTGAAACTTTAAAGTGGTTGTAAACCCTATTTTACAACCTTATGCTATAGGTAAGCCTATATTAAGGCCTACCTGTAGCTACCAAGCATATTGTCACGGTCCCTACCGTGTATTTTGGACAGCCAGGCGTGGTCACGCCCCAAGTGGCTCTGGGTGGTATTGAACTCATGACTGCCAGTAGTTGTTCCCGTTACCTTACCTCTGAGCCACATATCAGTTCTATTCTGCCTGCTTTCCAGCCATGTCTAGTTTTGCATAAGTACTGTGGGCAATTCTGTTTGTACCTGTCACTCTTGGATCAGCTGTGGCAGGTTACCTAATTATCTGGTTATAAAGCATTGCTTCACGCTAAGGACTTGGTCAGTTCATTGTCTCTTGTTGCCAAAGGTTCCTGTGTTCCAAGACTGAGCCCGGCTACCGACCCTGGCTTGTATATCGTTTATTCTGTCTTCTGGAATCCCTGACTACGGCTTTACCTGGACAATCCTTTGGCAAATTCCTGTCAAGCCCCCCGTGCACAAATTCACAGCCCAGGTAGCTTATCTATTTGTTACTCTGGGCTGTGTCTATTTGCAAGGGTGAGCATACATCTCTGCAACATGGACTCCAATCTAGGTAAGCCCTTACACATATCTCCTAAACCTGCACGGTTTAGGAGATATCCCCTGTCCCATGCATATGCCGATGTCATTGACACATGCACACTGGGGAAAACCGAAGCAATGGCACCGTGCCAATGTGCCGTTGCTGCAGTCTCCATGCCGTTACCGGCGGCTCCCACGCGCATGCGCTGGATTGACGTCATCTCGGCTCCAGCCGGAGGGGGAGACTGCTGCGGGGGCTTCGATCTGAGGTAAGTAATACATAATGAGCTAGTATGCTATGCATATTAGCTCATTATGCCTTTTTCTTGTAGGGATTTTTAATTGTTTTTTTTTTAAAGAGGGTTTACTTCCTCTTTAAATTGGTTGTAAATTTACTGAAGTGACAAGCATCAGGTGATACCCAGAGATGAATCAAATCCTCTTACATAAGCTCTCCCTTCTCTCTATAAGATCAAACTACACAGATCAAATAATTTTTCTCAGCAGCAGTAGGCAGGGGCAGGGATCTAAAATCACACACTGCACCTCTAGAGCATAGAGCTCCATATTATCTAGAGCTGATTGGAGGGAAGCTACACAGCTAAGGATGTCAGTCGCCTTCTGTGTACTGGAGAGGGGTGGGGCTGTCACCCAGAAATCTGTGCAGTTGGCTTAACCTATTAGAAGTGACTCATGCGGATAGGAGAGGGAAGACAGAGAGAGATGACACTCGTGCATTGGATTCAGCCAGGTACACACTAAAGAGGGATATGCTTTCTTCATTTTTAGTTTCTGAGGTTTACAGCAATCTAAGTAAGAAAGTAAAAGAAAAAGTTGGCACCACAAGGAAGGTGTTTAATGCTCACCTCTCTGCTGTTTGTGGCACCGATCACTCCTGTATTACAAAAAAAGAAGAATCTCTAAATAAATCTGCAATTTCATAGGGTCAGATTCCTTGTCCCCACCACACACAGTGGTTCCTACTGCCAGCTCCTACGTTAACATAGGAAGCGCTAGTAATATAGGGACAGTGGGAGGAACCACAGCATACAGTGGAGGACCAGGAATCCAACGCTCATGAAGATTTCCTCAGTAGTGACTTTGCAATTCAGGATAGATCATTAACATAAAGACCAGGGGAGGGGGGGGGGGGGGGATGTTGAAAACCTTCTTTGCAGGGACCATGTTTTTTTTTGTTTTGTTTTTTATTTCCCCCCCACCCCAAAGCACCTTGTCCCCATGTTGATGAGGACAAGGGCCTCTTCCCGACAACCCTGGCCGTTGGTTGTCGGGGTCTGCGGGCGGGGGGCTTATCGGAATCCGGGAGCCCCCTTTAATAAGGGGGCCCCCGGATACCGGCCCCCCCCACCCTATGTGAATGAGTATGGGGTACAATATACCCCTACCCATTCACCTGTAAAATAAAAGTACAAAAAAAAACCAGAACACACGAGATAAAATACTTTATTGCACAGCTCCGGGGGTCTTCCGTCTTCGGGGGTCTTCTCGCCAGACTCCTCCGCTATCTTCTTGTAGCTCTTTTGCTAGCGGAGGAGTCCGGCTTTCTTCCTCGCCGCCGGCCTCTTCTCCCGACTTCGGGGGTCTTGTCCCCCTCTTCGGTTCTTCTGCAGGGCCACCGCGCCTTCTTATAGCTCTTTTACAGGCTTCATCTTCTTCTTCATCTTCTTCTTCATCTTCTTCTTCATCTTCATCTTCTTCTTCATCTTCATCTTCATATTCATCTTCTTCTTCATCTCGTGTGTTGTGTTTTTTTTTTTTTTGTACTTTTATTTTACAGGTGAATGAGTAGGGGTACATTGTACCCCATACTCATTCACATAGGGTGGGGGGCCGGTATCCGGGGGCCCCCTTATTAAAGGGGGCTCCTGGATTCCGATAAGCCCCCCGCCCGCAGACCCCGACAACCAACGGCCAGGGTTGTCGGGAAGAGGCCCTTGTCCTCATCAACATGGGGACAAGGTGCTTTGGGGTGGGGGGGGCGCGCGGCCCCCCCTTCCCCAATGCACCCCCCATGTTGAGGGCACGCGGCCTGGTACGGCTCAGGAGGGGGGGGGGGCGCTCGCTCGCCCCCCTTTCCTGGCCGGCCGGGTAGCGTGCTCGGACAAGGGTCTGTTGTGGACTTGGGGGGGACCCCCACGCCGATTTTTTTCGGCGTTGGGGTTCCCCTTTAAGTCCATACCAGGCGGCGGGGCCAGCGACGTCTCCTTTGCGGGCCCCGCCTCGAAATGAGCGGACTTTCCTCCGCGTGTGTGGGCGTCATTTCAAAAGTAGGGCGGATAGTACGGCGGACTTAGTACGCCGTATTAGTCCGCTCAAAAAGTGCCATGTGTGGGCAAGTAGCCCGTTCGGAAATTCCGACGGACAGTCTGGCGTACTTTTCCGCCAGACTAAGTACGTCATACAGTTTGACCGTGTGTACGCGGCAATACAATTCGATCGTGTGTACGCGGCATTAGTGTCAAAGTCAATAATGAAGGACTTGCTTACTTTGACTAGATTCAGAGAATAGCCATTCACAACTGGATGTTCACTCAGGTTGGACAGTCCCTCTCTCACAAGGCCTAGCAGCCAACAAGATGCTTCACTCAGGAACTAGTCTCTGCCACAGACGTTGTTGTAGAACTTACAGAAATATGTCTCTGCCACAGACGGTGTTGTAGAACTTCAGGAAACTAAAACTTGTGGAACACTCATGTGATACCTGGATCTTTCAGCCAGCTTGGCGATACCCACGAGACAGGATTCACTTAGGTACTTCAGCCCCTCCAGGCTCTTGCTAAGAAGTCAACCCGTACATGGCCTTCTTCTGAAGAGTCCTCCCCTGGATAGCTACGAAGTTACTGGGCCTCTCCAACTACTGGAGACGGCACCGGACCACCTTGGAATCCTTCTTTAGTTTCCTTGCCTTAGGCCAACCAGCCCCGAGACCACAAGTTGAGTGGATCCGCACCCCAGGCCATAGCCTTCCTGGGGGCTGGTCAGGAGGACCAGGACCATGGAGTCAGAATGCACCTCTGGACCGGAACCCCTGAACAATGTGACGTCCCCGTCTTAAGTACCCTCTCCCAGAAAGCACAGCAAGAGTGACACTCCCACTGGGCGGACTCCGAGAGAGAGTAAACTTAAAGCACCCAACTAGACTGTTGTTCCATGCCTGCCAGAAGAGACAGTGCCCCTTGTGGCCAGGCTGAACATCCTGTAGTCCATTCAGACTGATGCTCAGGTCCAAATTTAGAACAATTGTACCCAAACAAAACTACAGTTCAGGTGTAACATTAACTTTCAAAAACACAGTGCATGCTCTTCAGGAGCCGGTGCTACATAAGGATTCATGCTCAACCCCTGAAAAAAACAACCCCACACCCCCTCCACCAAATGATTTGGACCAGTGCACAAAGCAAGGCCCATAAAGACATGGTTGAGTGAGTTTGGGGTGGAGGAACTTGACTGGCCTGCACAGAGTCCTGACCTCACCAGATAGCACACCTTTGGGATGAATTAGAACGGAGACTGCGAGCCAGGCCTTCTTCTTCGGTTCAGCGGACTAAGTTGGGCAGACAATCCGCCCGTGTGTACGCGGCCTAAGCTTTGCAGCTCACAAAAGATATCTAAAACTTCAGTCAGAACTGGGATATTGTAATGTTTGGGCAATATAAAATAATTAGCACAGGATAGCCAGTAACAGGGATGTTAAAGTGGTTGTAAAGGCAAATATTTTTTTTTTATCTTAATTCACCCCCCCACTACTTACCTGACCCCCATCTAGATCCAGCGATATTGCAGCAGTGTCTTGGCTGCCCAGGACCCCCCTCATTGGCTGAAACAACAGTGTGGCAACATTGGCTCCCGCTACTGTCAAAGTCAGTCAGCCAAAGAGAAAGGAAAAAATGGACACGGAGCTGCAGCTCAGCTCGGGTGCCCCCATAGCAAGCTGCTTGCTGTGGGGGCACTCAACAGGAGGGAGGGGCCAGGAACACAGAAGAGGGACCCGAGAACAGGAAGATCAAGGCTGCTCTGTGTAAAACCATTTCACGGAACAGGTAAGTATAACATGTTTGTGATTTTTAACTAAAAAAAAAAAAAAACAGACTTTACAATCACTCTAGCCACCTCTCAACCAGCCGCCGCAGTTATACTGCAGCAGGTAGGCTCTCTTAGGCGAACCATCATAGCTATACCTTGGCTTCGCTTTCAGACCACTAGTGCCTCATGCTGTCACGATGAAGGCGGGCACCCATGATCACTCCACACAGAGACAGAACGGAGATCTGTCAATGTAAACAGACAAATCTCTATGCTGTCAGATGAGAGGAGACTGATCTGTTGTTCATACTAAGTATGAACAATGATCAGTCTCCTCACCCAGGCAGTTTCATCTCCCCACAGTTAGAATCACTCCCTGGGACACACAGTTAACCCCTTGATCGCCCCCTGCTGTTAACTCCTTCCCTACCACTGTCATTTATACAGTAATCAGTGACTTTTTATAGCACTGATCCCTGTATAAATGTCAACGGTCCCAAAAAATTGTCAAAAGTGTCTGATCTGTCCCCCACAATGTCGCAGCCCTGATAAAAATCACAGATCACCTCCATTGCTAGTAAAAAAAAAAAATGATAATAAAAATGCCATAAATATAGCCCTTATTTTGTAGACGCTATAACTTTTGCGCAAACCAATCAATATACCCTTATTGTGATTTTTTTACAAAAAATATGTAGAAGTATACATATTGGGCAAAACTGAGGAAGAAATTTGTTTAAAAAAAAAAAATTGGGGGAATATTTATTATAGCAAAATTCAAAATTGCCTCTTTTTTTTTGTTTATAGCTCAAAAAATAAAAATCGCAGAGGTGATCAATTGCCACCAAACAAAAGCTCTATTTGCGGGGGAAAAAAAACCCATCAATTTTGTTTTTGTACAAAGTCGGATGCCCGCACAATTGTCAGTTAAAACTACGCAGTGCCGAATCGCAAAAAATTGCCTGGTGATTAAGGGGGCAAATCTTCCGGGGCTGACGTGGTTAACTTTGAACGTCATGCACTAGTACACCCACTTAAAATGAGTGGAGCATACAAACATTAATATAGCAAAATGTATTTTTATATTTCTTTACTTAAAGCGAGTCCCTTGCGAATCGGAGACAATAGATGAACCATAGCAGGGAGTATATTACTGTAATGCATGGCTAATTTTAATAAAGTATACTAGGCAGCACAGGCAACGTACAGGCACAGTAACCAATGAAAAGTTAATGAGGCATCCAGCCAGACGCAGTTCTATTTAATTTATAACCTAAGGTGCTTTGATGTTTTGAAGAAAGCACTTCCTCCCCTGCTAATTCTAATATAGGCTTACCTGCTCAGACATCAGAGACTTTCATTGCAAGTAAAGACTGAGCATGAAGCAAATTAATGGTCATTATTAATTTAACCCCCTAATGTTGGAGTGCCTTGAAAGAAGCACAAAAAGACCCATGAGGCTTGTCATTGAAATATTTTAAGATATAAGTATTTAGTTGCCTCTTGATAGTAAATGTTAAGGTTTTCCATGGAGAAAGCAACATTAAAGAGGATCTTTCACTTTGCAGCAAGAGTACAAGGTTGATTTAAAAAAAAGTATTTAGACATCCATCTTTAGTATCCATGATACTAAAGAAAAATTATTATTACTGCACTGTAGGATTAAATAGTACAGGATTGGGGCTTAATGCATATTGACTGCCTTATTTACCAAAACACAACTGAAAACAAACTGATTCCATGCATATTGTAGAGAGATCTGAATGTTTGGGCTAACATTGAGTCTAATATATGGATTCAATTTGGATAAGGTTACAACGGAGCTTGAAGTACCATGAAGCACATCTTCTTATACATTAAGCTTCTGCTTACAGGAGGCAGACTCGAAGAGAAGGCTTTTCCCTGTACAGTTACTGACCTCAGGTTTTTCCCCGTTATCAGCAGAAATACAGACATCTCATATAAAGTTTCGCACTATTCTAAGTTGGCTAAGGAGAATTTTAATTGTAAAAAAGGTGGCGCTGGCAAATCTGGCTCTTTTTTGTGTAAAAAGTTGTGTGCCTTTAGGTTCCAATGAATTGGTATATATGTACAATTTAACAACCACCAGCTTTTGCCACTATTTAAAAGTTTTACATCAACAATAATTCACTACAGTAAAATGAAACAAAAAACAACATATTAATAATATATGACATCAAGAATATATTCAGCAATTTGGCCATATCTAGCAAGTTTCCATAGTATGCCCCCAGCTGTCACTTTGTATAGCTAAAAGTCATATTTTCTCATGTTTTGTGGGTCCTAACATTGCAATGATTAGAACCCTCCATTGGCTAAAAACATATTCTCTCACTTTAACTAGCTTGCATGACACACCGTCCCTGATATGAAGCACTATCACCCATGCCACACAGTCCCTGAAATGTAGTGCTTATCACCCATGCCACACAGTCCCTGAAATGTAGTGCTTATCACCCATGCCACACAGTCCCTGAAATGTAGTGCTTATCACCCATGCCACACAGTCCCTGAAATATAGTGCTTATCACCCATGCCACACAGTCCCTGAAATGTAGTGCTTACCACCCATGCCACACAGTCCCTGAAATGTAGTGCTTATCACCCATGCCACACAGTCCCTGAAATGTAGTGCTTATCACCCATGCCACACAGTCCCTGAAATGTAGTGCTTACCACCGATGCCACACAGTCCCTGAAATGTAGTGCTTACCACCGATGCCACACAGTCCCTGAAATGTAGTGTTTACCACCCATGCCAGACAGTCCCTGAAATGTAGTGCTTATCACCCATACCCTACCCCTGCCATCTGATTGTGTTTGGGACTTTAACAGTCCGCCTCGCCACTCCCGGCTTCAGCTATATTATGCCCAGTTGGTTAAAAACTCTTAAACTTAGCTTGCACCTATCTTCTAAACTAATGAAATGGAGCACATGCTGCTCTTAACCACTTGCCAACTGGTCACTTACACCACCTTCCTGCCCAGGCCATTTTTTCAGCTTTCAGTGCTGTCGCACTTTGAATGACAATTGCGCTGTCATGCTACACTGTACCCAAACACATTTTTTATAATTTTCTTCACAAAAATAGAGCTTTATTTTGATGGTATTTGCTCACTGCTGGATTATTTATTTTTTATAAAAAAAAAAAAAAAAAACTATTTTGAAAAATATATTTTTTTACTTAGTTTCTGTCAGTAAATTTTGTAACTATTTTTTTTCTCCTTCACTGATGTGCATTGTTAGGCTGAACTGGTGGGCACTGATTAGGTGTCATTGATGAAGAGGCCCTAATACGCCGCACTTATGGGCACCGATAGGTGTCACTGATATGTGGCACTGATGAGCACTGATAGGCGGCACTGGTGGGCACTGATAGGTGGCAATGATGGGCACTAATAGGTGGCACTGGTGGGCACTGATAGGCAACACGGACAGCCAGTACTAATTGGCACTGGGCATTTATGGGTGGCACTGATTGGCGACACTGATAGGCATTGATCGACAGCAGTGATGGCCAGCACTGATAGTTGGTACTGATAGGCAGCACTGCCTGGCATCGCTAATGGGCACGGATTTGTGGCACCTGTGGGCAGTGGTGGGCATGGATTGCTGTCACTGGTGGGCACTGATTGCTGCCACTGGTGGGCACTGATTGGTGACACTGTTAGCACTATATTGTAATCAGGGCCCTCATGATCAGCGCCCTGATTATGGCACATTTGATGGTGGGCAGGCACCAACTATTTAAAGAGGAAGTAAACTCAGCACCTCAAATACTCCTTCTTAATAAATCCAGTGTAATAAAGCTTTGCATAACATTCTGCATCATTATTTCCCCCCTAAGGATGTTTCTTACTTTTTTTCCAGTTGATTTGTAATTCCTACTTCCTGGTTGCAGCCAGCGCCATCTTAGCTACTGTCTTCTTCCACCCTTACTGTGTTTCTGTTTTTCCCTGCTGTAACCTCGCACCTGCTCAGTAATGTTGTAGCCAAGCCTCGTTTTCCCGATTTAACATAGAAATCTTATCCCACATATTGAAGCATAGAGAGGTGAGGAAGCTTTGCAACACATATTTCGTGATCGTTTAATATGTTTTTGACACAATCTACTTGATGAAGCTTATCTCCTTGCTCCTGTATCCCATGCAAAGTGCTGATATTTACACCCCCTAGGACGTTGCAAGGCACATGGGGTGTTTCAGGAACTTGTGAATAGCACTGTAATCTCGCGAGATCCCGGAGCTGTGCTGCAGAGAGCAGATGCATATGAATGAATGGACAGACAGCACAAGGAGCGTGCCGGGATTCGGGCAAAATATGTGTATGTGCTGCTGACATCATGAAATAGAAAAAGGCAGATTCCAAGCAAACGGAGCAGGTTAGAACGCATTCATACAAAGCCATTTGTACAGTGGTACTCCTTGCTGAAGGTAAATGTTAGTTTTTGCATGTATGCGCTGTAACATTTTTGTTCTGTTGTATGTTCTTATGGCAGCACCATCTTTATGCATTTTTTTTAGGGTGTGTCCCCCAAATTTCTTGTTTGTAAATTTGTACAGTGCACTGCTTATCACTGATTTAAATGGGGAAAAGTTATCTGGGTGAGTTTACAACCACTTTAACTGCTTGTGGACCACCCCACGTACATTTACTGTGGCAGGGCGGCCAGGCCGTCTTTAAGGCAGAGAAAAAGGGGCAGCTGCCCTGGGCCCTGTCATTATTTTGGGGCCCAAAGCAGCTGCCTCATACTTGCCAACTATCCCAGTTCTTCCCTATTGTTGTGTACAGATGACTCACCTGCAGACCATGTGTTTATATGTAAATAACCGTCATTCATATGTAAGTAATGGGAGCATTCCTATATGAATAGCGGCGTCATTCATATGTTAATAGCTGAGGCCTGCAGAATTCATTTGTATATCATGCCCCTCTGCAGTGAAGAGATGATGTGCTGTAACCTCTAGCAACCAATCAGTGAGCAGTATTACTGTATAGTAACCTCTAGCAACAACCAACCAACAAGAAGAAATCATGTGCTGTAACCTCTAGCAACTAATCAGTGAGCCGTAATGTGTGCTGTAACCTCTAAGGCCGCGTACACACGCGCGGACTGTTCGCCCAACTTTGTCCGTCCAACAGTTTCGGCAAACAGTCCGCTCAAACTTAGCATGGACGGACATGGCCACACACGACGGACGAACAGTTTGCTGAAACCGTGCACGATGACGTGAACGGCACGTACGACGGGACGAAAAATACGACGTCCTATACACTGCATTATAGCTTTCGGCGTGAAAATCCTTTCTGAGCATGCGCGCAACTTTGTTTGACGAACAAGCCTACACACGGGCGGACTGTTCGCTCAAACAAGGTTTCAGCGGACAGTTTTTCGGAAATTCCGAAAAACCTTGTCCGTCCAACTGTCCGCTGAAACTGTCCGCTGAAAGCCCACACACGAGCGGACTGTCCGCCCAAACACTGTTCAGCGGACAAAGTTGGGCGAACAGTCCGCCCGTGTGTACGCGGCCTAACAATCGGTCAGTAAGTGGTAATGATATGCTATAACCTTTGGCAACCAATCACAATCACTGCCTGATCTGATACAGTAAACTGATTTTACGTCTAGCTGATATTTATTGTATGTCTCAGAGTAAGTGGAGAGCAAAATTGCATGGGGGGGGGGGGGCAAGAAAATTTTTGCCCAGGGTCCAATCAACATTAAAGATGGCCACTCTGTGCCAGATCATGTACCTAATACATGATCTGACACTTCCGGGTCTGGGGTGCACATAGCCGGCGGCCTGCTCCCGCTGTGATTGGACAAAGTGGAGGCCAATCAGCAGGTCCAGCAGACTCAATGTCCACTGGGGCCTGCCAATCAATTGTAACACAAGCAGAATGGCAGTCTGCCTATGTAAACAAGACAGACCACCGTTCTGTCGGGGGGGGGGGGGGGGGGGAACTGATCCTGTGTTCCTGCTGAGCAGGAACATGGATCTTTGCCTTCCCCTAGTCAAAGCACTTTCCCCACAGTTGGTAAGCACAGGCTAGGCATACATTTAACCCTTTGATTATAGCCCTTCCCTGCCAGTGTCATTAGTACAGTGACGGTGCATATGTTTTGGCACTGATCACTGTATTAGTGCCACTGGTCCCCAAAAAGTGTCAAAAGTGTCAGTTAGGTGTCCGTTGTATCCACCGCAATATCGCAGTCCTGCTATAAGTCACTGATCATCATCATTACTAGTAAAAAAAAAAAATATGCCATAGTTTGTACGTTTGTAGATGCTAGAACTTTTGTGCAAACAATCAATATACGCTTATTGGGACTTTTTTACCAAAAATATGTAGCAGATAGAGATAGTCTGAATCACCCCCTGTTCAGTTTGCAGCAGAACTTTCGCAAATGTTTGCAACCAAATAACGAACTCCATTGAAGTCTATGCGACCCGACTGGAGAAATCAGAAGTGACCATTTTGATGGCTTATATGCAAGTAATTGGGAATACAATGGTTATGGTGGTCCGGATACTGCCCTGGGGGATAAGTATCAATAAAAAAAAGTTTTTAAAAAACATATTTTTTAAATGAGCAGTGATTTACTGATGCTTAAAGTGAAACCATAACAATGAGCAATAACAATAAAAAAGAAAAAATCCTTTAAATATAGTGCATGGGGTAGGGGCCCCCTTAGTCTGCCTGTAATGTGGAACATCTGGACCATGTATAGAGCCGGCTGCAGCAATAATGACATTTATAAAGCCCACAAAATTACATTTTCCATTCAAGCTTTCTTTATTTTATAAACAACGAATTGGGGTGCCAGTCTATATGACGAGGCTACAATTTTGTGCACTTAGAACACTTTTGGATAAATTCTGGTGTCTCTTTCGTAGACTTTGGATAGAAGTAACAGGTGCGGAAAAATTGGTCTTTGGGTGTCGGTGGTGCCTTCACACTGTAACCCTATAGAGGTACGCCTGATGAAAGCAAGAATTGGCCTTGCTGTCAAAAATTGAAATGATATGTAATTGAAATATGTACCTGTCAAACAGGTGCGTAAAAATTGGTCTTTGGGTGTTGGTGGCGCCTTTACAACATAACCCTATTGCTATCAAAAATGTAAATGATATGCACCTGTTAAACAGCTTTTGCAGAAAAAATGGTATTTGGGTGTTAATTGTGCCCATAAAACCTGCACCCAAAAAAATCTTTCAGATTAAATCAATACCTACAAAGTTAGGCAGCCTAGACAGTCTTTCAGAGATTCCAGATCCAGATATCACTTAATCAGCGATATTAGCATCAAGGGCTTGAAAGCTGCTGCTATTCCAGAACAAATTCATTTTAATAAATGTCAGCCTGTCCACGGAGTCTTTGGACAGACATGCTCTCTTATCTGTCACAAAACCTCCAGCAGCACTGAATGCCCATTCAGAGAACACACTGGATGCAGGGCAGCCCAGCAGCTCAACTGCATACTGGGCAAGTTCTGGCCGGTGGTCTTTTCTAATGACCCAGTAACCCAGTGGATTGTCAACTGGAAAGCTTTCCATGCCTGTTTTTGCCCCTAGATAATCTCCCAAAATATTATGCAGATGCTGCCAATGGGATGTGGAAGCTGACAGCCATGGGTGCTGAGGACTAAACATTTTTTAAAAGGCATCACAGAGGCAGTTCCCTTCTCCACTCCTCCTCTATTGACCAACAGAAGCCTCAAAACTAAGTTTTTACAGTCACCGGACTGTAACCTACCAGAGTCGGGAAAGGCATTACATAAACTCCTCTTTAGGGTGTCCTAAAGCAATTTCATCTTCTGTGGGGACGGGATAAATTCAGAGCCATTGGCCTGAGCCTGTCATTGTACCATATTCCCACGGGTATTCGTTGATGGACCTTTGCTGCATGTGCAGCCACTGCAACATTGCCAAAATTGAGTTCTATCTGGCGGGCATGTCAGATCATGCGGTTTACGGGCAGGTGGAATTTCAGCTGAATTTCAGCCAACCCAGCACTGGCTGTGTATGACCACCTGAAATGGCTACAGACTCTTCTGGCCTGCTTTAATAGATCTTCCAACCCTGTGTACCTATTTAAGAAACGCTGCACTACCAAATTGAGGACATGTGTCAACTTTCCCTGTCTAAAGGTGACAGGAGGTTTGTTCCATTATCACACACCACCATTCCTGGCTCCAGCTGGTGTGGCGTTAACCAACTCTGTGCCTGCCCATGCAGAGCATAAAAAAATCTCTGTTCCGGTGTGGCTCCTGTCCCTGAGGCAGACCAGCTAAAGCACTGCATAGCACCTTTTAGCCTGACTCATTGAACGCTTGAATGCTTAGGGGGTACTTGTGGTTCATAGGACAATTTAGCAGAGAAGGAGGAGGAGAGGGTAGTGCTGACAAATCTCACATCATCAGCACTAGCTGTATAGAGGTGTTACAGCAAGCTGCAGCACTGAGTCCTGTCCTGCATCCTTCTGAGTTGCAAGCAGAGTTACCCAATGTGTTATGAACAATATATATATATCGTCCCTGACCATCTGCTATTGTGGTACAGCATAAATTGAAAATTCACAGAAGGGGCAGAATCCAGGCAGGACTTGTAAAGCCAGCAGCTTTGACAAGCTTGAATTTAGACACTGGGCATGTCAGTGGCAGAGACTGTATTTTTTAGCACATGTGCTAAAAAAGGGCCAAACAGCTGAGCTGTGGGAAGTGGGCTGGGAGATAACAGCTCCACAATCTGGTGGAATAGGGTGGCTGATCTCTACTCTACATGATGACCTGCACATTCCTCCTCTGCTCTAATCAGCACCCAAGTTGCATCACTGACCTCATCACGATCATCCCCTCCATCCTCATTATCACTGGAGACAACTTGGCAATACACGGCGGCTGGGGCTGATGTTCCTACCTTCCTCAACCTCAGAACCAATATCTGAATCAAGTAACGGCTATGCATTATCAAGGTGCAAGTGGCTGACGCAGTGTTCAAATAACTCAGCTGACTCCTCCATGCCTGATGCTGGGGATATGACCGGAGTAGCTGTGGACAAGGAGGCAGAATAAGCCACTCAGGCAGCTGCAGTGGACTGTGCACTAGCCTTTGCTTGGGTGACGAAGGATGAGGACGGTCTAGTAAGCCAGTCCACCACCTCCTCTGCATGCTGTGGGTGGATAGCACGGACAGCATCACTAAACAGAGGAAGTGATGCCCTGTCTAAAGATGGACCACGTCCACTTTTGTCTTTGAACACATACGCTGCCGGCCCCCTCACAGTGCCATGGGAACATTTGCATCTCCTTGTTGGCCTCCCAGACATGATGGGGAGA
Source organism: Lithobates pipiens (assembly GCF_037356315.1). Lineage (NCBI taxonomy): Eukaryota > Metazoa > Chordata > Amphibia > Anura > Ranidae > Lithobates > Lithobates pipiens. Next base: position 68,874,747 of record NW_027507903.1, read on the forward strand.
TGCTTATTAACAAAATGTAATGAAGATGTGGAAATGTACATGGATGCACGTTAATCATTGAAAGTGGTGTTTGGTGCACTTTAACTTGAGTACTCACTTCGCAGACACACTCCACTGACACAACACAATACACTGCAGTAAAATAACACTGACACACTGCAATATACTGTGGTAAACATGCACTGAAATATACTGCACTGAAATATACTGCTTTAAACATGCACCTACCCACTGAAATATACAGTATTAAATGTGCAGTAACACATTGAAATATACTGCGTACAACATGCAGTAACACACTGAAATTAACTTTTTTAAACGTGCAGTAAGGAACTGAAATGTACTGCATTACATGTGCAGTAATGCACTGAAATATACTGTGTTAAACATGCAGTAATGCACTGAAGTTTACAGCGTTAAACGTGCACCAACGCACTGAAATATACTGCATTAAGCGTGCAATAATGCACTGAAATATACTGCTAAACATGCAGTAATGAAATCAAATATACTGCATTAAATGTGCAGTAACACACTGAAATAAACTGCGTTAAACATGTTTTAATGCATTGAAATATACTTTATTAGACATGCAATAACACACTGAAATATAATGCGTTAAACGTGCAGTAACGCACTTAAATATACTACAGGAAACCTGCCTTAACAAAATAAACTGACACTAAAGTAAAAAGGAATGGTCAAACTACACACACACTGTACTATCGCTAGATTCACACTAAAGTAACGCTAAAGTAAAAATGAATGGTCAAACTATACTCACGCTGCACCATCACTAGATTCACAGTAAACTGATATTTTACACTGACAATAGAATCACTATAGCACACTAACTCGCTTGTAGCACTGAACAGAGCTAGATAGAACAGAGCTGAGTCCTGTTCTATCGCTCTCCATGCCAATATCACAATGCAAATGGCCGCTATGGGGAGAATATCTTTATAGTGTGGGGCGTGACTAAGAGCAATGAGCCATGATTGGATAGAGTCGTCATTAATTTCTCCAATTATGGCTCTGTGCTCTGATTGGGCAAAGTTTTCATTGTTTCAGCCAATCAGGGCTTCCAATGCACTGTGCAGTGGCACAGTGGATTGTATTCTTTCGCAGGCTGAACAAATGGTCAAACCTTCCAATAATTCGGGTGTTTGTCAAACGGGCAAACAGCCAATGTTCGGCCAAAACTCATGCTCAGGCCTAGGCCCGGACTGGGACAAAAAATAGGCCCGGGCAATTTAGACTGAGCAGCCAATTTTCCAGCAACCACCTGTTCACGAGGGCAGTTGGTGATGGGTTAATCACAGAGTCAGTCCTCTGCACTGTAATGTAATGGGGGCACTGTAATATAAAGGGGACTGCACTGTAATTTAAACTGTAATGATTACAGTCCCCCTTTACAGTGCAGTTCCCTTTTCATCACAGTGCCCCTACCAATCTCAGCCTTCCATTACAGTGCCCCTTGCAGTCATGCCCCCTAATTTTTCTCTGTAATCACAGTGGCCCCTTTTACTCTCTGCCTCCGCTGCACAGTCCTACCTTTGGCAGGGCAGAGGCAGGATTCAGCCTGTGTGTCCTCTACTGTCTCTCCCACCCCTCCAACTATGTCATCCTATAAGCAGAGTAGGGGGCGGGAGGAGCTGTAGATCAGGATTATATTAACAAACGGGTGATTACCTGCTTGTTGATATTAAAAGACTCCCATTTTATTGAACCTGTGTTACCATTGATTAGGTCTTTCTGCACCAAGGCTCTGTTCTCTTCTTTTTTCACCTATAATATTTTAGGTTTTCCCATTTTCCATTTTTCTTTTTTCCTTATTCTGGTTTCTTAGGCCGTGTACACACGCGGGGACTGTTCGCCCAACTTTGTCCGCTGAACAGTGTTTCGGCAAACAGTCCGCTCGTGTGTGGGCTTTCAGCGGACAGTTTCAGCGAACAGTCCGCTGAACAAGGTTTTTCGGAAATTCCGAAAAACTGTCCGCTGAAACTTTGTTTCAGCAAACAGTCCCCTCGTGTGTAGGCTTGTTCGTCAAACTAAGTTCCGCGCATGCTCAGAAAGGCTTTACACGCCGAAAGTTATAATGCAGTGTATAGGACGTCGTATTTTTCGTCCCGTCGTACGTGCCGTTCACGTCATCGCGCACGGTTTCAGCAAACTGTTCGTCCGTCGTGTGTGGCCATGTCCGTCCATGCTAATTTTGAGCGGACTGTTTGCCGAAACTGTTTGACGGACAAAGTTGGGCGAACAGTCCCCGCGTGTGTACGCGGCCTTACTCTTCGTGTTCTTTCATTTTCATCTTTTATTATTATTTTTTATTTCTCCTTTTTTTTCCTTTTCTTTTATTATTTATATTTATTTTTATATTTATGTTTTATTTGTTTATTTTTTTACACTTTATTTATTTATTTTTTATTGCTTAGGTAATTTTCTTAACTTTTTTTTTTTTAAAGTTTATTTTCATACATTTTTCTCAGTTGCACCTTATCCTCTTAAATTGTCTCCTTTTCCCACTCATTTCTTCCTTTTTTCCTATTTTCATTTCTCTATCATCTTTATCGTTTTTTATTTTTCACTCATATTTTTCTCTCATTTTCCTCTCCCTTGTCTCCTTTTTTTGTTTCTTTTTTCCTTGTTTTTCCTCTTTCTCTTTATATATCCCCCCTTTTTTACATCTGTTCTTCTTCCTTCCTTCCTTCCTTCCTTCCTTCCTTCCTTCCCCTCTTCTTCCCCCTTTCTTATCTCCTTTTTGACGGCATTCATTTTGATCTATTTACACTTTCCTTTGTCCTTCATTACTCCTTTTCTTGTTTACCTGTTTTCCTTCTGTGTCTCATTTCCTTGTCTCCCGATCTGATGGCTTCACTTCTCTCTATGCACTGACACTTCTCACGTAATCTGCCTGGGTGGGCGGGGTCTCCAGACGTCATACGTTTCCATGACATCAGTGGCCCCAGCCCTGGCAGCGTCCCCGTTGCCTAGCTACCACCGGCAGCAGCGCGCATGTGCGGACAGCTATCACTGTTTTGATTGGATCCGACCTGCTGCCTAGCAACCACGGATCCCTGCACTCACGCTCTTCAGTGTCTCCGGCTCCTCCCGCCCCTGCTCTGCTGATAGATTACATTGTCGGCAGGGCAGGAGAGCCTGGAGAGGAGACACAGGCACAGCCGCGCAGTGAGAGGTGACCGCGGCCTATGTTAACCCTCTCCAGGCCGTGGTCAGCGCTTACCTACCGCTGTGCGGCCCGGTCATCACCAGGTATCGGACTGCGGCCCCAAGGTTGATCCCGACGGGCCCGGCCCACCCGGCAAATGCCCGGTGTGCCCTATTGCCAGTCCGGGCCTGCTCCGGCCCAACTGTTTGCCCAACTCTATTAGCAGAATACATATTGACCTAAATTGATGAAGAAATTAGATGTTTTTATTTTTTAATTAGGTATGTTTCTATAACAGAAAGTAAAAAATATATATTTTTTTTCAAAATCGTCTGCCTTTTTTTGTTTATAGTGTAGAGGTGATCCAATACCAACAAAAGAAAGCTCCATTTGTGTGAAAAAAGAAAAGAACAAAAATGCTATTTGGGTACAATGTCTCACAACTGCGAAATTGTTAGTTAAAGTAACGCAGCGCCATATCGCACAAATATGGCCTGGTCATGAAGGTGGGTAAACCTTCCGTAGCTGAAGTGGTTAATAAGACAAACAAACAAAAGGGGTGCAAGACTCATTGTTAAGTGAGACTAATCTGCTCCATGTTCTACACCCAGGGTGCTCAACTGGTGGCCCGTGGCCCACAGAGCCCTCTGATGTGGTGCACGACCTCATGTTCATTGTTGGCAAGTCAACATCATGGGTTGCTGAGCCGCCATCCCAGAGCATCAGAGTGGAGAGCCGGAGCTGGGGAAAGCAAGCAGCTGTGGAGGTAGCGAAAGCAACATACACTGATGCTTCCTCTACAGCACCAACTCTATAGCACCAACTCCTATCCTATGCAATGTGCATTTGGTATCACTCCGCCTGGGACATTCTTTCTTATGCCCCATAAACACAATCAGAAATTGGGCCAGCAAAAGACCAATGAGGGCTTTTGGTCGGAAAATGCGACTGTGTGTTTGCTCCATCAGACTTTTGCTGGCCGAATTCCCACCAGCAAAAGATTGAGAGCAGGTTCTCAATTTTTTGGTCGGAAAAAGTTCCAATCGGAAATGCCGATCGTCTGTACAAATTCTGACGCGCAAAATTTCTACGCATACTCAAACAATTTGACGCATGCTGATTTTCTTGGCTCGTTTTAGTGTTGTACGTCACTTTCGTTCTTGGCGGTTGAAAGTTAAGCAAACTTTTGTGTGACCGTGTTTATGCAAGCCAAGCTTTAGCAGAATTCCGTTGGAAAAACCATCCAAGTTTTTTCTGACATAAAATCTGCTTGTGTGTAGGGGGCATAACAGCCTAGAGATGCCAGCAGAAGCTGAAAGACAAAAAGGTCAGTTTATTAAACATCACATAGTTTTGAAATGGGCATATTAGCACTTTAAAAAAAAAAAAAGGATTATTAGGCTGCTTTCACACTGATCTGCAGGTACAGTGCAGTGCACCTGCAACTGCACTGAGCCATAGACTTCTATCATATCCTGCAGGTGTGATGAGCTTTCTGAAAGCACACCAAAACTCCTGAATGCAGGAGTTTTGGTGTGCTTTCAGAAACTGCACCCACCTACAGGAGATAATAGAAGTCTATGGCACAGCACAGCTAACCCCCAGGACTCCTGAATGCAGAAGTTTTGGTGTGCTTTCAGAAACTGCACCCACCTATAGGAGATAATAGAAGTCTATGGCACAGCACAGCTAACCCCCAGGACAGCCGTAGCACATCAGTATGAAAGCAGCCAAAAAATCACACCAAAGTCCGATGGATTCGAACGTGATGACGTACGACCAGACTAGAATAAGGAAGTTCATAGCCAGTAGCCAATAGCTGCCCTAGCGTCGGTTTTTGTCCGTCGGACTAGCATACACACGAGCGGATTTCTCGGTAGGAACTGTGTCCGGCGGAAAAATTTGAAACATGTTCCATTTCTAAAGTCTGTCAGATTTTTGCAAATCAAAAGTCCGCTGCAGCCCACACACGATCGAATGGTCCGCCGGAATCGATCCGTTGGACATTGATGTCGAAAAGTCCGGTCGTGTGTATGCGGCATAAAACATTTATTTGAGTAGTAAATTTGGTGTGTGCCACTCCAGACAGTTTCCGCAGTTTTTGGTGCAGAAAAGTTAATTCCCCAGTATGTGTTTACCAGGTTTTCTTATTGAGGCTTTTTAAAAGAATTTTCTCAAAAGTGTGAAGCAATCCCATATATTGTTATAGAAGATACAAACAATTCAATACATTCAGAAAATAGTTTTAGAAAATCCTTTAACATAGAAATTGTGGCTTCCTATTGCTATATTCTGAAGGTATTGACCGTGTCAGTTCAAGCAGATTAGAGTCTTTCTTATCATAATCTGCAAGGTCACTGGAGGAAACAAAGTCAATGTATGTGTTCTCTCATTCAAACAGATGGCTGAACTACAGATTAAAAATCAGACTCTTTTTGTTATGATGCGGGATCTTGGAATTTAACAGACTTTCAAACAAATCCTATGGGCATGTTATCAGAGAAAAATTATATCTAAGCTGAAGACCAATACTGTAGCTTCAACCATGGGGATATACAGTATGATTGATGTTCACTTCTAAAACATCTTGACATATTTGAATACTGTAAAATTCAATGACAAGGCATTTACAATTTCCCAGAGATTATTGATCCAACATGTAGATAGGAATCTTGATTGAAGGAACTAACACTTCTGGGAAAACCATTTATATTGCAGCATGTGGAATCAATTGGGGGTCATCTGTAATCCTGCTAGTACAGATAGCAGTGTTACATTTGACATGACATAGTAAAGTAATATAGTAGGAATGTGGAAAACCCCATTGTATTTCAAGACATGTAATGATAGGTGTAACATATTCCTTCTGGAGGGCTATATTTGTGCCCCATTGGCATGGCCTGACTGATGGTTTTGATGCTCCTACTTTGTAGATGGCATCCTTTTCACACCTTGCAAAAGCTCACAAAGACGTATACGACTGAACATGCTGTATATAAGTTAAAATAGATTAATTTATTATTTTAGGCTGTATCTGTATTATACATTTTAATTTGATCACGCTCACATAAAATAATTATTTGACTGGCTCTATCTATTTTTAAAGTGGCCCCATCATCTTGAAGGACAAAAAAATATTAACACTCCATTGTCTGGTGTGTGAAAAATTGAATATTAATATTTACATTCATCTTTATGAGATACTATAGCCAGTGCTCTGTGCCATTCTGACAGATAATGTCTCCCACTGTGTATTGTGGTTCTTTCCAACGTTGGCTAATTTACTACAGCGTTCTGTACTGACTCACCAGCCAGCAGGGGAATGCAGCGGTGGGGAGTCACTATCCAACACATTTGGGAGTCTTAAGCAGTGGTGCTGGATTCTCATGACTGGTGAGGGGCAATGAACCTAGGTACAAATGAATGTAACGCCATGGTATCAAATCCCCCACCACCCTTGCCCTTTTACCCCATTAAATAAAACACTTACAACCATTAGGTTGGAAAGGGCAAGGCCACAACTTTATTAAATTCCAACATGTAACATGTGAACACATTTAACCAGTGCCAGTCACAGTTGTACTCTGATCACTCACTACCAAAAGGTGGCCGTGGGGCCTGTCCTTACCATGAGTGCTAGACAGACAGCCTAGTTTCAATTTTTTCATCAATGTCATAGCCTATTACAACAACTTTAAATGCTGGCAAGGTCAAGAAACTGCAGCTGGCTGTGACATACCATAACAAAGGAAAAAAAGGGGAGTGAGAGTGGGCAGCTCTTCCATCCACTTCTTCTTCCCAAAGACCCAACATACCATGGGGCACATGTCTCATGAGCTCAGGCCCATCCCATCCCATTCCATCCCCCGTGTTGCCACCAATCATCACCATCCACCCCTTTGTCTGGCATCTGGCCATGCCCTCATCAGTCAAGGCTCTCTTTCCCTAGGGGGGGTTCAAGAGGCCTTTATCACAAATATAAAGACTTACTGTACCACTCACTGGACAGGTGCACATTAGTCTTCTTCTTGTACAGGCTGTACATGTGTTATATGACAGGTTCACTCTGAAGTAGAACTAAATCCAAACTTAAATGTTTTGTATGGCTTTAATAAAGTGACACTAAACTCACATGTTTAAATATAAGTAGAATGTACCTTCTAATCACTTTTCCTTTGTTTCATCTCTCATGTGCAAGCTTGTTTTGTGATTCTCAGGCTTCTTGTTCTAGGGTGGATACCTTTGTTCTCCATGCCTCTCCTGTGAGTGTGAATGTAGCAAACCTTCCCTTCTCACCCCCGAGATAAACTACACATCTACATGCACACACCTTCAGTTCTATGTGAATTGTAATATGCATGGAGTGGAGCTTGTAACCAGAAATAATTGCACTGCTTGTTCTACACCAGTAGCAGTGTAGTTCATCAGTGGAGGATAGAATCCGGAAAACAAGGGTAAGACCCTTTTCACACCAGCGGACCAATAGGGGTCTGTCTGTCATTTTTTCAGGTGGACCCAATCGGACCCACATATTGTTCTTTATAGAGCGGTGGGTGTGTCTGCTGACACCTGCAGACATCCAATCTGATCTGGTCTGCTAAGAACAAATGGATGGGGATTCGTTCACCATCTGTTCGCGAATTGGATGACAGATAGATGGAAACGGACAGGCAGTCGGTGTGTATCTGACTGCCCCCCCCATAGAGAGCAGCGGGCTGTGTGCAGAGCGGACATGGACCTGTCATCTGCCTGCTGAGCGGAGATGAGCGGAGAGATCACCTGCTGAGCAGGCGGATTCACTTGACGGATTCCGCCCTGTCTGAAAGGGGCGTAAGAGACTTTATGAAAAAAAAGCAGAACCATGATACACTTTATTTTATAAGAACTGAGTTTAATGTCACTTTAAAGTATGCTGGGTTGATATGTTTTATATTTTCAAATCAACTTTGTCTTGTAGATCTAGTTGAAAAATGCACACATTGCAGCAACTGGCACACAGTTTACTGTACGGAAAGTAAACATGCAAAATAGCCACAAATGCATAGCCCTGCCATCACATAGCGTCCCACCGCCCATCTCATCATTCGGCTTTTCTGTTCAGATCGATGTGATTTTTTGTTGCCGTCACATAGTTACTAGCATATCTGGGGACACCTTTCTTTTTTTTTTTCATTGTGTGCTAAGCAAGCCATTGTAGGCAGAGAATGTACTTTAATTATGTGCAGGGAATTAATTTAAAATGGTTATACAAGAGGTGCATTGTTGACCTACTGAAAATTGTATTCTAATATACTGTATTTATAGGAAGATTTATCATAATAAGAACAGAAACACAGCCAGGAATGTATAGTTCATTATTAAAATTATTTATGTATTTGTATAGCAGTGTCCCCATTGGAAGAAACACTATATTATCAAAAGTATTGGCACACCTGCCTTTATAAGCACATTAACTTTAATGGCATCCCAGTCTTAGTCCGTAGAGTTCAATATTGAGTTGGCCCACCTCTTGCAGCTATAACAGCTTCAACTCTTCTGGAAAGGCTGTCCACAAGGTTTAGGAGTGTGTCTATGGGAATGTTTAACTGTTCTTCCAGAAGAATTTTTGCGAGGTCATGCACTGATGTTGGACGAGGAGGCCTGGCTCGCAGTCTTCGCTCTAATTCATTGCAAAGATGTCTTTTGGGTTGAGGTCAGGGCTCTGTGCAAGCCAGTCACATTCTTCCACCCCAAACTTGCTCATCCATGTCTTTATGGACCTTCCACCAGGACCACTTTTATGTGCAAGAGGATCGCCCACTGTTTAAAAAAATATGGGGGTTATGGCAGCTAGCTGCTGCCATAACCACTGTACATAATGCCAAAGTAATGACGTATATATACAGTGGGAACAAGTCCTTTTAAAAAATGTAAGCAGACCTAAATGAATGTAAACAGACAATGGTCCATTTTTTCATCCCCTAGTGGATATAGATAGATAGAGATATATATATATATATATATATATATATATATAGATATAGATATAGATATAGATATAGATATAGATATAGATATAGATATAGATATAGATATAGATATAGATATAGATATAGATATAGATATATATATATATATATATATATATATATATATATATATATATATATATATATATATAAATGATTGGCATGGGGCCCTCCTAAAATTCCTTCCAGACCCTTATCGGAGCATACAGTCTGGTATGCCAGGAAAGAAAGTGGTTATGGGGGTGCAGGGGGTGACTTATTGGAATCTAGAAGCCCCCTTTAACAAAGAGGGCTACAAATCCCCCAAGTGAATGAGTATGGGGTACATGGTACCCCTACTCATTCACAAAAAAAGAACAAATGTAAATAAACACACAACACGGTTTTTCACAGGTCCTTTATTAAGAAAAATATGTCCTCAATGTATATCCATTGTCAATCATGCCATCCAGCAATGTAGGTCCACATCAATCATAACAAATGATAGCTGACAACCTGCATGAGAAAAAAAAGCAAACATGACCACTGCAGTCACTTTCTAAATAACGTTCTGCTGCTAAAGTAAAGAAAGGGGCGGGGTCATCCGGTGACACCCCCTTATGACATCATTGACCAAACATCCATCTATTTTAAATGATGTCATAAGTGGCCCCTTTGTTTACTTCAGTGGTGTGTCTGATTGATAGCTCTGCTTCCTCTGCTGCTAAAGTAGACAATGTTTACTTTAGCTGTGGGGAGAACTGGCAATGTCATTAGTTCATATACATAGAAATAATAGAAATATAAGGGGCCGAATGAGACAGAATCATTTGCTCATCCTTACTTAAGAGAGACAGATTCTGATTTCACAGCTTGTATTGCCAGTAGTCCTCTAAATAAGGGATTTTGTGTCAGTCACAGTAGTACTTTTTTTTTTTTAAATCGTAATAACTTTTGCTAGCATTAAATCATGCTCCAAGCTCAATCTTTCTCTAATGCGGGCTGAGTTTGTTTTTCCTAATAGTTAGTCTCCTATCATTTCATCTTTTAGAGCACCAAACTCCTAGCTAATGACCAACTCTCCCAAAACTGCTTCAAATTGTACTGCAAATTTGCCATTATGCTATTAACCACATTTACTTTAGGAAAAAATAAGTTCTACGCAGCAGTGAGTTTTTTCATGAGTGTCATCTCCTGTCCAAACATAAATCTAAGCAGTAAAAGGCATTATAGGCTCATTGGGGTTCAGAAGAAAAAGTAATGGCTGATGTAGAGATAAGAGACATCTTTGTCACCAATCTTGTTGTATCCTATAATCTGGGAGATAATTATAGAGTCCCTGATTAAAGGATAAGTTCTCCTTCGCGAACATGTTACATGCTCCACCTGTTTTTTGGCGATCTGAGGCCTCTGTGTGACAGCAGTACAGGGAGAAGTTCCCAGTACCAGCTGTCACTTTTTGAAAAGAATGCGGCAGTGCAGGGCTCTGCCCACACAGTTGCATCATTCATGCACAGAGTCATGTGAATGAATAAACCACATGTACCAACTTTGCAGATGTTGGCTTGTAGTTCTCAATGAACAGTGTGAAACTACCTGCCTGTTCGAAGTATGGATGGACAGCTTACATTGACAGTAGGGTTGCCACCTTTTCTTTAAGCCAAACCCGAACACTTAGTAATCCAGTGCACATAGCGTGCTGCAGCAAAATGTGGGTGTGGCCAAATTGCTTTTGCTGATATCACCCTGCCCCCCAGTGATGCCGAACCTGCTCCCAGACAGCTCCTGGATAGCAACAGATTTGTGTGTGACTATCTTGGTTACTTAGGGAGTCAGAGCCCAGTCTAAATAATGTGTCCGGGTTTCAGATGGACTGAAACCCGGACACACGATTCAAAACCTGGACTGTCCGGGTGAATCCTGAACAGGTGGCAACCCTAACTGACAGTCTGCAGGAGCCCATCATGACACCAGGAATTTGGTGATGACTGCTGGGGCAATGATCTCCAGACTCCTTAAAAAAAAAAAAAAAAAAAAAAAAAAAAAGAAATGCACATTTTTTTTACCTGTAAATAAATGTGCATTTATTATTATTTTTTTAAGCTGAATTTATCCTTTAACCACTTCTGCCCTGGAAGATTTTATCCCCATCCTGACCTGAGCCTTTTTTGTGAATCAGCACTGCGTCACTTTAACTGACAATTGCATGGCTGTGCGATGTTGCCCCCAAACAAAATTGACATCCTTTTTTCCCCACAAACAGAGCTTTCTTTTGGTGGTAATTTATCACCTCAGCGGTTTTTATTTTTTGTGCTATAAAACAAAAAAAAAAAAGCATTGATTTTGAAAAAAAGCAATATTTTTTACTTTTTGCTATAATAAATATCCCCCAAAAATATATATATATATATATATATATATATATATATATATATATATATATATATATATATATAAAAAAATTTTCTCAGTTTAGGGCGATATGTATTCTTCTACATATTTTTGGTAAAAAAAGTCGCAATAAGTGCATATAGATTAGTTTGCGCAAAAGTTATAGCGTCTACAAAATAGGGGATTGTTTTATGGCATTTTTAATATTATTTTTTATTTTACTAGTAATGGCAGCGATTTTTATTGGGACTGCGACATTATGGCGGACATGTCAGACAATTTTGACACATTTTTGGCACCATTGGTATTTTTACGGTGATCAGTGCAATAAAAATGCATTGATTACTGTAAAAATGTCACTGGCAGTGAAGGGGTTAACTACTAGGGGGGGCAATCAAGGGGTTAATGTGTTCCCTATTGTGTGTTCTAACTGAAGGGGGAGGAGACTGTGCAGAGGAGATGACAGATTGCTGTTCATACTCTGTATGAACAGACGATCTGTCTGTTCTCCCCTCAGAGAACTGGAAACTGTGTGTTTACACACACAGATGCTGGTTCTTGGTGTGCCCCGAGCGATCACAGGAGCCTGGGAGTGATCGTGACCGCCGGGCACTCACATCGGCTCTGTGGGCGAGCAGGCCCCTAGTGGCCGAATATGTTACAGATGTAACATATCGGTGGCGATGGTGGCGAGTCGCGCAGCCGACCCATGTTGCCGCAGTATAACTGCGGCGGCTGGTTGGCAAGTAGTTAACAGGTTCAGGCATCTATAATACGCATGCAGTTTTCTGAGTATATTATAACAGGAACAGGAACAAACTCATACAGGGTATAGAGATAGATGTAACAACTATAAATAGTGACACCTATAGGTCAGAGGTATAAACACCACACACATGTCCCATTACTCCATACTTTTATTATCTACACCAGGCATGTCCAAAGTCCAGCCAATCGCTGCCCACGGTCCGGGTTTGAATGGCCCGCCTGGTTATTTAAACATGTATATCTTTTGTGGCCCCCAAGAATTTATCCCAGCGCCGGGGCCACAAAAGATATATAGTCTCTGTCTGGCTGCCTCAGAGGCAGTAGGCAGGACAAGCGCCGTGCACACAGGAGATTTCCTGTTTACACGACAGCCTCTGTAAGAGGAAGTCCCATCTCCGGCGCTGCCATTGGACGACTGTTCTCTCCATCAAAGGAGGCGGGACTTTCTCTTAAAGAGGCCGCTGTGTAAATAGGAGATTCTCCTGTAGGATCTCTTTAGCGCTCGTCCTGCCCCCTCCATGTCCCCTCCAAGGCTGCACTGATGGCAAATGGTGGGTGTATTTCTGGCAATTGTGGGGCTGCCTTCCTGGCAATGGTGAGCTTATTTCTAGCAATGGTGGGTGCATTCCTGGCAATGGTGGGTATATTCCTGGCAATGGTGGGTGTATTTCTGGCAATGGTGAGTGAATTCCTAGCAATGGTGGCTGCATTCCTGGCAATGTTGGGTGTACTCCTGACAATGGTGGGTGCATTCCTGTTAATGGTGTGTGCATTCCTGGCAATGGTGAGTGCATTCCTGGCAATGGTTGGTGCATTCCTAGCAATGGTGGGGCTGCATTCCGGGCAATGTGGGGCTGCATTCCTGGCAATGGTGGGTGTATTCCTGGCAATGGTGGGTGAGTGCATTCCTGGCAATGGTGGGTGAGTGCATTCCTGGCAATGGTGGGTGCTGCATTCCTGGCAATGGTGGGTGCTGCATTCCTGGCAATGGTGGGTGCTGCATTCCTAGCAATGGTGGGTGCTGCATTCCTAGCAATGGTGGGTGCTGCATTCCTAGCAATGGTGGGTGCTGCATTCCTAGCAATGGTGGGTGCTGCATTCCTAGCAATGGTGGGAGCTGCAGTCCTGGCAATTGTGGGTCTGCAGATGGGCACTGACCCTTATTTTGCTTCACAATTCTTTATTTAAAATTTTACATTTTCTTTTCCTGAAACTTCCCTCTTAAAGTGAAGGTGCATGCTATACTCCAATAAATATGGTATATCCAAATAATACGCCTGAGTTCATCTCTTCACCACACACAGCCACAAAGGCAAGAGAATTTTTGTTGGGCCATGTATTAGTGCTCGAACGAACACACTTAGACCGAATTTTAATGGTTCAAAGAATGTCAGGCAAAATGGTCAGCCCTCGTGCATGTTCACGTCATCAAATCTGTCCCTCTTTGAAAAAAGTTTGGACACCCCTGATCTACTCAAAACACTTTGTCACAGCACAAGAGTCAGTTTGAAGATTAAAAAGGTACATGTTGTGAACATTAATACCGTATATACTCGAGTATAAGCCGAGATTTTCAGCCTCTTTTTTGAGGCTGAAAGTGCCCCCCTCGGCTTATACTCGAGTCACCGCTGTCTGACTGCCCGAACAGCGTGTCGAGCAGACAGACAGCGGCCATTCTACCTTTCAAAAGCCGCGCCTCCGCCTCCGCCTCCGCCTGTGATAGGCGGAACACTCAATTTCCCAGCAGTCAGTGTTCCGCCTATCACGGACATCGGCTCATCCTCGGATGAGCCGATGTCCGTGATAGGCGGAACACTGACTGCTGGGAAATTGAGTGTTCCGCCTATCACAGGCGGAGGCGGAGGCGGAGGCGCGGCTTTTGAAAGGTAGAATGGCCGCCAGGGCGCCGACGAAGAGCGGCGATCCTGGCATGGGACGACACGGAGGCTCGGGACGGGACGACACGGAGGCTCGGGACGGGACGACACGGAGGCTCGGGACGGGACGACACGGAGGCTCGGGACGGGACCGGACGGAGGCTCAAGAACAGGTAGGCTGGACACACAAGGCTGCACGGACACACACACACACACACACACACACACACACACACACACACACACACACACACACGGATGGATGGACACACACACACACAGGGATGGATGGATGGATGGACACACACACACACACACACACACACACAGGGATGGATGGATGGATGGATGGACGCACACACACACACACACACACACACACAGGGATGGATGGATGGATGGACGCACACACACACACACACACACACACAGGGATGGATGGATGGATGGACGCACACACACACAGGGATGGATGGATGGACACACACACAGGGATGGACGGACACACAGGGATGGACGGACACAGAGGGATGGACGGACACACACAGGGATGGACAGGCATATCTCACCCTCGGCTTATACACGAGTCAATAGGTTTCCCAGTTTTTTGGGGGTAAATTGGGGGCCTCGGCTTATACTCGGGTCGGCCTATACTCGAGTATATACGGTAAAAAAAAAATTTAAAAAAAAATACGTATATAGGCATTGTTAAAATGCTAACAGATGTTCAATTATCTAATAAAACTGATAGCCATAATTTTCTCTTCACACCTGGTCAGGATTATGAGGAGTAACTAAACCCAGATTCTCACTGTATGGTCAATGACCCTACATTTCTATCAATGTCAATGGTATTATTTAATATTACTAACTAATGCTAAAGTTATTACACATAATAAAATAGTTTTTCCTGCTGTTTTTCTGTATATTCAATGCACTCAGTCATCTGATGGTGTAATGGAGGCTTTGGATACCAAGTAATGTCACTTCATTCATTTTATTAATGGGAACCGATTTGTTCAATTTCAAACAATGCCTGTTAATTTCTGTAATTGAACTTACACAGTTTTTTTGGAAAGCTGAATGGGTGAGGTCAGCAATTAGGGTTAAACATATACAGCTTTTAATAATAAGATCCAGCCTGAAAATGGAAAATATTGTCATCTTAGAAATAGGAAGTAAAGAATAAATATATTAGAATGAAACATGATACAAATGGTAATTATAATGGAGGTCAGCTTGTTCTGTTTTATGTTTTTTTGGATGAGTGAACAGCTGTTTCGTTGAGAACTCATGAATTAGGTTTGTCTCGCCATAGGATGATGTTATGTTCTGAAAGGAAAAGACAACATCATATGCTTTTTTACAATGGGACAATAAATTACCTTGTTAACTATGATGTATGCTATAGCACTATGTTAACTTGTTTGCAGCTCAATAAGAACAAGATGAAACAGAACAACCATTGTATAAGGAAATATATATTTTTTCTTATATATCACATGATTCGGCTCATCTACAGAGGACAATGGTAGATGCAGGGTAGTGATAAGTTAAAGTGGTTCTAAAGCCTTAAGGGTTTTCACCTTAATGCATTCCCCCAGATCCCCCCTTTTCCTCAACTGAGCCTGATCCGATCCAGTGATGTGCACAACAGCAGTGGCTCCTGCCGCTGTCTCCCTTCTCATTTGATAGCATTGGCTTCCACTGTTGTCAATCAAATTCTGTGACATGGAAGCAGGGGCCGGGGCCCGCTGTCTGTGTCAAAGGATGCAGCAGTGGGACTCGGGAACGAGCATGCGTGGTTGCTCCCCATGAAAAGCAACCGCCACAGAGGAGGTGCCTGGTGCACTGACGGGGGACCCTAGGAGAGGATCGGGGCTGCTCTGTGCAAAAGCATTGCACAGAGCATGTAATATAACATGTTTGTTATTTTATCCATGTTAATATACAATTTACTGTTATATTAGCAGTTTTGCACTAACATATGAAGATATTTTGAATCCTCTTGTTGTGCATCTAATGCCAAATAAAAATAGTCACCATGTAATGCACCCTATTACACTAAGTGCTTTACAGCATACATCCCATTGCATGTACTGCATGCCATTTGTCATGGACCCCCATACTCAAGAAGAGTCTGTTCGCCATATAGACTTCCTTTGTCCAGTACCAGCACAATCCAAGATCCCTTAGCTCACCCAGTCTGTTGTCGGGACATTAGTGTAGGATAGAAATCATCAGACTGTTTATTCAAACACAGGCACAAATATACAGATATATACTGGGGACAACCCAACCTGTTTTGCATAATGACACAGAGCAGGGTAAACTACATTCAGTAGCAAGAGACACACAGGTGTATTCAGCTTTCCAGCAGTAGATCGTCTTATCAGCAGGGAGGGCTGTTGGAGGAATTCTCCCCTCCCTCCACCATGCCCCCAATCAACATGCTAGAAACATATATACATCCCATAATAGGTTTCTCCCAAGGCAGACAAACAATAGAACAATGGGATACAGCCACACCTCAAACAATCTAGTAAAAACTCCACGCTCATACAATATTCTAGCAGTTGGAAAAGTGGAATTTATCTTCATATTTTCTTGAGGGATATTGTTCAGAAATATTACTGTTCATTCTTTCAACACAAACCACACATATAAGACCCTGGATAGCAGGGGTAACATGAAATGCTGAGTCTGGTGTGGTTGTACGGCGAGTCTGATTAGGGCAGGTTAGACTGGGGTTCTCAGTCACCCTGTGCCCCTAATAGACACAGGGTAACTTACACAAAGGAGGCGCCAGGGGAGCTGGACATGGAGTTTCTAGAGCTCTCTAAGGTAATCTGGATTTCACAAGCCCCCCCCCCCCCCAACCAAAGTGACTCCTGTCACACATCTTCCCTTTCAGTAGGAGACTAAAACAAAAGGAGACCCCAAACTGGTTGACTTCGAAGTTAGCCCATATTTCCAGTCCCCCAATGCCTGTACCCAGACAATACCCCAAACACATTGTCCCAAACAGAGCATTACACACCCAGCCAACCTCTGCCTCTCTCGTAGATCATACCCGCTGCTGGGGAGAAGTGCGGACTGGTCCTACCCCCTGGAGTCCTTTCAACCCCTGGAGAGAAGACTGGACTCACTCCATTATGCTGTTGGGTATCTGGGCCACCTGCCCAGCATCCCCGGGGTATACACGTGGAGACTATATTCCCATACACTTTTACTAGTTGAAATCGCCCAGTGCTTGTAAAGCATGGCTAACATCCTCCTGTCTCAGTGACGCACCATTTTCTGTGGTTGTGTCAGTGGAGACCGAATTCCCATCCACTTTCACAGGAACTCCATCTTCTGTTAGTTGAGGTCAGAGACCAGTGGCACTTTGTCCTGTTGCCAGCCCTTCTGCTGGTTTGCTGTCAGTGGAGACCGCAGTCCCATCCACCAATATCAGCTTAATCTGTAGTTGTGAGGTGCTGATTGCATTCTCTCCCTGGAGCACATGCGGAGTTGATTGTTGTGGGCAGTGGTCAACAGCTTTTCTGCTGAAGGCTCACCGGATTGTTCGTTCTCAGCAGGAAAAGTCTATTAAATCTCCAGTCTCTGGAACTGGTGTTTGGGGATAGAGGTTCACCATCTCTTGTTTGTAGAACAAATACGATCTTACTGGTGCTGGGCAGAGGCTAGCAGAGCTCTGCCCTGTTGTTAGTAGACATGTGCATTCGTTTTCGTCCGAATGCATTTTCGTCCGAATTTCAGGTATTTTCGTTTTCGTTTTGACAAACGATAACGAAAGTGCAGATTCCGAAAAACGAAAGATCCGACATAAATAAATGCTTTTTTTCGTTTTCGTTGTTACAACAGTTCGATATAGAATAGGAGATTCGAAGTGACCGTTCGATATAGAATAGGAGATTCAACGTGACTCCATATGTCTATTGAACCTGTGGTCGAATGTGCCTAAGTTTCGTTTACCTCTATTAGTCCTATTATATAGAAAAGCTTTGACAGAGAGTAAATATTCGACATAGAGAGAACAGAATCGACAGAGAGAAACGATACTGGAATTGGGTGGGGGAAGTAAATTAAAAAAAAATAATGATAATATTCGACGGGATCGTTGCACGTTTATAATAATATTCGACGGGATCGTTGCACGTTTATAATAATATTCGACGGGATCGTTGCATGTTTATAATAATATTCGACGGGATCGTCGCAACTATACGACACTGCAATCGTACATTTCGGCAATCGAATGCTCCGCCTATAGGCTATATAGTTTAGCAGCTCCATCGAATCTTCTTTATCCATTCGACAGATACCATAAGCCTTCCAAGACAGATTCGACCGTAATTCATGTGGATTTTCGGACGAATGCAATTTTTGCACGAAAAACGAAATAAATAAAAACGAATTTCGGGAGTAACTAAATAAATAAAATTTATGGACGAAAACGAAAAAACGAAACGAAATATTCTAGTCTGCACATGTCTAGTTGTTAGCACTTCGGCTTGAATTTCAGTAAATGTTACACCCTTCAATAAAAAGTAAATTAAATCAATACTTTCTGTGATCTGTGGCTGGTGAACGAAGATCACTTCTTCTTCTCCCGAACCCTTGAACCACAAATAGGAAGATGTGCCAGCTGCTCCATCTCCCGTACCCTTACCTGGCTGCTGGATGAACGTATCCCTCCATCCAAGTTTGTGCAAAAACAGATTTGTCTAGAGGAGTTTGATTATTGCAGATTAGACTGAGGTTCTCCATTACCCTGTGCCCCTAATAAACACAGGATTATTTACACATAAGAGGGGGCAGGGCGAGCTGGACAAGGAGTTTCTGGAGCGCTCTAAGGTAAGCTGGGTTCCACAAGCCCCCTGCCCAAAGTAACTCCTGTCATAGCATCAGACTCAACAATCCACTCAGTATGCATGCCTCCCAAATATTCTGCATTATGGCACTTTTCAGCATACATCCTATTACATTTAGCACATGCTACAGAATGCATCCCATTATTTTCAAGGGTATTCTCATTATACTTTATTGAGCCTATTACAAAGTACTGAGTGTAATAGGGTGCATGACATTGATTATTTTTATTTGGTGTGTGGTTCAATGTTTATTATTAGTACAGTTCCATGTCTACCTAATGTACCATTTGTCATTCTTTTTAATCAGCATTAAAATGTTTGTAAACCTCAGATATTAAATATGAACAAAGCAAATCCCTCTAAAGTGTGTACCAGGGCCGGATTAACATAGGGGCTATTGGAGCTGCAGCTCCAGGCCCCTTTCTCAAGATAGGCCCATTTGCCCAAAAAAAAATAAAAATAAAAATAAAAAAATAAAAAGATCGACTTTGAGGATTGTAACTCAGCGATCAGGATTCACAGAGACCCCACATTTGGGGGGTTGTAGCTAACGACCCACTCCAGCACTGGTTAAAATATGGGGCTGCTTTCATCTATGGTTTCCGGAGATACAGGGCTGCTTGTGCAGCCTGTCAGAAGCTACATACAGAGCGGCCAGTTTAAATACAAGCTGGAACACTCTGCAGCAGACTGAGAGGATGAACTCACAGAGCTTATAATAATTATTTGTATATTACTCATGATGATTAACCCCTTGCCACCCAGGCCCATTCTGAGACTTCTCTCCTACATGTAAAAGTTATCATTTTTTTTATGCTAGAAAATTACTCAGAACCCTCAAGCATTATATATTGTTTTAGCAGACGATGGAATAAAATGGTGGTCTTTGCAACTTTTTATGTTACATGATATTTGCGCAGCAATTTTTCAAACTTTTTTTTGGAACGAAACTGTTTCATTCATAAAAAAAACACTAAAGTTAACACAATTTTTTGTTGTGTACTAAGCGATGCTTTACATTTTTTTTACAGGTTACATGTTTAGAGTTACAGAGGAGGTCTAGTGCTAGAATTATTGCTCTCGCTCTAACAATCGTGACGTATGTAACCTGTGTGTATCTGGCTCTGATACTAACCAGTGCCTACCCAGGGACTGACTAGTATCTCTCCCCAGCCTGTCCCCACACACCCTCTCACCTGCTGACCTGTGAATGGGGCAATCACTCCCGCAGTGTTATTGTGTTCTGCCAGTGAATACAATGGTCAGTGTTGCTAACTATAGCTGGCAGCACTGATTGTTTTGGGGAAAACCTGACAGGCTGGCTGTACTCAAGTCGGTTAATAGGTTGACTTGTGTAAAACCAGCTAGCCCATACATACTGTAGATCGACTATGGCTGGTCTCTGCTTAATTGGTGTAATTTCAATCCATGTCTGGCCCGCTTAACCACTACGCAGTCCCTAAACATCCTTCCACAAACCTTTAAATTTTTTCTTCCCAGATTACTTCATCCTCCTCTCCCATACATAGTGCCCACTGTCATACTCTCCACACTTCTCTCCCATACATAGTGCCCACTGTCATACTCTCCACACTTCTCTCCTATACATAGTGCCCACTGTCATACCCTCCACACTCCTCTCCTGTACATACTACTCACTGTCATTCCATCCATACTCCTCTCCTATACATAGTGCCCACTGTCATACCCTCCACACTTCTCTCCTATACATAGTGCCCACCGTCATACCCTCCACACTCCTCTCCTGTACATACTACTCACTGTCATTCCCTCCACACTTCTCTCCTGTACATAGTGCCCACTGTCATACCCTCCACACTCCTGTACATATTGCTCACTGTCATACCCTCCACACTCTTCTCTTATACATAGTGCCCAATGCCATTCCCTCTACACTCCTCTGCTGTGCATACTGCCCACTGTCATACCCTTCACACTCCTCTCCTGAACATAGTGCCTTCTGCCATACCCTCTGCACTCCTCTCATGTACATAGTGCCCACTGTTAGACCCTCCACATTCCTCTCCCTCACCTGCACATACTTCCCACTTTTATACCATCCATACTCCTCCCCTATGCCTCTTACCCACAAAAACTGTTCTTTAAAATTATACTGAATATCCTCAATGTTACCAGCTCTAGAATGGGCACACTTTTGTCAGTTTAACTAAAGGAAATCTCACAGTCCTCATATTTGTTCTGCCCCATTATTAGTACTTATTTAATTTTGTAATTACTATGGTGATGTATAGAGGAACATAGGGGATGTCAGCTACTCTAAACATAGCACTTGTAAAAAAAGCGTTCCTGAAAATATTTTTGAAATGTTGATAACTATGCGCTTAGGCACTGCCCAAAGGCCACAGGGTCAGTAGGGGGCCCCATGAGAGGCTTGTGATATTAAAGCAGTAGTAAACTTTTCTAACATTACTACTTTTTAGAGGCCCTGAGGTAGGTTATGCCATAATGTACAAGTATGTCCAGCATATTAGCACATTAGGGTACACTTAAATTGTCAGACTGAGCCCTCCAGTGCTGTGCTGTGATCAATCCGGCGGGGTCCGGGCACTTCCATCTTCACCCGGTCTTCCTTCTGGGTTCTGTGCCTTCGGTCACTTGCCTTGGCCAGGCTGCATTGATGCCATTCCCACACATGCTCATGTGCATCCTCTTTCTCTCACCCCCCCCCCCTTTCTCTCTCATCCTCCCTCCCTTACCCCTCACACCTCTTTCATCCCCTTTCTCTCTCTCTCTCATCCTCTCTCTCTCTATTTAATTTAATTTGTTATAACAAAAAATATTTTGCAATTTTATTTATTTATTGTTTATAAAAGGCCCTACCAAAATCCTCAGCACCAGGCGCATGATGTTCTTAATCTGGCCCTGGTGTGTACATGTCTCATTTAAGAGCACTAAGTATCAATTCTGTGCTTTGTTCCTCTGTTATCAGCATGTGTCCGTCCCTTCTGACAAGTTTTCCTGACACCAAAAGAAAAATGGTGACAGGGCAGGGATGTCCAGCTGATTGACAGCCTCAGCTCTGTTCTTGTGTGCTGTGTGAAGGGGAGTGTGTCCCTTCCCTCCCTCCTCTCCAAACCCTTTTTTTCTGACAGCTCAGACAAGCTTATAAATTCTGGACTTTGAATGGATGTGGAGGAGATAAGGCTGCATATAAATAGGTATGACTTATGTATGAGGGTTTGTTTCATCTGAGGCCAGTCACGTTACAGTGTATATGTAAGGGTTTACAACCACTTTAAAGTAGAACTAAAGGCTAAACTTTTTTTTTCATTTTGGATAGTGTGTCACCGTTTAACTCCTTAAACTCTGGAAGATTTACCCCCTTCATGACCAGGCAATTTTTTGTGGTACTTTAACTGACAACCAAATACAATTTATAGCAATTTTTCCCCACAAATAGAGCTTTCTTTTACTGGTATTCGATCACCACTGCATTTTTTAGTTTTTGTGCTATAAAAAGACCTACAATTTAGAAAAAAATAAATATATTTTTTACTTTCTGCTATTAAACATATCCAATAAAAAAAATATCAAACAAGGCGTTTGCCTGGGGCGGCATTTTTCAGGGGGGCGGCATCACCCCTCCCAGGCAGAAGGTCTGCTGTGCACGGGCTGCGGAGCTCTCCCCTGGGATACACGTCGGCCACCTCCACAGTCGCCTCTTCAAAACTCTGCCAGAGCTGCAGTGTGCGGGCTCTGGACCAGGATCAGGGGTGGACTGGGCGCTTCTGCACTGGGATTGGAGGCTTCTGAAGCACAATACACTCACTCATAAGCTACCACAATCTCCCCGCCAATCTGGGCACCCCAGACTGGTCTTCAGCACTGCTCGCCATTAAGAATAGCCAGCACAGGCAGAGGGGAGAGAGTGCACATGTCATGATCACAGTGAGCCGGCAGCTCACACACAGAAGTACACTTTACAACTACTCAGCTTGCACCCCCATAACACCTCACTCTGCCCCTCCTACATTCCCTGACATACAGCAACCCGAAGTAATATCTGAGCTGTTTCTGTCTTCAGAATTCAGAGTAAAGCGTCACCTGAAGAGGATGCACCTGCTGGCTCCTTTTGTAGTGGTTTTCATGGCTCATAGCTGATCTTTCTAACTTCTCACACTTCAAGCTCCACCTAGACATCTCTGAGGTGGATCTGAGAATAAGAGGATGGAGGACTTTGGGCCACCTGATGGGCCCAGGTCTGAAATAAGAGTAATGCCTGTACCCTATTCCTTATTGGCAGCCCTGCTTAATGAGGCCAGTGATATATACAGTTAAAAAAAAGTTTTCTTTATCCAACGTTTGCATCCATCCATCAATGTTCCCAGGGAATTTGTATTGAAATTATAGTTTTCATCTGACTATGCTCAATTGTTATGGTATGCTTCAATTTCATAGGTAGTCCCTTATGGGGCTCCATGTTGTTTGTACTTTCACTTGCATGTAGTTGTTATATTTTTTCTTTTTCAGATACTTTGACCCCATACACACTATTCGTTTTTCTGCAGATTTTTGTCTTCAGTGTCATAAATATATCATTTTAACTGGTGAGTGCTGGAATTCCTATTAGTTTGCTTTGAAGAGTGAATTTGTTTAAGTAAGGAACTGTGCTTGTAGTGATCTGCAAATAGTTTACTTTTCTCTTCTGGAGACTGTATAAAAGTGTAGACTAGCTGGACATGCATGTCACCCAAATGCTGTACTGTTCCGGACCTTATTAGCAGTGCTTAATGTCCTGTTTCCTAAACCCTTGGCACTTTTTGTGTGGCCCTCAGGGCCCCTGCAGACATATTGCCGTGTTATAGTAGAGAGATTTTTTTAATATGTCTCCAGTTGATGGCTGTCTCTGGAAGCATTTCCTCAGTTTCCAACAACTCCTATAGCATGTTCAGTCTCTGATCATTTCCCGCACCATGTTTGCAGTCTCTGACGACCTTTTGTAATATGTCCACAGTCTTTGACCATCTCTTGTTTTATATCTGCAGTCTCTGACCATCTATTGTAACATGCTCACTGTCTCTTACTATCTCTTGTATTATGTCTGCATTCTTTGTATTATATCTGCAGTATCTGACCATCTCTTGCATTATATCTGCAGTCTCTGACCATCTCTTGTATTATGTCTGCATTCTTTGTATTATATCTGCAGTATCTGACCATCTCTTGCATTATATCTGCAGTCTCTGACCATCTCTTGTATTATGTCTACAGTCTCTGACCATCTCTTGAGGGGGCTGTTTAAATATCTGGATATCTCAGACAGAAAAAACTGTAAGCTGTGCCACGATAGGTAGCTGCCTAGACTACTGCAACTCTCTTTATTTGGGATTGCCAAAGATGTTAGTGCAGGCTGCTCATGGATGTCCCGTTGAGGGATCATATTACCCCTGTCCTCTGCGCCTTGCATTGGCTGCCTGTCTACTATCACACCTTATTTAAGGTAGGATGAAATTATGTTTAAGATTATGAGAGGCCTGGCCCCAAGCTATCTCTGCTCTCATTTTCAGAAATGAGCTCTTGTCAGATCACTCAGATCTACCGGCAGAGATCTCTTCTACATCTCAGTGCCCAAGAAGATCCGGCATGGTGGTCGGGCCTTCTCCCACCAGGGTGCCGTACTATGGAATAGCCTCCCTGTCGAGCTCCAGGAGGCCCCCACTATTCTGGTCTTCTACAGGTTACTGAAGACTTGGCTTTTTACTTGGCTTTTTACTTGGCTTTTTACGCAGGTATTTCCTGTGTAGTGTCTCTTTTCTACCCTTCTGCCGCTCTGTGCTGTTTCTGGTCCCTGGGCCCTCTCTTTCCAGGATCTTTGCTATGCACGTCGGGACCCTTTGGGGTAAGACTGCTCTATATTAAGATTCCTCTCAACTCAACTCAACTCAACTTTTGCATCATTATTATTATTATTGTAGAGGATTTATAGCTGCAGGCATGTGTATCATGTCTGCAATCGGCCCTTTGGTGATGTTGGGAATCGCACTTGTGGCCTCCCTATATTTAGTAAGTTGATCACCACTAGTTTAAACTGAAGTCAGATAATTTTACCTATATGTAGCCAAACTGTCCTAAGCAGGAGTGACTGTTTAAATGTACACACCACAACTTCGATCTAGGTAAAAAATCTCTTTACCACGTGATCAGCTGTGTCCAATCATGACTGATCATGATGTAAACAAGACAGACACGAGTAGAGGAGAGCCGATTGGCTGCTCTCCTGACAGGGGAGGTCTGTGCTGATTGTTTATCAGTGCAGTCCCCCCTCGAATGGCTGCCCAGAACCACCAGGATGGCGACCACACTGGACCACCAGGTATGCTACCCTAGACCACCAGGGAAATGCCGATCAGTGCCCAGGCAGCTGCCAAGAAGTGCCAAAGAAAAATGCCTGCCAATGCCACCAGTGATGCCTATCTGTGCCAGCCATCAGTGCCCATCAATGCCCAGTGACACCTTTCAGTGCCCATCAGTGCCGCCTATCAGTGCCACCCATCAGTGCAGCCTTTCGGTGCCCATCAGTGCCCACCAGTGAAACCTGAGTGCCCATCAGTGCCGTCTTTCAATGCCCATCAGTGGCGCATATCAGTGCCACCTATCAGTGCTGCCTATCAATGCTCATCAGTGTCACATGTAAGTGCCACCTATTAGTGCCCATTAGTGCTGCCTATCAGTAGGGATGAGCTCAGGTGTGTTCGCATGGAACATGTGCAGAGCCCACCAGGAAGTCGGCGCAGCGCTGCGCTAATCACAAGCAGTGAGACATTGCCCCTATGCGAGGCTGCAGAGATCAGGCAATGTCTCACTGCCTGTGACTAGCGCAGTGCTGCACCGACTTCCTTGGGGGCTCTGCACGTGTTCCATGCGAACACGTCTGAGCTCATCCCTACCTGTCAGTGCCCATCAGTGCCACCTTATCGGTGTTGCCTTATCAGTGCCCATCAGTGAAGGAGAAAACTTACTTATCGTTTAGCAAAAAATAAAAACCTCAGAGGTGATCAAATACCACCAAAGAAGGCTCTATTGGTGGGAACAAAATGATAAAAATTTAGTTTGGGTACAGTGTAGCATGACTGCGCAATTGTCATTTAAAAAGTGACAGCGCTGAAAGCTGAAAATCGGCCTGGACAGAAAGGTATGAAAGCAGGGGCGGACTGACCATTCGAGCACTCGGGCACTGCCCGAGGGCCCCATGACACCAAGGGGCCCCATCAGGGTTGCCAGCCTCAATAAAACAGTATGTAAAAATCTGTGTTTTTTAAAAAAAAATCCCAAGATTATAACTGCCAAGCCTCTCCAGTACCTGTGTGTGTGTGTATACCGCGTGTGTATACTGTGTGTCTGTGTGTGTATACTGTATGTGTGTGTGTGTGTGTGTGTGTGTATATACTGTGTGGCCCCATAATCTATTGCCCGGGGGCCCCATAATCTCTTGTTGCCCAGGGGCCCCATGAGTTGTCAGTCCGCCCCTGTACAAAAGTGCCCTGTATTAAAGTAGTTAAAAAAAAAGAAAAAAGAGCAATTTTGTGGCGCTTTGGAAGTGCTTCCCATTCATTTCAATGGACAGGGGCGTTTTTGAGGACCTTTTTCAAGCGCTCCAAACATGCCCCAAAGATTCTGGTTGCAGGACTTTTTGCATCGCCTCAGTGTGAAAGCATCCATTGAAATGAATAGAAAGCAGTTTTCAGGTGCTGTTTTTAGCACAAGTGCACCTGAAAAGCACTTCGGTGTGAAAGGGGCCTGATTACAACTGCCAGTGAACCAGCTTTTTCAAAAGCAGGATTGAGTTATGGAAACCTACCTATTTTCTTAGTACGCTTTTTGTAATCAAACCCCCTCAGTCATTGTTGGTGCTTTTATGTGACTTCTGGGAGTTCGGTGGTGGCTTTTGTGTCAGCTGTTAATTGTACAAGATGACGGGGCAGCCATGTTCTGGTTTTAGTGTATTGATTGCACAGTGCATCGGCACACAATGAGATCTTGGTGGTGCTGACTTTGAATGATTTTATCACATCATGAAACATTTGATGACAGCCTTGTTATGTTGTCACTGAGATGTGTGTACATTCCCTTTAAACACTTTTAAATGATTTAGGATCTCACCAAGTTATAACAAGGTATATAAATAACAAAATGCTACAGCTGTTGATCTCATTAGGAAAAAAAAAATCTGCTTTTATAGTATTAGAAAAGCAACACATCCATAAAATCAGTAATCTAGATTAAGCTTCAGTCAAAAAAAAAAAAAATCCGAACTCAGGTTGGTAGATGATGAAAAGTTGTTGAAGGAAATTACTTATGGCTAAATTGAAAGTTGATGGATTACCTCCACCTGCTAAAGATAAAACATGGTCCCTGGTATCTTCGCTCAGGATTCCTACACCTATCAATTACTTCTAGTTTGTATCTTACTCCACACAAAGTACATGTATCAACATCTGAAAAACGTGCAACTACAAAGCACTTCATCATGATGTAGACAGCATCTAGTACTAAAAATATCACTTGATTAAACTAACAGAATAAACATTTATTGTAAAAATAAGAAGTTCTGACCTTCCAAGATACCTAGGGGGTTCATTTACTAAGGGCGATTGCACTTTTCCCTAGCACTTAGTGAATGATGTAAAGCTCTGCTGATATCCATCATCCAATCAAAAATTCAGTTTTTTTTTCTCCTTGCATGTGATTGAGTATTATACATATACATACAGTGTATATAAAAAGTCTACACACCCCTGTTAACATTTCAGGTTTCTGTGATGTAAAAAAATTAGACAAAGATGAATAATTTCAGAATGTTTTCCACCTTTATTGTGACCTCTAAACTGTACATTGAACAACCAACTGAAATATTTTAAGTGGAGGGAAGTAAAAATAAAAAATAAAAAAATAATGTGGTTGCATAAGTGTGCACACCCTTAACCTAATACTTTGTTGGAGAACCTTTTGATTTTATTACAGCACTCAATCTTTTTGGGTATGAGTCTATCAGCATGGCACATCTTGACTTGCCAATATTTGCTCACTCTTCTTTGCAAAAACACTCCAAATCTGTCAGATTGCGAGGGCATCTCCCGTGCACAGCCCTCTTCAGATCCCCCTACAGATTTTAAATCTGATTCAGGTCAGAGTTCAACATGGCACCTCATGGCAAAGAATTCTCTGAGTATCTGAAAAAAATAATTGTTGCTCTACATAAAGATGGCCTAGGCTATAAGAAGCTATAAGAAGGTTGCCAAGACCCTGAAACTGAGCTGAAGCATGGTGGCCAAGACCATACAGCGGTTTAAGCCCTTGTACACACGGTCGGATATTCCGTCAGAAAATGTCCGATCGGACCGTGTTGTCAGATAATCCGACCGTGTATGGGCTTCATCTGACTTTTTCCATCAGAATGTCTGACCAACAATGTTTGAGAGCTGGATATAAAAATTTTTCGACAACATGATCTGATCAGACTTTGTCCGATTGTTTGTAGAGAATTCCGTTCGCACAAAGTGCCACACATGCTCAGATTAAATTCCTAGACCAAAGCTATTGGTTACAAGCCTGAACGTAGTCCCGTTGTAACTAAATAACGTCATCACGTCCTGAACGATCGGATTTTCCGACAACTTTGTCTGACCGCATGTATGCAACACCAGTTTTGGACAAAATCCATCGGACAAAATCCGATGGATTTTGTTGTCGGAATGTCCGACCATGTGTACAAGGGCTAACAGGACAGGTTCCACTCAGAACAGGCCTAGTCATGGTCGACCAAAGAAGTTGAGTGCACATGCTCAGCATCATATCCAGAGGTTGTCTTTGGGGAAATAGACTGCCAGCATTGCTACAGAGGTTGAAAGGGTGGGGGGGGGGGGGGGGTCAGCATGTCAGTGCTCAGACCATACGCCGCACACTGCATCAAATTGGTCTGCATGGCTGTCATCCCAGAAGGAAGCCTCTTCTAAATACGATGCACAAGAAAGCTGAGACCTTGTAACACTGACGAGTCATATGCCACCGGGAAGGGAAAATAAATGGCTAATTGTCCCCAATTTGGACATTTTTACTTAGGGGTGTACACACTTTTGTTGCCAGCAGTTTAGACATTAATGGCTGTGTGTTGAGTTATTTTGAGGAGACAGCAATTTTACACTGTTATACAAGCTGTACACTCACTATTTTACATTGTAGCAAAGTGTTGTCAAATGAAAAGATATAATAAAATATTTACAATATCTACAATTTACAGGACAGGTTCCACTCAGAACAGGCCTAGTCATGGTCGACCAAAGAAGTTGAGTGCACATGCTCAGCATCATATCCAGAGGTTGTCTTTGGGGAAATACACTGCCAGCATTGCTACAGAGGTTGAAAGGGTGGGGGGGGGGGGGGGTCAGCATGTCAGTGCTCAGACCATACGCCGCACACTGCATCAAATTGGTCTGCATGGCTGTCATCCCAGAAGGAAGCCTCTTCTAAATACGATGCACAAGAAAGCTGAGACCTTGTAACACTGACGAGTCATATGCCACCGGGAAGGGAAAATAAATGGCTAATTGTCCCCAATTTGGACATTTTTACTTAGGGGTGTACACACTTTTGTTGCCAGCAGTTTAGACATTAATGGCTGTGTGTTGAGTTATTTTGAGGAGACAGCAATTTTACACTGTTATACAAGCTGTACACTCACTATTTTACATTGTAGCAAAGTGTTGTCAAATGAAAAGATATAATAAAATATTTACAATGTGAGGGGTGTACTCACTTTTATGAGATACCGTAGCAGATAAACTTTTACAACCCTAAAGCAGTATTAAAGCAGAAAATAAAAGACTTCTGATCCGACTTTGCCCTGTGACTTCATGTCTGCCAAAATTTAAAAAGAAAACAAATGTGTTGGCCCCCCCAAGACCATACCAGACTACCAGACCCTTCGGTCTGATATGAATTTTGAGTGGAAACCCCAAGCCAAAAAAACAAAACAAACAGTGTTGGGTCTCCCCCAAAATCCATACCAGACCCTTATCCGAGTGTGCAACCTGGCAGGTCAGAAAGGGTAGGAAATGAGCGAGGGGTCCCCCCTCCTGGACCATACCAGGTCACATTCCCTCAACATGGGGGGTGGGTGCTCTGTGCCCCCCACCCCAAAGCACCTTGTATCCATGTGGATGGGGACAGGGGGCTTATCGGAATCTGGAAGCCCCCAGATCCTCCCCCCATGTGAAGGAGTATGGGGTACATTATACCTCTACCCATTCACTCCAAAAAAAGGAAGGGTAGTGTAAATAAAAACGAGACAGTTTTAACAAGTCTTTTATTAAAAATGAAAAATGCTCTCCGCCGTAGCATGTCTGCTTTCTCCAGTTCTGCCCCAGATGTGTATTTCCTCCAGTTTTCTCCCTCCGCTGCTGTCTTCTCCCTCCTTTGATGGGCTCTTCCTGCAGTCTTCACCCTTCACTGCTGTCTGGTATGGTCTTGGGGGGGACCCCACGCCATTTTCTTTTCAGTTTTGGCATAGGGTTTCCCCTCAAGATCCTCAGAGCACAAGTCACATGCTACAAGTTGGATCAGTTAAGATGATGATCCCGACTTCCATTCAAATCAATGGGTTAAAATCATGCCCAAGTCGGACCAAAGTAGTGCAGGAGGCATTTTCAAAGTCGGACCAACACAAGTTTGACCAGTTAAGGTCGCTGTCATAGGCAACCATTGATTTTGACATGTTATGTAACTTGTGCTCTGGAAGTTAGAGCACATGTCGGACCAGTGTGAACCAGCCCTTAGGGTGTCTCCATCAATTCTGGATATATGAGTAGCTGAGCCAACCTTGGACAGCAGCATTGTCAATCTGGGGAGAGGGTGGTATTTTATGCACTAGTAGATTCAGATGGACTTGACTAACAAATTAAAGCTAAATTCCAGCTAACCCTTTTTAACCTCCCTGGCAGTTTTCCCAAGTGTGGCGTGGGGATAAATTTCAGCACCATTAACGGTAACTTCCAGCCACACTCTGGATTGCATTGCAGGATCCTGGTGTGGAATACTTACCTTGTCCCCAGGATCCTGCGATGTCCCCCCGCTGTGTCTGTGGGCTCTGTCCTCCACCCGATGCCTCTCTGTGCCGGGCTCCTTTCCCTGGGAGCGTTGAAATGCATGGGGCGGAGCTTGGCAGAAAATTCAAAAAAGTGAAAATGTATTATTAATAGTCAGAATACATACAGTATTGTTGTATAAGTCTTACAGATTACATTACTGTATGAAATTATTTCACATCCCTTTTGCTCTCAATGCTTTGTCCAATGCCCTGCATGCAGTTTTATAAGATATATATTGTTCTTTCTGCCTGGAAACTGGAGATTGTCCATAGCAACCAAAAAGTGTTCCTTTACGTCAAAAGTGGTTTTAGACCAGCTAGAAAACAGCCATAGTAAATTAGAACACTTGCAGAATTGAGCGATAGTAAATCACTGGGAAATTCATTTTATTATTATTATATTATTTTTTATAATTATTTATATTTATTTATTATTTAGAATTTATGATTTTGTGTTTCAAACGTCATCATACCTGGGATTAGGGATGAGCTTCGTGTTCGAGTCGAACGCATGTTCGACTCGAACATCGGTCGTTCGTGCGTTCGCCGAATTCCGAACGTTTGGGCCGTTCGCGGCAAAATTCGTGTGGCCCACAATGCACTGCGATGGCGCAATGCATTGCTGTCTCACGATTGGCCAAGCATGCACTGTGACCCCGCATGCTTGGCCAATCGCAGCGCCAGTAGCGGGAAGAGCAATGGTTGGTCACAGGCATCCTGCCTGTGGCCAATCATAGCTCAGACAGTGTAGTGCACGCCCCACACTATATAAAGCTGCCTTTCAGGCGGCCTCGTGTAGTGTTTGTTAGCATCTGAAGCAGTGGGTGTTCTGTGTACCTTCAACACAGTTACACACCAATCGTTTTTGGCTGATTTACTATTTTGCTCTTGTGTAGTGGTTACTGTCTGTGCCCTGACCGCAGTATACACCACTATATTCACCTCACCTATATAGCTAGTGATCTAGCTTTAATAATAGAGCTTGCAGTCAGTAGTGTTAGTGCGTGCTGTCTGCGTGCTCTGTACCCAGTACATACCACTATATACACCTACATAGCTGTTCTCTATTTGAGCCCGATTGTCATTTGCTGGAGTTATTGGAAGTTGTGTGTGCCTCCAGCACAGCACAGTATACAGCTGTATATGCCCCTTTAACTCTGCTGTTTTCTTGTTATTGTCTGCGTGCCCTGACCGCAGTATACACCGTGATATTCACCTCACCTATATAGCTAGTGGTCCATCTTTAACAATAGAGCTTGCAGTCAGCAGTGTCACTCAGGAGATAGTGCGTGCTGTGTGCCTGCTCTGTACCCAGTACATACCGCTATTATCCACCTACATAGCTGTTCTCTATTTGGGCCCGATTGACATCTGCTGGAGTTATTGGAAGTTGTGTTTGCCTCCAGCACAGCACAGTATACAGCTGTATATACCCCTTTAACTCTGCTGTTTTCTTGTTATTGTCTGCGTGCCCTGACCGCAGTATACACCGTGATATTCACCTCACCTATATAGCTAGTGGTCCATCTTTAACAATAGAGCTTGCAGTCAGCAGTGTCACTCAGGAGATAGTGCGTGCTGTGTGCCTGCTCTGTACCCAGTACATACCGCTATTATCCACCTACATAGCTGTTCTGTATTTGGGCCCGATTGGCATCTGCTGGAGTTATTGGAAGTTGTGTGTGCTTCCAGCACAGCACAGTATACATCTGCATATACCCCTTTAACTCTGCTGTTCTATAAAAAAGGCATCTGCAGGAGTTAGTGGGTGTTGTGTGCCTCCAGCACAATATAAACTACCCAACTACTGTTTTACCCAACTCCCTTCAGGCCATTACCATGTCTGGAAGGCCAGCAAGGAGAGGCAGACAGGCGCGAGCCGATAAAAGAGGGCAAGCAGGCTCTGTGTCTAGAGACAACAGTGCTGGTCGGGGACGCGGTGCATTGTCATCAGCACGTGGCCATGGGACATGCTTGTCCTTCTTTTCTGCAGCTGGACATGTTGAACCGCAACATGCCAACGACTTGGTAGAGTGGATGACCAAGCCCTCTTCATCCTCCTCATCCTCTCTCACCCAGTCTCAGGGTAGTAGAAAAGCAGCTGCCAACACATCGTCGTCCCTCCTCTCAATGTCATCATTAGTGACTCCTTCCCTAGACCCACCACGTCCTCCTGAGGAGTCTCCTGAACTCTTTGAGCACAGTGTTGGGTACATGCTCCAGGAGGATGCCCAGTGTTTGGTGGGCTCTGATGATGACACTCAGCTAGAGGAAGGCAGTAGCGTGAGCACAGAGAGAGGGGATGCTCAAGAAGGACAGCAATCTGGCAGTAATGTTCCACAAGCTGCAGCATACTGCCAGGTTTGCTACAGCGATGAAGAGGGAGGGGATGATGAGGGCACTGACTCCACATGGGTGCCTGGAAGGAGGGAGGAGGAGGAGGAGGAGGAGGAGGAGGAGGCACATGTCCAACGAGGCAGGATGCCCTCCGGGGGCCAGCTTAGGGGCAGCACACCGACTGAATCACACCGCAGAGCTCCGCCTGCGCAGAGCGCTTCCTCTGCGCAGAGCGCTTCCTCTGCGCGTTATTCTAAAAGTTCTTTGGTGTGGGCCTTTTTTGAGACGAGTGCATCAGATCGCACCGCTGCTATTTGCAACATATGTCTCAAGCGTATCTCACGTGGCCAAAACATCAGCCGCTTGGGCACCACATGCTTGACCAGACATATGTTGACCTGCCATGCAGCTCGTTGGCAAGCATACCTCAAAGACCCACACCAAAGAACAAAGCGGACCTCTCCTTGCTCCTCATCAGCTGGCATCTCCAACCCCACTAGACCTTCAGTCCTCTCTGAAACCTGCTCTGAGAGGAATGAAGGTGTAGAATTAGGTGTGTCACAGCCAAGTGCTTCCGGGAACTCTGCTAGTGGTACATCCACGTCCGATTATAGCAGACAAATGTCCCTGCCCCAGCTGCTGGACCGGCGGAAGAAATTTACTCCCAGCCATCCACATGCCCAGCGGTTGAATGCTAGCTTGGCTAAATTGCTAGCACTTCAACTGCTGCCTTTTCAGTTGGTAGATTCGGCCCCCTTCCGTGAGTTTGTACAATGTGCGGTTCCTCAGTGGCAGGTCCCCAAACGCCACTTTTTCTCACGGAAGGCAATTCCGGCTCTCTACCGGCATGTGGAAGGCAATGTCCTTGCCTCGCTGGACAGGGCGGTCAGCGGTAAGGTGCATATTACCGCTGACTCATGGTCCAGCAGGCATGGACAGGGACGTTACCTGTCTTTCACGGCCCATTGGGTCACTCTTCTGGCTGCTGGGAAGGATGCAGGACAAGGTGCAGTAGTATTGGAGGTTGTTCCGCCACCACGCCTCCAAAATGCTACTATTGGTTGTGACACACCTCTCTCCTCCACCCCCTCCTCTTCTTCTTCCTCCACGGCCTCTTCCAGTGCTCTGTCCTCAGAACCAGCGGTGCTCCGTAGGCGTTGCAGGGGCTACGCAAGTACGCAGGCAAAACGATGCCATGCCGTGCTTGCGCTGGTTTGTTTGGGGGACAGGAGCCACACTGGGGCGGATGTTTTGTCAGCTCTGCAGGGGCAGGCCGAGAGGTGGTTGACGCCACGCCAGCTTAAGCCAGGAATGGTGGTTTGCGACAATGGCACCAACCTCCTCTCCGCCCTCCGACAGGGACAACTGACCCATGTGCCCTGTGTAGCTCACGTCCTTAACCTGGTGGTGCAGCGGTTCTTGGGCAGGTACCCCGGCTTACAGGATGTCCTGAAACAGGCCAGGAGAGTCTGTGTGCATTTCCGCCGATCATTTAATGCCTGTGCTCGGCTGGCTGAGCTCCAAAAGGAGTTGAACCTGCCCAAGAACCGCCTTATATGTGACATGCCCACCAGATGGAACTCAACATTGGCCATGCTGCAGCGGCTGCACACGCAGCAGAGGGCCATCAATGAGTACCTGTGCGACTACGGCACCAGGACAGGGTCAGGAGAGCTTGGTTTTTTCTCACCACGCCAGTGGGGCATGATCAGGGATGCATGCACTGTCCTGTCACCGTTTGAGGAGGCCACAAGGATGGTGAGCAGTGACAGTGCATGCATCAGTGACACTATACCTCTTGTCCACCTCTTGGAGCATACGCTGCGTGGAATAATGGACAGGGCACTTGAGGCAGAACAGAGGCAGGAAGAGGAGGACTTCCTTGCCTCTCAAGGCCCCCTTTATCCAGACAGTGTTCCTGCTGTGCCACCCATCACACAGGAAGAGGGTGAGGAGGAGGAAGAGGAGGAGGAGGAGGATGATTGTGTCAGCATTGAGGTGGAGGCTGGCACTCAGCATCAGCAGCAGCAGTCTTATAGGGATGATTTACAGTCCCAAGAAACACGTGGACTTGTACGTGGCTGGGAGGAGGTAGCTGCGGATCATGTTGTCCTTAGTGACCCAGAGGACTCCGGACCGAATGCCTCAGCTAACCTACGCTGCATGGCCTCCCTGATCCTGCAAAGCCTGCGGAAGGATCCTCGTATTCTTCGAATCAAGGAGAGGGACCATTACTGGCTGGCCACTCTCCTTGATCCACGGTACAAGGGTAAGGTTGCCGACCTTATCTTGCCATCGCAGAGGGAGCAGAGGATGAGACATCTCCGGGAGGCCTTGCAGAAAGCTCTGTGCAACGCGTTCCCAGAGACTGGGAGGTCACAAACTCCTGGTCCTGGACAACGTGTTGCTGAGGCATCAGTCAGAAGGAGCGGTGGAGAAGGTGGCCGTCTGACTGATGCGTTCAGACAATTTTTTAGTCCGCAGCCCCAAGGTATGATTGGTTCCAGCACCCATCGCCAGCGTCTAATTTACATGGTGCAGGAATACCTAGGGGCAAGGTCAGACTTGGACACCTTTCCCACTGAAAATCCTCTGGCTTACTGGGTCTTGAGGATGGATCACTGGCCAGAGCTTGCACAGTATGCAATTGAGCTCCTGGCCTGTCCTGCATCCAGCGTTCTTTCGGAACGCACCTTCAGTGCTGCTGGTGGCTTCGTTACCGATCACAGGGTGCGCCTGTCCACCGAATCAGTTGATCGACTGACCTTCATCAAGATGAATCAGTCTTGGATCACCCACAGCTACCAAGCACCTGAAGCTGATGTAACCGAATAATTTTTTTTGAAATACCACATCCCTTCAAGACTGCCTATGCTGATGCTGAGTGACTGTCCTGTTATGTTGATTGTCTATCCTCTTCCTCCTCCGCTGATATGTTGGAAGAACATTTTTGGTTCTGGGTGATGCCAGCAGCCCAATTTTTCTGCCCCTGTTTAACAGGGGTGTTTAAGTACAATTTTTGATGCAATGCTTTGCAGCAGGGCTAATTCCTGCAAAAAAACTAGAGTGTATGGCAGAGGTTGCAGTGTGATGGCACCAGTGCCTAAGGCCCAATTTTTCTGCCCCTGTTTAACAGGGACATGTAATTACAATTCTTGATATAATATTTCACAGGAGGGCCCCTTCCTGTGCCCACCCAGAGTAACTGTGAGGACTTATAGTGTTGTGGCACCAGCACCACAACCACCAAAGGTCAATTTTTCTACCACTGTTCAACAATGGCATGTAATTACAATTCTTGATATAATCGTTCACAGCAGGGCGCTCCAGCGGCCACCAAGAGTCACTTTGAGGGCTTACAATGTTGTTGCAAAACCAACACCTTGTTCCGCCATTTCTGCAGAGCATATAGGGCAGGCCCCTACTTTCAAACATCCAATTTACAAACATCTCCTACTTGCAAACGGAAGGAGACAACAGCAAGTGAGATGAAAAAAGATGGACGACAAAACAAATTATACAGGGGTGATAACCCTTCCCTATGTTTTCCAAAAAGCTTAAAGATATTTTTTTTCACTGGAGCTACACTTTAAAAATGTACCGCTTGAAAATGACAAACAGATTCAACTTAACACAACAAACCTACACAGTCCCTGTCTTGTTTGCACCGCCTGTATACTGCTGTTCTGAGTATATAGGGCCTGGGGGCCACACGCATTTCCTTTTTTTAATATGGGTACGGGGTTCCCCTTAATATGCGTACAAGACCCAAATAGGCTGGTAATGGGCAGGGAGGGCTACCCATGCCATTTTTCTGAATGATTTTCAACCATATTACAGGAACCAGATATAACATTAAAACTGCAAGCAGTTTTAAATGGTGTTATTTCCGTTTAATGTCATTTTGTGCAGGGACTGTTCTAAACACGGGAAACACGTGGCACTTCACAGGCATACTATAGACACCCCCCAGGCACCATATTTAAAGGAATATTTCACTTTTTTTTTTCACTTTAATCGTCATTAAAATCAGTGCTCCCGCCAAAACGGTAGTTTTTAAAACTTTTTTTTGCAGTGACCCATGTCCCCTGAGGCAGGAGGCAGATCGCCAAACCCTTTTTAGCACACTATCTTGCATATTAGCCGTTAAAATTAGCACTTTCCAATTCGAACGTTCGAGTCCCATAGACTTCAATGGGGTTCTAACGTTCGTGCCGAACGCGGGGGTCGTTCGCAAGTTCTGGTGCGAACCGAACCGGGGGGTGTTCGGCTCATCCCTACCTGGGATATCAATTACACTCTTGTTTGGACAGATTTAAGTGTGTTATCGCTAAGAATTACAGGCCTAAAATATAAAATGCCAAATTTCTATGCAAAATAATTGTACCAGTTTGAGACGCAAAAATCTCACATAATCATACCGCCAGGGAGGCTACGCAGTTACTGCAACTGTTTTTCTTTGCAGCCACCATATCCTAAAACTGGTCATCTGGTTTTGAGTTTAACACCACTATGACCAGGATAATGTCTGAGCCTTCGTGACTCAAACAAGAACTTTCATTTACAGTCTGAGCAAATGGACTGAAACAAATGTGAAACAATAGTGTTAACATTGTGAGTTGAAAAAGCAGAATGTCTACACAGTGATTTAGTAGTTTTGCCAGTGTTACTAGGTACAAAAGTAGCTTCTAATGTTGCTGGGGTGATACGTGAATATATCTGACCTAGGGTACCTTTTGCTTTTTGCATTCAGAGTTTTGTGCACAAAGCTAATAAAAATTATTATTATTACCTCAGAAGGCTCTTTTCATTCGATCAATGTGTACATGCCTTTTTTTCAGGACTGTTTAAAGCAGTAGTAAAGTGCATTAAAAAAACAAAAAACAGGCACTGGGCAGTTTAGGTCATAATGCTCTAGTATGCATCGTATGCATCGCATACTAGCACATTATGCCAGATTTACCTGAGAACAATTGCTGAAGGCGCTTTCATCTTCACCCAGTCTTTCTTCTTCTTCACGGGCTTCAGTGATATGAATGGCTGAGCCAACAATTACATCACTTCTGTGTATGCGTGCGGGAGTCACTGTTTAGGGCATGGGCATGCCGTTCCTTCAGAACGCATGCACCGGTGGCGTTACCAGCTGCAACTAAAGTAAATATCTCCTAGACGGTGCACATTTGGGAGATATTTAATTTACCTATAGGTAAGCCTTATTATAAGCTTACCTATAGGTAAAATTCATACAAATGGAGTTTATTCCCACTTTAAACTATAAAGGCAACATTGCAAAAAACTACTTGCATGTATAAATACATAAAAAGTCACATTTTTAATTCTATATTTGACTATTTTCCAGCTATGTTTTTGTCTGAGTTTTATGCTGATGGGCAAATGTGCGAAACAAATTTGCACATTACACAAATAGACCTTTCTTTTGGTGGTATTTGATCACCTCTGCTGTTTTTATTTTTTGTGCTATAAACAAAAAAATAGCAACAATTTTGAAAAAAAATTCATTATTTTTTACTTTTTGCTATAATAAATATCCCCCAAAAATATATAGAAAACATTTTTTTCCCTCAGTTTAGGCCGATACGTATTCTTCTACATATTTTTGGTAAAAACAAAAATTGCAATATAATTTATTGATTGGTTTGCGCAAAAGTTATAGTGTCTACAAAATAGGGGATAGTTTTATGGCATTTTTATTTATATTTTTTTTTTTTACCTAGTAATGGCGGCACTCAGCGATTTTTATAATGACTGCGATATTATGGCGGACACATCGGACAATTTTAACAAATTTTTGGGACAATTGGCATTAATACAGCTATCAATGCTATAAAATTGCATTGATTACTGTAAAAATGGTAGTGAAGGAGTTAACCACTAGGGGGCAGGGAGGGGTTAAGTGTGTCCTAGGAGAGTGTTTCTAACTGTCTGGGGGATGCGCTGTGTGTGACATTTTCCGGAGCTGAATTGGTTAATAGACTAGTTCCCATGATCCGAAGCACCATCTAGTGCCCAAAATGCAGTATTTAAAAAATAAATAAAGAAAATGATACTGCATTTTGGACACTAGATGGAGCTGACAATCATAGGAATTAAAGAGGAAGTAAACTCTCCCACTCTGATGCTTCGTTTTCATTTAGCCCATTATAATAAGTCATTATCAGACTATAGACACTGTAATCCAGCCCAAATCGCATATTACTTACTGTTTAAAGAAACTTTAAAAAACTTGTTTCCAGGGGTTAGGCAGCGCCATCTTAAGTATTGTTTTCTGAGTCCACAGTGGAGTGTATTTCCGCCCTTACATTGAGCACTTCCTGTACTGTTAACCAAGCCTCCTTCTCAATCCAATGCTTATATGGCAACCCTGCTTCCCTGTTCATAGTTTACTTGTTTATTTCATAGTATTTACTTGTCTAATGTTTCCCTTTGTCCGACTTATCAGCTTCAGCTGATAAGACTGCAGTAATGGAGTCATGGCCAAGTTTAGACTGCATGTGAGGTCACATGGTCACATGGTGTGTAGGAGGAAGCTCTGAGTGATTAGCAGAGTTCAGTGTTGTGCTGTAGGAAGTCCTGATAATAGATAGATAAGACATAGAGAGTGTGCCTTAAATCAGGGGAGATCTGGGCATACTCAGTGACTCCATTCTACAGAACAACAAGGATTACAACAATACTAAGCAAGTAAGGTGATATCTACAAGCAGTGTTCATTAGGGTTTTTATGCTGATTTACATGGGACAGAGTTGTGGGGGAGGGTTTACAACCACTTTAATCTATCATATAAATTACAGCCACAATTCATGTAGTCTGCATAAATGTTTGTGATATTGGTTCAACAAATATTTTTATAAACAGACCCTTTAGACTAAAGTCTACTAAAGATACAACCTTTATGCCCCTGCAGTAAGCCCGAGGGAGAGCATTTTTTTTAGCCCCCCCCCCCCCCCATCCGTCTCCATGCATCCCCATTACGTGTTGAGAAAAAGCTCTTAATGTCTTTGGATGAGCGCACTACATTAACTGCTTGGATGTTTGTAAATCCATAATAGAATAACAGAATGTACACTTAGTGGGGAGGTTTTTTTTTTCTTTCTGTTTCTAGTTTAACACACTGATGATTTAGAGAGCTGTGTCACCGTTGACTGGAAAATATAATGCAAGCCATAAACATTCACTTATATTACCACTGGGTGGACATTGTATTACAGCCAATGTTTATGTTCAGCATTTCAGCTTTTAAAAACTCCCCTGGCATTCAATTCTTTAAAGGAAATCGCAGCAATTTGTAATGGAGATTGCAGCTGTGTGTTTCCAGGTGGTCAAGGATAAAGCTTATGAACTGCATTGAAGTTTTGAGAATAACAATAGGGAACTCTGGCATCACCAAAAGCAGGGGATGTTGGCAAAGCTGCTTAGAAAGAATAGCATGACAAACATATCAAAGAACTTGTTAATGCTGTAAAATTAACTTCAGACAGAGAAAATTCTTAACTCTCGTTCTAGTTTTAGTATCTGCTGTTCACAGCTTGAAACTTTGAAGAATGAGTTAAAGAGTTGCTATAAATGTTACATTGTCTTTTATGGTAATTTTCATGACAGGTAATTGACAATAAGAAACATTTCCAAGTTCCATGTCACTACATACCTCCCAACACTATCAGATGGGAATGAGGGACACCTACTAGCAAATGTATGTAGACATAGGACATGCCCCCTGCCACACCCCCTTAAAGGTGGCTTAACTGAAAAAAAGATTAATTCAATCCACAAGGGCTTTTTTTCATTTTTTTTTTTTTTTTTTTACCACTACTATTCCTTTAGATATTGGATGAAATGTTTAGCACTGGGAAACAATTTTAGATCAGATCAAAATGAGGGACAATTGAGGAGGACAGAGGGACATTGCTCCAAATCAGGGACAATCGCTCTAAATTAGTTGGGAGCTATGCTATTGCGTTCCTCACTGATCATCAGTGCCCTGATTACAATAAAAAAAATACAGTGTAAAAAACAGTGCCCACCATTGTCCACAAATGCCAGCATACAGTCCCCACCAGGGGCAGCAATCAATGTCCACCACTGCCCACAAGTGCCACACATCAGTGCCCATTAACAATGCCAGTCAGTGCTGGTGATCAGTGCCACCTATCAGTGCTGTCCATCAATGCCCATCACTGCTGTCTATCAATGCCCATCAGTGTCGCCCATCAGTGCCCATCTGTACTGCCTATCCGTGCTGCCTATTCGTGCCCACCAGTGCTGCCTATCAGTGCCCACCATTGGCACCTATCAGTCCCGCCTATTAGTGCCCATCAGTGCCACCCAACAGTGCCCATCAGTGCCGCCTATCAGTGCTCATCAGTGC
The DNA here is from genome assembly GCF_037356315.1 of Lithobates pipiens. NCBI lineage: Eukaryota > Metazoa > Chordata > Amphibia > Anura > Ranidae > Lithobates > Lithobates pipiens. The sequence continues at coordinate 68,916,666 of NW_027507903.1, forward strand.
CACATATCAGTGCCACCTATCAGTGCCCATAAATGTGGCATATTAGTGCCGCCTCATCAGTGCCCATAAGTACCGCCTCATCAGTGCCCATAAGTGCCACCTCATCAATGTCCATCAGTTCAGCCTATCAGTGCCCATCAGTGCCGCCTCATCAGCGCACATCACTGAAGGCAAAAAATTACTTTGTTACAAAATTTACTGACAGAAAAAAGTAAACTTTTTTTTTCAACATTTTTGGTCTTTTTTTTGTAAAAAAAAAAAAAAAACAGAAGTGATTAAATACCACCAAAAGAAAGCTCTATTTGTGGGAAGAAAATGATAAAAAATGTGTTTGGGTACAGTGTTGCATGACTGAGCAATTGTCATGCAAAGTGCATCTGGGCAGGACTGGGCAGGAAGGGGGTATAAGTGTAAGGTAGGCAAGTAGTTAAAGTAGCTTTGAGTAAACGTTAGAGTTGTTAAACTGAAAGTAAAATTATAATGGTTCAGGGCAACATTTTTCAACCAGGGTGCCTTGAGGTTTCTTCAGGGTGCCTTGGCAAAATGTCAAAAAATTGGCCAAAAATTGTATACAAGCCAGCAGGTGGATGAAGCCTGCCTTTTTAGCTACACTGATGCCGGGTACACACAACTAGTTTTCCCATAGGAATAGACTCTGAAGGTTTTTCTGACGTTGAGTTCCGCTGAAACTGTCTTGCGTACACACGATCACACCAAAGTCCGATCGCCAAGAATGCAGTGACGTACAACGCGTATGATGGGACTAGAAAAAGGTAGTTCAATTGCCAGTAGCCAATAGCCTCCATCTTGTACTTGCTTCAGAACATGCGTTGTTTTTGGTCCGTCAGAACAGCATACAGACGAGCGGTTTTCCCAATAGCAATTGGTTCTGTCGGAAAGATTTAAAACATGTTCTATTTCTAGGTCTGTCAGAATTTTCAAAAACAAAAGTCCGATGAGGCATACACACAATCAGACTATATAATGAAAAGCTCCCGTCTGACTTTTTTTCTTGTCTGAAATTCCGCTCGTGTGTGTACGCAGCATCAGTCACAGGTTTTTATTGTGCACCATTACAACCTTCTAGCTGCTGTGCCCTAACGACCAATGGCGGCATCAATTGATAAGGAGGATGCCAGTCACCTGCATAGTATCCTTGTTTGATCCTCCCCTTCCCCTCTCCTTCAGCGGTGGGGTCACATTAGCAGAGTGATGGAGAAAAACTGAGGGAGAAGTGAAACATCGGAATACTAGTCAGTACCAGTTTGCGAAAGTATATTTGCTTTGGAAGAATAAATCTAACGTTGGGTGTCCTACTTAGACTTGTGGATGTTGCTGCATTATGTAAAACTATTAGAATAGTTTTTACATTTTAGAATGGGGTGCCTCAAGACTGTTCATAATTTTAAAGGGTACCTTGACTTAAAAAAGGTTGAGAAACACTGGTTTAGGGTCCTTTCACACGGGGCGGATCAGTTCTGATCCGCCCCGTGGATGTCCGTTTGCTCAGCGGGGATCACTCCGCCGATCCCCGCTGAGCAGGGAGATGACAGCTCCGTCTCTGCACACTGCGCAGGGACGGACCTGTCCTAGCGCCGCTCTCCCCTATGGGAGATCGGATGACGACGGACCGCAGTGCCCGTCGTCACCCGATCCGATCCGCAGACGGATGGAAAAATAGCTTTTTCCTCCGTTACACTTTTTCGGATCGGAGCGGGTCGGATGTCAGCGGACATGTCACCGCTGACATCCGACGCTCCATAGACCTCTATGGAGCACCCGTTCAGGTCCGCCTGAAAAACTGACAGGCGGGCCTGAACGGGACATCAGTGTGAAAGAGGCCTTAGGGTCAGACTTATTATAATTGTGTTTATGTTTGTAAGTTTTAAAGTAAGTTGTAAGTTTTTAAATGATATATTAGGATTCTTTTACTATTTATTTCTGTAAAATTTGTATTCTACAATTCAATGCTCTCCCCTGTGTCATATGGATTTGTTAGTTTTCAAAAATTTAGCTTTTTAGAATGTCTATCTGAAAAATTAAAAATACTGTACGTAGAAACCCATGCAAAGCAAGGGGGGGGGGGGGGGGGGGGATGATTAAATTTGTGTGCAATGTGAGCTTTAGGCAGTGGTTCCCAACCTTTTTGCAGTCGAGGCGCTCTTTAAAATCTCAAGACACCTCATTATAAATTATTAAAAAGGTGATTTATTCTTACAAAACAAATATACTTTTGCACACTGCTACTGCTACTCCACCCCCCCCCCCCCCGGCAGGTTGAACAAGGTGGCTGTGCAGGTGCTCGATGTCTTCGTTATCAACCAATGACGAGAGAGAGAGAGACCCCATGTGTATTGTATCTATATATTTAGATCTGGACATAATATATAACAAAAATACTGTATATTTATCTAAACCAACTATGTGTTCCTATATGAATTAAACATAATACAATATTAGGGATGAGTTGAGTCATTTTGGCAAAACTGCTAGTTTTGCTTTTGCCAAAATTTGAAATTAGAATCCAATTTCCTCATGTGACACTTAGCCCTTGTACACACGGTCGGAGATTCCGACAGAATGTGTCCTATCGGACCGTTTTGTCAGATATTCCGACGGACTGTTTTCGTCGGAATATCCGACGGACCAACTTTTCCAACTTGCCGGTAAAATTTTCCGACAAAATGCTCCGATCGGACATACTCCGATCATGTGTAGCCTTTCTCCGACGGACAAAGTGCCATGCATGCTTAGATCAAATTCCTAGACCAAAGCTATTGGCTACTAGCCTGAACGTAGTCCCGTCGCAACAAAATAACGTCATCACGTTACGTACAATCGGATTATCCGACAACTTTGTCAGACCGTGTGTATGCAACAGTTTCGGACAAAATCCGTCTGACAAAATCCAATGGATTTGGTTGTCAGAATGTCCGACCGTGTGTACAAGGGCTTAAAGCTGAATTTCAGGAATTCAGTCACTTTGTAAAAAAGTTAAGGCACGCTATGAATTAAGTCCAGGAAGGTGCATGACATCTCATGAACTTATCTCTATTATTTATATCTGACATGTTTACGGCTCTGCTGGAGCATACGCTGACACTAGGGGTTGTGAGAGAGGAAAGACAGGCACACAGAGCAGCTATGCCTGCCCCTCCCTCTCCTGCCCAATCAGAGAAGCCTTTGTATTTTGTGAAGGAGGTCATATAATACAAAGAGTTCTGTGATTTGGCAGGAGGAGGGGAGGGGCTGGCATAACAGCTGCACCAACTATAATATTGCAGATACTTAAATCTGAAGTATCAGCGTCGGGCTTATGGAAATACAGCGATAGCTGTATTCCAGGAGTGCAATAAAACAGAGATAAATAATAGAGATAAGCCTAGGAGATGTCATGCACCTCCTTGCACTTAACTCATAGTGTGCCTTCAGTTTTTACAAAAGGAACTGAATTCTTGGAATCAGCTTTAACCCCTTCCCAACCATCCATCTAAGTTATACTGCGGTAGGTTGGCATAGCTGTGCGAGCCGTCATGGCTGTACGTTGGCTCTTTAAGATGCTGTAGCAGGCACGCACACCCGCAGGATGTCCCTGGGGATTGATGCATGTGGCACCCGGGATCGCTCGTGACAGAACAAGAACTGGGATCTGTGTGTAAACACACAAATCCTGGTTCTGTCAGGAGAGAGGAGACAGATCCTGTGTTCCTACTAAGTAGGAACAACAATCTCTCTCCTCCTCTAGTCAGCCACATTCCCCCCCACAGTTAGAAACACACCTAGGGAACACAGTTAACCCCTTGATCGCCCCCCTAGTGTTAACCCCTTACCTGCCAGTGACATTTACACAGTAATCATTGGCTCTGATCACTGTATAAATGTCACTGGTCCCAAAAAAGTGTCAAAAATGTCCGATCTGTCCATCGCAATGTTGAAGTCCCGATTAAAAATTGCAGATGACCACCATCACTAGTAAAAAAAATAATAATAATAATAATATAAATGCCATACATCTATCCCCTATTTTGTAGACGCTATAAATTTTGTGCAAAACGCTTATTGCGATTTTCTTTTTAATCAAAAATATATAGAAGAATACATATCAGCCTAAACTGATGAAGAAATGTATTTTAAAAATTTGGGGGGGATTATTTATTATAGAACAAAGCACAACATATTGTGTTTTATTTAAAAAAAAAATAGTTTATAGCGCAAAAAATAAAAACTGCAGAGGCGATCAAATACCACCAAAAGATAGCTCTATTTATGGGGAAAAAAAGGACATACATTTTGTTTGGGTACAATGTTGCATGGCCACGCAATTGTCAGTTAAAGCGACATAGTGCCGTATCGCAAAAAAAGGGCCTGGTCAGGAAGGGGGCATATCCTTCCGGGGCTGAAATGGTTAAGCAAAATGTGTTTGAAAACACAATCTAATTTTAAGAAACCTTACTATGATGTTTTGTTAACCCCAATGTTTTCACCAAAGTTAAGCAGGCTCTAGATGATTCAATTTTTTTTAATTACCAGAGGGCTGAATGAAAAAAAATGGAGCCAATTTCCCACGGACACATTCAAGGTCCTCCCACTGAGCTATAATCATTAAGCATTTATCCAACAGGCTGGTTGTACAGAATTCAATCAGTAGACATTTTGTGAAGTGAAAACTTTCAAATTCTCTAATACCTGTACAACAATGCACAAAACTAGTAAAAATTGATTTTAGTAAAAACTTTTGTTCATATGATTTCTGGAGAACACTAAAAAGAACTAGTTTATGACTTAATAATAGAATATCTAGAAAGTGTGAAATTGACCTTCTATTTAGAGATATAAAATGTATTTAAAATGTTCTAAGATTTTCTCTTTCCTCTCACAAGGGGACAAGGTTTAGTCCTTAAGTGAGATGATCCATATTTTGGTAGAATTTTTAGAGGAGGTGCTCTGACACAAATAGAGTTTTCTTTTGGTGGTATCTGATCACCACAGTTTTTTTTTATTATTTTGTGCGCTATAAATGAAAAAAAACTGAAAATTAAGAAAAAAAATAATAATATTTTTTACTTACTTTTCTATAAAGCGACTCCAATAAAGAAAATGTATTCTGCTACATGTATTTAATTAAAGAAAAATCCAAATAAGTGTATAGTGATTCATTTTTCGTGAAAGTAGCTCCTACAATCTATGATATTTACACTTTTAATTTTATTATATTTTTTATACAACTAATGGCAATGATCAATAACTTATAATGGGTCTGCGATATTGTGGAAATTTGTCCGCTGGACTCGGCTTTTAGCGGACAATTCATTCGTCTGTGTGCTAGTCTGTCGGACTAAAACCGACGCTAGTGCAGCTATTGACTACTGGCTATGAACTACCTTATTCTACGTCATCACGTTTGAATGCGTCTGACTTTTGGAGTGACCGTGTGTGGCCAAGTCCGTTCATTTGAAAGTCCGTCAGATTGTCCGCCGGACCAAAAGTCCGGTTGTGTGTACGCGGCATTACACTAACTGATGCTGGGGGGGAACTGACTAACTGCCACTGACATCATCAGTCCCATTATTACAGTGATCAGTGCTAAAAATATACACTGTCACTATACTAATGACACTGACTGGGAAGTAGTTAAAGTGGTTGTAAACCCTTTTTGGTGACTTTTACCTATAGGTAAGCCTGGAATAAGGCTTACCTATAGGTAGTGTGCCAATGTCGTGATCGGCACATGCGCTGTGAAGAAATGGACCACCGCGCTGTTTCTTCCCCCAGCGCATGCTGTGACTGACGGCTCCCGCACGCATGTGCAGGAGTGATGTCACGTGACTCTGGCCAGTCACAGAGCCGAAGTCTGTGGCCCCGGAAGAGGGGCAAAGATGGACGCGGCCTGCTCAGGGGACAGCGCGGGCTTCAACACAGAGCTCTCAGCAGTGGCGGCCCGTCCATAGGGGGCGCCCGGGCGCCGCCCCCCCCTTCTGTGTGGTCACAAAAAAAAAATGTAAAAAAAAAAAAAAAAAGGTTTAAAACTGCCCCTTTAAAATAAAAAAGTTCTTTAAGGAAGTGCACTGTGCTCGAGCGCCGGACACAGTGCACTATGGGAACCGCCACGTCAATGCAATCATGAGATTGCAGACGTGGCGCTTCATTTGCGGGCGTTTAGCCCGCCTCAGGGTGCTTTCTGAAGCGCTGAGTAGTTTCCGCCCGGCGCTGACTTCCTCACCCCGTCACTTCCGGTGCGGCTCCGTCACTGTACAGCTGACGGCGGGCCTTTACTGCGCATGCGCCAAGTCCGTGATATTAACGGCGCATGCGCAAGCCCTTTATTTCAGCGGTGGTTAAAAAATATACACGGAGACTTGCGGGTGGGCGGGCGGAGCTGAACAGATGCTTAGGACGTCTGCAGCAGCCCCGCCCACCCCACTAACATTCCAGTGAATCGTGTCTTTTGCTTGTATTCTTTTGCTGATAGGTGCCCCTCATTCACAATAAAGGGCTTGCGCATGCGCCGTTAATATCACGGACTTGGCGCATGTGCAGTAAAGGCCCGCCGTCAGCTGTACAGTGACGGAGCCGCACCGGAAGTGAGGGGGTGAGGAATTTTTATGAGTCGCAGGAAATTTTACCACACCGGGCAGTTTGGTTGACATCTGAGTTGACTCAGATGTCACTTCCTGTCTTCTCTCTCCCATTGCACCTGAGAGAGGAAACAGGAAGTAAGAGGAGTAGAGCGGTGTGCAGGAGAGGAGCAGAGAACACCGGAGAGGAGCACACAGTCAGGTAAGTGGGCTTCGGGTGTGTGTGCGGGTCCTGGGCATACATGGGGACATATATACTGGGCATACAATACATGGAGGTGTATAGTGAGGGCAGGTGACAGCAGACATAGCCTGAAGATCAATCTCATACTAGATGGCATAATAGATTTATTCATGATGATTGGTGTCATGCTGACATCTGGTTTTAATTCATTCCAATCATTGCACGGAGCCTGATGTGTGGAGGGTTCATTCATAAGCGGAGGATTTTTGTTGCAGATGGAGAAATCCATTGCTTTTATCTGTAGACTTTTTATAGTAGATATCTACTGCTAATTATATGCAGATTGCTTTGAGAATTGGGTTATTTAATGGAAGGTGTACCCCAGGAGATCAGTGTACTGGAGGGGGTGATGGACGCAGAGAGGGCATCTTCATTTATAGACGACTGAACATGGCATTTGTCATTTTAAACCCATACATGACATTTATTGTTTATGTGTATATGTTGTGCAGCCTGTTATATGATGTGCAGAGCCTGGTGTATAATGTCCAGCCTGTTATGTGATGTGCAGAGCCCGGTGTATAATGTCCAGCCTGTTATGTGATGTGCAGAGCCCGGTGTATAATGTCCAGCCTGTTATGTGATGTGCAGAGCCCGGTGTATAATGTCCAGCCTGTTATGTGATGTGCAGAGCCCGGTGTATAATGTCCAGCCTGTTATGTGATGTGCAGAGCCCGGTGTATAATGTCCAGCCTGTTATGTGATGTGCAGAGCCCGGTGTATATAATGTGCAGCCTGGTATATGATATGGATTCTATAAGGGGTGTGGCTTATGAGAAGTGGGAAGGGCCAACCGTGGAGGGGCGGGGTCTTGCGCCCCCCCCCATCCTAAAACTTCACCAGCCGCCACTGGCTCTCAGCTGTAAATGTACACAGCCAAATAGCACTTCCCGTCCGTGAATCATTGGCTGAGACTTAATGACAGGCTCCTGCTGTGTATAATCACAACAGGAGTCGGCCAGGGGCATGCATGTGAGCACTCTAAACCCAGACATAGGTAGCGACATGCCAGTGCATCACTTTGCCTACAGCGGCTGCCCATCTGCAATACATTGTGGGCAGGTGATAAGTGGTTAATAAACAAGTATGGCCTCCCCAGACAATCAGTCTAGAACAATAGAGGCTGATTTACTTTACTAATTTACCAAATGAGTTGAAAAGCTTCATATAAGAAATAGTGTGAATTTGCCAGGTATGTGAAAAGCAAAACATCCTGATCACTTTGAATACACAATCATATGCAGATGCTTTTTACATGATTAAACTGAATATATTTGAGTAAAAACTCTTTAATTCCTTTAGTTAACCAGTCAATTAGTCTTAAACAGCAAATCCTCCTTTGCCTAATGCTTTAAGTTGACAAGTTCCGGGCTACAAGTTAACCACTTCAGCCCCGGACCAATAAACACCTTAAGGACCAGAGGTCTTTTTCCAATTTCGCACTGCGCTGCTTTAACTGGTAATTGCGCGGTCATGCAATATTGCACCAAAACGAAATTTGCGTCCTTTTCTTCCCACAAATAGAGCTTTCTTTTGATGGTATTTGATTGCCTCTGCGATTTTTTTTTTTTGCGATATAAATGGAAAAAGAGCGAAAATTTTGAAAAAAAAAGATATTTTCTTCTTTTTGTTATAAGAAAAATCGAATAAACTAAATTTTAGTCATACATTGAGGGCAAAATTTATTCAGCCACATGTCTTTAGTAAAAAAAATGTCAATAAGCGTATATTTTTTGGTTTGCGCAAAAGTTATAGCGTCTACAAACTAGAGTACATTTTCTGGAATTTACACAGCTTTTAATTTATGACTGCCGATCTCATTTCTTGAGGTGCTAAAATGGCAGGGCAGTACAAATCCCCCCCAAATGACCCCATTTTGGAAAGTAGACACCCCAAGGAAATTGCTGATGGGTATGTTGAGCCCATTGAATATTTATTTTTTTTGTCCTAAGGGATTGAATAATGACAAAAAAAAAAGTTGTCACTAAATGATATATTGCTCACACATGCCATAGTTATATGTGGAATTGCACCCCAAAATATATTCCGCTACTTCTCCCGAGTATGGGGATACCACATGTGTGGGACTTTTTGGGAGTCTAGTCGCGCACGGCACCCCGAAAACCAATCACCACCTTCAGGATTTCTAAGGGTGCAAATTTTTGATTTAACTCCTCACTACCTATCACAGTTTCGAAGGCCATAAAATGCCAAAATAGCACAAAACCCCCCAAAATGACCCCATTTTGGAAAGTAGACACCCCAAGCTATTTACTGAGAGGCATGTTGAGTCCATGGAATATTTTATATTTTGCCACAAGTTGCGGGAATATTACAAACTTTTTTTTTTTTTGCACAAAGTTGTCACTAAATGATATATTGCTCACACATGCTATGGGCATATGTGAAATGACACCCCAAAATACATTCTGCTGCTTCTCCTGAGTACGGGGATACCACATGTGTGGGACTTTTTGGGAGTCTAGTCGCGCACGGCACCCCGAAAACCAATCACCACCTTCAGGATTTCTAAGGGTGCAAATTTTTGATTTAACTCCTCACTACCTATCACAGTTTCGAAGGCCATAAAATGCCAAAATAGCACAAAACCCCCCCAAATGACCCCATTTTGGAAAGTAGACACCCCAAGCTATTTACTGAGAGGCATGTTGAGTCCATGGAATATTTTATATTTTGCCAAAAGTTGCGGGAAGATTACAAACTTTTTTTTTTTTTGCACAAAGTTGTCACTAAATGATATATTGCTCACACATGCTATGGGCAGAAGTCAAATTACACCCCAAAATAAATTCTGCTGCTTCTCCCGAGTACGGGGATACCACATGTGGGGGACTTTTTGGGAGCCTAGCCACGTACGGGACCCCGAAAACCAAGCACTGCCTTCCGGATTTAAATATAAAATGCTACCAAAAAACCTGTTAGCGATGGCAGGGATCAGGCCTGACTCTGCGATCGCTGCAGTTATGTGTTTAGTGTTTTGTAAGTGACAGTGATCGATCGATACTGCACTTGGGTGGGCTGGGCAGAGGGGCAAAACGCAGGTGCTAGCAGGTATCTGGGCTGATCCCGCTAACAATGCGTTTTTTTGGAACCCTAAACTGCTGGGGACGCTAGTATAGATCTGATCAGATCAGATATTGATCTGTTCAGATTCTATAGCACTACGGGAGGTGTATGCTTTGCATGTGGGTGTTAGCGGTACTGGCACTAACCTAGCGCTGCCTGGGGCGACGCAGACCCTGACCCTAAAACCTAATTGATATCACCCGCCGGGTGATCAGGGGGTTAAACCTTTATTGGGTAATAAATGGTGGGTGCCCTCATGCTATAAAAAACAAACTAACCAGAGTCACCCGTAACACTTATACGGTGATCAGTGGTGAAAGGGTTAACTAGGGGCAATCAGGGGGTTCAAATTTTTATTAGGTAGTATATGGGGGTCCCTGGCGCTATATAAAAACCTGACGGGGAACCTAAATAACTAACTGGCTAACCAGCGTCACCAGTGACACTTATACTGTGATCGCTGGTGAAAGGGGGTGAAAGGGTTAACTAGCAGCAATCAAGGGGTTAAAACCATTATTGGGTAGTATATCGGGGTACCTAGCGCTATAAAAACCTGGCGGTGAACCTAAAAAAATAACTAGCTACCTAGCGACACTGATGCAGTGATCAGAAAAAATGATCGCTTAGTGACACTGGCAAAAGGGGGTGAAAGGGTTAACTAGCGGCAATCAGGGGGTTAAAACCATTATTGGGTAGTATATCGGGGTACCTAGCGCTATAAAAACCTGGCGGTGAACCTAAAAAAATAACTAGCTACCTAGCGACACATGCAGCGATCAGAAAAATGATCGCTTAGTGACAATGGCAAAAGGGGGTGAAAGGGTTAACTAGCGGCAATCAGGGGGTTAAAACCATTATTGGGTAGTATATTGGGGTACCTAGCGCTATAAAAACCTGGCGGTGAACCTAAAAAAATAACTAGCTACCTAGCGACACTAGCGACACTGATGCAGCGATCAGAAAAATGATCGCTTAGTGACACTGGCAAAAGGGGGTGAAAGGGTTAACTAGCGGCAATCAGGGGGTTAAAACCATTATTGGGTAGTATATCGGGGTACCTAGCGCTATAAAAACCTGGCGGTGAACCTAAAAAAATAACTAGCTACCTAGCGACACATGCAGCGATCAGAAAAATGATCGCTTAGTGACACTGGCAAAAGGGGGTGAAAGGGTTAACTAGCGGCAATCAGGGGGTTAAAAACATTATTGGGTAGTATATCGGGGTACCTAGCGATATAAAAACCTGGCGGTGAACCTAAAAAAATAACTAGCTACCTAGCGACACATGCAGCGATCAGAAAAATGATCGCTTAGTGACACTGGCAAAAGGGGGTGAAAGGGTTAACTCTAGGGGCAATCAGGGGGTTAAATCTTTATTGGGGGGTGATAGGGGGCTACCCTGGACCTAACACTAACTGTCCTGACAGTTTTTACTGTCACAACTGACACTGAATGCATTGATCAGTAAAGAAATGATCAATGCAATCAGTGACACTGTGACTGGGGGGGGGGTCGGGGGGCGATCGGGGGGGGGGATCGGGGGGGTTTGTGTGCCTGTGTGTACCTACATGTCAGTGTAGTGTTGGTGCACACTTACTTTTACTCTTCTCCTCGTAGTCCGGTCAAAAAGACCGCCCCGAGGAGAATGACATCACTTCCTCCTTCCTGTGTAAACAATACACAGTAGGAGGAAGCTTCTCATTGGCCAGGAGCGATCCAGAGGGGGTGGCCGAAAACGAACGGCCATCCCCTCATCACGGAGCGCTCCTGGAGGGAACCGGACCGTCGTATCCAACGGGAAGGGGTCCAATTGGACCCCCCACCCGCTGAAAGGCAATCACGTACATCTACGTGATTGTGCCTGCCTGTGCCATTGTGCTGACGTACATTGGCAATGCGGCAGTCCTGAAGTGGTTAACATGTTGAGGTCTGCAAATCATTAAACAGCCTATGACTGTAAACAGAAACAGATTGACTATTTTCTGTAGAACGTCCTTATGAAGAGCTTACCACTCCATAGGTGCGATTAATTATTCCTGTATAATCTGCTGCCTTTATTTAGCAGGCATAATTTATATTACCAAATTCTCTGCATTACAAACTCCCAAACAGGATGTATCTATCAATCTGATGTTGCATTAAAAAGCTTCTAAAAGTGTTACTAAACCTAAAAACATTTTTTACCTTAATGCATTGTTTGCATTAAAGTGATTAGAAAGTATTTTTTTATGTATTTTTTTTAAATAACAAACATGTTATACTTACCTGCTCTGTGCAGTTGGTTTTGCACAGAGCAGCCCAAATCCTCCTCTTCTCAGGTTCCTCTTCTGTGCTCCTGGCCACTCCCTCCTATCAAGTGCCCCCAGCCCCCAAAGTCAGCAGCTTCCTATGGGGGAACTGGAGCCAAGTCACAGCTCGCTGTGTCTATTCCGACACAGAGCCACGACCTAGCCCCGCTCCCTCTCTCCCCTGATTGGCTAAATGACTTTGATCGACACCCATGGGAGGAAATGGCAATGCTACAGTGTCTTAGCCAATCAGGAGCAGTGTCCTGGACGCTTTAGACATTCGTGGACATTGCTGGAGAGAGATGGGGCTCAGGTAAGTAATTAGGGGGGTGCGGGGGTGGCTGTTACACAGAAAAGGTTTTTTATCTTAGTGTCGGTTCACACTACGACTTGTGATCCGACTTGTCAGCCCTCAAGTTGCCCCAAGTCGCTTGACATTAGGAATTACATTATAGTCAATGAGAGCCATCTTAATATACACTACTGAAGTCGCTTCGACTTCAGAAAAGATTCCCGTACTACTTCAAGACGACTTCTAGGACTTGTACCCATAGAATTCAATGGTAGTTGCCTCCAAGTCGGATCTCCATCTATAGTGAAGCGACTTTACAGGAAAAAGAAAATAATTTACCCAGGTGCTACCCACGTTTACCCAGGCAACCTCCTCCCTCCCACACAGCTGATTATTCTGTGATTGGCTACAGCCAAAGTTGCCTGTCCTGGAGGCAAATTTAAGTTGCATTGTAAGTTGCTCAAAGTCGCGCTGAAGTCGCCTCCAAATCGCCTTTCAAATTCACGTTGCCCCTGTGTGAACCGAGCCTTAATGCATAGAATAGAATTACCTGCAGCTGTGCAGAGAGACAAAGTGCCTCTAGCAGTGATCACTGCAAGTAATTGCTGGCTGTGAGGAGAGCCAAGAATAGGTGTGACCACCGGAGAACTGTCATCATAGTGAACGGGGCTGGCAGCTACACCGGTCCCCTAAGAGTCTCTGAGAGCCACAGGAGGAACTGCCAATACACTTGGCAGGGAAAAGAACCCACTCCAGGTGTCTGGGTCACAAAAAAACTTCTCCTTCTCAAATAATAGTGTTGGCTCCGTATGCAAAGTAGCATATAGAAAAAAATTAAATCTGGATGGCCACACTCCAACAACAATTTCTTTATTGGTTTACCACTTCAGCCCACTCCCTAACCAGAGCACTTTTTGCGATTCGGCACTGCGTCGCTTTAACTGACAATTGCGCGGTCGTGCGACGTGGCTCTCAAACTAAATTGACATCCTTTTTTTCCCATAAATAGAGCTTTCATTTGGTGGTATTTGATCACCTCTGCGGTTTTACATTTTTGCACCATAAACAAAAAAAGAGCGACAATTTTGAAAAATCACATTATTTTTTACTTTTTGCCATAATAAATATCCCCCAAAAATATATAAAAAAGCATTGTTATAGCGGGATAGTTTTATGTCATTTTTATTAATATATTTTTTTTTTAACTGACGGCGATCAGCGATTTTTATCATGACTGCGACATTATGACGGAAACATCGGACATTTTTGACACATTTTTTGGACCATTGTCATTCATACAGCAATCAGTGCTATACAAATGCAGTGATTCCAGTGATTCCTGTGTAAATTACACTGGCGACGAAGGGGTTAACCACTAGGTGGCAGTGTAGGGGTTAAGTGTGTCCTAGGGGCATGTTGCTAACTGTGGGGGGCATGGCTATGTTTTACAGATCACTGATCTCTGCTCCAATCACAGGGAGCAGAGATCAGTGTCACTTGTTGCCCCGTTCTTCCTCTCCGTGAGGTGATCGTGGGTATCCCCGCGACCAGACTCACGAAGCTTCCTGCGGGTGTGCATGCACGCTCCCCCACCACCTCTTAATTACTTAAGGACTGCCTCATGCCGATATATGTTGGCAGAATAGCATCGCTGGGCACAAGCACGTACAGGTATGTTGCCCTTTAAGTGCCCAGCCGGCGGCGCACTCGCTACCCTCCCCTGAGCTCCGTGACCGTGGCCACTGGACCTGCGGACCCGATCGCCGCCGGTGTCCCACGATCGGGTCACAGAACTGAAGAACGAGGAGAGGTAAGTGTAAAACAAACCTCTCCTCGTGCTTCCTAGTGAGCCTGTCACTGATCGTCTGTTTCCTTTCACAGGGAAAAACGATTAGTGATGTCACACGCAAAGCCACGCCCCCTACAGTAAAAAAAAACACACACACACACACACTTAACCCCCACAGTTCCCCCGAGTGGTTAACCCCTTCACTGCCAATGACATTTTTACAGTAATCAGTGCATTTTTAATCGCACTGATCGCTGTATTAATGCCAATGGTCCCAAAAATGTGTCAATATTGTCCGATGTGTATGCCATAATGTCGCAGTGACAATAAAAATCGCTGATAGCCGTCATTACTAGTAAAAAAAAAAAAAAATCTTAAAAATGTCATAAAACTATCCCCTATTTTGTAGACACTATAACTTTTGCACAAACCAATCAACAAACGCCTATTGCGATTTTTTTTATTTTTTTTACCAAAAATATGTAGAAGAATACGTATCAGCCTAAACTGAGGAAAAAAATGTTTTTTTATATATTTTTGGGGGATATTTATTGTAGCAAAAAGTAAAAAATATAGAATTTTTTTCAAAATTGTCACTCTATTTTTGTTTATAGCGCAAAAAATAAAAACCACAGAGGTGATCAACTACCACCAAAAGAAAGCTCTATTTGTGGGAAAAAAAGGACGCCAATTTTGTTTGGGAGCCACGTCGCAGGACCGCGCAATTGTCAGTTAAAGCGATGCAGTGCCGAATCGCAAAAAGGGGCCTGGTCCTTTAGCTGCATATTGGTCCGGGGCTTAAGTGGTTAAAGGGCAATGTACAGGTTCGTGATTTTGCCTGTACGTGCCCTTCTGCCAATGTATATCGGCGTGAGGCAGTCGGGAAGCGGTTAAAAATCATACAGCAAAAGATGAAATCAACAGCTGATATGTTTCACACCATAACTACAGGTGCTTACTCGTAGCTGACTCTATAGGCAATAGACAGGAATTTATATGCACATGTCAATACAATTTTTGCAGAGTAAACGAGATGGGCTTGATTGAATAATTGAAGAGCTGGTGAATTAGTGGATACTCACTACACATGGAAGCTCGGCTCTGATTAAATCAATATTAGATCTGCCGAGACCCATGTCTCACATGATGTTGCCACTTTGATGCGACTTTAAACAATAAAGCCCAAATCTCTACAATAATATGTATACATTTAATAGCTTTTACAATTGCTGATGACAAATCTATACATCTAAAATCATAGATAGGAAGTAAAAACATCAAAAAAGGCAAGAAACCCCCCCGTGAAAACCAAATACAATTATTAACAAATGTATATATATTTATAAAATATGTGTGTGTGTGTATGTCATTGAATGCAGTGTTCGATATACATAAAAAAGAGCTTTTTTTTTTTTAATTATGTTAAGTCTTCAAAGTAATCCTTCCAGCAAAAACTATAGAGCACTTGTTGGCCCCTTGGCAGTAATGATTCTCACATAAGGCTACTTTTCTATTTATCTTTTCTAGATATCAATATGTTAATTTAAATTATTGCATGAAAAAGAACACGTATGTATGTGTACATGAGACCGTGAAATGATGGTAAAAATGGGAAGAATACTGGAATGAATGCTAAGAATAATGCAAGCTTAATAAAAAGACAATAGAAAACAGTGTGTGTGACACGGATTCTATATGGATGTATGCAGATCCATAAATGCGAATGTGTCAGCTGTTGATTTAATATTTTGCTGTATGGTTTTTAACCAATATAGTCTTTATATAGCTCATAAGCAGTGTACAGACCCCTTGCTTTAGTTAGGCCCAGGTATTCTGTTAGGCTGGCCATACACAGAGAAAATTTCTTTCCCCCATCGACACAGACAATGTTGGTTGCCGGAATCCCTCCTGCCGGGTCATTGTGGGAAGGGGGAGAGCTGTCCACGTCGTGAGAAGACGGTGATTATTGCTAACAGCTATAGCAGCTGCTAGCGATAATCACATGTAAAACCTGGCATGCTGGTTGTACCCACATTTATTTATTTTTTGTTTACAAATGTTTTTATTATTGTTTTCAAAAACAGTACAGTAAGAAAGTACAAAAACAAGGTCATACAAGTCATATCCAGGATGAAATGCATCTATACAGACTAAGTATCATGAACAATCTGAAGCATACTATAAGACCCCTTTCGCACCACACCGCCCTTTGCGTCGGCGGTAAAATGCCGCTATTTTTAGCGGCGTTTTACCGCCTGATTTGCGGCGCATTTCGGCCGCTAACGGGGCGCTTTTACCCCCGCTAGCAGCCGCAAAAGGGTTAAAACCGCTGGCAATACGCCGCAATAGCGGTGTTTTGCCAGCGGCATTACAACGCTGCCCCATTGAATTCAATGGGGAGCAGCGGTGGAGGAGCTGTAAACACACCGCTCCTTCACCGCTCCAAAGAAGCTGCTGGCAGGACTTTTTTCTGACGTCCTGCCAGCGCACCGCTGTAGTGTGAAAGCCCTCGGGCTTTCACACTACACACAATGGTGCAGCTTCTTCAGGGCGGATAGCAGGCGCTATTTCTAACGCTATAGCGCCTGCAAAACGCCCTGGTGTGAAAGGGGAGTTAGGGAATTACAAATAGGGCTTATACCAAAAATTCAGCTCATAAAAGGGGGACCATTTCCCTCCCGTGCCTTTATTCCTGTGCTAGTAGTGTATGCCTGTGGGTTTTCCAAGCCTCCCATGTGCAGTCAAATAGATGTAGTCTATCCTGTAAGGTGTATAAGATCCTTTCCATGATCATCACCATATCAATTCTATTAAGTATGGAAACAAGGGGAACAATGGGAGATTTCCAGTGAAGGGCGATGGCCCATAAGGTGGATATACAAATGGTATGTATCAGGCATGCCACTTTGCCAGGGATCCCAGGGATTGTCGTCCCAAGTAGACATATTGGTAACTGGAGATGTAGGGGAGTACTAGCTATGGCTTTGGCGGAGATCTTTTCCCATACTGGGGCTAATAGCGCACAGTCCCAAAATATGTGTCTAAATGAGCCCAGCTATTGACAGCCTCTGAAACACAGTCCAGATGCCCCTGGAAACATTACCTGGATCCTAGAGGGAGTGTAATACCGCCTGGTTAGTACTTTGCAAGCTGTTTCTCTAACTGCTAGTAATTTGGTGGCCTTACGGAGATTTGCCAGCATGGTATCCCAATCTTCCGGGGTAAACTGTTCTTCACAATCTGTCTCCCATTTATTTCTATATGGGGGATCTTTTGGAAAATGCACAGGCAGTGCCGCTTTGTAAAGGGCTGAAATGAGGCCCTTACCTCTAGGGGTTTCATGGCATATACCTTAATTTATTGATCAATCATCTTGGTACATTCAGCCTGCCCATACATGGTTTAAATCTTGGTACATTCAGCCTGCCCATACATGGTTTAAATCTTGGTACATTCAGCATGCCCATACATGGTTTAAATCTTGGCCGGTTCCTGCTGAACCGGCCGAAATTTGAACAGTATATGGCCTACCTTACTATGTCTTTTACAAAGCATAGAAATTGTGTGCCCAGCTGTCAAATCACAGCCACCATATCTAAGATATTTCTGCACTTCATGTAACTGTCAAATTTCAATAAGCTCCTCATATATCAGCTTCTAGGGGTAGGGGTAGAGATGGAGGTGAGGTCTTCACTGTTGACTGTGTTTACATACTCAGGAATAGAAATGTTCAGTTTAACCCCTTAACACTGCAGCCCCACAGCTGTTTAAGCCCTTGTGCACATGGTCGGACATTCCGATGGAAAATGTCCAATCGGACCATGTTGTCCGGCAACATGATCCGATGGGACTTTGTCCGATCGTTTGTAGAGAATTCCGATAGGACAAAGTGGCACGCATGCTCAGATCAAATTCCTAGACCAAAGCTATTTGCTACTAGCCTGAACGTAACTAAATTACGTCATCACGTTCCAAACGTGATTTTCCGACAACTTTGTCCGACCGTGTGTATGTAACACCAGTTTCGGACAAAATCCGTCGGACAAAATCCGATGGATTTTGTTGTCGGAATGTCCGACCGTGTGTACAAGGGCTTAGAGGATCTAAATGCTGGGCTTTCAGATCTTGTGATAGCTGTGATTGGCGGTCCCATTGGAGACATGATTGAAAGCTCCCAATCTCAAGCATGTATCGGGAGCTGCCCATGACATCTTAATTACTATGTTCAATAGGCACTCCATTTCCCATGGGCCCATATAAAATCGCAACGGCACAATGCTTGAAACCCTATTTTTGGTCGATAATCTTTGGCGGCCAACATTTTAGTGCTTCGCTGCTTACATTGTGTCAAGCTGGACCAATACAAATAATTCCTGCAGGTTTAAAACCCAGTCCAGAGGAAATGATGCACCAGGGATGTAAACACCCCTCGGGAGGACACCGCTACCACTGAAAAGTAAGTATGCACTGGGATAATTAAGGGGGGGGGGGGCCAGATTGCATTTAGGCCTATGCGGCTGAGTTTTTTTTTTTTTTTTTTAATTGGTTTTTATTGAAAAAAAAAAGTTTTTACAAACGGAAATGAGTACAGCAAATACAAAGATCACATAAAGTAATTGGTGAACATCCAAGCATTTGTGACAGACATTGCTTATTATAGTAATCATGCAGGCAAAAAAAAAAAAAAATGGTAGTCTTACTCTTATAGTATTGAAAGCAAGAAAAGAGAAGAGAAAAGATCAGAAGGTTAATCCACTGTATGTGACTTCATATAATCAATAAGAGATATTAGGAGAAAAAGAAAAGGGAAGAGTAGAGGGGAAAAGTGGGAGAAAAAGAAAAGAAAAGAAGTAATGAAAAGAGGTGGGGGAATCGGAGACATCGGACTGGTGAGAGGACACGGAAAAGGTAAACGCTAACTATTACCATAAAATACAGCAATAAGTTAAATTTACGTACTTATATCCGTAATCAATAACAAGTAAAGACATCTATTCACTCATTGATCTGTTTCGGACCAGTCAACCCAGACTTTCCATTGGCCGTCAAAGCTCATTCGGGTCCCACTCCTGCCAGCAAGTAATGATTCATAAATGTAGTTTTGTCTGGTGATACTAAGCACCTCGGACAAATTGGGAGTTCTGTTGGATTTCCAATTTCTGGTGATCAGTAATCTAGCCGCCAGTAGGATGTGTGTAACTACTGTTCGGCAGCAAGGGGGGAAGTGTTCGATACCCAGGTTCAGGACTGCTAACTCAGGGTTCAATGGTGTCAGAATCCCTGTAATGCATGAAATACAGCGGAATACACTACCCCAGAAACTGGAGAGGTGTCTACAAAACCAGAACATATGCGAAATGTTGCCTATCTCTCCGCATCCTCTCCAGCATAAGGGGGAGTTGGATGGTGAGAACTTCGCCATGAGGTATGGTGTCAGGTACCATCTCAAGGCTATTTTTTGGGCAAGCTCCCAATGATTCACACATCTGGAGGCTTTATAAATCATTTGGAATGCCCTCTGCCACTCACACGGAGCAAAACTCTTGTTAAAGTCTGACGACCATTTAATGTAGGGTCGTGAGTTAGTGAAAATAAGTTTGTTTTGAAAGGCGGAGTAGAAGAGGGATATTCCTTTAGTAGGGGGAGGAGATTTCGTGTAGAATTGCCACAATTTGGTTAGTATAGGTATGTGGGGAGATCCTAATGCTTTGAGGAGATGCAATGTTTGTAAGTACCGGTAAAGATCCGTAGAGAGCAGGCCAAATTCTTCTCTAAGTGATTCAAATAACTTAGGGGAATTATCCCGATATAGGTCATCAATGTGAGAAATGCCTCTGGCCTTCCATTTCGAGTAGTCTGCGTTAGGGATTATGTGATGTAATATCTCTATAGGGACAGGGAGTTCTGTGACTTCAGAGGATGTAGTAGATAATCTATGCAAGTCTCTCCAAGCAAGTAAGGAAGCCTGAAGTGTAGGTGCAAGAAGGTGTAAAGGGAAGGGTTTCCAAATATCCAGCAATAAAAGCATACGCAGATCGCTGGTTGGACTAAGGGCCTGTTCTATGCCACACCAGAGTATATCAGGTGAGGGAGCGAGCCAGTATTTAAGCGAGGTAAGCATGGCTGCTCTGCAGTAGTCCTTTAGGTCAATCAAGCCCATTCCTCCCACCGATCTATGTTTGATTAGAAGGGGTCTAGCGCACCTAGGTCGCCTACCCCCCCCAGATATATTTCCTAAGAATACTGTTAAGTGCTTTTAAGTGTGCATGTTTAAGAGGGATGGGCAACGTACGAAACACGTACAGTATTTGAGGGAGCAGAAGCATTTTAAAGGACGCTAATCTACCGGACCAGGTAAGTTCTGTTCTAGTTAGTCTCTTTGCGTCATTTTTTATTTTGGCGATTAAGGGGGTATAGTTGGCGTCCGCTAATTTAAGTGGGTCAGATGTGATTTGCAAGCCAAGATAGGGAATGCTTGACTCTGACCATGTATAGGGAAAGCTGTTTTGGAGACTGATTTGGAGTTGAGAGGAGAGATTTAGGCCTAGGATGAGGGATTTTTAGAAGTTTACTTTGTAATAAGATATGCAACTAAAATCTTTAAGGATAGAGTGGGCATGTGGGAGGGAAGAGTGTGGGGAGGACAGGAAAAGAATGACATCGTCAGCAAAGAGACTGATATTGTGGGATTTGTCTAAAAACTTAAAACCCGGGATACCAGGATGTGTTCTTATTTTTTCAGCAAGGGGTTCTATAAGAAGGTTAAAAATGGAGGGGGACAGGGGGCAACCCTGCCTAGTCCCATTGGATATAGGGAAAGGAGAGAAAAGGTATATTGGAGGTGTAGACCTGGGCACAGGGGGAGGAGTACAGAGCCAGGATTGCCGACAGAATAGGACCAGAGAACCCAAATCTACCAAGAGTTTGGGACATATAACCCCAATGTATCCTGTCGAATTCCTTCTCCGCGTCCAAGGACAACAGCAGAGAAGGCATCCGACAGGACCGTGCATAGTGTATAATATTAACAACCCTCCTAGTAGCGTCCGACGCCTGCCTTCCCTTTGTAAACCCGGTTTGTTCCGGTTTGATCAAAGATGGAAGGATCGGAAGAAGCCTATGAGACAACATTTTGGCAAATAATTTCACGTCAGTATTTAATAGGGAAATAGGCCTAAAATTAGCTGGAGTAGTGGGGTCCTTCCCAGGTTTTGGGATGGTAATTATAAACGCCTTAAGCATTTCGGAGGGGAACGAGGCAGAGGACACAGCATCAAAGTAAACTGCTTCTAGAGCTGGGGAAAGGATTTGGGAGAAAATCTTGTAGTAACTATTCGGCAGTCCATCAGGGCCTGGGGACTTGCCGTTTCGGAGAGCCTTGATAACTCGTCGGATCTCAGGTTCCGCAATAGGCGAATTAAGGGTCTCTAACTGATCTGGTGTCAGGGAGGGGAGTGCGAGATCGGCAAAGAATTTTTGAAGATCATTTTCAGTAGGTTGCGGAGTGGATGGGTCATCCTTCAGGTTGTACAAAGAGGAGTAATAATCTGCAAAATAATTTGCAATGTCTCTAGGATTGTACAATTTACCGTTATCTGATTTACGAATTAGAAAAGGAATGTTGGTTTTAGCTTTACGGTCTTTCAATCTCTGAGCTAATAATTTACCGGCTCGATTTCCGGATGAGTAGTGGGATAATTTCAGAGAGTGGACATGTTTGTCGTATTGCTCTAACAATAGGAGCCTGAGATCCGAACGTAGTTTACTCAATTTGTGCAGAACATTATAATTCGTATCGGTTGCATTTTTATTCTGGGCCTCTAGCTGTCTTATATCTGAGAGAAGGGAGTCTAACTTTTGTGTCCTCTGCCTTTTTGCCCTTGCACTCATTTGAATGAGAATGCCTCTTATAAAAGCCTTATGGGCACACCATAAAGTATATGGACTAGAAACAGAAGCTGTGTTAAAAGAAAAATATTCCTTCAGATGTTTAGTAAGAAGGGCAACTTGCTGCGGTTGTTGAAAGAGACGAGAGTTAGCACGCCAGACACTTGCAGGGGTCAGAGGGCGCTCCCCATCCACCGTAATGGACACGGGAGCGTGGTCCGACCATGTAATTTCATGGATGGACGAAGTTGCAATTCTTTGTAGTAGTAGCTTATCAGTTAAGATTAGGTCTATATGTGAGTACGAGTTATGCCTAAGGGAATGAAAAGAATAATCTCTTTCGGTGGAGTGCTGGCAGCGCCAGACATCATATAGACCCTCAGCATGAAGCAAAGGCTGCAAAGTAGGTCGTGGACGCTGCGTTTTAGAGGTTGTGTCTATTTCGTAGTTAGGGGTAACGTTGAAATCTCTGCACACTATCAGGTCGCCCTGTTTTAGTAAGTCCACTTTACGGAGAAGCTTTCTCAAGAAGCGTAATTGATGGGTGTTGGGTGCGTATACGTTAACTATTGTGTAAGGCTTGTTATTGAAGCTGCCTAGTAAGGCCAAGTATCAACCATCAGGATCAATAAAAGACTTCTGAAGGGAGAAAGCGACTGTGTCCTTGATAGCGATTAGGACTCCTTTCCTTTTTTGTTGAGGCAAATTCTCTGAAGATATGTGGGAATTTGCTGTGCTTAAAAGTAGGTTCACTCAAGGATGACCAGTGCGTTTCTTGGACACACAAGACGTCAGACCCCAACCTGAGAGCCTCTTTCCACAGCGAGGCGTGTTTGGCAGGGTGATTCAAACCACGCACATTAAAGGAGGTTATCTTAATGGACATTTTTTAGGTAAGGGGGAAATGCCAAAGAAAGTACCTCAGTAAGTCCAAGGCTGCTCCATGAAGGCCACGAATAGTGAACTGATGGTATAGATGTCGGATATATCGTCTCCTTATGCGTTTCTCCGTGCGTTTCTCCGTGTAAGAAAGCAGGAAAAGTAAATGAGAGAACAGCAAAGGTCAAATAGGAACAAAAAATTCAACTGGTAAAGAACTAAAAAGGTAGATTCCATCTGGAATCTGGAGGCAGGTGTACTGCGTATATGTAGAAGCGGGGGGTAAAACGGGGGCTAGGAGCTCCAAAGCAAAAGGGATCTCGTCGGTCGACTAGTTAGAGTAGACTAACCGAGGCAGCTAGGTGACAGGGTTCTTGGTATGCTTTTTACGAGATACAACCTGCCAGTCGTCGCTAGTATTCACCGCTGTAGCAGCTGTTGTGGTGTCAGAGATTTGGGCTGGCAGGATGTCCCAGGAACGAAGCAAGTCAAGACCTTCATCCAAGTTGGATATTATGGATACTTTGCCTTCTCGCGTGACAATAAGTCTGGTTGGATACCCCCATCTGTATACAATGTTATGGTTCCGAAGTGCCTTGATGATCGATAGAAGGGACTTGCGTTTTTGCATAGTGTATTGCAAAAGGTCCGCAAATAGTTGCAGAGTGGAGTATTGCTCCGGGGGTTGGGGTTCTTACGGTAGGCCACCATGAGCTGATCTTTTATATGGTAGAAGTGCACCCTCATCAGAACATCTCGAGGGATGTTATCTGAGAGATGAGACGGTTTGGGCAGGCGGTGGATCCTGTCAATGACCAGCTCATTAGCTGGGGCTGAGGGGAGAAGCGCATCATAAGGTCCTTGGCGTATTGCTGTAAATGGGCAGGTAAAACGGATCCTGGTACGCCACGCAGCTTGATATTATTTCTGCGAGACCGGTCCTCAAGGTCGGCGAGCTTAGTTTTAAGCCAGGCTACTTCGTCTGCCTGGTCGTTGTGGGAGTCTACCAGTGCGTTATAAGAGGTCGCGTATTCCCCCATCTTTTTCTCAACGTGATCTACTCTACTCCCCAGTTCATTTACTTCAGATTTGAAATTTCTCATGTATTCCATGAGATCAGAATGCAGCGAGCCTCGCAGGGAAATCAACATGTCTTTTAAAGTAGTATCGGTGATAGGCTGGCTCGCAGTGGGAAAGGAATTAATGGTGTCAGCTAGTTCTCTTGTATCGTCCAGAGAGCTTTGATGTGCACTGACCTTATCTCCTGGTGTCTCGTTCGTCAAACGGGGCCTCGATTTGACTGGGCTGCATGAGAGAGGAGTTGAGGCAGCAGGGGAGTGTCGCTGCGATCCTCCGTCGGATCTCGGGCTCGGCGTCGCAGATGGAGACCTGCCTGCAGGGGACGAGGATCCGGCGTCGGCGCCATCTTGGCCCTCGCGGCCTATAGTAGTGAAGAAATCCCGAAGTTTCTTCGGTTGCGCGGTGTTAGCTCGCTTGCGGGTCATCCTCTGAAGATGAGGGAGACCTCAGCTTCGTTCCGGTGTGGGCAAAGCCGGGATTCGCCGCCTCGGTGGGTGATATATCCCTTCGCTGGAGCGGAGCTCTCAGATTAAACGTCCATTCCGCTGTGCGCTAGCCACGCCCCCCTGCGGCTGAGTTTTTTGTGAGAAAAGTTTAGTTACACTTTAAAAAGTAAGATCAGTACTATTTTATTTAAATGAGATCATCAAATTCCAAAATGTGCATAACGTCCTTGTGTTAGCTTAGAATAAGTTACTTTTAATCATTTGAAGAACTGCTCTTAGCTTCTGACAACTCTACCCTTCAAAGTTTTGTACATACACATGGTAATTTAAAATCCAGCCAACTTCAGGTCAAGTGAAAGCAACTTTTGTTTGAGGATTAATTAATGACTAATCCAGTTAGTCCAGAATGCGCAGATATGCTATATTCCTGCTGGAGATTAAACTTAATTTGGGAACAGATAAATTAAAGTATCTGTCCAGACATATCATCCCCACCCAGTGCTGCTGCTGCAGATAAATATATATTTGCACAATATTTTAGATAAACACGAAAACCATAGCAAGTTATTTCTGTTTTGTTAAATTGACTCTATTATTCAATAGCAACATTTATGGTTTATATGGTAATCCTTCAATTCCTTTTTCACAAAAGTTTAACAATCTGGAGTGTTCAAAGAGTTCAAAGAGTAGAGCTACAGGCAAAACATTTTTTCATTTTTTGATAGAGTAAGGGAGGGTTATAACCCCTGTTGTTTTTTATAATTTTTTGCCATCTGTGTCCTATTGAGTTGATTTACCTTCACTTCCTGTATCAAAGCCAAAACAGGAAATTAAAGGAAATCCTGTATTGTCACTAGAACAGATGTCCCCAACTCCTCTATTACTGTGCTTGTCACTATCACTCTGTTGCCACACTTTTAGTTTATATCTGTATGATGTCACGTTGCGTCATTGGTCACTTGACTTCATCAGGGGGTGAAGTCCCCAGACGAAGTCATGTGACCAATGCTTCAGTGCATTGGGCAGAGCCGTGTGATGTCATATTCATAGACTGGAAGTACGGGGCCTCTTTGACATCGGTAATACCCTGTGTTGGATATGACATCTGTGGCGATGCTGCTGTGGTGCACCAGTGTATATGCACTAATATATGTTAGACTAATCTGTTTTTAAAAAACAATATTTGGCTGATTAAAAATGCTGCACTATGGCGAGTGTACCAATCAAAGGATATCTGTAGCCAAGAACAAAAATATACAGTAATATACCCGTGATTGCCCGGTAATACAGCAGACTCGTGGATCTGTGTGTGTAAACACACAGATCCAGGTCCTGTCAGAAGAGAGGCGACCGATGGTGTGTTCTCAGTACAGAGGAACACGGATCAGCCACCTCCCTTGTGAATCCCCTCTCCTTACAGTTAGAATCACTCCCTAGAACATAATTAACCCCTCGACCACCCCCTAGTGGTAACCCCTTCCCTGCCAGTTACGTTTATACAGTAATCAATGCATTTTTATATCACGGATTGATGTATAAATGTGAATGGTCCCAAAAATGTGTCAAAAGTGTCCAATATGTCCGCCGTAATATCACAGTCACAATAAAAATCACAGATCACCGTCATTACTAGTAAAAAAAAAAAAAAAAATCTATCCCCTATTTTGTAGATGCTATAACTTTTGCCCAAACCAATCAATATACGCTTATTGAATTTTTTTTTACCAAAAATATGTAGAAGAATACATATTGGCATAAACTGAGAAAAAAAATAGTTTTGAAAAAAAAAATGGATATTTGTTATAGCAAAATGTAAAAAATATTGTGTTTTTTTTCAACCTTGTCACTCTTCTTTTGTTTATAGCACAAAAAATAAAAACCACATAGGTGATAAAATACCACCAAAAGAAAGCTCTATTTGTGGGAAAAAAAGATAACAATTTCATTTGGGTACAGTGTAGCATGACCACGCAATTGTCATTCAAAATGTGACAGCTCCGAAAGCTGAAAAATGGCTTGGGCAGGAATGGGGTGAAAATGCACTGTATTGAGTTGGTTAAGCCCCAGTTTAGTGGAAACACAGCGAATCATGAGCGTTTCCTATATTGCCTTGAAATCACACTCTGTTCTTGTGATCTGATAATAACACCCCAAAACAGGTCACAAACACACAGTGCAATTACAAAAATCGATTCCAGTGTGGCAAAAAAAAAAAGATGCCTGCACCTTTTTTGTGTGGTACAAATTGAGCTCATACAAAATTAATAGGCTCAAATCGTTCACCAAAGAATCGCATGTAATATGAATAGGAATGCAGTGCGATTTCTATTTGAATCACATGCGGTGTCCCGCACCACACAAGTGTGAACATGGGCTTATACTTGTAATGGTGGTGATCAGCGACTTATAGTGGGACTGTGATAGTGCAGCGGCCAATCTGATACTAGCTGATGCTGACTGGGAGGTACATTATCTAACTGACACTGAGACACTGACATCACCAGTGATAGTACTATACACTGTCACTGCACTAATATGTCGGGGAAATGGCTGACGAAGAATTGTCAATTCTGCCAATATTCATCATTACTGCATCTGAAGAACTCCCGTGCGCACTGATGCACGCAATGCGAACTGGCGCACACAGATGCGCGATAGCCTGCGCAATGGTGCATGTATGACGTGACAGATGCCCACTGGCCTATATAAATCTCTTGCTGTGAACACTGGATAGCTGGATTACCGTCAGCTTCCCTGTGTTCCCTGTGCTTCTGTGTATCCTTGGACCTCCTGTTACCGACCCGGCTTGCCTTGACCTGCTTATTCTGACCCCTGGCTTGTACTCTGACTTCGCTCCTGCTTGTTTCACTGTGTTTTTTTTTTCCCGGCTGGGCTCTCTGACTCTGCTAACACCTGTTATATGGTGTATAGCCCCGGCTTGTTCCAGTTCTGCTACCTGAATCTGCTACTGACGGATCTTACTGTGTGTGACCCCTGGCCTGGCTTCTAGTTCTGTTTCTGGTCTACCCTGATGCCAAATACCTCTGGTACTACCCAAGCACGCCTGCTCTACAGTGCATCCCCTTTGTTCCAGCCACCTCACAGTGATCAGCACTTCAGACCACAGTAACTGGAAAAACGTGCTTCTTTGGGCACTGCATTCACTGTAGGTGCGCTGCATTTAGCCGCAAGGGGAGCACCCTCAGCACCTTGGCCCCCAACCTGACAGGTGACATAATGGCACTGGCTGGTAAGGGGTTAACATGTGGGGACAATCAAAGGGTTAACTTTATGCCTAACAATGTGTAATGTCTGCTGATTTCTACTAAATATCCATTTGTTCCTTTTCCCTGCTCCCAAGTATAAAGGGAGGTGAGGTGGCGATACAACAAGGGTACAATTTTTTTTTTTTACCATATTGCAAAATGTCCTGATTTTAGAACCACTTAACCTCCCTAGTGGTATTCCCGAGCGTGGAACGGGGTTACATTTCAGTACAATTAGCAGTAACCCTGAGCCACACTCGGGATTGCATTGCAGAATCCTTGTGCAGTGTACTTACCTTGTCTCCAGGATCCTGCGATGTCCCCCCGCTGTGTCTGCAGGCTGTACCCTCCGCCCAATGTCCTGTGTGCCGAGCTCCGTTCCCTGAAAAAGTACACAAAACATAACACATACAGTACACTGTACACAAATAATTTCAGATCCCTTTTGTCCCTATTGCTTTGTCCAGTGACCTGCATGCAGTTATATATTTTATTTATATGTGTGTATATATTATATATATACTGGTTTTTTTCTGCCTGGAAACTTGAGATTGTCCATGGCAACCAAAAAGTGTCCCTTTACATCAAAAGTGATTTTAGGCCAGCTAGAAAACAGCGATAATAAATTAGAACACTTGCAGAATTGAGCGATAGTGAATCGTGGGGAAATTAATTTTATTATTATTATATCATTATTTTTCATAAATATTTATAGTTATTTATTATATTATAATTTATGATTTTGTGTTTAAAACTTTATCATACCTGGGATGTCTACTAGACTCTTGTTTGGACAGATTTAAGTTACTATTAAGAATTACAGGCTTACAATATAAAATGCCAAATTTCTATGCAAAACAATATACCGCTTTGAGACAAAAATCTGACATAATCATACAGCCAGGGAGGCCACACTGCTTCCTGCCCACATCATTGTAAAATTACGGATGGGCGGGAACCCTATTGTTCTGGAAGAACACCATATGACATCCTCCCGAAAACTCGCCTTGCGTATCCGTTGCAAGTGTGATTGTGATCTGTCACTGACAGATCAATGTATCGGCCCGCTGTTAGTACTATGTGATCACTGTGACCAATCACTGCAGACCACATGACAGTTGTAAACAATGAATAGCTTCCTTTCATGCCATTCTTTGTATACAATTGTGCTGCTAGCTGTAATTGGTCACAGTGATTACATGGTACCGTCAGGGCCAATCACAGCCCATTTGTACCATGTGATAAGCTGTGAATCAGAAAATCACAACAATTCACAGTGTCTACACACTGTCATTCCATAAAAATATTTGCTTATAGCAGTGAAATTCACTGCTATATGCAATAATAATAATTATTATTATTAGTATGCACGATTTATATAGTGCCAACAGTTTATGCAGCGCTTTACAATGTATGGGGGGGGAGGGGGAACAACACAATTACAGTACAGTTCAATACAAAAGGTACAGGAGGGCCCTGATCGACATTCTAAAGGGAGGGGATGGTGGTACAAAAGGTAATAGTTGCAGAGAATGATTTGATAGGGGTGGCAATCATAGTATGTATGAAAAAAATAAATCCTGAACACCTCCCCAGAGAGGTTAAATGTTACTATGGTAATACTGTATTGCTCTGGTCACAGTATGTAAAAAAAAATGTAAAAAGAAGAAAAAAGGAAAATGTAAAAATATTTGATAAAATTGAAAAAAAAAAAAAAAATATATATATATATATATATATATATATATATATATATATATATATATATATTGTGGTGGTATGCAAGGTGAGATACACGATAATAGGTACATTTCACCTCGCATTCGTTCCATTGTAAGGGACTGAACCAGAATCCGGCCCTGTTTTTCCAGCCTCTGTGGCAGACTGGGTTCCGGTCCGGATTTTCGGGTCCGCTGATGTCCACAGTCAGCTGGACTTTAAATATCCAGGAAGAGAGCATAGCAGGGCTCTGTTTTTGTTTTTTTTGAGACTCGGGAAGGAACCTGAGTGAGAGGAGCTCTGTGTATGGACCGAAAAGTTTGCTTTACCTCTTGTCTTGTGGGTGACGGGGACCAGCCCCACACTGTATAGAGAGGAGATTATTTGTTTAGTTAGCGCCAGACAACAAGGATTTAATTTACTATTTCGTTTTATTTTGCAAACCTTCTGTAAATAAACCTGGCTTCCGCCAGATTTTAAAAAAAGAGCCCGTTTGCTGACTGTCATTCAGAAAAGGTGATCCCCACGAGTTAATTCCCCCACAATATATATATATATATATATATATATATATATATATATATAATTTATTATTATTTTTTTTTTTTTTACATACTGTCACAGTCAGTGTCCCTGGTCACTGTCATACTACACTTTTTTTTCTTTATTTTCCAAACAATTCCAACTTTAAAAAAAATCCACCATGTCGCTTACTAATCAACTCAGACTGTCTATTTTCTAAAAAAAAAAGGTAATTTGAGGGATATTTGTACTATACTGCCATTTTCGGGTCTCAAGAGATTAGATATGCTGTCAGTACAGAAGGAATGATGGATTTTCAGACGTTTATACTCTATAACTTTTCTATAAACTAAATAATATACACTGATTTGGATTATTTTCACCAAAGAAACAGAAAAATACATTTTGGCCTAAATTTTTAATGAAAGATTACCGTTTTTATCAGTGTATAACACGCACAAGCATATAACATGCATTATCATTTTAAGAGGGAAGTTTCAGGAAAAAAACTTTAATTTTAAATAGAGAACTTTGAAGCAAAATAAGGGTCAGTGCCCATGAATGCAGCCTCACCCTTGCCCATCAATGCAGCCTGATCAGTGCCTATCAATGCAGTCTGATCAGTGCCCATCTGCAGTCCCACCAGTGCCCATCTGCAGTCCCACCAGTGCCCATCTGCAGTCCCACCAGTGCCCATCTGCAGTCCCACCAGTGCCCATCAATGCAGCCTCGCCATTGCCCATCAATGCAGCCTCGCCATTGCCCATCAATGCAGCCTCACCATTGCCCATCAGTGCAGCCTGATCATTGCCCATCAGTGCAGCCTGATCATTGCCCATCAATGCAGCCTGATCAGTGTCTATCAATGCAATCTGATCAGTGCCCATCTGCAGCCCCACCAGTGGCCATCAATGCAGCATCACCATTGCCCATCAATGCAGCCTCACCATTGTCTATCAATGCAGCCTGATCATTGCCCATCAATGCAGCCTGATCATTGCCCATCAATGCAGCCTGATTAGTGCCCATCTGCAGCCTCACCAGTGCCCATTAATGCAGCCTGATCAGTGCCCATCTTCACCCTCACCATTGCCCATCAATGTAGCCTGATCAGTGGCCATTTTCAGGCTTCCCATTGTCCATCAATACAGCCTGATCAGTGCCCATCTACCTCCTCAATGTTGCAGCCACACTATTGCCAATCAATACAACCTGATCAGTACACGGAGATTAGAGACACCGTATTACACAGAGCGGGGATCTCCTGTTTACTCAGCGCCCACTGTAATGCAAAGTCCCGCCTCCTGGACTGGCTCCTATGATAGACAGAACACTGGTCCAATGCCAGGATGTGTGACGTCTATCATAGGAGCCGGTCCAGGAGGTGGGACTTCATTTTACAGAGGCCGTAAACAGGAGATCCCGTTCTGTGTAATCCGGCAGCGCTCGCTTGCTCCTACCCCACCCTTCCCCTCCGAGGCAGCCCAGGTAAAATATTGGCATATAACACACACACACACACACACACACACACACACACACACACACACACACACACACACGCACACGATTTGCCCTCTATTTTAGGGGGAAAAAGTGTCTGTTATATGCCGATATGGTATTTATTTGCAAAATTTTATAACCGAAACAAAAAAAAATTATTTTTTTTTCCAAAAGTTTTTGCCAATTTATCATTTATTTAGCAAGGTATGAAAAAACGCAGTGTTGATTAAATATCACCAAAAGAATGCTCTATCTGTGTGGAAAAAATGATAAACATGTCATATGGGTACAGTGTAGCATGACCGCACAATTGTCATTCAAAGTGCGACCGAGCTGAAAGCTGAAAATTGGCCTGGGCAGAAAGGGGGTAAAACGTGCCTGGTATTGAAGTAGGGAAAGTTCAGCCTGGACAACAACCATGGCTTCCTTCATATATACAGTGGAGTGAATGAGTATAGCCACCCTTGTACAGGAAATGTGTTATTTGCAGGATCACCAAGTGAAAAAAAAAAAAAAAAAAGAAAAGAATGCAGACATCTCATCAGGCCTAAAAATGTAAAGCAAAGTACAGGAGCTATGGAATGTACTAGTAAAACAAAGACAGGATTACCATATCTTTTACTGGCTAGTTTGGGATTGGGAAGTAGACACAAAACCGTAGCACCGTTTTCTATTTTGAAACTAATCCTTTACAACACTATTTCTTTAGAAATGCTCATAGAGTAGAAAAACAATGTTGTCTGTATGCCCTCCAGTGAACCACACGCAATGTTACCTCGCCGTCACAGCCAATCGCTAGTTCTTCAACTTAACTACTTCATGCCATTATTAGGAATGACAGGCATGAAGCCGATCACAGCACGAATTTACTATCAACCCAATACATCAACATAAATTAGATACATTCGGATGGCTGATCTGTGTTTGCTGTTCAATAATTTAACATTTGTTCATTTTTGCTATTTTATTTCAAAGGGAACGGTATAGTAGTATTCAAATAAATGCTTTAGGCTTTTCAAATTGTAATATGCATATTTCTTAAAGACATGCTCCAGTAAGTATCTGAAAATGAATCCAAAGCGTGTGACTCTGAACTTACATTATATATGCAGAATACATTTGTCAATATAGCACTGCGAAGATGAAGGAAAAATTAACATAATGCCCTCTCCAGTTATCATTGCTGGAAAGTTTGCAGACTCTAAAACATTCAATTATTTATGTCTAAGTAGGTTTTCCTGTTATGTTCAGACGGCACACCTTCGTTCCTGAATAGAATACACACAGGGGGTTTATAATTTGAAAATGGTAAGAATAGGCTTAGTGTTGCAGAATAGGCTCCTGTGCTGGGGGGGAATGGTAGATCATGAGCCTGTTATTTCGCGTTTTCTTCTACAGTCTTGGTGTATGCTAGGTTAATAGGTTTGATAATATCATCCAAAGTTTTGTAAATACTAGGAGTTCATATACAGGGGCAGTGAAAAACAAACAGTATATCCATATTTTTACCACCCCTAGACCACCTACTCATACCTCCCAACATTTTAAGATGAGAACGAGGGACACCTACTTGCCCCTGCCACGCCCCTTAAAGAGGAAATAATAATTTTAAAAAAAGGTTAATTAATTAAATCCACAAGTGCTTTTACCACCACTACTATTCTTTTATACTGGCTTTTGAAATTTACAAATGCAGCAATTTAGAAATTAGATGAAAGGTTTAGCACTGGGAAACTTTTTGAAAGATAAAAAGTGAATTGTATATACATCTATATGGATCAGACCAAAATGAGGGACACATGAGGAGGAAAGAGGGACAAAGGGGCATTGCTCCAAATCGGGGACAGTCCCTCGAAATTAGGGACAGTTGGGAGCTATGCCTACGCCTCCAGGATTTCTCCAGAGCTTCTCCCATCCTTTGGAACTCCCTACCCCAATCTGTCCGACTAATCTATCCATCTTTAGACGATCCCTGAAAACCCTTCTCTTCAAAGAAGCCTATCCTGCTTCTAACTAACACTGTTTTACTTCCTCCATCAGCTCATCCCCCACAGCTATTACCCTTTGTATCAATTGCCCCTTCCTTTTTAGATTGTAAGCTCTAACGAGCAGGACCCTCTGATTCCTATTGTACCAAATTGTAATGTAAATGTAATGTCTGCCCTCATGTTGTAAAGCGCTGAGCAAACTTTTGGCGCTATATAAAACCTGTATAATAATAATAATAATAATAATAATATGCCTACCTACAAAATATCTTGACAGCTACTGACATCCACATATCTTGCCGGGGGATGTAAAGTTATGTTTGATGGGCAGTGTCCATTGCCAAATGCACCTATTGAAGTCAATTGAATCCAATTGTAACTGTGTTCCAGCCATTGGGCACACGATTGCAGCGTGGAATTGCAATGCAAAATCTCACTTGGGTTCAGAAATAGCCATTCAAGAGGCAGCAGTACCACCTTTTTAATGCCCGCAACTGCCATTCAACTGTCTCCGAAAAGCAATTGCTTTTAAGAGGGTATCACATACCTGATAAAAGACTGAAAAGATGAATTTGGCCTTTCTTGTATGTCCAGCCCAGGCACCACTGAGAGTGGAACCGATAGTGCCAAGGGACAAGAGGAACTGGTAGACATTGATAGCAGAACCTTGGGCTGGTGATGCAGAGTTGGAAGACCAGGCTAAGCATTAGGTCAGGAAGTACGGAGCTGCCGGATAAACCAGTCGGTCAAGGAGGAACTCTGAATGAACCGCTAAAGGTAGGGCTTGACAGTGCTCCCATTTAGTTTATGGCAGGCATGCACAGTGAAGGTTGTAGCATGGTGGTGTTGAGCAGAAGTGTGGTCACAAATATAGTCGAGATCACCAGCATGGGAGGTATAGAGGCATAAGCAGAATAAGAATTGTAAACAGAGACGTGGTCAGGAACCGGAGATTAGAAGTAAGAGTAAAATCCAGGATCAGAAATAAGCAGGGTTGGTAACAAAAGACAAATGCAGGACACAAGCATGGCACAGGAAATAGCTGTACAACTTTTAACTTTAAAGTGGTTGTAAACCCTTACAAACCACTTTGATCTACAGGTAAGCCTAGATTAAGGCTTACCTGTAGGTCCAAGAAATATCTCCTAAACCTATACGGTTTAGGAGATATTTGCCTGAAGACAGGCACCCTGAGCGCGGCATTTCCAACAATGGATCTGCCGCGCGTGTCGGCTCCCTGCGCATGCGCGGGAGTGACGTCATCGCGGCTCCACCGAATGACAGCGGCGGAGCTGCGAGATGCCACCAGCAAGATGGATGCGGTGGACTACAGGGGACAGCGGCGACTTCGCTGGCTCCTGTGTCAGGTAAGTGACACATAATGGGCTACTATGCGATGCTTTACCTTTGCAGGGAATGAAAGAGGAAGTAAACTCATCAGGGTTTACTTCCTCTTTAAGAGCCCTTCCACAATGCCAGCGCCGGAAAAACGCTTGTAAAGCACCGCTTAAACTAGCAGCACTTTAAGAAGTGTTTTTCGAGTGCTATTGGGGCGCTTTTAACCTCTGAATGTGGCCAAATAAAGGGTTAAAAGCGCCCACAAAGCGCTGCTGCCAAAAGTGCTTTGCAGGCGTTTTGCAGGCACTTCCCATTGATTTCAATGGGAAGGGGTGCTTTTGGAGTGGTGTATTCACTGCTCCAAAAGCGCTGCAAAGAACCTGCTTGCAGGACTTTTTTTGACGCCCTGCCAGCTCAGCGCCTCAGTGTAAAAGAACTTGAGCTTTCACATTGAAATTGCAGTTGAGGCTTCTTTCAGGCGCTTATTTTAATGCTAAAGCGCCTGAAAAACGCCAAAGTGTGAAAGGGGTCTAAGTGTGAAAGCACTTGGGCTTTCACATTGGGATTGCAGATGAGGCTTCTTTCAGGCGTTTTACATGCACTTATTTTAACACTAAAGCGCCTGAAAAACACCTGAAAAACGCCCCAGTGGGAAAGGGGTCTTAGTGTATGAAGAAATACAATTTTTTACTTTTTTTATTGGATATATTTTATAACAGAAAGTAGAAAATATTGAGGTTTTTTTTTTTTTAAATGTTTGGTCTTTTTTTTTCATATATATAATGGGAAATAAAACACCCAGTGATGATCAAATACCACCAAAAAAAGCTGTAATTGTATGAAAAAAATACATTTCATTTGGGTACAGTGTTGCATGGCTGAACAATTGCCAGTTAACCTCCCTGGCGGTAATCCCGAGTCTGGCTCGGGTTGGGATTCTACTAACAGGAGCGGTAACCCCGAGCCAGACTCGGGATCGCATCGCTGGATGCAGGGGAGGACACAGGGAGAGTTACTTACCTTGTCCCCTGGATCCAGCGATGTCCTTCGCGCTGTGTGATCGAGCTGTCCTCCGCTCGATTCACAGTGCCCGAGTGCAGCAGAACTCCGTTCCCAGCGGCGTTACAGCGCACTGGAGCAGAGAACGGCGGCAAATTCAAAAAAGTAAAAAGACACAAAACACACACAGCACTGTAATCTTACAGATTACAGTACTGTATTAAAAAATACACACCCCCTTTGTCCCTAGTGGTCTGTGCAATGCCCTGCATGCACTTTTATAATATAAATACTGTTTCTGCCTGAAATTTGGAGATTGTCCATAGCAACCAAAAAGTGTCCCTTTTTCAGTGTTTTAGGATTTGATTACATTATTGAATAATTTTTATTATTCTTTATTATATTATAAACGTTATCATACCCAGGATGTCTACTAGACTCTGGTTTGAACAGATTTAAGAGAGTTATTCCTAAGAATTACAGGACTAAAATATAAAACGCCAAATTTCCATGCAAAATAATTGTACCGCTTTCAGCACCTAAAACTAGACTGAATCATACTGCCAGGGAGGTTAAAGTAGAGCGGTGCTGAATAGCAAAAAATGCTCTGGTCATTAAGATGGTAAAACCTTCCAGAGGTCAAGTGATTAATGGCATGCAGTTCCCCCATGCCATCATGTATCTCTAAGGTCTAAATGTTACATGCAGTGTAGTGCCATTCATTTTAAATGTCTGTCTGTTGATTAAACCTCATCCCAATGCATCTCTACCTATTGTAAATTTAAAAAGCAGGAGCCATTCACATGAATAGGAACTTAAAGTAGTTCTAAAGGCTGAAGGTTTTTTTACCCTCCTGCATTCTATGCAGGAAGGTAAAAAACCTTCTCTGTGCAGCAGCCCCCCCCCCCCCCCCAACACTTACCTGAGGTCCCTCTCGATCTAGCAATGTGCTCAAGTGCATCAGCTCTCCGGGAACAATCCCTCCACATTGGCTGAGACGGTAGCAGGAGCCATTGGCACCTGCTGCTGTCAATCACCTCCAGTCAACTAATGAGGGAAGAGAAGAAATAGATTCATGCCACGGGTGCCCCCATTGCAAGCTGCTTGCTTTGAGGGCACTTGACAGGACGGAGGGACCCGAGAAAAGGAGGATTGGGGATTGCTCTGTGCAAAACCACTGCACAGAGCAGTTTAAGTATGACATGTTTGTTATTTAACCACTTGCTTACTTACCCTTCCTGCCCAGACCAATTTTCAGCTTTCAGCGCTGTCACACTTGAATGACAATTGCACGGTCATGCAACACTGTACCCAAATGAAATTTTTAGAATTCTTTTCTCACAAATAGAGCTTTCTTTTGGTAATATTTTATCACTGCTGTTTTTTTTTTCCTTGGTAAAAAAAATGAAAAAATACCCCGCAAAAAAAAAACCCAAAACAGTTTTATATTTTCTTAAAGAATTTTGCGAAATAATTTTTCTCCTTTATTGATATATGCTGATGAAGCTTCACTGATGGGCACTGATAGGCTGAACTGATGGGCACTGATAGGCTGCACTGATGGGGACTGATAGGTGGCACTGGTGTGCACGAATGAGGCAGCACTGGTAGGCACTTATAGGTGGCACTGGTGGATGGCACTGAAGGGCACTGGTAGGTGACACTGATAGATGGCACTGATTGGCACCACTGGTGGGCATTGATAGGTGGCACTGATTGGTGGCACTGATATGCACTGGTGGGCACTGATTGGCACTGGTGGGCACTGATTGGTGGCACTGGTATGCACTGGTGGGCACTGGCAGGTGGCACTGGTGGGCACTGGCAGGTGGCACTGGCAGATGGCACTGGTGGGCACTGATGAGTTGGCTGTGGCTCTTCCTCTTCAGGACAGATGTCCCTTTCACAGAATCTGGCAATCAGAGTGAGGAGAAAAAGAAAAACGATTGCCGATCTTCTGTTTACATCACATGATCAGCTGTCATAGGCTGACAGCTGATCATGTGGTAAGGGGCCGGGATCGTTGACTCAGTGATCACAGAGCACACCGCACACGCCCCCCCAGGGTGCGCACAGGCAGCTCATGCATGGAAGGACGTTATATAACGGTTGAATAGAAACCCTAAAAAAGGGCACAAGTACCCCCCAGTACAATGGGACTTTATGGAAGAACAATAAGGAAATCAGATATCATAAAATATTATTTATTTAAAAAAATTATTTAACCACTTCCCACCTGGCCAATGCACATATACGGCCGGGTGGGAGCCGTCTACTTCTGATAGGACGTTCAGGAACGTCCATCAGAAGGAGCGTGCCCGCGCGCGCGTGCCCGCGCAGCGGCGCGATCCCGATGCGCCCGTGTCACCCGGACACGGCGCATCTCAGATCGGCAGGAGGGCTCTCTGATTGGCCCTCCTGATCACATGACGGCCGTGTCCAATCACGGCCGTCATGTGATGTAAACAAACAGCCGGTTGCTAGGCAATCGGCTCCTCCTCTCCTCACACAGAAGTTATCGCTGAGGAGAGGAGAGCAGATCGCTGCAGCCGGCTGATGATCAGTGAGTATGAGCTGTTTTTACACAATGTAAACACAATGTCCCCACACATGTCCCCAAAACACACATGTCCCCAAAACATACATGTCCCCAAATAATAAAAACACATGTCCCTAATAATAAAAACATGTCCCCCACATATGTCCCACTAAAATCACATGTCCCAATGATTATCTGCACACATATGTACATGATCATTTGCGTACATATGTCCATGATCACACAAACCAATTATTATACACTTAACGGAATTTTTTTTTACCAAAAACATGTAGCAGAATACATTTTGGCTTAAATTTATGACAAAATTAGATTTTATTGGATTTCTTTTAAAATAGAAAAAAGAAAATATTGTTTTTTTTCCAAATTTCCTCTTTTTTTGCGCTTATATCGCAAAAAATAAAAAACGGAGTCGTGAATAAATAACACCAAAATAAAGCTCTATTTGTGCGAACAAAATGATAAAAATGTAATTTGGGTACAGTGTAGCATGACCGCGCAATTGACACTGAAAGCGCTAGAGCGATGAAAGCTGAAAATTGGGCTGGGAAGGAAGGGGGCGAAAGTGCCCTGTATTGTAGTGGTTAAAAACACATATGTGCTAGTAACAAACATATCAATAATATATAGCGTACATTCCAGTGAGTGTAAATTTTCTTCCTTTGCCCTCCGGCAATGTAGGTCTGCTCTGTAGCCATAATTCAGCTATAGCTTGGACGCGAGGAGGTTAAAAAAAAAAAAGAAAATCCTTTATTTATGACTTTAAGTTTATTGTAAACAAAAATTCTTGCCATGATTGCAAGGAAGCAACACTTGCATTTTTGACAGTTTTAGGAAACCATAGTCACCTGCATTTTAAAATGGAAACATTTTTGCAAATGTTCCTTTAAATACCAGTAAAGTGGAAGTGAAGACTTAATAAAATCACTAACTCCTACAAGCTGATAGAGATCTGCAGTGATGTCAGGTAGGAAAACTGAGGATGGCAAAATGTGTAGATGTCAAAATCATTCAATGCTGCAAGATCAACAAAAGGTTCAAACCCTGTTATAGGGAGAAAAATGTTTTATGGAAATGTCATGTACATAACGATGATGTATGTTGTGCCGCTGTAAAGGACTGAAGTTTTGTGCTTGCAGAAAGTGCTCGATATTTCAGCTGTTTGGCATATGACATAATCAGTACTAAATCTATGGACTTTGTATTTTGGCTAGCACCGAGTCAATAACTCCGCTGGGCCTCTTTTTTTTTTTTTTGGAGTTTTTGAAAAATTCTTAAGAAACAAACAAACTGCGGCACGTTCACACATTTCAGAGGAGTCCGTTTTTTTTTTTTTTTTTTGGAAGAAAATAGCTTTAGTATAGAATGAAGAATTATGAATAGGTCAGCTTCATTTCCCTCCACGGAAACAACAAAATCGAATACGTCTTGCTGGTTAATACGTCAATTTAATAAATTACAATGAGTGTTTCCATGAGAACGTGTTGCTCTGTATTGCAATCCCCTTGTTGCATTAATGAAACATTGAGTTTTAGTTACTGCTACCTTTTAATAAACAAAACTTTCTCATCTTTTCCATATAAAAAAAGCTCCAGAATCATCAATATTTTTCATTTTTCATAAAAAAACTTTTTTCATCATTTTCTTCACTGGGATTTATGGCTGTATTGTCTAATAATTCACTGTTTGTTATGGATGATTCAACAAGATTTAAAAAAAAATGTTTGCTAATATCTAGTCATATACCCATTTCAAATTTTACACTTAGAAAATGTTTGCACACTTAGCTGATAAGGATGAGCCAAACCCCCCATTTTCCCATGTTTATAACACTACCACAGCAAAATAAAATTTCTAAAGGAAAAAAGTAATTAAAACTGCTTGCGGCTGTAATGTATTGTCGGGTCCCGGCAATATAGATAAAACTCATTGAAAAAATGGCATGGGCCCCCCCCCCCCAGTCCATTAACAGGCCATTTGGGTCTGATATGGATGTTAAGGGGAACCCTGCACCCTTTTTTTTTTTTTTATATTTGTGTGGGGGTCCCCTCAAAATCCATATTGTTTGGCGAATGACATGTGACATGAGCTGGGGCAGGGCCATCCGGTTACTTCAGCGGATGGCCCTGCCCTTGCCTATATAACAGCTATCACAGCCAAAGGACAGCAGTCTCCGGGAGTTTTTTAGCTTTTTCTTTCAATTTATCGGGTTAGTCGGCCAGCATGATTGACAATGGATGTACATAACAGGACAGTTTTTTTTTTTAATAAAGGAATTGTCAAAAACTGTCTAGTGGTTTTTACTTTTTGACTTTTTTTGATGAATAGGTAGGGGTACATTGCATTCACATGGGGGGGTGGGATCTTGGGGGCCCCCTTGTTAAAGAGGGCTTCCACATTCTGATAAGCCCCCCCACCCCCAGACCCCCACCAGAACCGGTCCAGGGTTGTGGGGATGAGGCCCTTGTCCCCATCAACATGTTGACCAGGTGCTTTGGGGGGGACACCAAAGCACCCTCTCCATGTTGAGGGCAAGAGGCCCAGTATGGTTCAGGAGGGGGGAGCTCGCACGTTCCACCCCACTTTCCTGGCCTGCCAGGCTGCTTGCTTTCTTTTTCATTTTGGCGTGGAGTTCCCCTTAAAATCTATGCCAAAGGGCCTGGTATGGATTTTGGGCCGGGCCCACGCTCCTTTTTTTTTTTTTTTTTTTTTTTTTTTTTACATTTTGGTGTGGAGTTTCACTTAAACCCACGCCAATTTTTTTCCTTGCTTTTTTTATTTGTATTGCAGAGAGGCGGCAATACATTACAGCTGCAAACAAATTACATTTTTTGCTTTAGAAATGCAATTTTGCTGCAGCACTGTTGTACACATCACACAGATGTACCACTAAGGCAGACTAAGGGGACCCCCAGACACGATATTTAAAGAATATTTAATTTTTATTGTTTCACATTAAGCATTATTAAAATCACTGCTCCTGAAAAAATGGTTGTTTTAAAAACTTTTTTTGCATTGATACATATCCCCTGAGGCAGTACCCGGGTCCGAAACACTTTTTATGGCAATAACTTGCATATAAGCCTTTAAAATTAGCACTTTTTATTTTTCATGTTCGTGTTCCAAAGACTTTAATAGAGTTCCCATGTTTGCACTATTTTTTTGTTTGTTCGCGTGTTCTGGTGCGAAGCGAATTGAGGGGGGTGTTTAGCCCAATCCCTACTGAGGGCATTTGAAAGGTCGTGTGGAAGCATTATATCACCTCCTCACTTAAATAAATCACATTCAGTGAGTACCTTTAGAATGTGACAGGGAGCGTACTCACTTTTGTTGCCAGCGGTTTAGACATTAATGGCTGTGTGTTGAATTATTTTGAGGGGACAGCAAATTTACACTGTTGTACACTCACTACTTTACATTGTAGCAAAGTGTCATTTCTTCAGTGTTGTCACATGAAAAGATATAATAAAATATTGAGAAAAATGTGAGGGTGTACTCACTTTTGTTGTGAGATAATACGTGTATATGTGTATGTATATATGTGTGTGTGTATATGTATGTATGTGTGTGTGTATATATATATATATGTGTATATATATATATATATATATATATATATATATATATATATATATATATATATATATATATATATATATATATATATATATATATATATATATATTACCAAAAGTATTGGGGATGCAATATTGAGTTGACCCACCCTTTGCAGTTATAACAGCTTCCACTTTTCTGGGAAGGCTGTCCACAAGGTTTAGGAGTGTGTCTATGGGAATTGGGAATGTTTGACCATTCTTCCAGAAGAGCATTTGTGAGGTCAGGCACTGATGTTGGACGAGAAGACATGGCACGAAGTCTCCGCTCCAATTCATCCCAAATGTGTTCTATCGAGTTGTCAGGACTTTGTGCAGGCCAGTCAAGTTCCTTTACCCTAAATTCGCTCATCCATGTCTTTATGGACCTTGCTTTGTGCACTGGTGTGCAGTCATGTACGAAGAGGAAGGGGTCATCCCTAAACTGTTCGCACAAAATTGGGATCATGAAATTGTTCAAAATGTCTATGCTGACGTCTTAAGAGTTCCCTTCACTGTAAAAAACAACCCCACACCATAATTCCCCTTCCACCAAGTGATTTGAACCAGTGCACAAACCAAGGGGTCCATAAAGACATGGATGAGTGAGTTTGGGATGGAGGAACATGACTGACCTTAACTGACCTAAACAGAGTCCTGACTTCAACCGATAGAACACCTTTGGGATGAATTAGATCAGTGTCTGACCTCACAAATGCACTTCTGGAAGAATGCTCAAACATTCCCATAGACACACTCCTAAACCTTGTGGACAGCCTTCCTAGAAGAGTTGAACCTGTTATAGCTGCAAAGGGTGGGCCAACTCAATATTGAACCCTACAGACTAAGACTGGGAATGCCATTAAAGTTCATGGAAGC
Source organism: Lithobates pipiens (assembly GCF_037356315.1). Classification (NCBI taxonomy): domain Eukaryota; kingdom Metazoa; phylum Chordata; class Amphibia; order Anura; family Ranidae; genus Lithobates; species Lithobates pipiens. The sequence goes on from NW_027507903.1 coordinate 68,959,600, forward strand.
CTTATTTTTATGGGGAAAAAATAAAGAAATGAAAGGCACATAGAGAAAACATTGTTTATAGTGAGTCTGACAACTCTCAGCCCTTGTACACACGGTCGGAGAATCCATCGGAATGTGTCCTATCGGACCGTTTTGTCGGATAATCTGACTGTGTGTGGTATGCATCGGACTGATTCCGTCAGAATATCCATCGGACCAAATTTTCCAACTTGCTGGAAATATTTTCTGACAAACTGGTCCGATAGGACATACTCCGATCATGTGTAGAGAATTCCGATCGGACCAACTGCCACGCATGCTCAGATCAAATTCCTACATCAAAGCTATTGGCTACTAGCCTGAACGTAGTCCCATCGTAATGAAATTACGTCATCATGTTCTGAAGGATCGGATTTTCCGACAACTTTGTCCAACCGTGTGTATGCAACAGTTTCGGACAAGATCCGTCGGACAAAATCTGACGGACAAAATCCGACGGATTTGGTTGTCAGAATCTCCGAACGTGTGTACAAGTACAAGGGCTTAAGTTTATGTTGTGATAGCAATAAAGAAAAAACAATATTTAGTACTAGGAAGCAGAGCCTGCTTATGTGATCAGTAAATATGGCTGCCTTCATATACAGTACATACTGTATATAGTTACAAATTCTTCGTAGACACAAGATACCTTAAAGATTATTTACATCATACTAATATCTTATACTGTATACTCTATGTATATCTCAAAAAAAAAAACCTCTCTATTCTTTTTAAAGTTCATAAAAGAACAGATGACAAGAGCTGTTGTTCCCTTTAAATCACTCTGAAGACATTGATCTTCTCATCTATCAAAGTCTTGTTTTCCAATCCTCTTTTATCTGTTGCACAAGCACACATTCTTAGATGGACAATGTTGTGGTTATTCGTCCCTCCTGAGACCCTGGTGTTTTGTGGAATAAAATTAAGTGCATACATTTTTCCATGGATTCTCTCTGGTAGCTGTTGACTTCAGATGTTGGGTATAGAAGTGTAATAATTTGTAGCAGTTATTTTTCAGTCTAGCAGCTAAGGAATTAGGGGAAATTGCATGAGAGAATCTGTTTCCTCTAATGGCTTTCATGAAAATAGCACTTCTCCGACTCTGCTGCTGTTGCTGCTCACGCGGCTTTTTCATAATGAAGAATGGACAGCTGCAGCAGCCTGTGTTGGACTCCTAAAGTGCAAAGTAATTTAATACCAACCACCTTTCATAAAAGCCATCTAAATTTTCTACAAATCCAAATTCAATTACCTGAGCAGGAACTAATCAGTGACTATACAAGTGTTTTGTTAGTACCTGGGAAACTGCTCAAAGCGTAAAATCCATGTCCTTTTTATATATCTCCATCCTACGGGGAAGCCTGAAAATATAATGAAAACCTTGACATGAAAGTCTTCGACTCAACATTCTATCGGCTTCATATCTTCCACAGCGCACATGTTAAAAGAACGGTGGGACTATTGCAGAAATGGAAGCTGGGGTGGCCCAGGGAGTACGAATAATAACACGTTATCACTCAGCGGAGGCAGAGAAACTAGCATGGATTGGAACACAATAGGAATGAAGGCATCTGTTGAATTGTGTTACTGTGCATATGGAAATGTTCCCCTTGTCATTCAGCTTCCCAGTTTCAGTGCATCTCCTTGTTGATAAGACCTTTAAAGGCTGGCATTTAAGGATCCATCAGCTTTAAAGTCATGCCTTGACTTGACAAGAAGGCAAAATGAATGCAGATCACCACTGTTATTATTTTATTTAGGGACTTTTTTACTAAGTAACACTATAATTTACAGAAGGGTAATACGTGTTAAGAGACATAGCAACTTGTTTTCTAATGTCAAATCTAAGCTTTCCTAACTATTTGTTAAATTATTATTTACATATGAGACTAGTATCTTAAAAAAAAGTTGGTGCCCTTTTCTCAGTAGTACAACTAACTCACCTTTTATTACTCAGCAGCATCTAACCCTGTGGTTTGGATAATTACTGTATTTAATGGCTTATAACCCACACTTTTTCACCCTGAAAACCGGGTGGGAATAGCGTGTGCGTGTTATATGCCAATTCAATTTTAGCTGCCTCAGAGAGGACAGGGATGGGTGCCATGAGATTACATACAGTGAAAATCTCCTGTTTACTTGGTGGCCTCTGTAATAGGAAGTCCTGTCTCCTGGGCAGCCATTGGACCAGTGTTCTATCATAGGAGATTCTTACTGTATGTAATCTGTCTGTGCTCATCCCACCCCCCTCCCTGTCCCCTCTAGGCTTCAGATGGTCATCGATCAGGCTGCATGGATGGCAATGGTGAGGCTGCATTGATGGCACTTGTGAGGTAGCAGATGGGCATTGATCAGGCTGCATTGATGGCAATACTGAGGCTGCAGATGGGCACTGACCCTTATTTTGATTCAAAGTTCCTTATTTTATATATATATTAAAATTTTATTTTTTTCCTGAAACTTCCCTCTTAAAATTAATGTGCGTGTTATACGCCGATACATACGGTAATTTTTGGGGCAACTGCAGGAAAAATTCACTAATTATTATTATATAAAAGCAGGATTGTCACTATTATTATTACCATTTTTTTCTATCATATTATAAGAAAAGCAGGTATTCCATGATAATGTGGATCTTATACTGCGGTATAATGACACAATCTCATCTGTCCCTGATTTGGAGGGGCTTTCCCTCTTTTGGAACAAAGTTTCTCTGTCCCTCTTTCCTTCTCATTTGTCTGCCATTTTTGGTCTATTGTATAGACCCCACCAGGGCCGGTGCTAGACTATTTTGCATTCTAGGCAAGACCAGCTACTTGCGCCCCCCCCCCCCCCCACAAAAAAAAAAAAAAAACATACCCTGCATGGCTTTGTGAAGTGTCATTAAATAATAGCACAACACACTCTTTGATCACAGATCCCAGTGTGTATTGTGTGACAATCTGTCAGTTTTAATTATTTCACTGTGAACACCAGGGCCAATTGCAAGTGCGACTGCTCAGCCTGGATTACGAGCATAATGGGCCTGGTGCTGAAGATTTTGGTGGGCTCTGGATTATGAAGCCCCTTGCCCTGAATTATACATAAAATTTTTCTTTACAGGCCCGCCTTAACCATCACTTGTGCCTAGGCATGCCTTTCATCCCCACCCACTGCATCTGGGACCCCTTTCCTCATCATCTACTGTGCCTGCAGCCTCCCTTGCTTTACCACCCACTGCGCCCACAGCCCTCTTCCCTCACCACCCAACATACCTGTAGCCCCCCTTGATTGCAGAAATACTACAGGAGAGGGTCAGAGACTGCCGAAAGGTTACAGGAGAGGGTCAAAGACTGCAAAACGTACTACAGAAGAGGGTCAGAGACTGCCGACAGGGTACAGAAGAGGGTCAAAGACTGCAAAACGTACTACAGAAGAGGGTCAGAGACTGCCGACAGGGTACAGGAGAGGGTCAGAGACTGCCGACAGGGTACAGGAGAGGGTCAGAGACTGCCGACAGGGTACAGGAGAGGGTCAGAGACTGGGGACATAGTACAAGCGTTTCCTAGGCTAGCAGTGACCAGTGTGGAAAAACATTGATCACTGCAATATGTGTAAACAGGAGTTTACAAGATATAACAATGTGCCAAAAAAACTAACAGTAATTTCTCAAGCAAAGAAGGACAGTAAATGGTTAACAGGTCTGAGACGCTCCCAGCCTGACCAACCTAATTCCTTCAAAGATAAATAAAAGGTCAAACAAATCATGGATGGACACATATAGCTATAGAAATCATCATTGTATCATTGCAGGTCTTGCAGAAGTCTAATCAGCATTCTCCTGTCCTGTGTTCAATGTAAATAAATAAAAACACAGATAAGAAGCAGCTTGAGAAGACAAGGGGAAGTCATCCCGATCAGTGTGATCTCTGCATATCCTAAACACAGCACAGGAGAAGGAGAACACTGATACGTTTCTGCAGCCAGCATTGGGACATAGCCCTGCTCTGGCCAACATCTTCTGGCCAAATGTGGCGGGCTGGACAATATGATTGGCTAAGGAGTTAGTGGGAGGCGGAGCAACTCAGCAGTCACGCCCTCCCACTCAGAAGAGGAGCGCTATTGGCTCCCTGCCTTGTTACACAGACGTCCCTCTCCCTCCAGCATTGTGAAATCCTGGGAGGGAGAGGGGAGAAGCTGCACACTACAGCGCTCGGCTACCACCCTCCCGCCGCACTGAACTCCTTGCTCTCCGGGTCCCCTGTCAGTGGCTCTGCTGGGAGCTTGGGGGTGGGAGAAGAGGAAGAAAGGGGAGGCAAGGGTCGGCTGCGCCCCTAGGCGGCAGTGCGCCCTAGGCGGCTGCCTAATCCGCCTAGTGGGTGCACCGGCCCTGGACCCCACTAAAAAATGTACTATTAAGCTACAGAGAAAATTGAGTACTGTCCTCTGCTTGGACTTTGAAGAAGGGGACATACCCCAAAAGCATGTTCTGAAAAACTGTATGTTAGTGCAAATAATGCACTAATACGGCTACAATCACCCCAAGTACTATTTAACTACAAAATATGTTTTGCTGTGCTAAACCTTTTAGCCAGTTTTTAAATTGTTGCATTTGTAAATTTTAAAACCAATGAAAAGAAATAGTAGTGATAAAAGTGATACTGTTGGTTTTACCAATCATTTTTTTGTATTAATTCTCCATGTAACTGGTGTATGGCAGGAGGGTGTCCTTTGCCTAGCGACTTTTGTTGAATAGGTGTCCCTTTGTACAGTCTCAGAAAGTTGGGAGGTATGTGATGTTTGTACATGAATATCTTTGAAGCATTGAAGTTTAAAGGCAAATCCACTGTACACTACAAGTGCACTTGAAACATATGATTGGGTATCCTTTGCAAAGTGAATTTTCACCATAGTTACTAATCTCTACAGTGGGTTGAACAAAATGAAAACTTGTCACAAAGTGTGGTGCAGGGATCTACCCCGCTGAGCTATTGTATTCTGACAGTGGGGGGGGGGGGGCAACTCCCCCCCCCCTTCCCGGTCAGAATACACACATCAGTGCTTCAGCCATTGGCTGAAAGCACTAACCGAATGATGGTTTTCTAGTATGAACATTTTAAGGTGAAAAACCTTCTGTAGTGCTGCAGCCCCCCCCAGCCCCCCCCCTTTTACTTACCTGAACGCTGTTATCCCCCGTCTGGCAACAAGCACACTATCTCTAGTTGGTGTCTCGGGTCCTGATTGGATAGATTGATAGCAGTGCAGCCCTTGGTTCCTGCTGATGTCAATCAAATCCAATGAGGCGGTGCTGGGGGGCAGGCCAAGTCCTGCATGTGTTGTGTGAATGGACACAGATGCAGGACTTGGGAGCATGCCCGCACGGGTGTCCACCAAGGAGAGCGCTTCTCCAACGTGGAACCCAATGTGGGGAGGAGCCACCAGCGCTGCAGAGGGGCCCCAGAAGAGGAGGACCGGGCCACTCTGTGCAAAAAATGAACTGCACAGTGGAGGTAAGTATGACATGCTTGTTATTTAAAAATAAAACAACAACCCCTTTAATGTAGAAAAATGTAAAATAATGCATTTGGGTGGCAAACATATGAATGCAATCTATACACTGGGGGTGAACCTCTGGGGGAATCCAGGATGGAAAAGGACCTGGGGGTCCTAGTAGATGATAAGCCCAGCAATGGCATGCAATGCCAAACTGCTGCTAACAAAGCAAACAGAATATTGGCATGCATTAAAAAGGGGATTAACTCCAGAGATAAAATGATAATTCTCCCGCTCTACAAGACTCTGGTCTGGCCGCACCTGGAATATGCTGTCCAGTTCTGGGCACCAGTCCTCAGGAAGGATGTACTAGAAATGGAGCGAGTACAAAGAAGGGCAACAAAGCTATTAAAGGGACTGGAGGATATTAGAATGACCGCAACATACAGGGATATAGAATGTAATACTGACATACAATCACACACATAGGTTGGATGTTTTTTTTCAACCTCACCTACTATATAACTATCTAACTATACAACAAATATTGTTTGATTTGATAACAAATGTTATCTAGTTATTGTATTTAGCCATTTGTCTGGAGTTAGACTTAAACTGTGTTTCCCAACTTTTAAGTTTGGAAAGAGGGACACATTATAGCAAATTACATGAATGTATGAAGGCCGAGGACACATCCCACATTACATAGACCATACCATTTTTTTTTTTTTCACCCATACATTTCCTTTCTACTTTAATTTGAAAGGATAAATTAAAGATTTGGTACTGTATAACACTTCTAATAATTGTAAATAGTACTTTTTTTATAGAGGTCTATACAGTAAACCAAAAAATAGGGACAACAGAGGGAGAAAGAGTGACAAAAATGTGGTTACAAACATAAATGAGTTATGCATTACCTATAGTAATGCCACATACACATGATGAGATCTCTTGTCGGAAAAAGATATGACAGCTTTTCCGACGGGATTCCGCTCAAGTTTGTCAAGAACGCGATGACGTACAACACTGTGACAAGCCAAGAAAATGAAATTCAATGCTTCCAAGCATGTGTCCAATTGTTTCCGATCATGCGTAGGAATTTTGCACGTCGGAATTGCCACAGACGATTGCATTTTCTGATAAGAACTTTTCCCGACTGAAAAATTGAGAGCATGCTCTCAATCTTTTACTGGCTGGAATTCAGCCAGCATAAGACCAATGGAGCATACACACTGTCGCATTTTCCGATGAAAAACTCTCTCATCGTCTTTTGCGGGCCGAAATTCCGATCCTGTGTACGTGGCACAAGCAGTCAAAATAGAGTTTAAGAAAGTCAGTATATTACTCTATATGCAGTAAGGAATGATAGTATTCACTTGTGAAAGAACATTTGTATACAAGTAAAAGTGGAAAAGGCTATATTATTCAGTTATAAGATATTAAAATAATAGATATCCTTGCATATTGTATGATTTGCTTCTTTGGCCCTTATGAAGTGATTACACTCTCCCTGTTAGGTTAATTTATTGTATATTATGAAGCATGCAACAGAAGGCGTGGAATTACCCTTAGGTGGCCCCTAATACTTAAAAGAGAAGTATGCCCAAAACTCTTTTGCCCATACTTTTCTTGTGGGTCACAGGAGTGCATGCTTTCCTGTGACCCAGAATCATCTGACAGCGGGCTGACATCTCAGAGCCTTTCCAGTCTCTGGATGTATCCCAACAATAATGTCAGGATGAACTCAGATGCCTTACAGGCAGCTGGCTCAGCCTCTAGCATGCTGCTGAGAGCCTGAGCTGGTCGCTCCCGCCCCCCGCTCCTGCCCAGCGCTCTAGTGAGTGCAGGAGGAGCAGAGCAGAAAGCCGGTGACTGACAATAACTGCTTTCCACCAAGTGAAGATTGAGAACTGAGTGATCAGCGGGGGGCAACTTGTAGCATGTATTTTTACTTTTTTTATATTCTTCTCCTTTAAAACTACATGACAGGTATGAATTGTGAACAGAGGTAGGATCAATTGTAGGGAGATCTTCTTGTTCTTACTGTCATGGTCTTTAACAAATATAAGAAGCTAGAGAGTAATACAGCCCGCCAGACCTCACCTATAATGGAAATATCCATTTTTGGTGATCTGACCTTTTAAGTAATTTAGGGCAATACAATTAATGTAAAAACAATTTTAGTATATTGGTTTTAGAAATGTAGCCACTTTCTACTAATCAACGTAAAATAGGACAGGGTGAACAGCGCGATAAAAATCTTACATTTAGATTAGCAGTATTCCCATGAAATTCATTTCATTTTCTTAATACAAAAACATTGCAGGTGGCACAGAACAAGTATTAGACCTGTATGGCTAAGACTCTTTTATTCAGAAATGCTGTTACCAGAATCCTAGGAAGCAATTAGATTACAGACGGCCATGTCTGGACAGGAAGAACTAATCTACATTAATTCTAATTGGCAGTGTTCTGAACTATGCTGTTCTGCTCCATTGCTTAGGGTAAAGAAGCATGCTACCGCGCCATAGAGCTGTGTGCATTAATAGACCAAAGGATGACTAGCAGGTTAAATGATTGTAGTAAGCACACTGTACAATGTCCTCTCCTTCACAAACCAAGTTTTTCAATTGCAGCTCATTAAGCTCAGTAGTTGTTATTTAAATAAAGTTTGATTAATTGATTGATGACAATCTGCAGCCATTGTGTTGCAAACTGCGAAAGACAGATACTGATATAAATATCCCTAACGCCCTCTCCTTTCCATTACATCCAGATTACTTCTGATTGTACTGACTTTGCTTAAGACAGTATATGATTAATTCATTTTTTAGACCAGCAATCTTTTACATCTGTAAGCAGAACAAATAAAATAAATGAATAAATGAAATTATAATAATGCAACAAGGCTGCAACATCTGTTATTACAATGCTGATAGATCCCGAACTTTCCCTGATGAATGGGAACAAAACATTATTTCCTTCATTCCCTATGCATATCTAAGATATGGAAGTAATAGCATTGAAATTACTTTGCTGATATGCTAACCAGTTTCTCATTTTAGTAGGAAATGAAATCTGTTATATAGTAACAATATATAACTCTGCTTGAGCTGCAATATGCTGCATGCTAGTGTTTTTTTTTCCCAGATTTATATCTCATATATTCTCTATACACTACAAGTTAAAGCAGAATTAAACCCTGTGATCTGCCGAGAATGGTGCCATTTTAACTTTCATTTAGATATGCAGTTATCATGGTGCTACACATATGACCAGCTTTAAAACCAGCCATATGGGTACTTGAAAGAGAGTTGACATAAGCATGCTGGCAACTGTGACAATCATCACCAATCATCATCAAAGGCAGAGAACTGGCCTGGGTTTGGCTTGCTGTAGGATCTGCAAACTCAGTCTGAAATCTTAGTTTTCTGTGAATCACTGACAAGGGATACTTTATAAACTGTAAACATGTACCCAGGGGGTCAGATTTCTAAATACCCCCTTAGGCCCCTTTCACACATGCGGATGGTATGTCCGTATTTCATCCATCTGTTTGCGGATGAAATACGGGCCATACATTCATCCCTATGGGATAGCGGGTGTCTGCGGATGAGCATCCGCAGACACCCGCTATTGTCCGCCTCCGCAAATGTCCGATTCTGCAGACGGAGGAAAATCCTATTTTTCTGTCCATCTGCAGAGCGGATCGGATGAACATGGACACACGGTCCGCGCTCGTCCGATCCCCATAGAGGAGAGCGGAGAGCTGACAGGGCGGTCCCCGCACAGTGTGCGGAGACCGCCCTGTCCGCAGCCGGCTCAGCGGGGACAACGGAGCGATCTCCGCTGAGCGAGCGGATCATCACGGGGCGGATCTTTACTGATCCGCCCTGTGTGAAAGAGGCCTTACTCTAAAGAGGCTTCTAGATTTCATTAACCTCCCTGGCGGTATTATTATTTCACATTTTGGTGCTGAAAGCGGTATCATTATTTTGCATTGAAATTTGGCGTTTTATATTGTAGGCCTGTAATTCTTAGGCCGCGTACACACGGGCGGACTGTTCGCCCAACCTTGTCCGCTGAACAGTGTTTGGGCGGACAGTCCGCTCGTGTGTGGGCTTTCAGCGGACAGTTTCAGCGGACAGTTGGACGGACAAAGTCTTTCGGAAATTCCGAAAAACTGTCCGCTGAAACTGTGTTTGAGCGAACAGTCCGCCCGTGTGTGGGCCTGTCCGCTGTACTTTCGAAATGAGCGGACTGTTCCCGCTCGGAAAGTCCGCCCATTTCGAGCGCGTGTACAGGTAGGCGGGGCCCGCGAAGGAGACGTCGCGGGCTCCGCCGCCTGGAATGGGCTTAAAGGGGAACCCCAACGCCGAAAAAAATCGGCGTGGGGGTTCCCCCCAAGTCCACACCAGACCCTTGTCCGAGCACGCTACCCGGCCGGCCAGGAAAGGGGGGCGAGCGAGCGCGCCCCCCCTCCTGAGCCGTACCAGGCCGCGTGCCCTCAACATGGGGGGTGCCTTGGGGAAGGGGGGGCCGCGCGGCCCCCCCACCCCAAAGCACCTTGTCCCCATGTTGATGAGGACAAGGGCCTCTTCCCGACAACCCTGGCCGTTGGTTGTCGGGGTCTGCGGGCGGGGGGCTTATCGGAATCCGGGAGCCCCCTTTAAGAAGGGGGCCCCCGGATACCGGCCCCCCACCCTATGTGAATGAGTATGGGGTACAATGTACCCCTACCCATTCACCTGTGAAATAAAGTACAATAAAAAACACAACACAGAGAAAAAATATTTTATTGCACAGCTCCGGGGGTCTTCTCGCCGGACTCCTCCGCTATGTGTGTGTAGCTCTTTTGCTAGCGGAGGAGTCCGGCTTTCTTCCTCCCCGCCGCCGGCCTCTTCTCCCGACTTCGGGGGTCTTGTCCCCCTCTTCGGTTCTTCTGCCGGGCCACCGCGCCTTCTTGTAGCTCTTTTACAGGCGGTGGCCCGGTCTTCTGTCGCCGCTGTCGTCGCCGCCGCCGCCGCCTTCCGTTCTTGTTCTTCTTCTTGTTCTTCTTCTCCTGGAGATGTTGACTCGACGATCTCTCCGGCCGGAATGCCAGGGACACGCTCCGCTGCCACTTATATAGTGACAATGGGGCGGTGTCACATGGTATATGTCACATGGGTTGGTCACATGGGTTGATGTCACATGGGGACTATGACATCGTAAGGGGGCGGGGTCACCATGTGACCAACCCATGTGACATATACCATGTGACACCGCCCCATTGTCACTATATAAGTGACCGCACAGCGCGGCTCTGGCATTCCGGCCGGAGAGATCGTCGAGTCAACATCTCCAGGAGAAGAAGAACAAGAAGAAGAACAAGAACGGAAGGCGGCGGCGGCGGCGACGACAGCGGCGACAGAAGACCGGGCCACCGCCTGTAAAAGAGCTACAAGAAGGCGCGGTGGCCCGGCAGAAGAACCGAAGAGGGGGACAAGACCCCCGAAGTCGGGAGAAGAGGCCGGCGGCGGGGAGGAAGAAAGCCGGACTCCTCCGCTAGCAAAAGAGCTACACACACATAGCGGAGGAGTCCGGCGAGAAGACCCCCGGAGCTGTGCAATAAAATATTTTTTCTCTGTGCTGTGTTTTTTATTGTACTTTATTTCACAGGTGAATGGGTAGGGGTACATTGTACCCCATACTCATTCACATAGGGTGGGGGGCCGGTATCCGGGGGCCCCCTTCTTAAAGGGGGCTCCCGGATTCCGATAAGCCCCCCGCCCGCAGACCCCGACAACCAACGGCCAGGGTTGTCGGGAAGAGGCCCTTGTCCTCATCAACATGGGGACAAGGTGCTTTGGGGTGGGGGGGCCGCGCGGCCCCCCCTTCCCCAAGGCACCCCCCATGTTGAGGGCACGCGGCCTGGTACGGCTCAGGAGGGGGGGCGCGCTCGCTCGCCCCCCTTTCCTGGCCGGCCGGGTAGCGTGCTCGGACAAGGGTCTGGTGTGGACTTGGGGGGAACCCCCACGCCGATTTTTTTCGGCGTTGGGGTTCCCCTTTAAGCCCATTCCAGGCGGCGGAGCCCGCGACGTCTCCTTCGCGGGCCCCGCCTACCTGTACACGCGCTCGAAATGGGCGGATTTGCCTCCGCCTTACGTGGGCGAGTCCGTTCATTTCAAAAGTTGAGCGAACTGTTTGCCCAACCTTGTTCGTCAAACAGTCCGCTCGTGTGTGGGCAAGTCCGCTCATGCAAATTTTGAGCGGACTGTTTGATGAAACTGTTTGCCGAACAAGGTTGGGCGAACAGTCCGCCCGTGTGTACGCGGCCTTAGGAATAACTCACTTAAATCTGTCCAAATAAGAGTCTAGTAGACATCCCGGGTATGATAAAGTTTGCAAAATGAAATCATAAATTATAATATAATAAATAACTATAAATAGTTATACCAAATAATAATATAATGAAAATTATTCAATAATGCAATCAAATCAAAAACACTGAAATTTGCTCAGTTGCAGAATTGTCGCTGTCATTACTTTTCAGTGTTTGATGACGAATTTCCCCACAAATTGCTATCGCTCAATTCTGCGAGTGATTCTAATATATTATCGTTGTTTTCTAGCTGGTCTAAAACCACTTTTGATGTGAAGGGACGGTTTTGGTTGCTATAGACAATCTCCAGTTTCCAGGCAGAAAGGTTTTTATAATATAAAACTGCATGCAGGGCACAGGACAAACCACTAGGGACAAAAGGGATGTGAAATAATTTCATACAGTAATGTAATTCTGCCTACTTCTCTTAACAATTATGCCACATACACGCGGTCGGATTTTCCAATGGAAAATGTTCCATGGGAGCTTATTGTCAGAAATTCCAACCATATGTAGGCTCCATCGGACATTTTCCATTGGCATTTCTGTCGCACAAAATTTGAGAACTGGTTCTCAAATTTTCCGACAACAAAATCCGTTGTCGGAAATTCTGATCATGTGTACATGCATGCTCGAAATGGAGCAGAAAAGCCGCACTGGCTATTGAACTTAATTTTTCTCGGATTGTTGTGTTGTACGTTACCACGTTCTTGACGTTCACAATTTCCGACCAACTTTCTGTGACCGTGTGTATGCAAGACAAGTTTGAGCCAAAATCCGTCGAAAAAAAGCCATGGATTCTGTTGTTGGAATGTCCAATCAATGTCCGATCATATGTATGAGGCAATAGCGGTACCCTGACAACCTGCCAACACAAGCAAGATGATCTTCTCAATAATAACCACAGTGATGCTCCCCAGTCACTACTCGCAAATGACAGCTTCCCATCGGTTCACTGAATGTAAACAAACTGGCCAGTGATGCTGACCAAAGTCCTTGATCAAATATGGTCATAAGCATACTTGGTCAATGACATTACACAAATTGCCTACTGGCTTTTTTTTTCAATTTGAAACAAGCCAGCGGGTGGCTTGTAAGCTGTCATTTAGGACAGTATGGTGCTCTACAGCTTGTCCATTCCAAAAACATCTTTCTGTTTTTGCTGCACCTCCTCCAATTACAAAAACCCAGGTATTCATTAACCTCCCTGGCGGTATGATTAGTTCTGATTTTATGTGCTGAAAGTGGTACGATTATTTTGCATGGAAATTTGGCGTTTTATATTGTAGGCCTGTAATTCTTAAGAATAACTCACTTAAATCTGTCCAAACCAGAATCTAGCAGACATTTATAATATAATAAATAATAATAATAAATAATAACAAAAGTTATTCAATAATGTAATCAAATCCAAAAACATTGAAATTTGCTTATTTGCAGAATTGTCGCTGTCATTAGATTTAGTGTTTGATGACGAATTTCCCCACAAATCGCTATTGCTCAATTCTGCAAGTGATTATAATTTTATTTTCTAGTTTAGTTTAGGTCTAAAATCACTTTTGACATAAAGGGACACTGTTTGGTTGCTATGGGCAGGCAGAAAAAACTGTATTTATAATATAAAAGTGCATGCAGGGCACTGCACAGATCACTAGGGACAAAGGGAGTGTGTCATTTTTTTATACAGTACTGTAATCTGTTTCGTCACGTGTGTGTGTGTGTGTGTATGTGTGTGTATATATATATATACACATACACTTCCAGGTATTGGGCGCACTGCTGGCGTCTCGCTCCCGCTGTGTTTTTACATCATCGGGTCCCGCAGACCAGATTTCCATCAATACCCACTGATCATTCTGTACACAGGAATAACGACAGTCTGCCTATGTAAACAAGGCAGATTGCCATTCTGTCAGTACAGAAGGCATGGATTCTTTGTTTCTTTAAAGCAAGGACACCAATCCATGCCTTACACTAGTAAAAGCACCTCCCCCACTACACTGAATCACCAGCTATGCACACATTTAACCCTTTGATCGCCCCTGATGTTAACCCCTTTCCTGCCAGTATTAGTACAGTGACAGTGCATATTTTTAGCACTGATCACTGTAATGTCACTGGTCCCCAAAAAAATTTCAAAAGTTTCACTTAGGTGTTGCTGATCACCGCCATAGTAAAATAAATAAATAATTAAGCATTCTATAAATATATCCCATAGTTTGTAGATGTTCTAACTTTTGTCCAAACCAATCAATATACCCTTATTGGTATTTCTTTTACCAAAAATATGTAGCAGAATACATGTTGACCTAAATTGATGAAGAAATTAGATTTTTTCTAAAAACATATTGGATGTGTTTTAGAGAAATAAGTAATATATATATATATATATATATATATATAATTTTTTTTTTTTCAAAATTGTTGGTAATTTTTTGTTTATAGCACAAACAATAAAAAGCGCAGAGTTTATAAAATGCCACCAAAAGAAAGCTCTATTTGTGGGGAAAAAGGGACATACATTTTATATGGGTACAGTGTCGCGCGACAATGACGCAGTGCCGTAACGCTAAAAAATGGCCTGGAGAGGTGGTTAAAAAGCGTGCAAAAGGTTTATAGAATGGACAATCTGTAGAGTAAGCAATCTACTGTAATCTGTGGACTGTAGCCGAAACTGAAAGTTTCAGTGTCAGACAGTTGGTGCTGACTGTAGTGTATGAGGAAATGTATAAGTTATACATAAATAAGCAGTGGCCACATATTGTATGCACTTAATTAATGTTCATTTATTTTTACAATGCACATTTTTTAGGCCTAGGTTCAGATTTAAGGATTTAATACAATTTGTTGATAATTTCTGACTTTCTTTTGGAAACTGTTAAATTAATGGTTTTAGTTCCACTTTAAGCCACTCACACCCTGACAGATATTGTTGATCATAACTGGCACAAAAAGTAAAACATAATGAGCTCAATAAGCTGTCTGTTCAAGGGTGTGATTGCCAGCATTTGGAACTCAAAGCAAAGCCGTTACAGGGCTCCTGTTGCACCAAATGCCATCCATTTATTTTCATCAGGAGGGAATACAGTGTTAATTTCTAAATATATGTTTATGTATATGGGATTTTTTATGTCATTTTTAATAGATCAGACTATTCTAATATTCCTTTCAAGGCCTCTGCATGTCTTCACTGCCTTGACCAGCCCATACTCCATGGGCACTTGTTACCCGTAAGGTCTTTTCAAATACAAAGCAGAGATGAAGGAGCAGCATAGGTACTTGAGTAACAATACAACTTGTCATTCCTTGTTTTGTGTTCCCTTTCTTGCGACCTTTGGACATTTATGGATGAATTTAGCAAGAACTGTTGGGAAAAAAACTGTTGGGAAAAAAGATGCAGGTGATTGATTGTGAGTGGTGTCCAAAAACCCTTTATAGTCCAAGAAAAGTGATCCATCTCTTCTTTCTCATTTTTTATTTTATTTCGTTTATATACTTGAAAAAAAAAACTCTCACCTTCCCAAGTGGTGATGCTGTTGTAGACAAAGGGCAGGGTCTCCTAGTGACATCATTGACCATTTTGAATATATATGGACATGAGCATATTTGGTCATTAAAGTCACTGGATCCCAGTGATGTCATTGACCATATATAGTCATGTCCATTTATAATTATCAGATAATTACATGGTTACATAGTTAGTCAGGTTAAAAAAAGACAAGTCTATCTAGTTCAACCACAAAAAAATAATAATAATAATATCATACAATCCCATATACCCATATCTATACCCACAGTTGATCCAGAGGAAGGCAAAAAAGACAGCAGAGCAAGATCCAATTTGCTAAAGCAGGGGAAAAAATTCCTTCCTGATCCCCCGAGAGGCAATCGGATTTTCCCCGGATCAACTTTACCTATAAATGTTAATACCCAGTTATATTATTTACACTTAGGAAATAATCCAGGCCTTTCTTAAAGCAATCTACTGAGCTGGCCAGAACCACCTCTGCATGGAGTCTATTCCACATTTTCACAGCTCTTACTGTGAAGAAACCTTTCCGTATTTGGAGATGAAATCTCTTTTCCTCTAGGCGTAAAGAGTGCCTCCTTGTCCTCTTTGTTGACTGTAAAGTGAATAACTCAACACCAAGTTCACTATATGGACACCTTATATATTTGTACATGTTGATCATATCCCCCCTTAATCTCCTCTTATCAAGAGTGAATAAATTCAGTTCCTCTAATCTTTCCTCATAGCTGAGCTCCTCCATGCCTCTTATCAGTTTGGTTGCCCTTCTCTGCACTTTCTCCAGTTCCCCAATATCCTTTTTGAGAACTGGTGCCTAAAACTGAACTGTATATTCCAGATGAGGTCTTAGTAATGAACAGGAGCAAAATGATATCTCTCTCTCTGGAGTCCATACCTCTCTTAATACATGAAAGGACTTTGCTCGCTTTGGAAACCGCAGCTTGGAATTGCATGCTATTATTGAGCTTATCCACTATGGATCCATCCAGTTGTACTCCCCTTAGTATGTATGATGCATGCATATTCTTAGCCCCCAAGTGCATAACTTTACTTTTATAAACATTAAACCTCATCTGCCACATAGTCGCCCAATTAGACAGAGCATTGAAGTCAACTTGTAAATTGGAGACATCCTGTAAGGACGTTATTCCACTGCATAGCTTGGTGTCATCTGCAAAGACGGAAATATTACTTTTGATCCCAGACCCAATATCATTTATAAAGATATTAAAAAGTAAGGGCCGCAGCACTGAACCATGGGGTACACCACTGATAATCTTAGACCATTCAGAGTAAGAATCATTAACCACTACTCTCTGAATTCTGTCTTTTAGCCAGTTTTCTATCTATTTACAAACTGATATTTCCAAACCTGTAGACTTTACCTTAGACATGAGCCGTGTGTGCGGAACTGTATCAAACGTTTTTGCAAAATCCAAGTATACCACATCCACCACCACCCCTCTGTCCAAGGTTTTACTACCTCCTCATAAAAAGAAATCAGGTTTGTCTGACAACTTCTGTCTTTCATGAATCCATGCTGTCTGTTGCTTAAAATATTTTTTTTCCTGCAATAACTCGTCTATGTGGTATTTTATTAATCTCTCCAGTATATTCCCAACTATAGAAGTTAAACTAACAGGTCTATAGTTACTTGGTAAAGACTTTGTTCCCTTTTTAAATATAGGCATCACATTGGCCCTGCGCCAATCCAGTGGTACTATTCCTGTCATTAATGAGTCCCTAAAAATTAGATACAATGGCTTTGAAATTACAGAGCTCAATTCTTTTAGGATCCGTGGGTGCATGCCATCAGGTCCAGGTGCTTTATCCACCTTTATTCTGTCCAAATATTTCTATACCCAATCACTCTTGAGCCATTGTGGATTTGGGGCTGTGTCACTACCACCCCCATTATGGACATGAGCTCCCCCATGCTCCATTGTATACACGGAGCTGAAGAAAGTATTTAATACATTTGCCTTCTCTTTGTCCCCAGTCACACACTCCAGATTATTTTGTAAAAGGCCTACATGCTCAGACTTGACCTTTTTACTATTAATATATTTGAAGAATGTTTTGGGGTTTTTCCTACTATCTTAAGCAATCTGTCTTTTGTTTGAATTTTTGCATCCTTTATTTCCTTTTTACATATTCTGTTATATTCTTTGTAACATTTAAATGACACTAGTGTTCCTTCATTTTTATTTTTTTTAAAAGCTCTTTTCTTATAGTTTATAGCTTTTTTAACTTTGGCCATGAGCCACATTTTATTTTTAGCCTTTTAAACTTATTGCCCATGGGAATATACTTTGCAGTGAGATCACAAACAGTCTTTTTGAAGAATTCCCATTTCTGTTCTGTGCCCATTGATGTCAATATTCTCTCCCAGTCTACAGTGGTGTGAAAAAGTGTTTGCCCCCTTCCTCATTTCCTGTTCCTTTGCATGTTTGTCACACTTAAGTGTTTCGGAACATCAAACCAATTTAAACAATAGTCAAGGACAACACAAGTAAACACAAAATGCAATTTGTAAATGAAGGTGTTTATTATTAAAGGTGAAAAAAAATCCAAACCATCATGGCCCTGTGTGAAAAAGTGATTGCCCCCCTTGTTAAAACATACTATAACTGTGGTTGTCCACACCTGAGTTCAATTTCTCTAGCCACACCCAGGCCTGATTATTGCCACACCTGTTCACAATCAAGGCATCACTTAAATAGGAGCTGCTTGACACAGTAAGGTCCACAAGAAGATCCTTAAAAGCTACACATCATGCCGAGACCCAAAGAAATTCAGGAACAATTGAGAAAGAAAGTAATTGAGATCTATCAGTCTGGAAAGGGTTATAAAGCCATTTCCAAAGCTTTGGGAATCCAGCGAACCACAGTGAGAGCCATTATCCACAAATGGCGAAGACATGGAACAGTGGTGAACCTTCCCAGGAGTGGCAGGCCGCCCAAAATTACCCCAAGAGCGCAGCGACGACTCATCCAAGAGGTCACAAAAGACCCCACAACAACGTCCAAGGAACTGCAGGCCTCACTTGCCTCAGTTCAGGTCAGCGTTCATGCCTCCACCATCAGGAAAAGACTGGGCAAAAAATGGCCTGCATGGCAGAGTTCCAAGGAGAAAACCACTGCTGAGCAAAAAGAACGTCAAAGCTCGTCTCAATTTCTCCACAACACATCTTGATGATCCCCAAGACTTTTGGGACAACATTCTGTGGACCGATGAGACAAAAGTGGAACTCTTTGGAAGGTGTGTGTCCAAGTATATCTGGTGTAGAAGGAACACTGCATTTCAGAAAAAGAACATTATACCAACAGTAAAATATGGTGGTGGTAGTGTGATGGTCTGGGGCTGTTTTGCTGCTTCAGGACCTGGAAGACTTGCTGTGATAAAAGGAACTATGAATTCTGCTGTCTACCAAGAGATCCTGAAGGAGAATGTCCGACCATCTGTTCGTGTACTCAAGCTGAAACGAACTTGGGTTCTGTAGCAGGACAATGATCCTAAACACACCAGCAAGTCCACCACCGAATGGCTGAAGAAAAACAAAATGAAGACTTTGGAGTGGCCTAGCCAAAGTCCTGACCTGAATCCTATTGAGATGTTGTGGTATGACCTTAAAAAGGCCGTTCATGCTCGAAAACCCTCTAATGTAACTGAATTAGGACAATTCTGCAAAGATGAGTGGGCCAAAATTCCTCCAGGACGCTGTAAAAGCCTCATTGCATGTTATCGCAAACGCTTGGTTGCAGTTGTTGCTGCTAAGGGTGGCCCAACCAGTTATTAGGTTTAGGGGGCAATCACTTTTTCACACAGGGCCATGATGGTTTGGATTTTTTTTCACCTTTAATAATAAACACCTTCATTTACAAATTGCATTTTGTGTTTACTTGTGTTGTCCTTGACTATTGTTTAAATTGGTTTGATGTTCCGAAACACTTAAGTGTGACAAACATGCAAAGGAACAGGAAATGAGGAAGGGGGCAAACACTTTTTCACACCACTGTAAGTCCTGGAGAGCAGCCCTCATCCTTGGAAAATTTGCTCTCTTGAAATTAAGTGTTTTTATGTTTCCCGTATGTGATTTTTGCTTACAGCTAACATCAAATGAGATCATGTTATGGTCACTGCTACCCAGGTGTTCCTTTATTTGAACATTAGTAATACGCTCTGCATGGTTTTGAGATTACCAGGTCCAACAGAGCATCATTCCTAGTTGGGGGTCTCAATAAACTGGACCATAAAATTGTCCTGTAATAGGTTTATAAATTTTTGCCCTTTAACTGTCCCAGCAGTGCCATTACTCCAGTCAATTTCTGGGTAGTTAAAATCCCTTATTATTATCACTGTCCCAGCTCTTTCAGCCCTTTCTATCTGTTCAAGGAGCTGAGTCTTCACCTCCTCGTTAACATCGGGTGGTCTATAACAAGCTGCAATGATTAACTTTGAACTATGCACATGTGTATGCAGTTCTACCCAAAATGCTTTAGACTCATCACACTCTCCATCCACCAGGTCCTCTTTCACACTCGCTTTGAGATTACTTCTCACATACAGACAGACCCCTCCACCTTTCCTTTTTACTCTGTTTTTCCGAAAGAGTGCATAGCCAGGAATATTAATAGCCCAGTCATGTGAGGAATGAAGCCAAGTTTCAACAATATTGATTACATCATAGCTCTCCTGATGCACCAGAGCTACCAACTCACCTATTTTGCTTGGCAGACTTCTGGCATTGGTGAACAAACATTTTAATGCATTAATATATTTTGACCAGGCACATACTATCCTCTTGAGTGTTCTGAGATTGCAACTAGGACTTGCTACTATACTTACCTTGGGTTTATGTGCTTTGGTTACCCTACCACTAATGCCCCTACTATTATCCTCTGGAATATGTTCCACGCTGACTATCTCTCTCTATCTCTGGACCCTCCCCCCCATTGCCTAGTTTAAAAACCCCTCTAACTTTTTGGCCATCCTTATTCCCAGCTGATCTGCACCCTCCTCATTTAGGTGCAGTCCGTCCCCTCTATAGTACCGGTTATCGACTGAGAAGTCGTCCCAGTCCTCCAGGAACCCAAACCCCTCCTTACTACACCAGCTCTTCAGCCAATTGTTTACTTCCATAATCTCCCTCTGCCTTTCTGGTGTGGCTCGATGTACCGGTAGTATTCCTGAGAATACTATCTTGGAGGTCCTTTTCCTCCATTTAGCTTCCAAGTCCCTAAAATCATTCTTTAGGATACTCCATCTGCCTCTGTCTTTGTCATTGGTGCCAACGTGCACCATGACAGCTGGGTCTTCCCCAGCCCCTCCCAGTAATCTGTCCACCAGATCCATGATGTGCCAAACCCGAGCGCCCGGTAGACAACAAACAGTTTGGCGCTTCAGGTCTTTGTTACAGATTTCCCTTTCTGCCCTTCTAAGAATTGAGTCCCCTACCACCAGAATCTGTCTTTTCTTTCCCTTCGCCCCCCCCCCCCCACTCTCACTGGAGGAGTTCTTCCCCTGGCAGCTAGGAGAATCCCTCAGCTCCAGCAGTGCTGGTCCCTGGCTGGGATCACCAATGTCACTCAATGGAGCATACTTATTGGGATTCTACAGCCCTGGATCACCCTCCTTGGCACTTGCCCCTCTACCCTTCCTGACTGTCATCCATCTACTCTTTGCTAGTGCCTGCACCTCTTTGTCTCCACCCACCTCTGTGCTGGCCCCTGCCGGCACCTGCCGTGTACGTTCCTGGCTCTCCTTTTGGTGGAGGGTCCTCTCAGTGCTGACAGTTGCTTCCCCAGATTCAGAACCTCGGCTTCCAGGGAAACAATGTGCTTAAATTTTGTACAGCAGTATTCGCCCTCGATCAGATGATCAAGGAACGCATACATGCCACAAGATGTACACCGAGTCACCTCTCCACACCCGCCAGGCATCGTACCTATTAATTTAATGAGGATTAGAGATTATACCCAGTCCAAATTACCTAACAACTAGCTTCCTGACACTAATACAATACATGGGTCAGTTTTTTTTTCATTCACCCAGAGGGTTAAACAAAAAAAATGACCCAATTCCCCCATCCACACATTCAAGGTGGATGGAGGAATCCTCCCCGCTGTGTTGCTGCCTTCTGACAATGGGGGGATTCCCTGCCATCAGAATACACAGCTCAGTGTTGCAGACTATAGCCCGCAGCACTGATTGAGCGGCTTTTTTCTAAAAGGAAAGTTGAACAGAAGTCGATTGGCATATTGACTTCTGTTCAACCACAGTGGCCATACATGGATATATGGACAGCTTGACTTTAATGTAACATTTTGCAACAAAGGGAATAAGGATGGACATCAAAAATGTAGCTCTCCTCCCACCTGGACAGTGTAGGATGACCCCCAAGATGGCGAGGCAGGCAAGAATTTAACATCTGAGGCTGGATTCTTGGCCGATTGTAGGGTAAAACAAACAGTTGGGCACCAGTCATTTTAGTATCTTCTAAAGTTAAATCGAACAATATGCTCGATGAGCCGATCCAAACCAAGCCAGCCAAGGACCTCAGGAAGCACTGTGTGACAGCTTGCACTCTAAATACAGTAGCAATCCTTTCCATCTACCATCCAACCGCTTCTTAGCCAAACTCTGTCAATACAGCCGCTTACCTGCTAACCTCTAAATTCACCAGCCGCTTACCTACTGATCTCTGCATATTCCAGAGGACTGAATTCACACGCTGATTCTGACTCAAAAGTGAATGCATTTATCCTGATCTAATCCAATTGTTAATACAGGTTACACATAGATGGTGAGCCCCCGCCGCCTTCTTTTCTTTGCATAAGTGTATTAGGTTATTTCAGGACCTAATCAGGGGAAGTGTTGCCTTCACTCTGCATGACTTAAATTTTTTCCCCTAAGGTACGCTATTATTTCCTAATTCTAAGGTCTACAAATACCTGTTCACTATCAGCTGACCAGTCCTACTAAAGGACACCACACTGAAGATGGTTTCCATAAATTTTTCCCAAAAAACAACAGATTTACACCACTGTAAAGGACCCCAAACCGCTACCGTCTGATAAATCTAAACTGCCCAGAATCGATAAATAGGGCAGGATTGTTGGAAGCCCACATGGTGACTGCAGATCTTCCCTACTCTTCCCCACAGCCTACCATTCCAATCGTCTCCCCATCAGCCAGCTTCTTCTGACCATTCCTGTAAGAGTAAATGCTTAAATGCTAAATTTCCTTTTTTTTAAATAAACCAATTAAATCCAGGTTCTCTGACTCTTCTTCCATCCAGTCATGTAGGTCCTGCAGTTATTTCCCTTCCCTACAAGTCTGTCTCTCTGGAAGCCTATCTGTGTGACTTTACAGATGATCCACCCAGGAAGGCAGTCAAAGGCAGTCAAATCTCAATGAAGGATATGTATGAGAGAATGCGTGAGAGTATCTTTTACATGAAGAACTGATTTTTATTGCTCAAGGAATGCATGTATATAACATACAGTAAATCATTGATTTCTATGAGCCCTTGCAGTGACCTATGTTGATCTGGAGTGGAAAAACAAGTTTTTGCCCATGTTGTGAATGAACCCTAAAAGCTTTAAAAAAAATATGATCTAAAGAAAAAACACTGGGGGTTATTTATGTAAGGCAAATCCACATTGCACTGCAAGTGTATTTGAAAGTGCACTGAAAGTGCACTTGGAAGTGCAGTCGCTCTAAATCTAAGGTGTAGATCTGAAATAAGTGGAAGCTCTGCTGATTTTATCATCCAATCATGTGCAAGCTAAAATGTTGTTTTTAATTTTCCTTGCATGTCCCCCTCAGATCTATAGGGACTTTACTTCCAAGTGCACTTGCAGTACAAAGTGGATTTTCCTTTAGTAAATAACCCCCGCTGTGTTGTAGAATATTAAATGTCATAGAATTAAGACTTAAATTTACTTTAACTGTAATTATCCTAGTTATAAATAGGTGCATTGCCAGACTGTGAGAGGAGCAATTTCATACTCTGCCATTATTTACCTTTTTATATCAACTTGTGTAACTCTATATTTAACATGTACAACGTTCAACGCCAGGCAGCAACCTAGTGCAGCTAGCTACTGATCATATTTCTGTAGTCTAAATTCTAAAAGTTGATTTCTATTCTCTGTGGGTTACAGCACACCATTGCCCTTTGCATTATGTTGTGAAATAAGTCTTTTGGTGTTCTTTTATTCTAGGGCCTTGGTACACATGAAAATATGACTTTCGCTAAACATTAAAGCTATGAGTAAAACCTTTGGTTTGTCAGAGAGATCTATCATTACATCCTGTCCTGTGTTGCTCTGGTTCAATGAAATTGTTTTTTGTGCTTTTTCTGTTTTGTTCTTGTTACACTTTGTCTGCTGAATTAAGATGTTAAGGTATATTTCGTTGATACCATTTGTACTTGCTTCAGAGTTACTTTGAAGGCAATTTCTTTGATGTTGGTCTCTGCCTAAGAAGTTATAGTAAAACCTAATTGCAGCAGCAAGTTTCTTTTCGCTTTACTACGCTGTACTATTTTACCAGTATTTTATTAGGGACACCACTAATGCAATAAAAATCCACTGAAAACAGGTGGAATAATTTACTTTTACTAAAAGTTATTTTCCAACTGCAGTGATCTTTAGAGATTTCGAAAACCTGAAAATGCTTTAATGATTCACATATACTGTATCTAATTGCCTTTGAATCCCTTTATTAAGTACTGTAGCTTTTTCAGCAAAGGTGATGAAATTATCCGTAATAATTATAGCATGAAGTACATTAGGTTGCCTGAAGTTCACATGAGAAAGATCAAGTTTTGAACAAAGTGTCTACAAGCATGGTAGGATGGTAAATAATAGTCTAATCTTCTGATAAATTGCACCTTTTTAAAGTACAGAGGTTAGACAGTCATTTCAAAGAGACCAGTGAGAAAAAGTAGAAAGGAAGAATCTTCAGTTTAATGACCAGGTGCAAATTATGTCAAGTTTAATAGTAAAACTGAAAAGTGTAGCATAGTAAGAAATACCAAAAAGTGTGATTTGTCATAACTTATATTTGATTGTCATAGTTAAACCTGACCTTAGACATTGGATGACAGCTTAACATACACAGTAAGCATGATTTGACCACAGGATACATTTTTGATGGATGAGATCAACACATTTAGACAAACACATGCTTACAGCTCATGAACATGCAAGTTATGCATTCAATAATTACACCAGGAAAGCCTCATGAAGCCAGTAGATGTATTTTCCAATAAAATCCCAATCTCTACTTACAATTTTTTACACGCATGATGAACTGGAAGCAGATTACAGCTGAAGCTCCTTAGCTCCAGCCCTGGAGAGACCTCTGGTAATAATTGGGTCTTCTCTAATAGCACAGAGGCTGGCCACCACCACAAACACAATTCCATACAATATGGCTGCATTAATTGTATCTAGGGCGCATGTGTAAAACAGAAGGCCAGCACACTGAATTAGGCCCACCAGGCCATTTCATGTGGCTCTCGCACCTCTTTTGCAGCTACGGCACGCCCTTGTCTCATCCCCCAACTTGCCTCAGCAGTTGGCAGCAGACAGGAGGACAGAACTCCTTTGCAAAATCACGTGCTTCTCTGTGTATGCCGCAGAGAGGCACGTCTTTGCCCCCCCCCCACAGATCCCGTACCTCTCAGTGCAGACGCAGCACCCCCTCATATCCACCTTCCCTGGTCTCAGCATTCAGCAGCCTCCGGCAGCTGACTCCAACTCTCCTCTGGTCCTCTTCCAGACAGGGCACTTTCTACTTCCCAGCTTTGCCCCCAGCTTCTTCCCCTCTTACAGGTACAATCAGCCCTTTGAGGGCAACCATAATGCTGATGTGGTCCACAATAAAATTGAGTTTGACACCCCTGGTTTTGGGGATGTCTTTTGGAAATTGTATTGCTTGAATAACTTTAAACAGGAGAGGGGTTAGTGTGTGAGATACTCCAAAATATTGCACAGTAAACAGAAGGACACTCTTCTCTAGGCTCCCACTCCAGGAGTCTGCTGAGGACAGGGGACTGGTCAGTACTCAAAGACCCTGGGAGAGCTGTCTCAGTCAAAGCTACCTCTGGCACTTATATCCCAAAAGTGGACACAGTCACCAGGGATTTACAACAAGGGTCAGTACTCACAAGTCCCAAGGACAGCTGCACACACTCCAGCTTCCTCCGGGCATGGTACAATGAGGGAGACAATCCTTCTCCAGACTCATTTCCTATGGTGAAGTCCCACAGCCAGTAGTTTACTCCAGGCCTCAGCCTTGAAATTGTTGAGACCTTAAGAACAGCAACACAAGCCACAGATTACCTCTAAAGGGGAGCAGCCCCCTCTAAGGCTTGGAACCCTTCTGGGAAGAGAGAATAATCTAATAATCTCTACGGGAATTGGCCAGGCTATAAAAAAATATGCAGGCTGGTCATCAGAATGCCCCCCCCCCCCAATATTCTGGAAATTTCCTTTATGGGCAGGGGGAAGCAATCAAGCTTCCAGCCTGTGAATCCCTGAAAAGACAGAAAAAACAATCACTGCTCCCTTGACAACAGAAGGAGCTAAATTTGCTTAGCAACCTATGGTAGGAGAGTGCTACACTGCCCACTTAGGAGTGGTACATATTTTTAATGACCCTTGTAATGAGTATAGACAGAAGGGGGATCTTAGTCATGTCTAAATGATCTTTTTACAATAAAAATGAAAGCAATGAGCTTGGAGGAAATATAACATATACATTTCACAATATCCCAGGCTTAAATGTAGAAATACAGCCAAGAAAATGTTTTAGAGATATTTAGGTGTGTAGATCAAACAAAAATAGTCTTCACAAATACAAATTGTTTTAATTTCTTAATTGTAATACAAATAGAGATTACTCTCTATATATCTAAGGCTACTTTCACAGGTGGGCGGGTGTCGGCGCTAAAGCGGCGCTATTTTTAGCGCAGCTTTACCGCCGTTTTAGCAGCGCTATTTGGCTGCTAGCGGGGCAGTTTTAACCCCCACTAGCACCCGAAAAAGGGTTAAAACCGCCCACAAAGAGCTGCTGTGGTGGTGGTTTGCCAGTTTGGTGGCGCTGCCCCATTGTTTTATGTGCCTTGCAGGACTTTTTTTCTTTACCTTCCTGCAGGCGCACCGCTCTAGTGTGAAAGTCCTCGCGCTTTCACACTGGAGAGACAGGATAGGCTCTTTACAGGCGCTATTTTAGCGCTGTAGCGCCTGTAAAGTGCCTCAGTGTGAAAGTAGCCTAAATGGAAGAGGTTTTAATCAATGTTACAATTCACATTTAACAAATTATGGATGAGATATATTAGTATATACTGTATAAACAATATTTTGTTCCTATTGTTAAGATATAGGTCTTCTTCTAAAGCATATCTGTATTCTCTGCACACGTGATCATTTATCCAATGCATTTGGGGCTGCATTTATATATAGTACCACTAAGTTATATATATATATATATATATATATATATATATATATATATACCTGTTGAGCATTTTATCTACTGTAAGATTAGGGTGATTAAACTCAAGTGGTAGGTGCATTTACAATGAGTTGCGCCAGTCCAAAAACTGTATTTTTAAGGGCATGGCAGCCCATTTTTATTTAAAAGCAAGTCAAAGTTCATACAGATAGCTGTCCCATGCAGAGGGTTGTCTCCATCACTGCAAATACATAACATTCAACCTCCTGGTTCTCTTGTGGCAGCTTTACCACTCCAAGTACCTCTGCATGGTCTTCCTCACCATCAAACACATCTCAGTGGTACGCATAGATGCTGACCTTTAGCTCTGCATTTTTCCTTGTAGCTCCCTAGCTGCGCTTGTCCCTCCTGGACTTCTCTCAGGCTTGGACCTTCCTCTGTCCCAACCTGACCTTAATGCACGGCAGCTTCTAACATGGCTCCCCTCAGACACACTGAACTCCCTTAGGAGGGTGAGGCCCTGAGCTCTATTATGAAGCCAGTACACACTTGAGCAATAGGTTTGCTTGCTTCTTCCAAAATCTGGCGTAAACCACCCTTTTACAGAGTAGCATGGGGTCAACCTGCTACACTACTTATAAAATCCTATACAAACACTTTTACCGCATCTTTCATTCAGGTACAATCCTTCAGTCTATATATAGTATATAACTGCTGTCAAGAATTGCCTTCAAAAGATGATTCTCATAGTGTCCCCACCAATTTATAGGACACAATGCTCCCTTGGGTCCTATAATTGAGATACAACAATGTAAATTGTATTTTTTTTTCATTTGATCTACATGCTAAATATCCCTACAGCTAAATTTCTTTCAGTGAATTTCAGATTTTTTTTTTTTACAAGCCTGCTGGTCTGCAGCATTGGTGAGGCTTTTTTTTTACTGCAGAAGAAATATATGTCCCTTCTGCAAAAAAATGAAATGTACTTGCCTGTTCCCAGGCTCCAGTAGCATATACAATGAGCTGCACATGCACAGCTCAGGGCACATTCACAGCAAAATTATTTTGGTGCAGGTGTGAATGAACTCCTGTGTGTGCATGGGAGTTTAGTGGTGCTTTAAATACGTTTTTAATGATTTCTACTAATTTGCAGTTTTGTAGCTTTCTCTTTACAATTATTCCAAGGTGGAAAGTGAATTATATCTTAATAATGACTTTCAAAAATGGTTTGTTTTGTAGAGAGCTGAATATAAAATATACTACAGACATCTTTTGGGGTGCTTCCACTTTCGTTATGAATAAAATACTGTATTTATTGTATCCTACCAGTTTGCCAGTCTTTAGTTATTCCAGATTGCAACAGCAAGCTTTAGCTAAACATCCTTCCTTTTCTTTAGTTTGTCTATGTATTAGTGCAACACTGGGCATCTACAATGTGTGCACAATTATAATACAAGTTGTATTTTTGATAATTAATTTCATTATTGAACAAGTACAGTGCTCTCGGCCAATCCACAGCCTCCCAGATACTGTTCAGAGAGGTGTATTCTTTTCCTTCACTGAAAATCTCCCGCTTAAGAGGGGAGGGGCCCACAAGTTCTCAATGGGTTTTAGGTCAGGTAAGGAAGGGGGCCATGTCATAATTCTTTCATCCTTAAGGCCTATATTGGCTAACCATTCATTAGAGTACTTTGATGCATGCAATGAAGCATTGTGCTGCATAAATATTGTGGTCTTCTTGAAAGATGCAGATTTTTTCCTCTACCACTGCATGAAGAAAGTGTCTTCGAAAAACTGGGAGTAGGTTTTGGAGTTTATTTTGAGTCCATCTTCAGCCTGAAAAGGTCCAACTAGTTCATCTTGAATAATACCAGCCCATACCAGTACCCCACCTCCACCTTGCTGGTTTCTGAGTCTAAGTGGAGCTCTGTGCTTGTTACTGATCCAGATTGCATTCCTGGAATGTGACAGCATTGGAGGATAATGGGTTCCTGGTAGCTTCATATTGATTCTTCTCAAATATTTGGTAGTTAATTTGCATCTCTTTTTCTCAACACATTTCTTGCGACCATGTTAAATATTTGCAACAAAATCTTTGATTCTGTGATCACGCCCCAATATCTTAGCAATTTCAAGAGTGCTGCATCCATCTGAAACAGTTTTTGAAAGTTTTGACTTGATTTAGAGTGTTGACCTCCTTAGGCCACCCTCCCTCATTACACAAATGCACATTAACTAATATGCTCTAAACCCAAAAGCATTCACATTAATACAGCTTGGAGTGGCACAATATGCCTTAAAATTATGATTTGGTCAAAATACTCACTTGCTTAATAATTGTGCACACAATGTATGTGCATGACTTCCATTTCCTTGTTTGTTTGGAACCATCCATTTCCCCTATACCGATGTAGCTAAACTTGTAGGGTAAGCAAACATATTTGCCATGGTGAATATTCATTTATAATGTAAAGTGGATATAGCTAAGTGCTATCTGTTGTACCCCACAGGATTATTCTATATTACTGCCTGCATTTTGCAGTCCATTCATACCATACAAGCTATTATGTGGAAAATGCAGTATCCCATGGAGCTCTTTACACATGAGTGAGTACCATGTAATTAGAGGAGAACTGGTCACAAGACTTTGACAGGTCACATGACCAAGCTTTTCAGGTTATGGCCATACTGCTTCATTATAAACTAACCTGTAATTGTTTACAATTCTTACAACTCTTCAACAATGTGTTGCAGCAAATGCAGCTGAGGTCTAGCATCCCGTCAAACCTAGGAAGTGGCTTTTCACAGATTTAGCCAGTCAGTAGAAAGAATGGTACAATAGCAGAATGTTACTGGAGTGAGATATCATGGGGCATGGGGCCTTCAAATGAAGTGATTGGTAGTTCCAGAGATACAGGTATAGGTTGCTGAAGTCCTCTACAAATCTCTAATCTCCTGAGATTACCCACCTCCAAACCTACCTTATTAATCAGTGAACGAGCCCATTACATTAAAGAACTGATAGAGAAGTCATTGCAATAAAGGACTAATAGAGGGCTCGGGAGGCAAGGAGTGCTACAATCAAGCATGGTTTTTTACAGAAGTTCAGATTTGCATACATTTGTAGCTGCTCATAGTGCCCATTAATTGACTGATTGATTCCTTTATCCTTACTCCAACTGTAGTTTTTCCAAAGCCATCTACAAAGTTGTTCTTTTTTGGCTGTACTCTTATGCTGCGTACACACAATCGGAAATTCCCCCAGCAAAAGTCCAATGTGAGCTTTTGGTCGGAAATTCCAACCCTGTGTATGCTCCATTGGACTTTTGTGGCGGAATTCCCGCCAGCAAAATATTGAGAGCAGGTTCTCTATTTTTCGGTCGGAAAAAATTCTGATCGGAAATTCCAATTGTCTGTACAAATTCTGACGTGCAAAATTCCTACGCAAACAATTTCACGTATGCTTATGCCGCGTACACACGATCAAACAATCCGGTGGAAAAGTCCGGCAAGCTCAAGTCCGCCAAACAATCCCCCCGTGTGTAGCCTCCGGCATACTTTTTTGACCCGACAGTACGGCAGACTTAGAATTTCGGTTTGCACAACAATATGCCCGCCGTACTCGCATTTCAGCGGACAATCCGGCCGTGTGTATGCCAGTCCGCCGTACTTTTGAAATGAGCAGACTTTTCCCGCCCGGAGAAAAGTATGCTCATTTCGAGCGGGTCTCCAGGTAGGCGGGGCCCGCGAAGGAGACGTCGCTGGCCCCGCCGCCTGGTATGGACTTAAAGGGTTCCCCCAAGTCCACAACAGACCCTTGTCCGAGCACGCTACCCGGCCGGCCAGGAAAGGGGGGCGAGCGAGCGCCCCCCCTCCTTAGCCGTACCAGGCCGCGTGCCCTCAACATGGGGGGTGCCCACCCCAAAGCACCTTGCCCCCATGTTGATGAGGACAAGGGCCTCTTCCCGACAACCCTGGCCGTTGGTTGTCGGGGTCTGCGGGCGGGGGGCTTATCGGAATCCGGGAGCCCCCTTTAATAAGGGGGCCCCGGATACCGGCCCCCCACCCTATGTGAATGAGTATGGAGTACAATGTACCCCCACCCATTCACCTGTAAAATAAAAGTACAAAAAAAAACACAACACACGAGATAAAATACTTTATTGCACAGCTCCGGGGGTCTTCCGTCTTCGGGGGTCTTCTCGCCGGACTCCTCCGCTATCTTCTTGTAGCTCTTTTGCTAGCGGAGGAGTCCGGCTTTCTTCCTCGCCGCCGGCCTCTTCTCCCGACTTCGGGGGTCTTGTCCCCCTCTTCGGTTCTTCTGCCGGGCCACCGCGCCTTCTTATAGCTCTTTTACAGGCGGTGGCCCGGTCTTCTGTCGCCGCTGCCGCCTTCCGTTCTTCTTCTTCTTCTTCTTCTTCTTCTTCTTCTCCTTCTTCTCCTGGAGATGTTGACTAGACGCTCTCTCCGGCCACAATGCCAGGGACGCGCTGCGTGGCCACTTATATAGGGACAAGGGGCGGTGTCACATGGCTTTATGTCACATGGGTTGGTCACATGGGTTGATGTCACATGGGGACTGTGACATCGTAAGGGGGCGGGGTCACCATATGACACCAACCCATGTGACATAAAGCCATGTGACACCGCCCCTTGTCCCTATATAAGTGGCCACGCAGCGCGTCACTGGCATTGTGGCCGGAGAGAGCGTCGAGTCAACATCTCCAGGAGAAGAAGGAGAAGAAGAAGAAGAAGAAGAAGAACGGAAGGCGGCAGCGGCGACAGAAGACCGGGCCACCGCCTGTAAAAGAGCTATAAGAAGGCGCGGTGGCCCGGCAGAAGAACCGAAGAGGGGGACAAGACCCCCGAAGTCAGGAGAAGAGGCCGGCGGCGAGGAAGAAAGCCGGACTCCTCCGCTAGCAAAAGAGCTACAAGAAGATAGCGGAGGAGTCCGGCGAGAAGACCCCCGAAGACGGAAGACCCCCGGAGCTGTGCAATAAAGTATTTTATCTCGTGTGTTGTGTTTTTTTTTGTACTTTTATTTTACAGGTGAATGGGTGGGGGTACATTGTACTCCATACTCATTCACATAGGGTGGGGGGCCGGTATCCGGGGGCCCCCTTATTAAAGGGGCTCCTGGATTCCGATAAGCCCCCCGCCCGCAGACCCCGACAACCAACGGCCAGGGTTGTCGGGAAGAGGCCCTTGTCCTCATCAACATGGGGACAAGGTGCTTTGGGGTGGGGGGGCCACACGCCCCCCCCTTCCCCAAGGCACCCCCCATGTTGAGGGCACGCGACCTGGTACGGCTAAGGAGGGGGGGGCGCTCGCTCGCCCCCCTTTCCTGGCCGGTTGGGTAGCGTGCTCGGACAAGGGTCTGTTGTGGACTTGGGGGGGGACCCCCACGCCGATTTTTTTCGGCGTTGGAGTTTCCCCTTTAAGTCCATACCAGGCGGCGGGGCCAGCGACATCTCCTTCGCGGGCCCCGCCTACCTGGAGACGCGCTCGAAATGAGCGGACTTTCCTCCGCGTGTGTGGGCGAGTCCGTTCATTTCGAAAGTACGGCGGACTTAGTACGGCGGACTTAGTACGCCGTATTAGTCCGCTGAAAAAGTGCCGTGTGTGGGCAAGTAGCCCGTTTGAAAATTCCGACGGACAGTTTGGCGGAAGTCCGCCAGACTAAGTACGTCGGACAGACGGCTACGTGTGTACGCGGCTTTACAAGCATTAAACTTAATTTTCTCGGCTCATCATAGTGTTGTACGTCACCGTGCTCTTGACAGACGAAAGTTAAGAGAACTTTTGTGTGACCGTGTGTATGCAAGCCAAGCTTGAGCGGAATTCCGTTGGAAAAACCATCCAAGTTTTTTTACGATGGAAAATCCGCTTGTGTGTACGGGGCATTATACTTTAAATAATCCCTGTCTTTGGCATGTACAATTGACAGCTTATTCCAGGATATGTTTCCACCAAAAATGTGTTTCTGGGATAGAATTCAAATTATTATTATTAATATTTACAACACTTTTTTTTTGTTCTTTGTTAGACTCAGAAAAGAACGGTTAGTATGTTTTACTGCCTGCATTCTGCGGCAGAGATTTCTCTTTATTTCCTGTCCCTGAGACACAATATCAAATGAAAAGAAATCTTGGGAAAAAAAACATTCTTGTAACTAGAACAGTTGTCCCCGGTGGAAGAGTTTTCCTCGCTTCCTTTACTACTAACACCTGTAACATTTAGAATATTTCATCACATTATGTCTCGATGACAGTGGACTCAAGGGCAAATAGAAATAGAGACTCTCCTCAATAAACATGGACAAATTTTCCCAGGTTTGAATAGGTTTGTGAATCACGCTCAAAATGTCAGAAACCATAAATCAGGCCGAGACAGAAGTACAATTAAATCACACTTGTTTATTAATAGAAATAAAAAGGTAAATAGAAAAAGCGTAGTCAAGCATAGCCAGAGTCCAGTAACTAGATCGGTTAGTCAGCCAGGCCAGAAGTCAGGGATCCAAGTAGAGCACAGCAAGCAGGATAAGGAGCCAGAAGGGATGTCAACAAGCCAGTCTTTAAACAAACATCAGGAGATGGTTTCAGTGATGTGACCAAGGCAAAGGCAGAGGTGAAGTGAGCTGGAAGGCTTTAAGTAGGCAGGTCAGACTAGCATCATCAGGAACAGCTGGTAACTGTGGAGAGAGAAGAGAGCTGGCAATTAGCTGACAGCTGAGTGGCCAGCCCACAGAAGGAAGGGCTAAGCCAGCCCTGACACAAAGTCTGTGAACTTTGCCGAAGTTTGGGAACTGCCTTGGGAGACATTCAGAAATGGAAAAGAAAACGCAGTATCTCTCCTTACGCCAAATTGTAAGCTCTACCTAGTGACTCCTAAACACATACAATATGGCTGCTGTTAGGCTTACCCTTTCATAGTAAGAGGAATGGGCTATACGTTTTTTCAAATTATTGGCTCAGTGGCTGACTATCGGCCAAGGTTATGTACAACTTTATAGGTTGTTTCCTGTTTCTGGTGGTGAGCATGTTAAGTTTTCAGCCAAAAGTTTGGGATTCACCATAAATCCATGTTCATGATGATCCTCAGCCTCACCTCTATTGCCAGTGGGGATTCAGAAAGCTACTGACAAAGAATTTAACCTTTACCTACTCAAAAAAGTAGGCTCTGTATTGATAGCTATACTATCTAGAGTGAGTCATACATTTACGACCCTCCCAGTTTTTTTCTTAAAGAGCGATTTTGTAGGGGGGGGGGGGGGGGGATACAATTATTTTCTTTCCCACTGTCTCCAGTTACTTTGCACATTTACAACATCTTTTATGGTCTCCGGAGAAACATAAAATGAAAGGTTATATATGTGTTTTCCAAAGAGACTTTTTTTTTTTCATAACTAATGTGCTATTGTGAAGGAAAAACACATTATTTAATATCTCATGCTCATATCATAAAACTGAGAACACCTGAATGCACCATTCATAGTTTAAAATATGTAAAATGCAAAGCAACATAAATGTAGCAGTTTAATCATTTATCATGTTTCAGATTTTCAAGTCACAATGCCAAAGCATAAAACTACACTAAAATATATGATGTTTTATTTGCTTTGTACAAGATAAATTACATAACAATGTGTACATTATGCAAGTAGTGATTTATTATTTCATTGTCAGCTGCATATATATATATATATATATATATATATATATATATATATATATATATATATATATATATATACACAGTGCCTTGTGAAAGTATTCGGCCCCCTTGAACTTTTCAACATTTTGCCACATTTCAGGCTTCAAACATAAAGATATAACATTTTTTTTTTTTGTGAAGCCGCGTACACACGGGCGGCCTGTCTGGCCAACTTAGTCCGTCGAAACACATTTCAGCGGACAGTCCGCTCGTGTGTGGGCTTCAGCGGACTTTTTCAGCGTGCAGTCTGGCGGACTAAGTATTTTGGAATTTCCGTAAAATTGTCCGTCGTACTTTGGTTTCAGCGGACAATCCGCTCGTGAGTAGGCTAGTTCGACGGACTAAGTATGGCGCATGCTCAGAAAGGATTTACACGGCGAAAGGTTGCATTGCTGTGTATTGGACTTCCTATTTCTAGTCCCGTCGTACGTGCTGTACACGTCATCGCGCAAACTTTCGACGGACTGTTTTGCATCCGTGTGTGGTCAAGTCCGTTCTTTCGAAAGTAGGACGGACTGTCCGTCGGATTGTCTGACGGACTAAGTTGGCCATACAGTCCGCCCGTGTGTACGCGGCTTGAAGAATCACCAACAAGTGGGACACAATTTTGAAGTGGATCGAAATCTATTGGATTTTTGAAACTTTTTTAACTAATAAAAAATGAAAAGTGGGGTGTGCAAAATTATTCGGCCCCTTTGCGTTAATACTTTGTAGAGCCACCTTTTGCTGCGATTACAGCTGCAAGTCGCTTGGGGTATGTCTCTATCAGTTTTGCACATCGAGAGACTGAAATTCTTGCCCATTCTTCCTTGCAAAACAGCTCGAGCTCAGTGAGGTTGGATGGAGAGCATTTGTGAACAGCAGTTTTCAGCTCTTTCCACAGATTCTCAATTAGATTCAGGTCTGGACTTTGACTTGGCCATTCTAACACCTGGATACGTTTATTTGTGAACCATTCCTTTGTAGATTTTGCTGTATGTTTGGGATCATTGTCTTGTTGGAAGATAAATCTCCGTCCCAGTTTCAGGTCTTTTGCAGACTCCAACAGGTTTTCATCCAGAATGGTCCTGTATTTGGCTGCATCCATCTTCCCCTCAATTTTAGCCATCTTCCCTGTCCCTGCTGAAGAAAAGCAGGCCCAAACCATGATGCTGCCACCACCATGTTTGACAGTGGGGATGGTGTGTTGAGGGTGATGATCTGTGTTGCTTTTACGCCAAACATATCGTTTTGCATTGTGGGCAAAAAGTTGGATTTTGGTTTCATCTGACCAGAGCACCTTCTTCCACATGTTTGGTGTGTCTCCCAGGTGGCTTGTGGCAAACTTTAGACAAGACTTGTTATGGATATCTTTGAGAAATGGCTTTCTTCTTGCCACTCTTCCATAAAGGCCAGATTTGTGCAGTGTACGACTGATTGTTGTCCTATGGACAGACACTCCCACCTCAGCTGTAGTTCTCTGCAGTTCATCCAGAGTGATCATGGGCCTCTTGGCTGCATCTCTGATCAGTCTTCTCCTTGTCTGAGCTGAAAGTTTAGAGGGACGGCCAGGTCTTGGTAGATTTGCAGTGGTCCTATACTCCTTCCATTTCAAAATGATCGCTTGCACAGTGCTCCTTGGGATGTTTAAAGCTTGGGAAATCTTTTTGTATCCA
The DNA here is from genome assembly GCF_037356315.1 of Lithobates pipiens. Classification (NCBI taxonomy): domain Eukaryota; kingdom Metazoa; phylum Chordata; class Amphibia; order Anura; family Ranidae; genus Lithobates; species Lithobates pipiens. The sequence continues at coordinate 68,995,823 of NW_027507903.1, forward strand.
AATCCGGCTTTAAACTTCTCCACAACAGTATTACGGACCTGCCTGGTGTGTTCCTTGGTCTTCATGATGCTCTCTGCGCTTTCAACAGAACCCTGAGACTATCACAGAGCAGGTGCATTTATACAGAGACTTGATTACACACAGGTGGATTCTATTTATCACCATCAGTCGTTTAGGACAACATTGGATCATTCAGAGATCCTCGCTGAACTTCTGGAGTGAGTTTGCTGCACTGAAAGTAAAGGGGCCGAATAATTTTGCACGCACCACTTTTCAGTTTTTTATTTGCTAAAAAAGTTTAAAATATCCAATAGATTTCGTTCCACTTCACAATTGTGTCCCACTTGTTGGTGATTCTTCACAAAAAATTAAATTTTTATATCTTTATGTTTGAAGCCTGAAATGTGGCAAAAGGTTGAAAAGTTCAAGGGGGCCGAATACTTTCGCAAGGCACTGTGTATGTGTATATATATATATATATATATATATATATATATATATATATATATATATATATATATATAATATAGTGTGAGCTGGGGATAGGTAGCAGGTACAAAAGCTCCCTGTGCCACCTTTAGGCACAGATACCAGTCGAGTGAGGTAGTGACAAACAGTACAGTGTTTATTCGTGCTATTTTTTACAGGTGCTGTACAGTGTTCCAGAAAATACACAGGGCAAAAACTACAAACGAAATCCTAGCCGTGTCCCGGCACATACAACACAAAACACAAGTCCTTAATATCAGGCTGAGCAAGCCTAACACTTGTCATCCTCCAAATACGCAGCTTGTTTGCTTTTTACAAACTTTGCAGCTCTCCCAGACAGGACTTGTCTGGTCCCCAGGTAGGAGAGCACTGCCTGCATGTCTCAGGTGAGCATAAATTGTCCTTGGGGAGGGGAATAAAACCCCAGCTGGACCAAGGATCAGAGATCCCTTAAAGTGTATGAGAGGAACCCGGTAGTTGTGTAAACCACGAGACACTCTCCTGCTGCACTGTATATACACTAATCAGGGGTCTTCAAACGATGGCCCTCCAGTTGCTCAGAAACTACAATTCTCATCATGCCTAGTCATGTCTGTGAATGTCAGAGTTACAATGCCTCATGGGATGTGTATTTCCGCAACTGCTACAATGCCTCATGGGATTTGTATTTCCGCAACTGCTGGAGGGCCGCAGTTTGAAGATCCCTGCACTATATCATACATTTTTACAAAATGATTTATTAAATTTGCTATAACTAATTCTTGTTAAAACCATTCCTCTTTTATGGCCAAGAGCATCAGCTTTCTTTAATTATACTCATGATGCATGATTCCTAGTTTACTTTGAAGTTCTAAAAATGTGTAACTAGAAATAAAATAAATAAAAGAGTATTTTTAAAACATCAGGTGTCCAGAATGCTGCCCAGAGGCAAAGTGCTTTGGTTTGAGTTACAGTCATTTGTATTTGGAACCTATTAAAAAAAATTACATTTCCTGACAACAAACCGAAAACTTTGAAGTTAAGGGGAAAGGGTTAGAACTTTTTTTTTTGCTGTATGTGTCCCTACTGGCTTAAATGACTCAGGACTTAGATGACAAAGGCAGAAATATATTAGTTGTTGCATCTTTTCTGTCTTCATTTTGCCCATATATAGAAGAGAATTTACAAGTTTAGCCTTTTTAGTGACCAAAGGTACCACAAGATTTCTCCTTCTCATTTTACATGCATATGATCTTGTAAACAATTCCTCTTCATTCACAAGCACCACCTTATTCCCTTCCTTCCCACCTCCACCATTTTAGTTGATGAATTCTGTGTTGACTTCAACCACTTGCCGACCGTTGTACTGCAGCAAAATGGCACGGTTGGGCGAAACAACGTTACGTAACATTGATTCGCCCTGTGACCACTAGGGGTGCTCGTCCCCCCCTCCCCCGCGCCGATGCGAGTGCCCGGCGGTTACGATCACCGATGGGCTCCCACGATCCTCGCTGACACATGGAGAACCGGGATCTCTGTGTGTAAACACACAATTTCCGGTTCTATGAGCGGAGAACAGACAGATCGTATGTTCTTACAGAGTATGAACAGCAATCTATCAACTCCCCTGCACAGTCCTCTCCTCACTCCAGTTAGAACACACACTAGGGAACACATTAACCCCTTGATCGACCCCTAGTGTTAACCGCTTTACTGCTAGTGACATTTTTACAATGATCAATGCATTTTTATAGCAATGATCGCTGTATTAATGCCAATGGTCCTAAAAAAATTGTCAAAATTGTCCGATGTGTCTGCCATAATGTCATAGTCACAATAAATCGCTGCCATTACTAGTAAAATAAAATGAATATAATTTTGTAGATGCTATAAATTTTGGCAAACCAATCAATATATGCTTATTGTGATTTTTTTTTAACCGAAAATATGTAGAAGAATACATATCAGCCGAAACTGAGGAAAAAATTGTTTTCTTTATATATTTTTGGGGGATATTTATTATAGCAAAAAATAAAAAAGAATGTGTTTTTTTTCAAAATTTACACTTTTTTTTGTTTATGGCGCAAAAAATAAAAACCACAGAGGTGATCAAATACAACGTCAATTTTGTTGTGGTACAGCATCGCATGACTGTGCAATTGTCAGTTAAAGTGACGCAGTGCCGTATCGCAAAAAATGGCCTGGTCATAGAGCAGCCAATTCTTCCGGGGCTGAAGTGGTTAATGTGACACTAAATGATATCCTAATTCTCCAAAAATAATCCATATGCATCTACATTTTTTTGTTTATGGCACAAAAAATAAAAACTGCAGAGATGATCAAATACCACGAAAAGAAAGCTCTATTTGTGGGAAAAAAAGGACATCAATTTTGTTTGGGTGCAATTTCGCACGACCACGCAATTGTCAGTTAAAGTGACGCAGTGCCGAATCGCAAAAAGTGCTCTGGTCAGAAAGGGGGTAAAATCTTCTGGGGCTGAAGCAGTTAATAGGACCACTGCCTTCTTGTCCTCATTAGGACATCTATCACTAACATTGTACTATGAAGTTTCATCAGCCAGACCCATTCTCAGCCATCAGCCAACCCAACATTCTTTCATCTTCCCCATCCTCATTCCATCCAAACTCAAATGCAAGTCAATGGTCAAGCAGTCAATCTGGTCTCTAATAAAGCAGAACCATTGTCATTGTATCCCCTCCCCTTCATCTGTCACTTTCCAGTCTTTGATGGGAGGCCAGTCTGTGATGGGGGTCAGTCTGTGATGGGGGACATGTCTGTAAAGGCGGGTCAGCCGATGAATGATGGGATAAGTCTGTGATGGGGCCAGTCTGTGATGGGGGCCAGTCTGTGATGGGGGTCGGTCTGTGATGGGGGTCTGTCTATGATGGGGGGTCAGTCTATGATGGGGGTTAGTCTATGATGGGGGGTCAGTCTGTGATGGGGGCCAGTCTGTGATGGGGGCCAGTCTTTGATGGGGGGTTTGTGAATAAGGGGCCTGTGATGTGGAGGATATCATGTGGATTCATAGCACCAATATGACACTCGGATCCCCGCTAGAAGAACATTTTTCTGACCGGACCCACGTGAAGTTTAATTCACTACCCCTGCACTACATGGTTTTGGTAAGTCTGAAGGAAAAAAATCAGCAGAAAATCTGATAGTGTGTATGGTGTTTCTGTCTGCACCAGAACGTCTTTTTTTGTGGTAATGATGCTTGAGAGGGCACAAGTCATAGTCACTTGCTTGGAATTACCTACTTCTGTAATCATTTTCGAAATACCTATTAGGTACATGTTCATAGCCATGTAAGCTGTTTGATGTACATTTTGAAAACATAATAAAATGATCACTTTGACGCAGCTGGTCAGAGTGCATATTACTGGACAATTGGCTCTACATGGGAACCAATAATTGTTTTTATGTAAAAGTTTACTTGAAATATGTTAAGCAGCACCTTCAGTGTTAACTTAACATATGATCACATCCCTTTAACACCTGATGTGTTATATCTATGTAATATTTTTGGATTTAGGCACAGGCATATCTCAATTTCTCAATCATATATAGAGCTGAGCTAAAATGTAGTGAAAAATATTGAAAAATAAAAATAAAAAAAAAATCAAATATATACTCCAAATTGCAAAGAAAGATCAAAGTCCTGCTGTAAAATATAATCGTCTCTAATGGACAATCATAAAAGGCTACACTAGACCACCATTGCAGGGATAGTGAAAACTAAATAGATCCAATATTCCAATTATATTGAAGAGAATCCTTCCAGTGATAGCCACACCATCCAAAATAGATTGAATGGTGTGGATATCACTGGAAGGGTTCCCTTCAACAAAATTGGAATATTGGATCTACCTTTTTTTTCGCTCCATAAGACACACTTTTCCCCCCAAAAAATGTGGGGAAATGCTGACCAGACCCCCAGTAACCCCCCCACCCCCCGTCGCCGTGTTAGAATTCCGACGCTCGGTTTCTCTATGGATCAGAGAGGAGGACAGGATGTAATGTGCATCCTCGCAGGGGCATACCAAGGGGGAGCAAGGTGGGCAGTCTGCCCCGGGTTCCAATGAGGTGACGCCACCCTGAGAGCGGCGAGAGACCTGGCTGCTTCCTTTGGTATTTTTTTTTTTTAGCTGGAACACCCACAGGGCCATGGCCTGATCCAGTCTGTCACTTCCTGATCCTCCCACTGGCAGCTGGCAGCTGCTGCTGAAAACTGTGTTCCCAGTCCTCTGGATGTTCCTAGCTTCCGCCCACCTGGGTGTATCTGAGGCTGAGAGCCAGGTCATCCATTGTAATGGCAGTGTCCTGCCTGAGGTGAGCTGGTGATAAGGGGGTGGGAGGTGTGGGCTGGCATGGTATCCACTGCACAATCACCTGAGTTGGTGTGAGAAGAGGCTGATGGGGTGTTTGTGTCTGCCCTGCCACCCTGAGCTGATCTGGGAATGGGGGAGGTTGCTGTGTCCATCACCGCCACCCAGGTATAGTGTAGCTGAGCTAATTTGATAGCGGGGGGTGGTATTGCTGTGTGTCCACCACCCACCTATAGTTGTATTATTAGGAGTATAACATTTAGTACACCATTTGCTTCAGAATATTTTTTGTTTGTTTTCCTCCTCTAAAATCTAGGTGCGTCTTATGGAGTGAAAAAAAAAAAAGTTTTCACTATCCCTGCAATGGTGGTACAGCGTAGGTAGCCCTTTATGGTTGTCCATTAGGGACAGTTATATATTACAGCAGGACTTTCCTCTTTCTTCACAATTTGGACAATATATTTAATTTGTTTTATTTTAAATTTTCAATAAATTTCAGCTAAGGTCTATATTTGATTGTTTACAAGGTACTGTGTATATCTCACAGCATAGTTGCTGCTTGTTAAGGCTCACATAAAATTTATAGCGCAGTTTCTTTATGTTTGGTAGTTTCTCAATTTCTATTATATAGTGCAGGTCAGTGACCAGACCTGATACTATAGATCTTACCCAACAGTGTCTGTCAGCCCCCAATATTGACACTATGGGGTTGATTTATTAAAGGTAAATAGGCTGTTCATTTTGCAAGGGAAGTTGCACTTTGTAAGGGAATTTTTCCCAGAACCTAGTGAATAAGATGAAGCTCTGCTGGCTTCCATCATCCAATCATGTGCAAGCAAAATATTTTTTACATTTTCCTTGAACATGATTTGGGTATTCTTTGCAATGTTATACCTTACACTATTCACTAAGCTTTTGGGTAAATTCCCTTTCAAAGTGAACAGTATATTTGCCTTTAGTAAATCAACAATCAATGGTATTCATAGACTGTGCACTTTGGAAAGTGCAGTAACACTTTGCAAGTTCAGTTTCTCCAGAGCGTAGTAAATTAGGTAAAGCTTCACTTTGCAAAGAATATCCAATCACATGCAAGGAAAACAAACAAAAAAAAAAACACACATGAAAAAAAAAGCACATGATTGGATGATGGAAGTCAGCAGAGCTTCTGCTTATTGTCTAAACTCTGGAACAACTGCTCTTTTAGAGTGCAACTGAACTTTACTAAGTGCACAGTCTATCTGCCTTCAATAAATCAACCCCAATATGCCCATTAATGTCAGCTCTAAGCAAGTAAGTATTTGTCATTTTGTACAGTAGAGTAGTGGCTGGCCAAAGAGGGATCACTTTGACGCAGTTGAGCAGCTTGAATATGTATTGCCATGTATGTGAGCCAAAAATCTCTGTTTGTATCCAAAACTTAGTTGGAAATACGTAAGACTGCATAGTAGTGGGCAGAGGGTTCATTTGGAGTCTTCAGTGCTTGCCTATCAAGTTTGCCACTATGACATCTACTCAAAATCCAGCCTACTGGCTAAAGGGACACCATAGCACATGGTGGAGGTTTATATATCACTCAACACGATACCAGCAGTTTTTAGTGGAGTTCATAACAAATGTGTTAACACAGAGGCAAGATATAATATGCAGTATTTTGATGGATATAGATGAGTGGATGGAAAGATCTTCTGAACTCTGGAACATCATCACCATGACCACCAATAAAACGGAGGTTTGTGCTAAAACCATATCTTAAATAAGGACATCACTCTAGGCTGAAATACAGAAGCAATTCATTCCCTGTGTTATACGTATAAACTGTAAGAAGTACCTATTTATAAATCAACATTAAAATGACTTTTTCTGACTGACATGACTGTATTTAGCTGTCTTGTAAATTATAAGAAGCTCTTAAAGCACCCAATCGGCTGAATGTAATTGCCATGCATGTCACTTCAATGATGCCATTATTAACCTCAATCAGGATGAAATATAAGTTTAAAATAGACTCATTGAAACCAATTTTCCAAAATTCTTTGAGCAGAGAAAGCTGAATCCTTAAACTTGTTTGATACTGAAGGAAGAAAACTATTGTAAAAATTAACTTGTAAGTCTTCTCCTAACTTATGATAGAAGATATCTCTTATAGCACATATCGCCTTTTGTTCCAGTTTTATATAGCAACTGAGAGAATTTCAACTTCATATTTTCTTATCACTTGTACAGCACAGCATTAATTTCCTTAGCTTGAGGGACAAATTATTAGAACTATAATGATTAAAAGGAGCTTTCTGCTATCTAAAGTGCCATTTTTGCTTCAATTTTTAAAGGGTTAGTTCACCTTCACCACAATAACTGCCTATGCAGCGTCTGTAGATAAATGCAAACTATGCAGCTTTGACCAAAGTTGAATACTGCCCTTGTAAAAGGTATAGGCCATTTACATACCGTATGACGCCATACTGGAAAACTCCAAGGACATTGCTAAGAGAGGCCTATCTGTTACTGTTCTCCTCAAATGCTGAGCTGAAAGCTGCTGCATCAGGGTACAGAAAGCCAAGGACAGATTGGCAACTTTTGGGCCAGGGTGCAAGTACAACCCAAAGGCCCATGGTGCAGCAACTCGGCTCCCCTCCCACTCTCCCTCTTCCCTGCCTCCCCTCCCCCCCCACCCCAGGCTGAATCTCCACTCCGGGTACTCTCTGCACACCAGGCAGGTTGGCCTGAACAGTGCCTGCTGCACCAAATCCGGGTTGCCGACACAATTCCCACCTCTTCCCTATCCTAACACTTATCCCCATTCTCCTCATTTACGCAGTTAGCCCTCACAGCACAAGTCCCCCCCCCCCCCCCAGTGCCCCTTTCAGAATAAATTCTCTTCCACCCCCCTCTCAAATCATCCTTCCCAGCACATCCCCCCCCCCCCCCCCAATGAACTGCTAGCACTAGTAAATAAACAGGAATGTATATTATATGTATATGTTTACATTTATTTTTCGTCTTTTTTTTTTTTTTTTCTTTTTTTCAGTTGCTTCTGGATTTCTGGCCTAGATCAAAATGATGTCAAACAGCACATGAGTGTTCATAGAATTTTTTTCCTTAACCTGGAAGAGGGGGGAGGGGCTTTCACAGCTAAGCACACTCATGTGCCTGCATGCCTGAGCTAAGGGCAGATGTATTCAAGTAGTAAATGCTACATCAATCATCTGCCCCTATTTAAGATAGGGGGTCAAAGTGATTTCTCAACAAAACAAAACCAAACATGGAGACATGAATGGATGGATGGATGAGTTTGCTTTTGATATTGAAAATGGATTACATTGTGTTTTTGGTTTGTGGTGCTGAGGTACAGTTGAGTTTTGCTTTAAGTCTGTAAATCAAGTTGGACATGTTATGTTCAGGCACTGTGATGCCACACACAAATGTTCAACAAAAGGGACTGAACATTAGGAAGAAAAGAACAAGCTATAATTGTATTTAGAATAGTATTGAGGGTCTGCTGAAAACAGTTTTAGAAGCTCTTACAAGGACCAAGGGAAACCTTTTAGTCAGGCACTACCATAATGTACTGAACTGAAATAGTATATAGATTTTACGCCCACTGATGTACAGTGGTGTGAAAAAGTGTTTGCCCCCTTCCTCATTTCCTGTTCCTTTGCATGTTTGTCACACTTAAGTGTTTCGGAACATCAAACCAATTTAAACAATAGTCAAGGACAACACAAGTAAACACAAAATGCAATTTGTAAATGAAGGTGTTTATTATTAAAGGTGAAAAAAATCCAAACCATCATGGCCCTGTGTGAAAAAGTGATTGCCCCCCTTGTTAAAACATACTATAACTGTGGTTGTCCACACCTGAGTTCAATTTCTCTAGCCACACCCAGGCCTGAGTATTGCCAAACCTGTTCACAATCAAGGCATCACTTAAATAGGAGCTGCTTGGCACAGTAAGGTCCACCAGAAGATCCTTAAAAGCTACACATCATGCCGAGACCCAAAGAAATTTAGGAAGAATTGAGAAAGAAAGTAATTGAGATCTATCAGTCTGGAAAGGGTTATAAAGCCATTTCCAAAGCTTTGGGAATCCAGCGAACCACAGTGAGAGCCATTATCCACAAATGGCGAAGACATGGAACAGTGGTGAACCTTCCCAGGAGTGGCCGGCCGCCCAAAATTACCCCAAGAGCGCAGCGACGACTCATCCAAGAGGTCACAAAAGACCCCACAACAACGTCCAAGGAACTGCAGGCCTCACTTGCCTCAGTTAAGGTCAGCGTTCATGCCTCCACCATCAGGAAAAGACTGGGCAAAAATGGCCTGCATGGCAGAGTTCCAAGGAGAAAACCACTGCTGAGCAAAAAGAACATCAAAGCTCGTCTCAATTTCTCCACAACACATCTTGATGATCCCCAAGACTTTTGGGACAACATTCTGTGGACCGATGAGACAAAAGTGGAACTCTTTGGAAGGTGTGTGTCCAAGTATATCTGGCATAGAAGGAACACTGCATTTCATAAAAAGAACATTATACCAACAGTAAAATATGGTGGTGGTAGTGTGATGGTCTGGGGCTGTTTTGCTGCTTCAGGACCTGGAAGACTTGCCGTGATAAAAGGAACTATGAATTCTGCTGTCTACCAAGAGATCCTGAAGGAGAATGTCCGACCATCTGTTCGTGTACTCAAGCTGAAGCGAACTTGGGTTCTGCAGCAGGACAATGATCCTAAACACACCAGCAAGTCCACCACCGAATGGCTGAAGAAAAACAAAATGAAGACTTTGGAGTGGCCTAGCCAAAGTCCTGACCTGAATCCTATTGAGATGTTGTGGTATGACCTTAAAAAGGCCGTTCATGCTCGAAAACCCTCTAATGTAACTGAATTAGGACAATTCTGCAAAGACGAGTGGGCCAAAATTCCTCCAGGACGCTGTAAAAGCCTCATTGCACGTTATCGCAAACGCTTGGTTGCAGTTGTTGCTGCTAAGGGTGGCCCAACCAGTTATTAGGTTTAGGGGGCAATCACTTTTTCACACATGGCCATGATGGTTTGGATTTTTTTTCACCTTTAATAATAAACACCTTCATTTACAAATTGCATTTTGTGTTTACTTGTGTTGTCCTTGACTATTGTTTAAATTGGTTTGATGTTCCGAAACACTTAAGTGTGACAAACATGCAAAGGAACAGGAAATGAGGAAGGGGGCAAACACTTTTTCACACCACTGTATATCTACACTGCATTTCCCTGTATCTGTAAGTTTACAGTGTGGTCACAATGCTATTAAGAGATATGCAGAACTGATGGGTGGCACTGATGGGCAATGGTGGGCGGCACTGATGGGCTGCACTGGTGGGCACTAATAGATGGAACTGATAGCACTGATGAGGAGGCACTGACATGCATTAATGATGGGCACTGATTGGCATCCCTGATGGGCACAGGTTGGCATCCCTCTGGGCACAGGTTGGCCTTCCTGGTGGGCTCAAGTGGGCATCCTTGATGGGTCTGCACTGATAATCAAGAGGACCTTGGAGGGGGTGGTAGTATTTCTTAATGGTGTATGTGTGAAAAGATCATGCAAGCCCCACTGCCTTTGCCGACTAGGGGAAGTCCGAAGTATTATGTAAAGAAGGAAAAGAAAGGCGCGTGGCTGTTGCATGTATAGTTAAAAAAAAAAAGGAGTTTATTATAAACAAAATAGGTATACACAAAGAAGTACTACATATTCGTACATATGAATAAAAGCGATGTTAGACATTTAATAGATTGATACGTAATGTTATCCACAGAAGGGATACTTCAATGGTTGTCTAATGCGTTTCAAGGTTTTTCCTCTTCATCAGAGCCTTAGAGAGCTAAATCTAGTCTATATTTAAATGTAGAGAAAAAATTTGTGTAGCGCTTCAAATAGTAATAGGTGTAATCAACATAAATTGAAGAAAATAATCAAATAACAAAAATCATATAGTTAATATAAATAATTCAAGCAAAAAGTCCATAAGATGGGCACCAATTTCACAATAAAGCTGGTATGGAGATGACTGGACCGTCATAAGGCAAAAACAGATCACACTAAGCAGATGTGTTCATGTAAGTCAGCTTGTCTGTAAACGTCAAAGAGGGTAGATAAATACTTCTTACCAACTCTGTTGGACTCACACAGTCGTATGACAGTTGAGTCTGAAAAGGCTTGAGGTCACACTCTGGGACCAAGGAGTATATGGAGGGAGGTCCGTTGGACTGGTGGAGGAACTTCAAACGGCTGTATGCTCAATGGTGTGTTTCACAGATGGAACATCGAGGTAGTTTGAAATCCAGCTCAGACGCGGCCCATTACACCGATACTCCAATCACCCCAAGTGGGGAGGAAGATGTTTGGGGGTTTAGACCAAAAAGAAGGGAAAAAAGAAAAAAGAGCTCCACATGGTGCGGGTCAAACGGTATAAAATGCGAATTTATTGAAGTCAAAAAGTTATTAATGACTTGGTGATCACAAAAATAGGATAAAATAAAGTTAAAAGCAATGTAGGGTGCCAACAGCTAGCCCAACGCGTTTCGACATAAATGTCTTCGACAGGGGCATGTTGGGGCCCGCCACATTGCTAACAAATATATAAGGGGTCAGAGACAGTTCCGCCTACAAAGGGGCGGAAACTCCTGTCACGGACCGCCATTTTACAAATACAATGAACAATTAGATCAGATCAAGGTAAACATGTTCAAACGCAATAAACGAATACACATATCGTCTAATATAACCTTTCTGTTCACACAAGCTGTTAATTTAGATTTGGTGATAGTAAAGGCTAGATCTAAGTAACCTATATACTAAGTAAATCAATTACATATATTGATCTAGGCCTCTTCCAGGGGAGTCTGGTACATACACAGAACATATGCGGAAATACATCTAGCACTAATGCGAAAAGATCAGCCACATAATATTACCTCAATATAGATTATATTGTACCATCGCCTGGAAGGACTGGTTCACATTTATATTATGTCACAAATGTAACTAAGGAGGTCAAGAAGGTGATGTCTCATGGTGATCAGTCGTTGTATAAGTTAGATGTTTCTTACTTGTTTGTTGGCGATATGCAGCCGAGAAATGTATATACATAACCATGGTAACTGATATTGCGTGCTATTCCATAGGCCAGAGATTCCGATCAGGTGACCGAAAACGTCATGGCGTGCAGTGTAGCGGAGAAGCCTCCACCAATCACTCAGTGTACGTACCGCATGACAAGATGTGGGAGTGACTGTGGAGGACGGCCCTCCGCAGGGTAGGGGCGTATGCGTGTAAACGTCACCTGGTACATCACTATACAGGCATGTGAGAGCGGGGAGGGGCGTCAAAACTTGGCGCCATTTCCCCGTGATGTACGTCACACGCCGCGGGGCGTGACGAACGGCATCGGAGCGAATCTAAACGATCAAATATGTGACGGCATTGCGCATGCGTCGCGGCTTGTGACGTAACTACGTCACCAATCACTCAGTGTATGTATCGCATGACAAGATGTGGGAGTGACTGTGGAGGACGGCCCTCCGCAGGGTAGGGGCGTATGCGTGTAAACGTCACCTGGTACATCACTATACAGGCATGTGAGAACGGGGAGGGGCGTCAAAACTTGGCGCCATTTCCCCGTGGTGTACGTCACACGCCGCGGGGCGTGACGAACGGTATCGGAGCGAATCTAAGCGATCAAATATGTGACGGCATTGCGCATGCGTCGTGGCTTGTGACGTGACTACGTCACGTTATGCGCCATGATCTGCAGAGAACCCAATACATCCGGGACAGGCGAAAAAATATGTATACAAAGGACGCAGTTACGTCAAGCCGAGCCAAATGACAGGTCGCGACGTAACCATGGCGACCAAAAAGCATCCTGCATTTTAAAAGGCAGAGTATCATCGAGTGACAAAACGAAATTAAAGAAAAACAGGAGGGGACTCAGACATCCCGCCAAGATTGGCATAAAAAACTAGTGGTAGATAAATAATATAAAAAATGTTAAAAATATAAAAATAATATAATGGGTCAAATACTATGCGTTTAAAATACGCACCCCTTAGTAAGACAGACCCTGGGGCACAGCACAAAAAGAAAACGGACACAGTAGGTGCGGGCATTTTTAACCTTAGTACAGCAACATTGTCAGTGAGTGAAAAACGCATTTTAGATAAGGGCCTTAAATTTGTCCCACCAAGAAAACTCAACAAATTTAATACATTCATTGACGTGCAGAAGTTCATTCGCAAGTTACATATTCAGAGACATTTTTTGTCCTCTCCTAGTATAACTAACAAGATTCCTGATTCTACATCAGTCAGACATTCTAGTGGTAAAAAAAACTAGTGGTAGATAAATAATATAAAAAATTTAAAAAATATAAAAATAATATAATGGGTCAAATACTATGCGTTTAAAATACGCACCCCTTAGTAAGACAGACCCTGGGGCACCTAAGGCCCAAGGGTGGACTTGGAATGTAATAAATGTAGCATATTCACAGGTTATGCCAGATATACAGCTAGAGAAACCAGGTGTGAATATATGTTTCACAAAAGATGTATGTCCCAAATCGCATAAAGTTAAAGGATGCAATATAATCCCACATGACTATAATAGAACATGGGGAAGGGATGGGGGACATGTGGAAAGAAAAGTGAATAAAAATATAAAAAATTCAATTATATCAATGAGAATAAGTGTCGTGCAGAAAGGACACAGACCAAAGATTATGGAATGTGTATCATAGAGGTGAGGTGTTGCATGAATTAATATGTGAACATACTAAGAATCCATGGAAGAGATGGGCAGATAAATCATAAAAATTGGCAAAGGTGGGTGTAATAATAATAATCTGTGACTAAATTAAGCCTGATTAATGAAACTATTGATGTCCCAATCTGTATTCATGCCAAAGGGGGAGTAGCACCTCAATTCATAAATCCAAAATGTCTCGAGGCGCGACACCCCCCTCAGGCATGAATCTCCCCTCCAGTTCGGGACAAATTTGTCAATAACTACAAAACGTGTACCCGTGGGGTCTCTATTATGTTTCTCGAGATAATGTCTCGGGACCGTGTGTTTGTCACAGCCTTTTTTGATTTTGCTGAGGTGTTCGTTGACTCTAATGGAGAAGTTACGGATGGTGCGGCCAACGTATTGTTGGTTACAAGGACATGTGATCAAGTAAACAATATACCTGGTGGTGCAAGTAGTGAAGTGTTTCATAAGATACCTGCGTGAAGTGGCTGTGGATGTGAAAGAATCACTTTTCCCCTTACCCAACATGTTGTGTATGCAGACGTTGCATTTTCTACAGGGAAAATATCCCTTGCTCTGTGGGAAAAATTGTATCGATTTAGGGATATCTATTACATTAGGGGAGATGTCATTTTGTATTGATCGAGCTCCCCTGTAGATAGTTCCGGCTTTCTCTGGAATTATTCCCCCTAGGACTTTGTCACTGCTTAATACCTTCCAGTGCCTATTAATGATTCTCTTTATATCATTATGTTGTGTAGAGAAAGTTGTAAAAAAGGACCATTTAAATTTGTCGTTTGTTCCTGTTTTGACTTTCTTTTGTATAAGGGAGGCCCTATCAGTATGTAAAGCTGCTTTGATATCAGCATCAAGGGCGCATGAATCATAGCCCTTGTCCAGGAACCTCTTACGGATGGTATAGGATTGTGAAATAAAGTCACTAGTATTCGTGCAGTTGCGCCTAAGCCTGAGAAATTGACCACGTGGAATGGAACTAAGCCATTGATGGTGGTGGCAACTATCAACAGGAATATATCCATTCCGATCTGTTGGTTTAAAAAAGGTTCTCAGGACCAGGCGATTCTGCACTACTGTAACCTCTAGGTCAAGAAAATGAATGCTAGTTGTACTGGCCTCAAAGGTCAGCTGAATGCCACGATCATTTCTGTTGAGGGTTGCCATGAAGGTATTAAGAGATGACCGACTGCCTTTCCACAGGAGGAGGATGTCGTCTATATACCTAGCCCAAAGCACCAATTCTGGCCTATCAAGGGCATAGACGACATCCTCCTCCCACTGGGCCATGAACAAGTTGGCCAGGCTGGGTGCGTACTTAGCCCCCATGGCAACCCCTCTGGTCTGGGTGTAAAAATTGCCCTGGAACCAGAAGTAATTGTGAGACATGGCAAATTCCAATATTTGCATAAGAAAATTCCTATGTATCACAGGGAGTGTAGAATCCCTGGAAAGGAATAGTTCAACAGCTCCTAGGCCTAAGTTCTGTGGGATGCTAGTATACAACGCAGAAACGTCTGCTGTAACTAAAATGAGATCATCATGGTACTGTACACTCTCAAGTAGTCGAATTGTATCGCCTGTGTCCTGTAAGTAAGATGGTATATTCCTTACTAAGGGCTGTAGGTAGGAATCTATGTATTTCCCTATTCGCGAGGTAATGGAATCTATACCGCTAACAATTGGGCGGCCTGGTGGGTTCACTGAATCCTTATGTATCTTGGGGAGTTGATATATAGTCGGAATACGTGGAGCCAGTGGAATCATAAATTCTCTCTTTCTTATTTAAGATGTTCAGAGAAACCTTCATCTATGATCTGTGTAAGTTCTTTTTTGTATTTAAGGGTAGGATCCCCTGGTAGGGGGCTGTAAGTAGTGACATCACTCAGTAGTCTATTCATTTCATCAATGTAACGTGTTTTATCTAATACCACTTAGCCACCCCCCTTATCTGCAGGGCGAATGATAAGATTTTTCTTTTCACATAAAGATTTGAGGCCCTGTGCTATGGAGGGGTCTTGGTGTACCCTTTTAATAGGTAACTTATCCAAATCATTTAAAACAAGGTTTTTAAAAACATTAATGGATGGAGGTAGAATGCCTGGGTTGAACAAAGAAGGATTGCTCAATCCAGAATGTCTGACTGATGTAGAATCAGGAATCTTGTTAGTTATACTAGGAGAGGACAAAAAATGTCTCTGAATATGTAACTTGCGAATGAACTTCTGCACGTCAATGAATGTATTAAATTTGTTGAGTTTTCTTGGTGGGACAAATTTAAGGCCCTTATCTAAAATGCGTTTTTCACTCACTGACAATGTTGCTGTACTAAGGTTAAAAATGCCCGCACCTACTGTGTCCGTTTTCTTTTTGTGCTGTGCCCCAGGGTCTGTCTTACTAAGGGGTGCGTATTTTAAACGCATAGTATTTGACCCATTATATTATTTTTATATTTTTAAAATTTTTTATATTATTTATCTACCACTAGTTTTTTATGCCAATCTTGGCGGGATGTCTGAGTCCCCTCCTGTTTTTCTTTAATTTCGTTTTGTCACTCGATGATACTCTGCCTTTTAAAATGCAGGATGCTTTTTGGTCGCCATGGTTACGTCGCGACCTGTCATTTGGCTCGGCTTGACGTAACTGCGTCCTTTGTATACATATTTTTTCGCCTGTCCCGGATGTATTGGGTTCTCTGCAGATCATGGCGCATAACGTGACGTAGTCACGTCACAAGCCACGACGCATGCGCAATGCCGTCACATATTTGATCGCTTAGATTCGCTCCGATACCGTTCGTCACGCCCCGCGGCGTGTGACGTACACCACGGGGAAATGGCGCCAAGTTTTGACGCCCCTCCCCGTTCTCACATGCCTGTATAGTGATGTACCAGGTGACGTTTACACGCATACGCCCCTACCCTGCGGAGGGCCGTCCTCCACAGTCACTCCCACATCTTGTCATGCGATACGGACACTGAGTGATTGGTGACGTAGTTACGTCACAAGCCGCGACGCATGCGCAATGCCGTCACATATTTGATCGTTTAGATTCGCTCCGATGCCGTTCGTCACGCCCCGCGGCGTGTGACGTACATCACGGGGAAATGGCGCCAAGTTTTGACGCCCCTCCCCGCTCTCACATGCCTGTATAGTGATGTACCAGGTGACGTTTACACGCATACGCCCCTACCCTGCGGAGGGCCGTCCTCCACAGTCACTCCCACATCTTGTCATGCGGTACGTACACTGAGTGATTGGTGGAGGCTTCTCCGCTACACTGCACGCCATGACGTTTCCGGTCACCTGATCGGAATCTCTGGCCTATGGAATAGCACGCAATATCAGTTACCATGGTTATGTATATACATTTCTCGGCTGCATATCGCCAACAAACAAGTAAGAAACATCTAACTTACACAATGACTGATCACCATGAGACATCACCTTCTTGACCTCCTTAGTTACATTTGTGACATAATATAAATGTGAACCAGTCCTTCCAGGCGATGGTACAATATAATCTATATTGAGGTAATATTATGTGGCTGATCTTTTCGCATTAGTGCTAGATGTATTTCCGCATATGTTCTGTGTATGTACCAGACTCCCCTGGAAGAGGCCTAGATCAATATATGTAATTGATTTACTTAGTATATAGGTTACTTAGATCTATCCTTTACTAGGGATGAGCTTCGTGTTCGAGTCGAACGTACGTTCGACTTGAACATTGGCCGTTCGAATTCCGAACGTTTTGGCCGTTCACGTCAAAATTCGAGTGACGCGCGCGCGGACCACAATGCACTGCGTTGGCGCAGTGCATTGCTGCCCGATGATTGGCCAAGCATGCACTGTGACCCCGCATGCTTGGCCAATCGCAGCGCCGGCAGCGAGGAGAGCCATGATTGGCCACAGGCATCCTGCCTGTGGCCAATCATAGCTCAGGCTGTGTAGTGCACGCCCCACACTATATAAGGCCGCCTTTAAGGCGGCCTCCTGTAGTGTGTTACTTTGCATCTGAAGCAGTGGGTGTTCTGTGTACCTTCAACACAGTACACACCAATCGTTTTTGGCTGATTTCCTATCTTGCTGCTGTGTAGTGGTTGTTGTCTGTGCCCTGACTGCAGTATACACCACTATATTCACCTCACCTATATAGCTAGTGATCTAGCTTTAACCACTTAACAACTGCCCATTGCCGATTAACGGCTTCAGGGCGGTTGTTTAACTCAGAGAGGCCGTTAATTAACGGCCTCCCAGAATTCTGCTCTCGCGTGCCCCGAGGTGTGCGCACTCGAGAGCATCCGTGACCGCCGGGTCCATAGGACCCAGCGCATCACGGTAAACGGCCGCTCATAGCGGCCGTTTACCACGTGATTGCTCCGTCAAATGAAGGAGTGATCACTTGGAAACAAACCGGCGTCATGTTATGACGCCTGTTCCTACCTCCCCTTTCTGTACCGATCGGTACAGCGGAGGGGAAAGAGATCGGTGTCAGCAGCGATGTGGGCTGCATCTGCAGTGCCCACATCGCTGCTCACCGAATTTAACCCCTCAATTCCCTGCCAATACTCTGCAATACCAGTGCATACTCTGCAGTACCCCGCCATTACTCTGCAGTACCCCGCCATTACTCTGCAGTGCAGTACCCCGCCATTACTCTGCAGTGCAGTACCCTGCCATTACTCTGCAGTGCAGTACCCTGCCATTACTCTGTAGTACCCCGCCATTACTCTGCAGTGCAGTACCCTGCCATTACTCTGTAGTACCCCGCCATTACTCTGCAGTGCAGTACCCTGCCATTACTCTGCAGTGCAGTACCCTGCCATTACTCTGCAGTGCAGTACCCCGCCATTACTCTGCAGTACCCCACCATTACTCTGCAGTGCAGTACCCCGCCATTACTCTGCAGTGCAGTACCCCGCCATTACTCTGAAGTGCAGTACCCTGCCATTACTCTGAAGTGCAGTACCCTGCTATTACTCTGTAGTACCCCGCCAATACCCCGCCAATACTCTGTAATACCCTGCCATAAATTGCCATACCCAGCCATACTCAGAGATACCCAGCCATACTCGGTGATACCCTGAAATACCCAGCCATAGACGCCCCCCACCCCTCACCGCCCTCCGGTGCTTCTACCAACTCGCCAGTACGATCAAAGCCAGAATCTTTTTTTTATTTTTTATTTCAGGCTTCCCAGCCTAGAGGTGAGATGTGGGGTCATATTGACCCCCCAGATTTCACTGTAAAGAGGACCTGTCACCCCATATTCCTATTACAAGGGATGTTTACATTTCTTGTAATAGGAATAAAAGTGATCAAAAATATATTTTTGGGAAAAAAATGTCAAACTAAAATAAATAAAGTAAAATGAACAATAAAAAAATAAAATAAAAATTAAAGCGCCCATGTCCCCATGTGCTCGCATGTGCCACACATGTGAGGTATCGCCGAGAATGTTAGAGCGAGAGCAATAATTCTAGTCCTAGACCTCCTCTGCAACTCAAAACATGTAACCAGTAAAAAAATATTTAAAGCGTCGCCTATGGGGATTTTTTAAGTAGCGACGTTTGGCGCCATTCCACGGGCATGTGCAATTTTGAAGAGTGACATGTTTGATATCTATTTACTCAGCATAACTTCATCTTTCACTTTATGCAAACATTGGGCTAACAAGTGGTTAATAATAGAGCTTGCAGTCAGTAGTGTTAGGAGTGCGTGCTGTCTGCGTGCTCTGTACCCAGTACATACCGCTATAATATAGGGCAGGCCCCTACTTTCAAACATCCAACTTACAAACATCTCCTACTTGCAAACGCAAGGAGACAGCAGCAAGTGAGATGAAAAAAGATGGACGACAAAACAAATTATACAGGGGTGATAACCCTTCCCTATGTTTTCCAAAAAGCTTAAAGATAGTTTTTTTGACTGGAGCTACACTTTAAAAATGTACCGGTTGAAAATGACAAACAGATTCAACTTAACACAACAAACCTACACAGTCCCTGTCTTGTTTGCACCGCCTGTATACTGCTGTTCTGAGTATATAGGGCCTGGGGGCCACACGCATTTCCTTTTTTTAATATGGGTACGGGGTTCCCCTTAATATGCGTACAAGACCCAAATAGGCTGGTAATGGGCAGGGAGGGCTACCCATGCCATGTTTCTCAATGATTTTCAACCATATTGCAGGAACCAGATATAACATTAAAACCGCAAGTAGTTTTAAATGGTGTTATTTCCGTTTAATGTCATTTTGTGCAGGGACTGTTCTAAACACGGGAAACACGTGGCACTTCACAGGCATACTACAGACACCCCCCAGGCACCATATTTAAAGGAATATTTCACTTTTTTTTTTTCACTTTAATCGTCATTAAAATCAGTGCTTCCGCCAAAACGGTAGTTTTTAAAACTTTTTTTTGCAGTGACCCATGTCCCCTGAGGCAGGAGGCAGGTCGCCAAACCCTTTTTAGGACACTATCTTGCATATTAGCCATTAAAATGAGCACTTTCCAATTCGAACGTTCGAGTCCCATAGACTTCAATGGGGTTCTAACGTTCGTACCGAACGCGGGGGTCGTTCGCAAGTTCTGGTGCGAACCGAACCGGGGGGTGTTCGGCTCATCCCTATCCTTTACTATCACCAAATCTAAATTAACAGCTTGTGTGAACAGAAAGGTTATATTAGACGATATGTGTATTCGTTTATTGCGTTTGAACATGTTTACCTTGATCTGATCTAATTGTTCATTGTATTTGTAAAATGGCGGTCCGTGACAGGAGTTTCCGCCCCTTTGTAGGCGGAACTGTCTCTGACCCCTTATATATTTGTTAGCAATGTGGCGGGCCCCAACATGCCCCTGTCGAAGACATTTATGTCGAAACGCGTTGGGCTAGCTGTTGGCACCCTACATTGCTTTTAACTTTATTTTATCCTATTTTTGTGATCACCAAGTCATTAATAACTTTTTGACTTCAATAAATTCGCATTTTATACCGTTTGACCCGCACCATGTGGAGCTCTTTTTTCTTTTTTCCCTTCTTTTTGGTCTAAACCCCCAAACATCTTCCTCCCCACTTGGGGTGATTGGAGTATCGGTGTAATGGGCCGCGTCTGAGCTGGATTTCAAACTACCTCGATGTTCCATCTGTGAAACACACCATTGAGCATACAGCCGTTTGAAGTTCCTCCACCAGTCCAACGGACCTCCCTCCATATACTCCTTGGTCCCAGAGTGTGACCTCAAGCCTTTTCAGACTCAACTGTCATACGACTGTGTGAGTCCAACAGAGTTGGTAAGAAGTATTTATCTACCCTCTTTGACGTTTACAGACAAGCTGACTTACATGAACACATCTGCTTAGTGTGATCTGTTTTTGCCTTATGACGGTCCAGTCATCTCCATACCAGCTTTATTGTGAAATTGGTGCCCATCTTATGGACTTTTTGCTTGAATTATTTATATTAACTATATGATTTTTGTTATTTGATTATTTTCTTCAATTTATGTTGATTACACCTATTACTATTTGAAGCGCTACACAAATTTTTTCTCTTTGTTTGCTGAACTTTGTTTGTTTTTAGTGTTAGCTGCTATTTTTTGCTGTTGAGGCCGTTCTTTTATATATGTTTAACTACAGCGCAGTGTTTTCCCCCTAACTTTATATTTAAATGTATAAAAATAGATAGAGGAAGCTGGATGGGTAGTGTAACACTACATAGGTAGTATAGTATTGCGAGCGGATTCTCTTTCGCTGTAGAGGTTATCCTTCCACATCTCAGTACTCTTAGCACCATAGGGATGGTGTATAGTTGTAGGACCATCTGTTAATTGTTATTGGTGGTCTTTGAACCCCGGTGGTTGGTTCCAGTACTGCAGCCAGGGATCTATGGGTGGGTATCCACGACATTGCTGGGCTATGCTGAGCTGTGGCTGTGTAATGTCTCCTCAGGCGAAGCGCTCGGCATAGCCCGGCAATGTTGTGGATACCCACCTGTAGATCCCTGGTTGAAATACCGGAACAACCACCAGGGTTCAAAGACCACCAATAACAATTAACATACGGTCTTACAACTATACACCATCCATACGGTGCTGAGAGTGCTGAGACGTTAATAGACATGTGCAGTTTGATAAGTCCGGATTTAACTTCAAATCAATTTTTGGTTTGGATGTATGCAAATGACCATAGTAA
This sequence comes from Lithobates pipiens, assembly GCF_037356315.1. NCBI lineage: Eukaryota > Metazoa > Chordata > Amphibia > Anura > Ranidae > Lithobates > Lithobates pipiens. The sequence goes on from NW_027507903.1 coordinate 69,017,638, forward strand.
CACATTTAATTGAAATTTGTTTTGTTTATTTATTTATTTATTTATTTTGGAACAATTAGAATTCAAATTGCACACAAAAACTGATTGACTGATCCGAATCCTGTGTGAAGAATAGCTGGCTGTTAAGGAGCGGGCCGGCAAGCCTGTGGCCACGTCCTTAGCAACCGATGACTCATCAGCTGTCAGAAGGTTTCCCCGCTGAGAGCTTAATGTAAAGGTAAGAATCGCCATCAATTGAAAATTCAGCAAAAAAAACAGCATAGGGGCCCCCATCATCCATACCCCACTTCAAAATAGGAAAAAAAATGGTGTGGGGTTCCCCCAAAATCCACACCAGACTCTTATATGAGCATGCAGCCCTGCAGGCCAGGAAAGAAGGGGGTGAGCAAGTGGCTCCCCTCTCCTGAACCATACCACACCACATACCCTCAACAAGGGGGGGGTCCTTCTGGGCAGAAGGTGCACAAGGGCCTTTTCCCCACAACCCTGGCCAGCTGTGGGCAGGGGGCTTATTAAAATCTGGAAGCCACCCAGATCCTGCCCCCCCCCCCATGTGAATGAGTATGGAGCACTCCATATTACCCCTACTCATGCACTAAAAGGTGCTCAAAAAGTTAATAAAAATACAAAAACAGTTTTTGACCCGACTTAAATGAAAGAAAAACAATGAATGTTTTCGTCCATGGACACGGACATGGAGCTATCTGACAGGTAAACATAGGGGTGGAGGTTACCTTGTGACATCACCGGGTGACCCTCTCCCCCATGTCCTGCTATTATTGGGCGAGTGTCATTCCTAAATGACAGATCAACATGGGTGCGGGGGTTATGCAGTGACATGACCAGGTAACCTCCACCCCTATGTTTACCTGTCAGATGGCTGTGTCCCTGGATGGGAACAGTCGTGTTCAGAGAACGCCAAATTATTGTATTTTTTTTTCTCAATCGGGTCAGCGTTTTATGTTTAAAGGACTTATCAAAAACTGTTCTTGTGTTTTTATTACCTTTTGATTTTTTTATAAATTTTTTTGTGAATGAGTAAAGATACTATGTACCCCATACTCATTAATATGGGCAGGTGAGATCTGGGGGGGTCCCATTGCTAAAGGGGGCTTCCAGACTTTGATAAGCACCCTACCCGCAGACCCCGACAACCACAGCCCAGGGTTGTAGAGAAGAGGCCCTTGGGGTTCTTCTTAAAAACCATACCAGGCGCAAAGGGGGGGCACACACTGTTTTTTTTTTTTAACTTATAATTGCTGGCAATTCTTTTATTTACTTTCAGCTGTCAGCGGGGAAACCTACATGACAGCTGATGAGTCATCCATTGTTAAGAATGCGGCTCGCACCCTTTACGGCTTGCACCCTTAACAACCAGCTATTCTTCACACAGTTAATAATGAAGCAGCGCTGATTCAAAAGGTGATAAATAAACAAATAATTGGGTGCAAAAACACATTACATAAACTTATAAGCATAACTATAAACAATGTGCAATAATTCATAAATTAATAAAATATTCAATGACAATTAATTAAGAATCACAAAATACATGGATGTGAGCCCAATAAAGTGACACAAAGTCCAAATAGTATTCCTTGGCAACTGATGATTGTTGTGACAACCAAAAAAACTCAAAGTGTATGAAGAACACCAACTTCCACCAGATGGTCATGTTAGAAACATAAGAAAATAAACCGCGCTTGAGTAAAAAATAAAAACCACAAAAATAATCTAAAATAAAGGCCGCAGCTCTAAGTGAGATACGCACACCCAAAAACAATGGAAAAATTTCAAAAGCTGCGCCAAAAAGACCATATATACTAACTACCCAAAAAAGAAAAAATTATGAAAAGTTATAAATAAGTATAAATGGATTATTATAAATCATATTCCATACAAATTCAATGAAAGAAATAACAAAAATTGTGATTTGTCTGCTTAAGAGGAAGGAACAAACAAAGTTCATGAAAAGTCCTCAGTTGCAATCCTTTCCAGAACACCATGGTGATTCCACTCAAAAACTGCACACAAGTGCCCGTCACCAAGAAGTGAGTGCACTTACCAGATGGAAGCTTAATCAGAGGCTTGTATGCAAATCATCAGTGTTCTCCTCCTTAGAACTTGCATTCATAGATAAGCTAACCACAATGAAAGGCAGCTTTCCCATAAATATATACCTCGTTCAGCGATCCCAAATAGTGCTATCAATGGCTCCAAAAAGAAGAGGAAAGCCACATAGTATAACACCGTTTGGATAATTTATTTTTAAAACGTAGATATTGCACTTACATTAGCATCCATTCAGATACAGCATAAAAAATGAAACATAGAAAGCCGGCCGGCATTCGGGGGCCCGTCCTCAACTCGTACAACGTGATGGCGTCACAAATGACGTTGTCAATGGGGAACGGGCAGCGCAGCGACGCACCACCTTTTATAACCAAACCAAACCAAACCTCGTTCTGAGATGCGAGATCCGGTCAAACACCGCCATTTTAATTAATGGCAAAAAGCCCTAAACCTTACCCAATTGGCTAAGAAACCAATCAGAAGGAAACCTCCGTACCTCGTATACCTTTATGGATGATGGCATGTCCCCACAGGTGAAAGGGGTCAGGGGGTCAAAGAAAACATTCACTAATTCTAATAAATAATGACTAACTTAGTGATGTAATGACTAACATCCGCAGTATGTGGAAATCTTGCAACAAGATTTGAACAAGTTAATGGAGTGGGCAACTACATGGCAAATGAGGTTTAATGTAGAAAAATATAAATTAATGCATTTGGGCGGCAAAAATATGAATGCAATCTATACACTGGGGGGGAGAACCTCTGGGAAATGGAAAAGGACCTGGGGGTCCTAGTAGATGATAGGCTCAGCAATGGCATCGATTTTAAGGGGAACTCCATGCCAAACTAAAAAAAAAAATTGGCGTGGGACCCCCCCCAATCCATACCAGACCCTTATCCATTCAAGCAGGAAAGGGGGGGCGAGCGAGTGCCCCCCACATGAACCATACCAGACCACTTGCCCTCAACATAGGGAGGGTGCTTTGGGGTCCCCACAAAGCAACTTGTCCCCATGTTGATGGACAAAAGGGCCTCTTCCTCACAACCCTGGCCATTGGTTATCATGGTCTGCCCATTCACCAAAAAAAGTGTCAAAAAGTAAAAAACCACAACAGACAGTTTTTGACAATTCCTCTTTTAAAAAAAAAAAATGCCTGGCTATGTCCATCCATCTTCAATCATGCTGCCCAATGGACCCAAAAATTAGAAGAAAAAAAGCTCTGACTCGATGGGAGGCCTCCCGGAGACAGCTGTCTCTTGGTTCTGACAGCTGTTATATAGGCAAGGGCGAGACCACCTGTGACATAGCCGGCAATACATTGTAGCCGCAAGCAAGTTCAAATTAAATTTTTAATTCGATGGGAGGCCTCCCGGAGACAGCTGTCTCTTGGTTCTGACAGCTGTTATATAGGCAAGGACGAGACCACCTGTGACATAGCCGGCAATACATTGTAGCCGCAAGCAAGTTCAAATTAAATTTTTTCCTTTGGAAATTTAATTTTGCTGTGGTATTGTTCTACACATTACACAGATGCGCCACTTTACAGGCAGACTAAGGGGACCCCAGATACTATATTTAAAGGAATATTACATTTTTATTGTTTCACTTTAAGCATTATTAAAATCACTGCTCCTGAAAAAATGGTTGTTTTAAAAACGTTTTTTGCATTGATACATGTCCCCTAGGGCAGTACCCGGGTACCCATACCCATACACATTTTATGGCAATAATTTGCATATAAGCCTTTAAAATTAGCACTTTCATGTTCATTTTTCATATTCTTGTCCTATAGACTTTAATAGTGTTTGCATGTTTGCTAGAACTCTGTGCCTGTTCGTATGTTCTAGTGTTTGTCTCATCTCTAGAATCCAGCTGCCTGCATAATGTGGAACATCCTTAATTACAGGTAAGTTAGCTCACTAAAGCTATGGAGAATGATCTCTTTTTTTTGGGACTAAACATTAACATTAATAAAGAGCTAATATTTATCTGTCCAAATATGTTAAAAAAAGTGAGTAGGGGTGTACTTACTTTGTCTCATGACTATGTATATTAAAAAAGGGAAGATTGCAAAAGAGGAAATACTTTTATGAGCTAACCACAATGACTGCGGCTCTGTAAAAAATGGAATGGACTCACTTAAATAAAATACTAAATAAAATACCATGCCTTTATCACAAACAACCCACATCATTCAGTTTTCTTTTATGAATGATCACATCACATTTCCCAGGTTCATAACTGTGCAAAAGGTGATAGAGAAGAAGCAATAACATTGTGATGTACAGTATATGCTTGCATGAGGGGATGAAAAGCAGAAAGTTAGAATGGTTGGGGGGTTGAGCGTGGTGATTGAGGCTGCCTGCTGAATATCGTTTGCTCTACTGAGGTGATTGCTAGAGGTTGATTGACTGTGGAAGTTTTTGTCTATTGCTGATCCGAGCTCGACTTGACCTGTGGGGGTGCTGCTAGAGGTGGGAGGCTGGGGGAAACAGGTGGTGCACTTTGGGTGATGATTGAATGAAGTGGACGCTGATCGATTGTTTTTTGCACATGCACTTTTATTGATTGCTGCAAGAATTTGTGAGTTTTTATGTTTTTTGGGAGCTTTATCATATTGCTTTTTTTTGGGATTTTCATCTTGCTTATTGCAAGTTGCACATTACTAGAATTGTTTTAACGAACATTCACTGGATATATTTACCCAGCTGGATCACACATTGTATTTTTGCACTTTGAAGATTGATTGCAATATTTATTATCTGCTATTTTGCACAATATTATCACATTTTTAATCATTTGTTTATTTATTAGGTTATTGTGTTTTACTCATATTTCTATCATCACAATATTTAGATTCACGTTATTCATAAACCGGTTAGTTAGCGCCACTTAATTTATATAAATTTTTATTATTTGTTGTGGGGGGTATGAACGAGCCCGATGTTCGTGTCGAACGTAAGTTCGACTTGAACTTTGGGTGTTTGCCTGTTCGTCGAAAGCCGCGGAACCCCGTTAAAGTCTATAGGACTCTAACATGAAAAAACAAAAGTGCTAATTTTAATGGCTTATTTGCAAGTTATTGCCATAAAATGTTTTTGGGGATCTGGGCCCTGCAACAGGGGACATGTATCAATGCAAATGGCGGGCGGGGGGGGACCCATGCCATTTTTTTTCAATGAGTTTTATCTATAGAAGAGAATAAAATGAAAGTATCAAGACTCTATCGTGAAGAAAAAGAGAAAATAGACAAGATCAGATTGTGGAGAGTGCAGTGCAGAGGATGCAGAACTTGAAGGTATATCTAGGGGCAGAGATCAGCAAGATTGACGAGAATGGATCACATATGTGTTCTATAGGGGATGATAACAATTATTAGGATTATGGAAGAAGGAGAGAAAATAAGAAATGATACTGAATTGTTGAGGGTTCATTACGAAGGGAGGGGGCAAATGGTGGGGATTGTATCATGAGGGTCAATATTTTTTGATAAGTCTCTGCAGAACTACTTTGGAATCCTGGAATGAATGAATAATAGACATCACCTGCTCCACCTATTGATTATACTAAATACCTGTGTAATAATAATCAGTGTTCTTATATCAACTTATAGTGAATTAATCTATTACAAATAAAATAAACATATAAAGTGCATAAATTAATATCTGTGTAGACCAAAGTCCAATACTGGTAAATTCATCAATTAAATCAATGGAAATGTATGAAAACTGTGCAGGGACAATTAAAGTGCATATAGTGTTGGCTGTGCAAAACAAAGTATTGTCCTTGTGAAAAAGTGTTGTTGTGCTCTTTATCTCCTTGGTGTCAATCTAAACACCTTGTGGGGGGCTGTGAATACTCCGCAACTCACCAGATGTGTTGGACTCCCTTAGCTTATAGCAAGAGGAGTCTGCTGTGCTTGTAGGTCATTTAATGGGGACCAATCCCACTACGATATCCTCTGGTTGCTCCCGCTGTAATAGTTTACCTACAATGGTGGCTCCAGGGCTCCAAGATCAAAATGTGCAGGTGTGCGGTCTATAGAAAGAAAAACTCCTCATAGTGTAAAATCCTCAGGATGTTTATTGAGAAACAGCATCATACATAATAAAATCCATTAAATGGGATGGCTAACGCTATCAAAAATGACCATACCAGATGTCACTAAGACAGAAAAACAGCCCTACATGTGTGTGAGTAGTGGTCGCTGCTTTGAGCATAGCATATGTTCCACTCTTTAGGCCAGTGGTGACATATGGGAGATTAATCTTAACGCGTTTCATCATCTATCTGCAATGTTATCAAAAGCAGGCTGTTTGTTGTGACACAGCTTAACTGAAGGTGTATTTTTGGGTTCTTTCACATTAATTAACATATTTCACTTTCATGACCTGTATCATTGACTTTTTTCTTTTCAAATTCTTTTTGGAGCACTATTTTCTAATTTGCAGTACATGTATTCTGTTTATTGATGAGCACTATAATTGTACACAAATATTTGCTTAGCATTTACGCAGTTGGAATTTTTGATGGTATGGTAGCGCTGCACTATTTTTCCTTTGAATACAGTATCTGTATGGCTTGTATCTGGACATTGTGTTAGCAGCTGCAGAGAAACTTGTTTTTTAGGTATTATAGAGGACTTTTTCTTGGTTTATTATTTAACACATTGTACAAAATCCCAGGATTTTTCACAGGCTTTCAGACATCGCTGGCAATCTCCATTTACAATCGACCCAAGGCTAATTCTCCCAGCTTGCATGAACACCCATGTTGTTTTATAGACATTATATTTAAAAGGGGGTGCAATTTAACCCCCAAAATCTGTTGACTCTCTGTTGCTATCAATAAATAAAATAATTTCTTCATCAAACCATGCCTTTTGTTGTAGACATGTGTGGTTCGTTTCATACGAATAGAAAATTTGTACGAATTTCCGAAAATTCGTACATTCGGAAGCATCTGAAATACGAACTTCTATGCTTCCAAATTGTATACGAAATACGGAATTTCATTGACGAATTTCAGATCCAAATTCCGTTACAACGGAAACGTGACTGGTGTTTTGTTGACCAATCAGAGGTTTTCTTCTGCTGCTGAGTGAGGGTTTGGAATATGACCTTTTTTAATATGGGAGTGGGAGAGTGGTACTGGTAGTCAATAGGAGATTGAGAATCGGACAAAATAAGAATGTTCCTTAATATCATTTTATTATTATCATAATAATTATGATTATTATTCGAAAATTTCAAAGCAAGGAAGGGGGAAGGAAGGGAAAAACAGGGGAGATTTTTAAACGGTGCAATTATAAATATCACCTAGAGGCGATTCAGTTCGCATTGTGCGCTATACAAGTATTTCATTCATTCATTCATTCAATGCTAGTAGAACAAAATATGATAAAAATCCATTTATTTATGTACATTAAAAAGCACTATACTATTAGATATAGTACATGGGAATTCAAAAGACAAAGTGCGCATTTTTTTTTGAATCTACAGTATAGTTTTTCATATTCATGATTCATGTTACTTTGTACATTAATTTTATATTATGTTTATTGTTAGTTGCACATTCCCCTGAAGAAGCTTGTTGCGAAACATGTTGGGAACGAGTGCTATCGGCTCATCAACTTGCTTTGCCGGGATCCCTTCAGTCTAGTAAAAATGCGCACTTTATCTTTTGAATTCCCATGTACTATATCTAATAGTATAGTGCTTTTTAATGTACATAAATAAATGGATTTTTATCTTATTTTGTTCTACTAGCATTTATAATTGCACCGTTTAAAAATCTCCCCTGTTTTTCCCTTCCTTCCCCCTTCCCTGCTTTGAAATTTTCATATAAATTAGGAGATGAGGTGCCTATATTTATACGGTGTCACTGGATAGACTGGACCACATTGTTTCTAATGATTATTATTCGTTATGATGAAGTTAAAAACCCAGGAAGTCATCACACCACAGGGATGGAGGGAGCCCCTCATAATGAGCACAGCAGGGGTACAAACCCAGGAAGTCAGCACAGCACAGGGATGGTGGGAGCCCCTCATAATGAGCATAATGAGTCGACAACTGCCATATTGAGAAAGGTTTTTTTTTTTGCTTTTTAAATTCATCATAACGAACGTAATTGTTACAAAAAGTTAACCTAATGAAAATTCTTATTTCGTAGGAATCCAAACTGAATTTCGGACACGAATTATGAAATATACGAATTAACGGCTAATACAAAACAGAACAAAACAAATTTATTGATGGCGCACATGACTATTTTGTTGTGCTCACCTGTTTTTGCTTATGACTATTGAAGTACCTTACTTAGTCAGTGACTCCAAGAGTTGAGCCACATTACAAATGTCCCAACAGCCTTCTACATGTTTCACATTCCAGAATGGACCTAAGTTACTCTTTTGTATATTTAGTGCTACCTGACAAATCTATTTAGCAGCCTCAGAGAAGGAGTGAAAAAGATGTGCTCGGGTTTGAGGACAAACTGATATATATTGACTCGTGAGTGGTCTTCTTTCAAGTTCACCCATGTAAAAATTCAACCATGTGTTTATCTGTCAATGTATTCATTTTGGTTTGCAATAGCAGTCTTCCAAAAATAGCTGTATACCTAGAGCTAATAACAGTCACACATAGTCCAGAACACTGATGGATCTGCCAAGAACTGTTATTAACAGATCCAAGCAATACAAGTACTATTATATGACATTTCACTGAACTTTACTGTTTACTTCCTTATCTAGAAATCTCCTAAAGCAGGAAGAGTTGTTTGGAAAAGGAATACCCAGAGAGGAAAAAAAAGAATAATAAGTAAATAAAACATATGCTTCAGTTCTGTTAGAAATTATAGACAGTGTAAAATGTGAATACAATATTTGAAGCTTTCCCTAAGGGTACTGATCTATTGGGGTACATTAAGGCCCCTTTCATACTGGGGCGGTGGGTCCATTGGCGGTGAAGCGCCGATATTTTACCATCGTATTTGCGGGGGGTATTCAGCCGCTAGCGGGGTGCTTTTAACCAAAAAAGGGTAAAAACCACCCGCAAAGTGCTGCTGCAGCAGTGCTTTTCTGACGGTATAGGCACACTGCCCCATTGATTTCAATGGGCAGGAGCGGTGGAGGAGCCGTATACACACCTCTCCTTCACCACTCCAAAGATGCTGCTATCAGGACTTTTTTACTGTCCTGCCAGCGTACCGGGTGAATGAAGTGGCTCTTTCAGGGCACTTTTCAGGCGCTATTTTTAGCGCTGTAGCGCCTGCAAAGCGCCCCAGTATGAAAGGGGTCTAATACAAATAAAGTACAAAATAAAACCTACAATTGTTGTCAAGTGGCCCATAAATTGTATGAATTACTTTGCATAAATCTTGGTTTGAATTCACTTTGTAGCACAATGCTTTCCTTATTCATCACTATACAGAAATAGTATACAGGCACCAGTGAGAAAACCTCTGAATGTACAAGAAAAGCATGATCAAAGCTTTTTTGATAATTATTCTTTTGTGGGTCACAGAAGTGCACTTACTTTTGCTCTCCTGTGAACCAGAGTCAGCTTCTAATGGGCTGTTCCCCACTATCAGCTGATGTCACAGTGACAGAGCTGCTCCAGGCTCTGGAAGGATCCCAACCACATCGTTGGGATCCACCCAGCTGCCTGGTTGACAACTAGCTTTTAGCATGTGGCTGAAAACCAAAGCCAACTGCTTCCACCCTCTCTCCAGACCGGTGCTCCAGTGAGCGCTGGAGCATCAGAGCAGAGAGAGGTGACTGAGAGCTACTCGTTGAAAACCAAGAAATGAAAGATCAGCGGCTCAGTTCTCTGGCTTAGAGTCAATATGGGACAGCTGCAGTATCAGACCGATGATGCAGCAAAGATATGAGTATGTATGATTTTCATTTAATATGACAAATGTCTGTTTTGGTTCTGAAGGTTCTTAAATATTAAAATCATATCTGATATGTTATAGAGTAATTACAAGATCACATGTTCAAATAATGGTCTCTTAAAGTATAGCTAAGGACTTTTATTGTGGGTGTTGGACAAAGTTGATAGGGCTAAGGACATCTGGCAGGTTTTTATTGCTGTCTGTGCCCTGTTAGGGAGATTCACCTCCTCTAATGTTCCTGTTCACTATTATCACAGAGAGTGAAAGTAAAAGAAAATCCCAAATTTTGGACGTATTTTCTTTTACTCCTATTTTAATTATGGAACAGGAAGTGAAGGAGAATCTTACCTATGGGACACTGAAAAAAAGTGTTGTTTTTAGTTCTACTTTAACCACTTGAGATCCGCGCTATAGCCGAATGACGGCTACAGTGCGGACCTGCTTTGCCAGGACTACGTCTATTGACGTCGTCCCGTGCACGAGCGGCCTGCACGCCCCCTGAGGGGCGCGCGGCGCGCTCTGTGATCAGCGAGTCTATGAAACTCGCTTGATCACAGATCGGAGCAAGGGGGGCGATCCCAACCCCTTACCACGTGATAAGCTGTCAGCCAATGACAGCTGATCATGTGATCAGAACAGAGCCGGTAATTGGCTGTGATCAGAACAGAGCCGGTAATCGGCTATTTTTAAAAAGCCGATCACCGGCGGCCGTGAGAGGGACTTCAGTCCTGATCACGGCGAGCTGGGGCCAGCGCATCAATGCCCACCTGCCCCCTGCCAGTGCCACCTAAAGTATGGAAAAAGTGCCACCCATCAGTGCCACCAATTAGGACCTATAGTGCCACCCATCAGTGTCCTTAGTGCCACCCATCAGTGCCCACAGTGCCACCTATCAGTGCCCACAATCTGCCTCAACAACAGTGCTGCACCTCAGTGCCACATATCCGTGCCCATCAGTGTCATCTACCAGTGCCCATCAATGACACCCATTAGTGCCCAGCAGTGCCACCTATCAGAGCCACCTATCAGTGCCACCTATCAGTGCCCATCAGTCCCATCTACCAGTGGTACCTATTAGTGCCCATCCGTGCCACCCATCCATGCCACCCATCTGTGCCACCCATCCGTGCCACCCATCAGTGCCATCTTATCTGTGCCCATCTTTGCCCATCAGTGCCGCCTTATCTGTGCCCATCAGTACTGCCTTATCAGTGCCTATCGGTACCACCTTATCTGTGCCTATTAGTGCCGCCTTAACTGTGCCTATCAGTGCCCACCAGTGCAGCCTATCAGTGCCCACCAGTGCCCCCTCATCAGCGCATTTCAATGAAGGAGAAAAATTACCTGTTTGCAAAATTTTATAACAAACTATTAAACTTGATTTTTATTTTTTTGCATCTTTTTTTGTTTGTTTAGCAAAAAATAAAACTCCCAGCTGTAATTAAATACCACCAAAAGAAAGCTCTACTTGTGGGGAAAAAATGATAAAAATTTAATTTGGGTACAGTGTTGTATGGCCGCGTAATTGTCATTCAAAGTGCATCAGCGCTGAAAGCTGAAAATTGGTCTAGGCAGGAGGGGGTTTAAGTACCCAGTAAGCAAGTGGTTAAGTGATATCAACAAGCAGTGAATAGCTCAACTGAAGTATCATATTTTTTCTCTTTTTGTCCTGTACAGTCACATATTACAATTTTTAACTGATTCTTACCTGAAAATGCTTTAAAATAGTTTTTTGGAGGTGCCCTATATGCCCTTACGCCCCAGTGTTGTTTGCTGATATATTAACCAGTTAAGGGCTGGAAGATTTGCCCCCTTAATGACCAGTCCATTTTTTGCAATACGTCACTGCAAACAAAATTGATGTCCCTTTTCTTTTGGTGGTATTTGATCATCACTGCGGTTTTTATTTTTGCTCTATAAACAAAAAAAGAGCGACAATTTTGAAAAAAAAACAATATTTTTAACTTTTTGCTATAATAAATATCCACAATTGTTTTTTTTTTTTAAAACTCATTTCTTTCTCAGTTTAGACCGATATGTTATCTTCTTCATTTTGTTGGTGAAAAAATCTCAATAAGTGTATATTGATTGGTTTGCGCAAAAGTTTTTTTTTTTATTCATTTTTTTTACTAGTAATGGCGGTGATCAGCTATTTTTTTGGGGACTACGACATTGTGGCGGACAGATCGGACACTTTTGACACTTTTTTTGGACCATTGACATTTATACAGCAATCGGTGCAAAAAATAGCCACTGACTACTGTATAAATGTAATTGGCAAGGAAGGGGTTAACACTAGGGGGCAATCAAGGGGTTAAATGTGTGTCCTAGGGAGTGTTTCTAATTGTGGGGGGATGGTGCTGCCTGGGGGAGGAGATCCTTGTCCCTAAGCAGTAGGAACAACAGATCAGTCTCCACTCCCCTGACAAAATGGAAATATGTCTGTTTACATTGACAGACCTCTGTTCTGTCACTCTTAAGGGCCAATTGCTGGTTCCCGACAGACATCACAACTGCCAGGCGCTCGCATCAGCCCTGCCATTGCGCCACCTAGTGCTCTTAAACCGGCCGACGTACAGCTACGTCAGCTCCCCCAGGGGAGCCAACCTGCTGCAGTATAACTGCAGTGGCTGGTCCTCAATTGGTTAACCAGTTTCGGACCGCCGCATGCCGATATACACCCTTACTTTGAGGATGAATATAGTTGTCATGGTAGAAGCTAGCTGCCATAACCCTGGTGTCCTTGCGTTCAGCCGATGGTCTACTAGAAGATAAGCCGTTGGCAGGCGATCCGGTCCTCTCTCTGGCTGGGCATTGAGACGAGTGAGGGGAAGATGGCCCTGCAGGGCAGAAGCAACATCACTTCCGCCCATAGCTCTTAAAGGGCGATTTTTTTTTTTAAATAATTTTTTTTTAATGAAATTTTTTTAATTTTAGTCTAAATATGAGATCGGAGGACTTATTGACTCCAGATCTCATATTTAAGAGACCCTGTCATGCTTTTTTTCTATTACAAGGGATGCTTACATTCCTTGTAATAGGAATAAAAGTGACACAATAAATTTTTTTTAAAAACAGTGCAAAAATAAAAGGTAAAATAAATAAGAAATTTTTTTTTTTTAAACGCGCCCTGTCCCGCCGAGCTTGCGTGCAGAAGCAAACACATAGTAGTGCCTGCATATGAAAATGGTGTTAAAACCACACGTGAAGTATTGCAGAGCGAGAGTAATAATTCTAGCCCTAAACCTCCTCTGTAACTCAAAACATGCAACCTATAGAATTTTTTAAACATCGCCTATGGAGATTTTTAAAGGTAAAAGTTTGTCGCCATTTCACGAGCGGGCACAATTATGAGCGTGACATGTTGGGTATCAATTTACTTGTCGTTACATTATCTTTCACAATATAAAAAAATTTAGTTAACTTTACGGTTGTCTTTTTCTTTAACCACTTCAATACAGGGCACTTAAACACCTTCCTGCCCAGACCAATTTTGAGCTTTCAGCGCTGTCGCACTTTGAATGACAATTGCGCGGTCATGCTACACTGTACAAATGAAATTGTTATAATTTTTTTCCCACAAATAGAGCTTTCTTTTGGTGGTATTTGATCACCTCTACGGTTTTTATTTTTTGCGCTACAAATAAAAAAAATACCGAAAATTTTGAAAAAAAAATGTTTTTTTTTGTTTCAGTTTCAAAACTTTGTAAATAAGTACGTTTTCTCCTTCACTGATGGGCACTGATGGGGCTACACTGATGGGCACTGATAAGGTGGCACTGATGGGCACCAATGTGGCACCAATGAAGTGGCACTGATAGGCGGCACTGATGGGCGACACGGATGGGCGACACGGATGGGCGACACGGACGGACACTGATAGGTGGCACAAATTGGCACTGATATCTGGCACAGATGGGCGGCACGGATGGGCGGCACGGATGGGCATGGATAGGCGGCACAGGTGGGCATGGATAGGCGGCACAGGTGGGCATGGATAGGCGGCACAGGTGGGCATAGCTAGGTGGCACAGGTGGGCATAGATAGGCGGCACAGGTGGGCATAGATAGGCGGCACAGGTGGGCACTCATAGGCGGCACAGGTGGGCACTCAGGCGGCACAGGTGGGCACTCATAGGCGGCACAGGTGGGCACTCATAGGCGACATCGGTGTTATAGTAATGGATGCCAATCAGTGCCAAACAATAATGCATGCCAATCAGTGATGCCCATTGTGGCCACTGATTGGCATCCATTATGGGCACTGATTGGCACCCATTGTGCTGACTGGCACCCTGGTGGTCTAGGGAGGATTATGGATTTTTATTACCTTTTCCCTGGTGGTCTAGTGGTGTCCCTGGTGGTCCAGTGTGGGCATCCTCGGGGGGGCTGTGCTGATAATCGATCAGCACAGACCCCCCCTGTCAGAGGAGCAGCCGATCGGCTCTCCTCTACTCGCGTCTGACAGACGCGAGTGAGGGAAAGCCGATCACCGGCTCTTCCCATTTACACTGTGATCAGCCGTGATTGGACACGGCTGATCACATGGTAAAGAGTCTCCGTCGGAGACTCTTTACCGAGATCGTAGTTGCCGGGTGTCAGACTGACACCCCGCAACAACGATCGCCGCGATGCGCGCCCCCGGGGGCGCGCAGCGGCTCATAATCCTAATCACGTCATATGACGTCCGGTTAGGATAATGAAACCACTTTGCCGCCGTCAATTTGTAATAGGGCGGGCGGCAAGTGGTTAATTAAAAAAAGTGTATTTTTTTCCAAAAAAAGTGCGCTTGTAAGACCCCTGCACAAATACAGTGAAAGTAACAACCGCCATTTTAATCTCTAGGGTGTTAGAAAAAAAATGTATAATGTTTGGGGGTTCTAAGTACTTTTCTAGCAAAAAAAACTGTTTTTAACTTGTAAACATCACATCTAAAAAAGAGGCTTGGTCTTTAAGTGGTTAACATACACATCCCTAATCGCACAAACTTGTGTTGGGGAGAGTAATGCCACGTACACACGACCGGACTTTCTGGCAGACTAGGTCCGACGGCCTTTTCCGACGGACTTTCGGCGGAGTTCCGTCGGACCTTCCGAATGAACTTGGCAACACACGAACGGACTAAGTCCATTGGAAAGTCTGTTCGTTTTGAACGTGATGACGTAAGACGGGACTAAAAAAGGACATTCAATAGCCAGTAGACAATAGCTTCCCTTGCGTCGTATTTGGTCTGTTGGACCAACATACAAACAAACAGTTTTCCCAATAGGAATTGAGTCCTTCGGACAGATTTGAAACCTGTTCTATGTCTAGGTCCGTCTTATTTTTTTTATATGAAAAATGATCAGATTAGCCCACACACGATCGGATTGTCCGACAGACTGATTCCACTAGACCTAGTCTGCTGGAAGGTCCGGTTGTGTGTATGCGGCATAAGAAATTCTGACCACCTCTATTACATTGCCACGTGCACTGGGTCAAACTATGCTACCTAGGGACTGCACATTCGTATTTGGACATACTCTGCAACTGACATAACAGAAAAGCCAATATAAGAATATGAAAACTAAGGTTGTTAGTACAATTTCTATCTGACTAAATATATATTTTGTGACTTTGAACTAGCATTCATGTAGAAACTATTTCAATTGCAATGCATGTTCTATATAACATATGTAAAATACATTCATGCTGATGTTATAGGAGAACTTTGCATATTGCACTTGTTTGCATTTTGTTTCTATGTTATATCCATCTTCATGACTATTTACTCTGGTTTGAAAAAATAAAAGGCTTGGATGAGAATGTATTGTTTCAAATGTAATTTTAATACTACGCAAATATCTGCCAACAGTTGCTTAAATAAATAGAAAAAAAATAAGCATTTGATTGTGCCTTTGCCTTGCAGCTGCCAACAAAATGTAATAAGTCTTTGTTTTATAAAGCATAATAAAATAGAAGAAAAGCAATTTTGGCTAGCCAATAGGTAATGAACAAATACATCAGTATAATAATACCTATTTACATTTTAGTTTAATAAACAGAAAATCAACTCCAAAAATCTTATCTTAAATTTCTTTTTTTTAATTTCATGTTTATAAATAAGATTTAGCTAATACTAGGAAAATAAAAGAAAAACTGTAAAGATTTTAAAACGAATATCTATAGTCCTAAAACATGAGTAAAGCAAAGCCAAGGTTTAGAGTAGTTCAAGTGGGCAACTGGTCTACTAATGCAATATAACAGGTAAATAATTATGGTAAATGGGATTTCAGAAGCAAACAATAACATCATGTAAATAACATATATAAATGCATAGGACATGGGAATAAACTTACAACCAATAAAGAAATCCACAAACAGAAAAATCAGGCGTACTGAAAAACCTTACTTTATTACCAAGAAACCTGACTTAAGTAGGCCATAGGAAACTTGAGGCTTATGGTGAACCAACTCTAAGTCCGGGAGAGGCCTAGTATTGCAGGGCCCCTAACAACGATCTAGGTTATGGTTCACTTATCAAAATAACCTTAATAAATGTGAAAAAATGAAAAGGTTATAAAAATTACTGCGCTAAGGTCTTACATCGGTAGCAGCCAGCACTACATCTAACAGAAATTGTATACCAGATAAATAAAGTGTGGCACTATATATAGCTAATTATCAACACAAATAAATGGTGATGCTAACATATATACATAATAAAGTACATTGTGCAACAAAAAATATGTGTGATAAGTCCAGAAATGGAACCTCCTATACGAAAAGAAATTGAGAAGACTGATGTTATAGTGTTACCACCATGTTGTAAAACAGTCCAGATAATAAGTAGACAACAACAGTTTGTTCCAATAGTAGTTATAAGGGACAATCCATATCAGCGTAAAGTGATTGTAAAGGGTCTGGATGAGTCCGCTCCATGTCATTGTGCTCTAACACCTATGTGGTCACAGTATTCTTTTATTCCAGAACTTGTGTAAGTTTTCTACTTTAAAAAAATGCGTTGGGGTGTGGCTAACCACCGAGCAAGATGGACAGCTGACTCCTCAGCTCCTGCACCGACCGGACCGAGACACACCAGCACCAGTATTCAGACAGCTCAATGCGGTAGATAAGCACACAAGAGAACCACCATACACCTCCACCTCCACAAAACAACTTATTCACTCCTTGATTATTTCCCGCCTTGACTACTGCAACTCTCCCCCTGATGGCCTACCCTTACACAGGCTATCCCCACTTCATATGAATATAAAGGGGTGGGTCCTGCGCAAATCGTGCCACTCAAATAAAATACACAAATTCAAAATAATATAAATATGTGCATACATACAATGCCGTGAAAAAAAATATAGTCCAAAAAACAGCACGCATAAAAATATATAAAAAAATGGAAAAAAGGTTTAATGATAGAACAATAATAAATCTTCATATGAATGCTGCTGCTAGACTAATGCACCTCACTAATCGATCTGTGACTGCTGCTCCTCTCTGACAATCCCTTCACTGGCTTCCCCTAGCCCATCGTATAAAATTCAATGTCACATGTAGCTATGCCCCCAAAGTTAGAAACACTTCCCAGGACACACTTAACCCTTACCCTGTCTCCTAGTGGTTAACCCCTTCACTGCCAGTGTCATTTGCTCAGGAATTAGTGCATTTGTATAGCACTGATTGCTGTATAAATATCAATGGTCCCAAAAATGTGTCAGAAATGTCCGATGTGTCCATCATAATGTCGCAGTCATGATAAAAATTGTTGATTGCCACCATTACTAGTAAAAAAAATAAATGATTAATAAAAATGCCATAAAATTATCCCCCATTTTGTAAACGCTATAACTTTTGCCCAAACCAAACAATAAACGCTTATTGTGTTTTTTTTTTTTTTTTACCAATAACATGCAGAATAATACCTATTGGCCTAAACTGAGGAAAAAAATGTTTTTTTTTATATTTTTGTGGGATATTTATTATAGCAAAATGTAAAAAAGAATGAATTTTTTTCAAAATTGTTGCTTTTTTTTGTTTATAGCGCAAAAAATAAAAACCGCAGGGGTGATCAAATACCACCAAAAGAAAACTCTATTTGTGGGAAACAAGGACGTCAATTTTGTTTGGGAGCCATGTTGCATGACCGTGCAATTGTCAGTTAAAGCGACATAGTCCCAAATCGCAAAAGGTGCTCTGGTCAGGAAGGAGGTAAAATCTTCCGGGGCTGAAGCGGTTAATGTGTTAATAATCACACTACCGAAGCCAGACAAGGAACCTTCCTCATCACAAAATTTTAGACCTATCTCACTTTTAAACATAGATACAAAAGTGTGTGCCAAACGTATAGTGACCAGACTAGTGAATATTATGCCCCTACTGATGCACCCAGATCAATCTAGTTTCACAAAAGGGAAACAAACCTTTGACACAACCCGTAGAATCATTAGTATAATCCACAATGCCAAGAGCACCAAAACACCTTCTCTGCTCTTTTCTCTGGATGCAGAGAATGTTTTCGATAGAGTCCACTGGTCCTATCTAAAGTCAACACTCAAAACCATTCCCAATCAATAATGGTACCCACCAGGGCTGTCCCATCGCCACTTATTTTTAATCTACTAATGGAACCCCTGTTGGAACATATCAGAACGAATGTTCACATTACAGGCCTCAAAATTGAATCTTTTGACCATAAAAATTAACCCATTTCCTGATGATGTGATAATGATGATAACCAACCCAATATCCTCTCTGGCTTCGGTTCAAACTATGTTACAGAGATTCAGTACCTTTCCGTATTATAAAGTGAATGAAAATAAGTCTTATATTTTAGGCCTAGGACTTGGTGCTATGACCAGCAACGTACTATGTATGTACAGTCCATACACCTGGGAAAGCAACTGAATCTTATCTAGGCATCACACTTAAAGTCAATGAAAGGGCTATTCAGTAACAACTATGTTGAAGCTAAACAAATGCTTGTCAAAAAAGCAGCCAAACTTTCCAAATATGAACTTTCATGGAATGGTAGGCTAGCAGCCTTTAAAATGCTCATACTCCCCAGACTATTTTATATATTCCGCACACTACCTATACCACTAACAAACTCGTATATCAAATCCCTTCAATCTATTGTACACCACTATATATGGCAGGGCAAAAAAAACGAGAAGCAATCACTCAAAAATCATTAAACACAGACTAGCGGGTGGAATGGGATACACTGACCTAAAGGACTACTACCTAGCCACCATACTGTTCCAAATGAAAGAATGGACAAATACACACCCAAACACACTATGCAGAAATATCAAGAACACCACGACACTGCAACAATCTTAAAAATTGGCTATTTAGCACTACTATCTCCATACCAAACTTACACTTATACTCTCTGACTATTCAAGCCTCAAAGCATGGAAAATACTACACTACACCAAGTGGACCACACTCACCACTAAACGTTTACAAATACCTTTACAAACCCTCCAACTAGTGTCGCCTATCTGCACATACTCACCTAGAAGAGGCACTGCCTGCCAGACTATGGAACTTCTATTTCTCAAACAACATAGATACGAAAGGTCTTTCACTAGTATATTCTACACTACAAGAAAACTGATATTCCATAAATCCAAATAATATAACGATTGGGAAACAGATTTACAGATGCAATATTCCGATCAGCAATGGCAAAAGGGATTAAAATCTGTATATAAAGCTACATGTTGCACTTCCTTACGGGAACTAACAAACAAAATAACACTTAGCTGGTACTTGACACCTCATAGAATAGCCAAATTTCAAACGAATGCCACACCCCTCTTTTGGAGAAACTGCAACTCCACAGGTACCCTGCTCTACATTTTGGGGCCATGCCCAACTATGGAATGAGATAGAAACTCTAATCCAAGATATACAGTAGGACACTGCCACATTATCCTCACCCCACAAACAGCTGTTCTAAACATGATCCCAGAGACAGTTCCACCAACATTCAGACTAGTCCTCACACACATACTCCAGGCAACCAGATTACGCATTACTAGATGCTGGAAAACAACAAACATAGCAACCTTATTAGAAGTAACTACTCTAGTTCATTCACACTGCAAATATGATCCATAATTTCAAGGGGAAAACCCTCATATTCCAAAAATTCTAAATCGTTGGCTTCCCTGGAAACAGTGGTATGAGCAAAAACTTGAGTAACAACCTTTTGATAACACTAATGTATATATGGTTTGTAATATCGCTACAATTGCAAACGCAAAAATGCTGTCTTCCTACCCTTACCCTCCTTCCCACTATCCCTACTTCTCTTACTTTAACTACTTATACTACTCTCTACCCCATTTATTTTTAGTATCATTAGTAGTCACACATCTTATACAGTTCACTTCAATTGCACATGTTCTGTTCCAAGCAAACTTTGTATCAACAGATTTATTTGAATGCGCTGAATTTTGCAATACTATTGAGTGAACGAAATACAGCTTATGACATTGTTAAATTGAAACGATTGAAATTAAATTTTAGAGTGGCCTTTTATTGTGGCCAGCCTAAGGCACACCAGTGCAATAATCATGCTGCCTAATCAGCATCTTGATATGCCACACCTGTTTTGGCAAAGGAGAAGTGCTCACTAACACAGATTTAGACAGATTTGTGAACAATATTTGAGAGAAATAGGCCTTTTGTGTACATAGAAAAAATCATAGATCTTTCCGTTCAGCTCATAATAAATAGGAGCAAATACAAAAGTGTTGCATTTATAATTTTGCTCAGTGTATGTTTGTATCTTTGGCTGGGGTTCAAATTTTAGTGATATGTTTTGGGAGTTCAGTTAATTTACAGATTATGGGTTAGGTTAGGGAATATTGGAAAATTTATTTTAATCCTTTGGGATTCATTTTCATTGTGAAAAGTTTACTTTGCAGTGTAAGGCCGCGTACACACGCGCGGACTGTTTGCCCAACCTTGTTCGTCAAACAGTTTCGGCAAACAGTCCGCTCAAAATTTGCATGAGTGGACTTGCCCACACACGAGCGGACTGTTTCAACGAACTGTTTGCCAAACAGTCCGCTCAACTTTTGAAATGAACGGACTTGCCCACGTAAGGCGGAGGCAAATCCGCCCATTTCGAGCGCGTGTACAGGTAGGCGGGGCCCGCGAAGGAGACGTCGCGGGCTCCGCCGCCTGGAATGGGCTTAAAGGGGAACCCCAACGCCGAAAAAAATCGGCGTGGGGGTTCCCCCAAAGTCCACACCAGACCCTTGTCCGAGCACGCTACCCGGCCGGCCAGGAAAGGGGGGCGAGCGAGCGCGCCCCCCTCCTGAGCCGTACCAGGCCGCGTGCCCTCAACATGGGGGGGTGCCTTGGGGAAGGGGGGGCCGCGCGGCCCCCCCACCCCAAAGCACCTTGTCCCCATGTTGATGAGGACAAGGGCCTCTTCCCGACAACCCTGGCCGTTGGTTGTCGGGGTCTGCGGGCGGGGGGCTTATCGGAATCCGGGAGCCCCCTTTAAGAAGGGGGCCCCCGGATACCGGCCCCCCACCCTATGTGAATGAGTATGGGGTACAATGTACCCCTACCCATTCACCTGTGAAATAAAGTACAAAAAAAAACACAACACAGGGGAAAAAATATTTTATTGCACAGCTCCGGGGGTCTTCCGTCTTCGGGGGTCTTCTCGCCGGACTCCTCCGCTATGTGTGTGTAGCTCTTTTACTAGCGGAGGAGTCCGGCTTTCTTCCTCCCCGCCGCCGGCCTCTTCTCCCGACTTCGGGGGTCTTGTCCCCCTCTTCGGTTCTTCTGCCGGGCCACCGCGCCTTCTTGTAGCTCTTTTACAGGCGGTAGCCCGGTCTTCTGTCGCCGCTGTCGCTGTCGCCGCCTTCCGTTCTTGTTCTTCTTCTTGTTCTTCTTCTTCTTCTCCAGGCGATGTTGACACGTCGCTCCCTCCGGCCGGAATGCCAGGGACACGCTCCGCTGCCACTTATATAGTGACAATGGGGCGGGGTCACATGGTATATGTCACATGGGTTGGTCACATGGTGACCCCGCCCCCTTACGATGTCATAGTCCCCATGTGACATCAACCCATGTGACCAACCCATGTGACATATACCATGTGACCCCGCCCCATTGTCACTATATAAGTGACCGCACAGCGCGGCTCTGGCATTCCGGCCGGAGGGAGCTACGTGTCAACATCGCCTGGAGAAGAAGAAGAAGAAGAAGAAGAACAAGAAGAAGAACAAGAACGGAAGGCGGCGACAGCGACAGCGGCGACAGAAGACCGGGCCACCGCCTGTAAAAGAGCTACAAGAAGGCGCGGTGGCCCGGCAGAAGAACCGAAGAGGGGGACAAGACCCCCGAAGTCGGGAGAAGAGGCCGGCGGCGGGGAGGAAGAAAGCCGGACTCCTCCGCTAGTAAAAGAGCTACACACACATAGCGGAGGAGTCCGGCGAGAAGACCCCCGAAGACGGAAGACCCCCGGAGCTGTGCAATAAAATATTTTTTCCCCTGTGTTGTGTTTTTTTTTGTACTTTATTTCACAGGTGAATGGGTAGGGGTACATTGTACCCCATACTCATTCACATAGGGTGGGGGGCCGGTATCCGGGGACCCCCTTCTTAAAGGGGGCTCCCGGATTCCGATAAGCCCCCCGCCCGCAGACCCCGACAACCAACGGCCAGGGTTGTCGGGAAGAGGCCCTTGTCCTCATCAACATGGGGACAAGGTGCTTTGGGGTGGGGGGGCCGCGCGGCCCCCCCTTCCCCAAGGCACCCCCCATGTTGAGGGCACGCGGCCTGGTACGGCTCAGGAGGGGGGGCGCGCTCGCTCGCCCCCCTTTCCTGGCCGGCCGGGTAGCGTGCTCGGACAAGGGTCTGGTGTGGACTTTGGGGTAACCCCCACGCCGATTTTTTTCGGCGTTGGGGTTCCCCTTTAAGCCCATTCCAGGCGGCGGAGCCCGCGACGTCTCCTTCGCGGGCCCCGCCTACCTGTACACGCGCTCGAAATGGGCGGACTTTCCGAGCGGGAACAGTCCGCTCATTTCGAAAGTACAGCGGACAGGCCCACACACGGGCGGACTGTTCGCTCAAACACAGTTTCAGCGGACAGTTTTTCGGAATTTCCGAAAGACTTTGTCCGTCCAACTGTCCGCTGAAACTGTCCGCTGAAAGCCCACACACGAGCGGACTGTCCGCCCAAACACTGTTCAGCGGACAAGGTTGGGCGAACAGTCCGCCCGTGTGTACGCGGCCTTATACACCAGTTTTTTTGTTTTTTTTTCAATTAAGTAAATGAATTCTGAAAGTTTTGCGCCAAAAATGTTTTGTGATGTAAAGTCTATATAATGTATTGATTATTCCATCATAAGAAACAGACAAATATAGATTTTTGCAAACTTTGGGCTTGATTTACTAAAACTTGAGAGTGCAAAATCCGGTACAGCTCTGCGTAGAAACCAATCAGCTTCCACATTTATTTGTCAAAGTTTAATTGAACAGCTGTTCGAAGCTGATTGGCTACCATACACAGCTGCACCAGATTTTGCCCTCTCCAGTTTTAGTAAATCAACCCCTTGTGTCTTGTGTAAATAAAGTGAAATATTGAAAAAGTGTATAAGGTACTCTGTCAGCAATAACACATTCTGCAATTTTTTTGGATATAATGTCCAAGTGAAAATATTCAATTGTGCCTTTATTATTTTGTGTTTATAAATGTGAGGAGACTCTATAAGGCTGCTTTCACACTGGGGTGGGAGCAGCGTCGGCGGTAAAGTGCCGCTATTTTTACCGTTGTTTTAGCGGCGGTGTGCGGGTGCTAGCGGGGTGGTTTTAACCCCCGCTAGCGGCCAAAAAGGGGTTAAACCCGCCCGCAAAGCGCCGCTGCAGCGGCGCTTTGCCGGCGGTATTGTCGCGGTGTCCCATTGATTTCAATGGGTAGGAGCGGTATAGGAGCGGTGAATACACCGCTCCTTCACCGCTGCAAAGATGCGGCTAGCAGGACTTTTTTCACCGTCCTGCCAGCGCATCGCTCCAGTGTGAAAGCCCTCCGGCTTTCACACTGGAGTTAAAGGGGCCGGTTTTTTTCAGGCGTTACACAGGCGCTATTTTTAGCGCTGTAACGCCTGAATACCGCCCCAGTGTGAAAGCAGCCTAAGAGTCTTAATAAAGACCAATGTTTATCATGGAATCTATTGTTAACAGCAGGGATGATTAAATCTCTTTCAATTGGGAACCAATTTGTTGTGAAGAGCCTTGTTCTTGGGATCCCAAGCACTTTATATAAATGGTGTGTGATCTCAGGGACGTTGTCACTCAACCAGATTTATTGTGATAAAAGGTGCCTGCAGACATATAGACAACAACTATGGGAAATATTGTTCAGTCTGGAACCCTTAAAACAGATTAATAAATCCATACTGAGGCTTGAGACACATACAGTATTTTGCACGAGAGTCTTCTAGACTCTAAAAAAACACCAATATTATCCTATGTTCATATCCTAGAAATGTCTGAGCAATTGAACCAAGTGATCCAACATACAGTAAAATTATGTCATGCATGACTAAAGCAAGATCTTAGTAGGTATGAGAAATGGAGTTCATCATTTATTTAAAACTTATGACCGTGTCCTGAAGGAAAAATGCTAAACATTAATGACAGCAAGCAAAGAACAAATACTTCTGTAATTAGACTCAGTAAAATGTCTTTTAGATTTTTAAAGGTACAATTTACTATTCAAGAATCAAATCCCTAAAATATGCAATTTTAGGGTCAATTATTTGGAAATATAAATATCCCATAGCAAGTGTTTTTTACTTTCTTCAGTGAGGCAATATTCCAATGTTTTTGAATTCAGTGTGATAAGACTTATGAAAGCTAATCGCTGTTAAGTTGTTCTGAATTGTTCACCAATGCTCCTTCTAGCAAAAAATTCTAAATTTATAACAGGAATTAATTATACCATAATGCTATAATATTCACATAGATCAAAAAGCAACAAAGCAACATTATTATTATTTTTATTATTATTATTATTATTACTATTCAGGGTTTTTTATAGTGCCAACAGTTTCTTTGTTTGACCTATCAGGACACAGTTATGTTTGCGGAGCGTCATTGCTGTGTTTCTCTCATGTTGCCTGTGTGTGAAGCTCTTGGAACGCTGCATGTACAGCTAAATAAAGCGGGAGTAGGAGACTTCTACAGGACTCCATGGTCCTGGCGATGCAGGGGATACAAATTGAATGGGGAGTATGTCATCGTAGCTGGGGACAGTTTTAAAAGCAAATTAGAGGAGGACATTTTTAGAAAAAACAGCTACTACACATCATTTATGTTATTATCTTTTTATAAAAAAAATTGACTTTAAATTCACTATATTTAGTAATTAGTGAACAAAACCTTTACAAGACATTTACTGCAGGTGTATCTTCCTGGTGTATGTATTTTAACCACATGCTGACTTTCTCACACTGATATACGAAGTGGCAGGGGTGCACAAAACGACGTACATCACTCCATCATCGGCGGCTGCTCAATGTCTGCCGGTGGCCTACGATCGTGGCACAGAGAGGCAGAACAGTAAACAAGGCTATTCCCTGTTCTGCCTAGCAACATGACAGGGATCTACTGCTCTACTGATCTACTGCTCCCAGTGACCTCTGTCATGGGGGAGCCCATCCCCCTACAGTTAGAGCACGCTGAGGGAACACACTTAACCCCTCGATCACCCCTAGTGTTTAACCCCTTCCCTGCCAGTGACATTTACACGGTAATCAGTGCTTTTTTATAAGACTGATTGCTGTATGAATGTCAATGGTCCCAAAATAGTGTCAAAAGTGTCCGATCTGTCTGCCGCAATGTCGCAGTCATGATAAAAATCGCAGCTCCCAGCCATTACTAATAAAAGAAAAAATGAATAATAAAAATGCCATAAATTTATCCCCTATTTTGTAGACGTGATAACTTTTGGGCAAACCAATCAATATATGCTTATTGTGATTTTTTTTTTACCAAAAATATGTAGAAGAATACATATCGGCCTAAACTGAGGAAGAAATTTGTTTTTTTTAATATATTTTTTGGGGGATATTTATTATAGCAAAAAGTAAAAAATATTGCTTTTTTTTTCAAAATTGGCACAAAAAAAAAACCACAGAGGTGATCAAATACCACCAAAAGGAAGCTCTATTTGTGGGGAAAAAAAAAGACATTCATTTTGTTTTTGTACAATGTTGCACGACCGTGAAATCGTCAGTTAAAGCAGTGGTGGAAGTGGTTAAATAGTAAGGGTTGATTCACCTGCAGTAAATGTTTGGTAAATGGCACATTCATTGCTTTATAAATACACCACCTTTATGAGTGTATCTAAGCAGTAAAAAAATACATTAAGACATGACCCAATAATACATTGGTTTTGCAGTAACTAGGGATGAGCTTTGGGTTTGAGTAAATTATGAGTTCACTTTGAATCCAGGCTGTTCACAGTTCACCGAAAAGTTGACCTTAATGGCCAGATTTGTCCAGTTTACTCACCCAAGCTTTTGGATACTGCAGCTAGAGGTCAATCATTCAGTGAAGGTATTACTACCACCCCCAAGTGATACCTTCCAGCATGCTGGCCTGTTTTCAATTATAAACAAGATGGCTTGCATTCCGATTGATGTCATTGACCAGATGTGGCCATGGCCATATTTGGTCAAAGATGTGAGTCAGCATTTTTGGTCAGATTTTTGACATTCAGCAATCAGTCAGGGAGTAGTCTTTTGGAGAGGAGAGGATTGTCATGGCTCAGGTCTTCATGGTGGCATGCAGCCTGGAGGACCAGGAAAGGGGGGGTCAGCAAGCATGTGGCCACTCATTAACCATCTATACCATATTAGGCCTTGCTGCCCCTCCTAATCCTGGCCAGGCAGGCTGCATGTCTGGATAAGGTTCTGGTGTGCATGTTTAGTTTAAGTAAACTACTGTCACTCAAGAGAGGAGGTATGGGCAGGTGTGCCTGTACCTCTGAACGGGAGTAGCAGGTACACAAACTGACCACACTAGCACAGATTGGCTTCTGTGCTTAGTGTAGTCAGTTTACAATTAGAAAGAGGAGGATCTGGCAGAATCTACCAGCTATTTGATGCTGAATTCAGAAAAATTAACATAATTATATGAAAACAAATAGTTTTAATATTTAAAAAGACAGACTATTACAACCTAATTTTTAAGGTAACAATCACTTATTTTATTTTATTTTTTTGCATTGGTGCATGTCCCACATTGTACTGCATGCTACCCATACTCCTTTTTACCAAGAGCGTGAAATCTGCATTTGAAAACAGCCAATAAAAACAATTACAAGTTTTGGCCCCTATAGACTATATTGGAGTTCTGGTGCTCAGCGATGTTCAGCATTCATAGTTTTCCTAATGGGTTCACCGAATGTTTAGAAAGCTGAACTTTGCTCAGTTAACTAATCTCTGGTAGCAACCAATTAAGTTACGACTTTTACCCAGTACAGATTACAGAAAAAAGTTACCACATTACTCTTTGTAATGAACAACCAATCTATTTTTTAACCAGTATTATCAATGACGGAAAACAAATAAATATTTGATTTGTCACTAACTATTTTCTTATTTTTTTCTTAATTACAGGTTTTTTAAATGTCACCAACAAGTTATGCAGTGCTTTACGTATTCTACTTTCACACCAGTCCCTGCCTTCAAGGAGCTTACAATCTAAGGTCATGCATAGACACACTTGAATATATTATTTCATTTCCAATACCATCTCATTCATTTCTATCCATTTTGTGCAGTCAATGACACAGGCCAGATTATTTTAATAAAAAAAAAAAAAAAAATGATCAGAAATAAAGGTACTGCTATGCCCCTTACACACAGTGTTAGCTGGATTTTGTTGTGTGTGTTTGGGTCTTGCATGTTGCCCTATAACCAGCTGTCAATATTTACTAGTGAGATGAGCCAAAACAGTACTTTGGTCTCAATCCTAATTATGAAATTCATGGCTATCACTTATTGTAGATATGCTGTCATTTACATCTCAGTCCAATGAATACTTTTGATTGATATCCTCTGTCATTAAATTGTCATCAGGTCCCCTATCATTTTGAATGTCATGAACAGAAATATGCAAAGTTCGTAGTCTGAAATTTGTTTGGCTGGTATGCATGGGGAACATCTTGCTGACAAAGCTGCAATTAGTGCCCTTAGCACTTTGTGCTGCCAATATTCTAAGAGAAAAAGATAGCACATATTAAAACTTGCAACACTGACATGTGAATTAATAAAACACATCTGGTGGATTCTGCAGAGAGCGAAGACAAATGAGAAAAGTTGAAATGGCTGGATTGAAGCTATAAAACCCCTTGAATATTCTAGTTATTCTAGCAGCTGTAGGATGACCTTGCGGTGCTTACTATTTGGTTACAGAATAGTGAAACCAGATACTTAATTTGGCAATGGTAAAAATTTGTAGTTGCACTAACAAAAAGTAACAGTGAGTAACTATGATTCCAGTGTTATTGAATCTCTTCTGAGGAAAATAATATCTTTTTTTTTTTTCACTTTCCAGACACACCTAGGATGGAAAAGTAATAAAGGCACCAGAAATTAATAGCAATAGTTAAAGGTTAGGAAGTCCAGTGCCAAGCTCTATAGCCCACCTGCAAAAAAGGTTTCAAAGGAAACCTAATGTGCATGTTCAACAAAATGGATTTTTGGCTTGTGCAGTAAACATTAAAAACTCTAAATACTTTAATTTACGTTTGCAATTGTTTAGACTATTCAATATACAGTAACAGTACCTATCTATATAGACTATTGTAATCTCTGTGCTGCATACATTTTTTTGTCACAGCTCTGGCAATCCCTAAAGAGCAGCTATGAAACTCTGAGTAATAATCAACTTTATCTTTGAAAGTCTGATGTCCTTAAAGCTGAACTCCAACTTTCTTATCACTAGAACTGAATGGAATGATCAATTCCAGCAGAGATCATATCTCTGTACCATGTTGCTCTGTTGTCTGCAGACCCTCCGATGTTCTGGGTTCAGTTGTGGCTTTGTGTCGTGTGGCACTTATCCTGCTAATAAACATTGTCACTTCCACAGCCACTTCCTGCAGTGCCCAGAGTTTATAATACTGACCTTTGTAGTCTTTCAGATTTAGGGATTGGGAGGGCTCAAAAATCTACCCTTAAAAATGTCCCCATTTCCTCCTCCTCCTCATCGCCACAACCATAACTGCAACCTAATCCTCCTCACCGCCACAACCATAACTGCAACCTAATCCTCCTCCTCATATTTCTCTTCTGCCTGCTCCTGCCTTTTCTTACATGGGATGAGGCATTAAGCAAATAATTCTACTGACCCTGAGACAGCTGCAAGTCTCTCTCCCCCCCCTGCTATTAAGGCTCCAGTGTCCGATCTATCAGGCAAGGGTGTGTGCTCCAGGAAGAACACACAAGAAATTGTATCATTAATCCCCACCTTGTCACAGTTTACCATTTTGGTCATCACTTCAAAAGATACCAAAGTGCTGCACATATCCTAAATGATGAGACACTGGCATAGTCCCCAAAGCCAGACCTTCTGCTGTAATCACACAGTCACTCACCGATAGCATGCTGTTTCAGCCTCTGTAGCATGACCAATGTTGATTTCCAGGGGATGGGGTTTTACAGATGAGCTGGTTAGCAGGTAAATGGGTTACTGTTGTTGTCACATATGACCTTGCCTGGTTGTAGCTGGCATGAGGTGAGCCATCTCTTGACCTGATCTTATAGAGGGGACAGAAGCTCTGGCCCAGTGTTGCTCCTGTTCACAAAACTACATGATAGCATCATGCAAAACTACATGATAGCATCTAGTCTGTGATGTTGCATGTGCTCTGGGGAGTTACTACTGGTTCCAAGCTGAAGTATGGGGTCAGTGAGGTGGATGGGGTATAAGTAATCACATTGTCACCAATGTGCAAGACATAAGGCAGCACCACCATCTTCAGTGGTTTCCCTTGTCCTGCATCCTTCGCAGCTGCCAGCAAATCGACCTAGTATCTTGTAAAGAAAAAGTAATATCCCTAGACATGCTTGCTGAGCCACATGTCTGTTTGTTATGTTTACTCTGCTGCTGGTACAACGACTCATTGCATTCCACATGCTAGTGGAGGGCCGGGATGGCTTTTGGGCATGGCATGCTAGGTAACTGACACTGTGGTGTAGCACAGATCATGAACTTATGGAATGGGGTTATTTCCATGAGTTGGAAAGGGAAAAACCAATGGTTTTGATAAACTGGCATTAAAATTAAGGGAATGGTGAGTGATTTGGGTGCATTTTTCTTCTGCTTCAGCAGCTTTAAAGAGACACCATCTGCCATGGGAAGAGTGCTCTTGGAGATGTTGGGATTGGTGCACCCCAACCACCACTTTGTGGTGCAGAACCTGCTTGTCTCCTAACTTCTGCATGCTGAACCTCTGACTTTCCCTTTAGGCATGTCCGACATTTTTTTTTAATTGTTTTTTTATAAAATTTTTACAAAACAGAAAATAAAGTAAGAGATAAGTAGGGCATTTGAAAATATAGGGAGTATACCATGCACACAGAAATGTGAACTCTCAAATGCATGGTGTAGTCTAACAAATCAACTTTCTATCTTTGTTTCAGTTACACATATGTACTACATCATACCATACTGTACAACCGAATTAAAACTTGAAAAGTAAACCCTTCAAAAAGGAAAACATTGGAGAAAGAAAAAATAGCTCCGAAGGGGAAAGGGGAGAGTCACAATCGCTACCGAACCATAGTGTCAGTGGTATACTGGACTCTTAATTAAGGCACGGAATGGATCAGTTCCAGAGATAACTCAGATTCATCCCATGCCTTCCAGATCTTAAAGAACCTAGGTAATGAATGATCAGTCAATGCAGTTAAATATTCCGTCCTTCGTATGTCTGTCACTGTAGCTAAAAATTGTGGGAAGGTAGGGGGAGATGTGGACAACCAGCATCTAGGTATGACCCGCTTTGCCTCCAATAAAATAAAGGACATAAGTCTCCCTGAGGCTTTAGGGATACCTGGCAGAGAATGACCCAATAGGTCATGTATAGGTTCATATATTGAATCTGGCCCCAAAACAAACTAATAACAGGTCATTCCCAGAACATATGAAGGTGGGTGCCTGTGGACCCTTAGCATCTCCAGCATAGAGTTGAGGCTTCTAGGTTTCGAGCGTGCAAGATATCAGGAGTCCTATACTATAAAAGAAGAATCTTAAATGCTGTTTTTTTCTGTACAACACAACATGAGGTCCAAGATGTGGATTCACATCTTTTTCCCAAATCCTCTAAACAGATTGGTTGCTGTAAAATATGGGACCATTTTCTCATATATGTTTGGGTAGACTCAGTTAGGGCGAGAGCGTCATTTAGAATTTTGTATGTAGATGAAATTAAGTGAGGTTCATAAGGACCATTAGCACACAGGAGTTCAAAAGTAGTGGTTTTCTCCAGAGACAGCGAGGGAGAATTTATAGAGAAGTAGTGCTTAAATTGCATATAGGAATAAAAAAGTGTCTTAGGGACCTTGTGTTTTGCTTGGAGATCTAAAAAATACATAAATGTATGTGTCACTGGGTTCACTAGATGCCAAAGCTGGAAAACCCCTGCCTGAGTCCAAGGAAGCATTGACTCGTAGGATAAACTATTGGGAATACCTGAGTTAAAGAGCACATTGGAAAAAGGAGGACAGAGGGAGGAAAGGGAAAACTGTTCGGAGCATCTCTTCTATATGGATAACGTGAACAACATTGGGCCTAGATATATGGATCTCAATTGTGGCATAAGTTTGCTCGAGGAAGGCCACAACATGTAGCATGGATGAACCGGGGAAGTAATCCCCATTTTGATTTTGGCCCATCTATTTGGGGTTTCCCAGATGTCCAAGATGTTAGTACCTGCAAATGAAATTCATAATAATATTTAATGATGTCTGAAGAGCCCAAACCCCCCCCTTAGCCCTTGTACACACGGTAGGAGAATCCGTCGGAATGTGTCCTATCGGACCGTGTTGTCGGATAATCCGACTGTGTGTGGTATGCATCGGACTGATTCCGTCGGAATATCCGTCGGACCCAATTTTCCAACATGTTGGAAATATTTCCCGACCAACTGGTTCGATCGGACATACTCCGATCATGTGTAGAGAATTTTGATCAGACTAAGTGCCACACATGCTCAGATCAAATTCCTACATCAAAGGTATTGGCTACTAGCCTGAACGTAGTCCCATCGTAACAAAATTACGTCATCACATTCTGAATGATCGGATTTTTCGACAACTTAGTTCGACCGTGTGTATGCAACAGTTTCGGACAAGATCCGACGGACAAAATCCGACGGATTTGGTTGTGGAAATCTCCGACTGTGTGTACAGGAGCTTAGTTCTTACAGCAAGGACGAAGAACTCGCAATATGATGGGACACATTATTTCATACAAAGCTTAGGCACTTCCGTTGAAGAACTGTTAGATGTGAAATTGGGATTGCCACTGGGAGCGTCTCAAATAAGTAAAGAAGTTTGGGAATTATTGACATCTTGAGAACATTAATTCTTCCAAGAAGCGACAAAGGGAGGTTGGTCCATTGATTTAATAGTCAGGTAATTTCCGTGAACATCAGGGGAAAATTGGCCTGAGAGAGAGTAAGAGGGGATGATGAGGTTGCCCAGATATTTAAGGGTATGAGCACACCAGTGGTAGTTAAAATTATGTTGGAGGGAAGCGAGTTACTCTGGGGGGACGTTTATAGGTCGGGCTTCTGTTTTGGACAGATGAATTTTAAAACTTGATATATAGAACTAAAAGATGCTAGGGTATATTGTAGAGAAGGTAAAAGATGCTGGGGTATCGTGTAGAGAAGGTAGTGAAATATGGAGATGGGTGAGTGTTAGCAGGAGATCATCAGCAAAGAGTGACAGCTTATAATCTTGCTGTTGCAGCAAGACCCTGTGGATATCTGGATGAGACCTAATGGCCTCAGCCAAAGGCTCCAGACTTAAAATAAAAAGCAAAAGTGACAAAGGGCAACCCTGTCTGGTACCATTACTTAGGGGGAAGAGCTGCGACAGATGAGAAGACAGCTGGACTTGGGAAGAGGGATGTGAATATAGAGCCTTTAAAGCATTAAAGAGCCCAAAAGCCCATATCGGGATAGTACTACGAACATGTATGGCCAGCTTAAGCGATCAAATGCTTTTTGAGCATCCGAGCTCAAAAATATGGCAGGACATTTTGTCTTAGGAGATCTATTGTACGTTTAGTGTTGTCACCTGCATGTCTAGTTGGAACAAGCCCACCTGATCCTTATGGATTAGAGACTGCAGCAATAGCGAGAGTCTATTGGCTAGAATTTGGTAAATATTTTATAATCTGAATTTAACAATGCTATGGGATGGCAGTTATTAGGTAGTGAGGGGTCTTTGCTTGGTTTTGGTATAACAGTTATGTACGCATGTAAAAATTGGGAATATGGGAGAGTGCCTTTGAACAATGATGAGAATAGGGTTAGTAGGTACGGGCCTAATGTTGGGAGGAAGGTTTTTAAGTAAAAACAGGGGAGCCCATCAGGTCCTGGGGACTTATGGGACGGTAAAAGGATCACTTTAACAATTTCCTCGGCCATAATAGGCAAATTAGGTTTAGAACATTGTTCACAAGATATCTCAGGCAATTGTAGAGATGACATAAAGTCGTTGAATTTACCTCATGTGAAATGTGAGGTAGGATCTGAGCTGAGACAATTATAAAGATCTTTATAGAAATCCCCAAACACCTTACACATGGTATGAGGACAAAAGGTGGGGGTACCATTCGACTGCATTAAGTGATCAGGTATAGATAGAAATGGACGTGGCTTGAGTCTGTTCACTAGCATTCTGTATGGTTTATTAGCGTACTACTCAGAAATCATATTGCAAGCCAAACACTGATTCCGGAGAGAGACCACAACTCGTAAATGTTTGACCGTGGGGTAATGCAGTAGGCTCATCCCAGCAGATCTTAGCTAAGAGATGAGCTTGGCTTTCAGTTTGACAGCGTACCCTTTTAAGCGATAAACCAAGCGAGATGCACTCACCCTTGAAAAAAGCTTTATGAGCTTCCCTGATACTAAACCCTCATTTATTTAAAAAAAAATCAAACAGTTTTTGTTAGAGAAGAGCCTGAGCTTCAGGATTTCTTAGCACAGATTCATTGAGATGCCAATTACATGTTCTGAGCATCGGGGCAGATAAATGATCTCTAGGTTAATAGGTGCATGATCCGACCATGTGATAGGATTTATCTTCAGTGACTACATATGGCAGCAAAGGCGCAGTCACAAAGAAGTGGTCTAACCTAGAGTATAATTTGTGAGGAGGGGAAAAGAATGTATATTGTTTGTGAGTAGGATGTTTTACTCTACACTTATCATAAAGATTGTATGAGAGAACCAAGTTGTGAAAATAAATGGATAGCTTTTGAGCTTGGACCAGTGAAGTAGATTGAAATAAGGCAGATCTATCTTTGGTCGGGATCATGCACATATTAAAATTAGCCTCCTATAACCATAAAGAGCTGTGAAATAGTCTGAAGTTTTTCTTTTCAAAAACTTTTGTGAGAAAAACAATCTGTCCCGAATTAGGGGCATATATGTTTGCCATATGAAAGGACGTATTCAGATGGGTACACTTCAGGAGCACAAGCTGACTGTAGGGATCCGGTATTGAAGAAATTATTAGAATGGGGCTCGATCGTTTAATTGAAACTGCTACGCCGACCTTCCCCGAGGGGTCAGACTCGACAAAAGTAGTGGAGAAGTGCTTGGAAGCAAATTTAAAGGAGCCCCCAGGTCGGAAATGAGTCTCCTGGACCATAATTCTATCTTCTTCTAGAGGCCTTGAATTCCTTCAAAGCTATACATCTTTTTTGAATGGAATTCAAGCCCTTCATATTACAGGAAAGTACTTTAACTTCAGAAGGATTTACCCTCTTCCTGACCAGAGCACTGTGTCGCTTTAACTGAAAAATGTGTGGTCATGTGACATTGCACTCAAACAAAATTTACATCCTTTTTTTCCCACAAATAGAGGTTTGTTTGGTGGTATTTGATCACCTCTGCGATTTTTATTTTTTGTGCTATAAACAAAAAGAGAGACAATTGAAAAAAAATGAATATTTTTAACTTTTTTCTATAATAAATATCACCAAAAATGACATACAAAAACAAATTTCTTTCTCAGTTTAGGCTGATATGTATTCTTCTACATATTTTGTTAAAAAATCGCAATAAGTGTATATTCTGCCGCTCTGTAACACGATCATGGGCACGCTCACGGAGTATGCTGCAGGCGCGTGCAAGTTCCGCTGGTGGTGGCGCATGCCTGCCCACTATGGCGCGATTTAAAGGGGACATAACTGTACGCCCATTTCCCCAGCTGTGCCATTGTGCCAACGTACATCATCGTGTGCTGGTTGGCAAGGGGTTAAGAGCCATTATAAATTATAATGATAAGTTTCAATGTTAGCTCACGTAATATAGAGATGGACACAAATCGACAGTGCATGGAACAGAGAATAATTTGAGGCTGGCTTATAGAAATGATGCAACATAGGGTGCATCGAGTAACCCAGAGAAGGCCAAACAAAAAGCCTGCTGAAAAAGATATCAAAAGATATTTAACAAAATATACATAAAAAAAAGTTAATAACATTGAGGGAACAAAAACTATTGTAGAAGGGCTAAGGAAAAACAACATCTTCAGGGATCCAAGGCGGTTGCCTTGAATATTGGGGAAGTGCATGGCTACCTGCAAGATCCAAAGGTGGGTTCTTGTCTACTCTAGGGAGAACATAGCCAGATCTAGTAGGAGTCAGGAAGTTAAGCATAAAAAAAATAGAGTATTTCAGGAGAGCGGGAAAGGATCTTCTAAATGTAAATGAAAGACTCGCATATGGGAATCCCAAACATGGACTAATCAAATGTAGAATGTTCATGGAAAAGTAGAAGAATTTTCAGCTGCATTCAGTCCTCAGGTAGGGAATCTCGAAGGGGCAGCCCATTGAGGTGTTGTAGACGCTTTCCACGATCTCCAAGGTTCTGGCACCAATTTATATCTAGGATATGAGGTGCCAGGGTGACAAATAGAGCCAAAAGTTACTGGCAGAGCTCTTTATCATTAATGGACTCTGGAACCCCACAGATCCTAAGATTTTGGTGGTGTTCCCTGTTCTCCAAATATTCCTGCTGCAGTTGGAGTTGAGAAACTGTGTTTTCCAGGGTATTGGTACATTCACCAAGTTGATCAATCTCACCTCTAAGTTCCTGTACAATTTTTCAAACCTCCTTAGTCAAATCCTGAAGCAGGGATTGTAATTTTATATCCAGCACAGCAACAGTCACCATCACTGTAGAGTTTGTTAGCTGGGATTGCTCGAGTATGTGGTCCATCTGCAACATACCTTCATCCATTAGAGGAGATTTAACGGGGTCCAGCAGATTTGATGGGACATTCAAGGTCAACAGATTCAATGGGATACTCGAGGCCGGGGATTGCGGCCCAAGGAGGTATTGCTCCATGTGCTGATTAAGCCAGAATGAAGGCGGCGGAATAAAACCACAATAATTATTTTTCTGGTCACCGATTTTGCCCATGGAGTGCCCGGGCACTTCTGGCTGCGATTGGTGCTGCTTTCATGGGGGGGGGGGGGGGGTAGCTGTGTAGCGGAGCACCATCAACCATCTTACAAGCCATGCAGACACCCCTGCCCAACAATTTTTAATTAAAGGAAGCTCCTACATTTATGTTAGCTAGTCACAAGTATTCAGTGACACATGCTGTAAACAAAGGACAGCTTTAACTGTGTCCACTGTATACACTGCTGACCACCTTTTTTGTTTTTGTTTTGTTTTTTAAGGCCCTATCAAAAGAAAATAATACTAAAATATACCTCCCACCCAAAAAAATATACCCTGAATTACTAAACCCCAACCCTATATTTTTCTCAACTTCTATCAAGAAACTGGGGAAACCTCTTTATCTAACAACAACTGGGGGAGATTGTGTTTTTTAGACCCTGATTTTATCTAGGTTTGTAGCAGCTCTTAAAAGGTCACAAGAACAAGACCTGTCTGCCATTTTCTTGTATGATGGAACTATAGTTTAAGAAATCTGATGGTTAAATAATATTCATAAACAAAATATTAACTGAAAAAATATGTTTTTGATTGGCTTTGAATGCATACATATAGTACACAGAACATACATACAAAGAAGAATGGAAGGATCGTTTTCCAGATAGTATTTCAAAGTTCTGTTTTAAAGTTCTATAGCATAATTTAAGCTGTTAATGGGAAATTGATTTAGTTTTAGAGCAGACCAAATTAATAAAATGTTATTTGCCCAGATGTCATGAAGCTCCTTAAGTGTCAGTATTTTTTATGTCACTGGCTTGTAACGTACATGCAGATCAGACACTTTGGGTCCACCCTGACATTTTTTTGTTGCATGCCTTTTCTTGGTCAGTGACCTGGTCAGGAAAGGCATGTCCATGCAGCAGTAATTGCATGACATGCACACCCGGTCACCATGCGTCGGCATGCGCGCACGCACATGCGCCCCTCTCACTAACACTGCCACCAAAAGGGCTATTTAAACTGAGTGCACCAAGGACTCTTTGCTGTTTGGTCTGCAGCTTCTGTGTGTTCTGACCTGTTACCTGTGCTGACCTCTGATCTTGATCTGGCTTGTTCCCACTAACACTGTCTGCTTGATACCCTGACACCGCCTTATTTTGGACTTCCCTCCTGCCTGCTGCTCTGCTTATCTGCCTGAAAGTTACCAACCCAGCCTGCCTGACCCTGCACCTGCTCCCCCCAGCCTGCCACAGATGTGCTCTGCAAATCACATCCGGTTACTAGTCCTGCTGTGATCCCACCTGCCACAACTCTGGTTTGCTTAACCATCACCAGCCAGCCTGCTGCACATCTGGCCATGGACAACCAGCTATACTGACTACTGGACTGATCCAAGGCACTCCTACATCACCGTGCTTCTGTGGTTGCTGTCTTACCTTCAGTGTCCCACAAGCCGATGTGGTACGAATGGCTCTCCTCTACACATCTGGCTCACAAACCAGGTACATGACAGACCCAGTGAAAGTACAGACAACTATGCAACTAGCAGTTTCAAATGCAGGTCATAAATGACAGCTGCATATTTATCTTGTGACGGGTTTTCTTTAAAACTGAAATTTCAGTTAAAATCAGCTAAACAGATTGCAGGTGCATAAAAGGTGTGCAAAGCAGCCATGGGTGGAATAGAAAAGTCTGTCCCCTGCCAGCATGCTGTAGAGTAGGATCCTTGCTCTCTTTGTGGAAGCATTGGTCTCTCTGCAGAGGTCTGACATGCCACTTATTGATTCAGAGCTAGAACTCTCCAATCAGAGGGGAGCATGACATTTTCCAATTGTAGAGGGCCCTACCCTGAAAAAAACAAGAAAAATTCCCAACTAAACTTACCAACCAGCCTGCAGATAATACTGGAGTACCTTTTTGCGTCATTCTGCAGCGTACACATGTATTTGCAAATGTGTGCAAATGAAACCCCCGTTTTAATGTGAACTGTTAGATAGGATAATTCAGTTTGTTTCAGGCTGGTTGGTAAGTTGAGCTGGGATTTTTCTTTGTTTTTGTTTGACATACATCACCCTTCCATGTGCTCCTTGCTAGTTATAGATTCAGACAGTTACCATTTGTTTGTACTGTCCGTCCTACCCTGGAGCATGATGGTGGGGACAGGCTTTTCTATTTAAGCTGTGGCTGAAAGTGTACTTTTCACAGCTTTTATTTGAATGTGCTTGGAATATATTCAGCGGAAATAAACTGAAAGTTCAAACGGTCTTTAAATGATTAAATATGTATATATATTAAGCATATTAATGACAGAAATGGAATGTAATAACACTACTTACACTTAATTAAACAATTAAATGACTAAACTGTGCACTTTGTATCTCAACTCCTACTCATCAGAAGGGTGAAACAAACTCACGATGACTCAGATTGATTGCCATTCTGCAATTATCCCTTTAAGCGTGATCTTTCAAATTACAGTCATTTCTATTTATAAAAGCTAGATTTAAATCATTTTTGTACTGCTAATTGTTTTTCTTTTCTAATTTCCTAATTTTCCTGTCTACTAACAGGCAATAACTAGAGAAAGGAAGCTAGGCAAGGCAACTCTGCCAGGGCTTGAATAAACACTAGCAGAACACGCCATGGGAAAGTTACTTTTAGAAAAAGGTGCAATTTTTAATTAAAGTAACTTGTGTCAAGACAACAGCATTGTTCTTGGCATTGTGTAGCATGAAAAGGGTTAAACAATTCAAATGCTGTAAATTCATTCACAGAAGTCCTAGGAGAGGGGATATATTGAAAGCATTATGATGCACAGCATGGTTCCCTCTGGAGCTAGCACATTAGAATTTCACAAGACACAAAACTCTGTCTTTTAAGTTTACTGCTCTATATTCAGCTTGTATGTGCCACTTCAACCCCGAAAGGGAAAAAAAATAAATCCATGTATTATTTGAACATTTTAACAGCTGACATGCATATGTATATAATTAAAGTCTCACTCCAATTTTATGGAGTTTTACATTCTTTAACAAGCATATCTAAGAATATTTTTTTCAGTACAAGTTGCAGAAGTACATTTCTACCCTCTCCTCCCTGCTTCTAATCCAAATCTTCTAGTATAAAATGCTATTTGCTTAAGACCTTCTGAATTTCTGAATGTCAATGTTGGAGGGAAGTTGTGCTGTAGTAACATACTTCATTGACAGAACTCTTTTTGGTCTACGGACTTATACTTACATCAACAAGAAATTGCAAAGGTAAGCTCTGAATGCACTATGCTAATAAATGTGTTTAAGAGATTATATGAAAAATTATAGAAATAATGTTCGTGAAATAGGTCCTTATGGTCTATTATGGAAATCTAGCTATTGTCTAGCTATACATCTGTAAGAAACCATTTGTGAATCCTTTAGGATTACTTGGATTTCTCCTACAGTAATATGCCATAGGATGCTCACCTAAGACATCATTATTAAAAAAGACTTGTTTCTTATTTAGCAAACAACATACAACCTTTTACTTTATCATATCCCTACATAGTTAAACTGTTTAAACAATCAAAGTTGTTTAAAAAAAATACAAAACCTCTGGGATAATAACATCTTGAAAAGAGGGTAATTAAAATCAAGTATTTCAATTAATGAGATGAAATTAGATTAGAGGTGGGGTTTAAAGGTGCTGTGCCCTAAAAAAAAAAAGGCACAAAAAATCTGATTACAGACAAGTCTGCTTTTCTCAAGACAAAGCTGTTTTTGTGAACTGTGCCTTGAGGAAATAGAAATTTAAGAGGAACTTAAAAGAAAAATTGTAAAGGTGATTTCTAAAGGCTTGGGAGTTCATCAATCCACAATCAAATTGTCTACAAATGGAAAAATAAAGGGCTGTTGCCTCCCCAGAGTATAAGAGCATTGCTAAAAGAGGGAACAAATAATCCTTAAATGGCACAGGACATGCAGTAGTATTTTTTTTTAAGTTGTTCCTCTGTCCAATGTAAGAAAATACTGAAGAAGATAGTGTTTATTAAAAAAAATATTACTTAAAAAACTGCTGTAAGTCTCAAGCTTGAAATATACTGTCTGAATGTTGTGCAGCATTTCTGGGGGATTCCATGTTAAATTGTATGGAGGGGGGAAAAACATCATAGCACCAACACAAAACCTTAACTGAACTGTTTAGAAAGTGCACATTGTGTTAGGAGATTTTCTCTTCTTGGTCAGCACTGCAGTGAAGCCTGGGCATACAGCCAAGACAGCTGATTGGAGGAAAGGCATGTGGAAGGCATGTGGCCTGGCATAGACATTAAGGTGGGCTGCATGCTCACTTTCTTTCCTTTCCTGGCTAGTGGCTAGGTACTCCCTCAATTTGGCTTGGTGTGGCATGCCTGGATAAGTGTCTTGTTGGATTATAAAGGGCGGCTTCATGCCTTTTTTCATTTTTGTTTACCTTATTTTAAGTGTACTGTCATTTTTACCAGTTCCTGCCTGTCCACTATATACAAATGGCCAGCCAGGACAAGCTTTGCACGTTAGCCACTCGTGCACACCCTCATTGTCATTTGTCCTGTATAGGGATGGGCCCGATGTACGACTCGAACAGCCATTAATGTCTAAAACCACTGGCAACAAAAGTGAGTACACCCCTAAGTGAAAATGTCCAAAAAGTGTCAAAATTTTGTGTGACAACCAATTATTTTCCAGCACTGCCTTATCTCTCTTGGGCATGGAGATCGCCAGAGCTCTGCGGCCCAGTCGCCAAAGAGAGGGGAATCATGCTCTGCTTCGGTATGTCACAGTACATGTTGGCATTCATGGTTCCCTTAATGAACTGTAGCTCCCCAGTTCCAGCAGCACTCATGCAGCCCCAGACCATGACACTCCCACCACCATGCTTGACTGTAGGCAAGACGCACTTGTCATTGTACTCTTCACCTGGTTGTCGCCACACACGATTGACACCCTCTGAACCAAATAAGTTTATCTTGGTCTCATCAACCACAGGACTTGGTTCCAGTAATCCATGTCCTTAGTCTGCTTGTCTTCAGCAAACTGTTTGCGGGCTTTCTTGTGCATCATCTTTAGAAGAGGCTTCCTTCTGGGACAACAGCCATGCAGACCAATTTGACCAGTCCGGAAGGCAAACAAGGAGAGGCAGACACTCACAGACCAGTAAAAGAGGGCAAGCAGCCTCTATGTATACAGTGAAAAGTGGTGGTCGCAGACATGGTGCATCCTCTGCAAGTGGGGCATGATTGTCCTTTTTTTCTGCTGTTGGCCATATTATTGAGCAACAACTTGCAGAAGAGCTGATGGAGTGGATAACTAAGCCTTCCTAATCCTCCTCCTCATCTGTTACCCAGGCTCATACTAGTTTGCCTTCCACCGCAGCTTCCAAAGCAGCCTATTCTACCAGCTCCTTCTCCACAGCTACTCCTTCCGTAGCCCCACCATCATGCATGGAGGAGTCACCAGAATTATCTTATCATAGTGTCGGGTACATGCTGCTGGAGGATGCAATTTGAATGCTCCGATGTTGGTTCCCAGGTTGAGAAAGAGAGTAACGTGAGCCTAGAGAGAGGGGGTTCCACAGAAGGACAAGAAACTAGCAGTCATGCTGCCAAATTTGCTCCAGTGAGGACACAACAAACCTACACAGTCCCTGTCTTGTTTGCACCGCCTGTATACTGCTGTTCTGAGTACATAGGGCCTGGGGGCCCCACGCCTTTCCTTTTTTTAATATGGGTACGGGGTTCCCCTTAATATCCATACATACAAGACCGAAAGGGGCTGGTAATGGGCAGGGGGAGCTACCCATGCCATTTTTCTCAATGATTTTCATCCATATTGCCAGAACCAGATATTACATTAAAACCGCAAGCAGTTTTAAATGACTTTTTTTCCGTTAAATGTCAATTTGTGCAGGGACTGTTCAAAACACGGCAAACACGTGCCACTTCACAGGCATACTATAGACACCCTCCAGGCATGATATTTAAAGGAAAATGTAACTTATAATTTTTTCACTTTAATCGTCATTAAATTCAGTGCTCCCGAAAAAACACCCGTTTAAAAAATAAAATTGGCATTGACCCATGTCCCCTGGGGAAGGAGCCAGGTCCCCAAACCCTTTTTAGGACAATATCTTGCATATTAGCCATTAAAATTAGCACTTTTTGTTTCGAACGTTTGAGTCCCATAGACTTCAATGGGGTTCTAAAGTTCGCATGAATTTTCAGCCCGTTTGAATGTTCTGGTGCGAACTGAACCGGGGGGTGTTCGGCTCATCCCTATTGAGTATGAATCATCTTGATCGTCATTCTCTTTTCCTCAGTGTGAAGGATTGAATGCACGTTTTTCACTGTTCAGTTTCCATTTAGAGATATATCTGTATGTATTATGTTTAAGGATTTTTTTCAAATTGAAATTGTATTTGTTGATTCTAAATAAATGTATATATTTTTTACATTCAAGTTTGTGAGTGTAAACACACATCCCTGTTCTGTGAGGAGCGGAGAGGCAGATCGTGAGTTCCTACTAGCTAGGAACAATGATCTGTCATCTCCTATTATTATTATTATTATTATTATTCAGGATTTATATAGCACCAACAGTTTGCGCAGCGCTTTACAATATGAGGGCAGACAGTACACTTACAATACAAATCAATACAGGAGGGATCAGAGGGCCCTGCTCGTTAGAGCTTACAATCTAGAAGGGAGGGTCAAGTTGAAACAAAAGGTAATAACTGTGGGGGGATGAGCTGATGGAGAAAATGCCAAGATTCTGCTTTCCTCAGTGAGTAAAGGAAAAGGAGCTGTGAGTTTAGTGCTTCCTTGTAGATGCCTAGAGCTACAGAGTTGAATGAGGGCATGTTTTGAAGTGCTTTTACTGCTTGTTCTGAATTTAATAATACTTTAATGTGTATAGTATAGACTAGTCTTAAAATTGCTCCTTTTCTAACACTTAGACTACCTATCTTGTAGAAGAAAGGTGATTATAATTGTGTCAGCCAGAAGCAACTGTGGGGGAGAGGAAGGAGATGGCCCTTAGTAAGTCTGTGGGTGATGTCACCGTTGTTGGAGTGCTCTCTCCTCTCCCCTGTAACTGGCGCTGGATGACACAGGTGAGAACATGTGTCCAGAATGGAGCTCCCTGAAAATAGATAAGTATATGTTTATTTCTTCTACAGGTTAATTATTATAGGTATTAGAAAGGGGGTGGGACCAGTTTTAAGATTAGTTGGTGATAGCTCGGATTTCTACTTTATGCTTCCTTAAAGTAAACCTATCATTAGGGAAACCTTGAGTCCTGCCACTGCAAATTGCTCTTGCTTTAATATTTTGATTCAGTAAAACAGAACAGTTGTGCAGGCATGAAGTTCTTACAGAAGTTGACTAGCACTTCTTAATAAGACCTGACCTGTTACAGAATGCTAAAAAGACTTTTAATATCACAATTTGCAAGTTATACATTAATAGAAATAGAGTTTCGAGCAATATGTCTAGCTGTTACAATTCATAAACCCATAATGGAGATATTCTACATAAGTCAGATTTAATGATCAGATTCTAGCAGTTGTAGAGTCCTGTATTTCTGCAGATTTCAAATGATAGAGTCCAGGAAACTTTAGCATGTATCATACTGAGGTTTGCATTATGCAAAACCAAGCAGTATGCAAACTTTTTTTCTATTATTTATGTATCATTTAAATTCTCTGCCTGGATTGAAAATATGCATGACTGTCTTGAGAATTACACAGCTGTATCCTGTATCATTCAGTTGAAAATCACATTTTTGCACTAAAGTATCTATAGCTTAGCGTTTGCAATCAGAGTCTTTTGAAAGATGTTGGGTTTCTTTAACTCATGATTTTTATGTATAGAAATTTAACAACACATGCTGTGAAAGTCTCAATTCACAAACATATGTATGTATGTAAATGCAATATTTTTTGTTCTACGCTTTATCAAAAAGCCCATAAATCAAGTGATACAAAAGGTACTAACTGTAGAGGATAAGTAGATGGAGTTGTGTTTTCAAGCCCATAAATCTGTGAAAATCTTAAAAATAGCATGCTTCTGAGTTTTGACAAATCGTTCATTGTTAGAAAGGTAGGTGAAAGCAAAACGTTTGATTACTGTGCCATTTGT
Source organism: Lithobates pipiens (assembly GCF_037356315.1). NCBI lineage: Eukaryota > Metazoa > Chordata > Amphibia > Anura > Ranidae > Lithobates > Lithobates pipiens. The sequence continues at coordinate 69,062,453 of NW_027507903.1, forward strand.
ATTAATAAAATGTTCCTATTTTGCTCTTTGGAATGGAGACTGATCTATGGTAATTAATACAATGCTCACTTAAATACTATTTGGTTGATTAAAGCGATCCTGATGGTAGAATGAACAACGTGAAAAAGAGAGATGAATAATACCTACCTGAGTTGTAACAGTAGTATTATATGCTTGATCGCTTTGGATTTACCTGCCAATTGCTGTATGTCAGTACTGTGTCCTGTACCACAGAGTGTAGTGGAAACATGCTAATTAACACATCTGGGAGTGTTGCATAGTAGTGGTATCCGTAGCAAGAGAGCAAAGATTTGAGTCCCTGCCCTGTGGATAGTTAAACTTCTTCTTTTACAGAGAGGCTCTGTTTCACTTTGTTAATCCTAGCAACAGGGTCACTTTCAATAAAGAAATAAAGGCTGTTTAATACCAAAATGAATTTTCACTTACAAAGTGAATGTTGGTAAATAAGGTGGACATGTGTTCACTCGTAATTTCACCCAAACCATCCTCTTTGCTCCTCCCAAGACATGCTCCTCTTTAACTCTCTTGTCACCTTCTTCTCTACTCATCTCTTGGACTTCTAAAGAGTATTTTCCTTCCTCTGGAACTCTGTACCCCAATCTTTTCTGTCTTTGAGCAATCCTTGAAAACACAACTCCATCTACTCATCCTCTACAGTTAGTACCTTTTGTATCACTTGCCTCTGCCTTTAGATTAGAAGCTCTCAGGATCAGCGCCCTCACAACTATCTTGCATTGAATTTTATTGTAACTGTATTGTTTCCCCTTTTTGTAAAATGCTGCAGCTTTTTTGTAAAATGTTGGAGCTATATACTTCTTGTAACATAATACAGTAATAATAATAATATTAATAATAATAACAAAAATACTGTCCAATGATGTCTTTGGGAAATTAATAAACTTAATTTTTTTTTTTGCTAACACATGTTTGGGTATTCATAGTGATCACAGACAGGATTATCTTTTTTTTAAATCAAGTAAGTTTTTATTACAAAATAAAATGGTACAAGCCATACATAGACATAGAGTGTAGTAGTACAATAATGCTGATTCCTCAGCCAAACATTGACCATAAGGCCACTTGGGACAGTTGTACATAAAATCAAAGCAGCGACAATGGCAATACAGCACATATAATATATCCAACATGTGGAGCAGCAAAAACCAAAAGGAGTGCAGGCTAAATGAGAAAAACAGAACAAAAAAGGAAAAAAACAAACAAAAAAAACAAAAATAAATAATATTCCCTCTGAGTCCACATCATGCTTTACATATAACATATATGTATAGAGTCAGACATATCCCTCGACTCTCAAATACAGTCATTGGGAGAGAGAAAAAAAAATAACAATACTATTTACTTATGACTTTCTAATTTCCTCAGTGCATAGGACCAGTTACTCATGTTCAACCCCGTAATAATCTGTCTTGTATTAGTTGATGAGGAGCTAGCCCTGGAACCTCGAGCCACCTCTGCCACATAGTATAAAATTTGTGTGGTGCATTCCTATGCTGGTAGGTTAGTTTTTCTCTGATTAGCGTGTGATTCACTTGGTCAGTACACTGCTGCCTGGTGGGAACCCTGTGTGTGATCCACAATCGTGCTATTAGTTTTCTGGCTACATATAATAACCGGATAATTGCCGTATGAGCGGTTGGTGTCAACAACTCTTCATTTAGGGCACCCAACAGGCAGACCAAAGGATTCCTTGGAATGTTAACCGAAAATACAGAAGAGATAGTCTCGAGGATCCCATCCCAGTATCGCTTTAGTTTTGGGCACCTCCAGAACATGTGCAGGAGATCACCATGGTCCCTCATGCATTTAGGACACAGGGGTGTATCCCGGACACCCCAGTTATGTAATTTAACTGGTGTCCTATAAACCCTATGTAGTAGATAGAGATGTGATAGTTTATGGGAGGCCGAAACTGACACCAAGGGGGCGGAGGACAGGCAAAGAAAAGTCTCCACATCCATCGGTCCCAGGTCCGCCTCCCATTTCCGCCGACATGGGAGATTTGCAGAGTCTTGTATTGCATTAAGGAGAATGTCATACCCTCTAGATATCATACCCTTTCTTTCAGTTTCCATTAGTATCCCTTGTACCACAGCATGGTCCATCAGGTGAAGTGGCACACTGCGGGATTGCACTTATAGCGCATGGCGCAACTGTAAATATTTAAAGAAGTCTCTGCGCGGTATGCCGAATTCAGCCTGCAGTTCCATGAAGGACTTCAGCACCCGTCCACTGTACAATTGTGGAAGGTACCGAAGACCTCTCACCCTCCATGGGTCGACAGGATTATCTTAAGTAATAATATACAATTTTGCAGAGTGGACATACATTCCTCTAAACCAGTGATGGCGAACCTTGGCACCCCAGATGTTTTGGAACTACATTTCCCATGTTGCTCAACTACACTGCAGAGTGCATGAGCATCATGGGAAATGTAGTTCCAAAACATCTGGGGTGCCAAGGTTCGCCATCACTGCTCTAAACCTTTATAAAACCATTCCTATTATTTATGATTAAAGATGATCACTGCTAGATCAATTTGAGATTTTTTTTTAGGTTGAATCGGGTTGCACTATTACATATGCCTTTTAATGCAGTGTTTAATATATCCTTTGTACTCTACATTTCCGATAGGGTAATCATACAATATGTTTGCATTGCACAGCCTTGGCCATACAATGTCATCTGTCATGAGACTTTCCAAGCAGTAAATCACAATACAGTTTTTTTTGGTATCTGCTCATCTGAGTCCTTTTAAGCGTATTCAGAATTCTTAAGTCTTGATGAAGCAGGATTGTTTTTCCCCTTAAAACATAGAAGAGTGACAAATAGATCCAATTACAGTTGGTGGTACATAGAGCATGGAAGAAAGACAAAGGGGGGGCTCTCATGTGTAGTATCCAAAAACAATAATTTTAATAGATAAATATCCTCACTTACATAAAAGCAGATGACAGCGAATTTGTGACAGAACCCGGACTTCCGGTCTCGGCCGCGACCGGAAGTGATGAGTGTAACACCTAAGCTCCTTCTCTGACGCGTTGCGTCACAACCTCGTGACTTTTTCAAAAAAAGTCACGAGGTTGTGACGCAACGCGTCAGGGAAGGAGCTTAGGTGTTACACTCATCACTTCCGGTCGCGGCCGAGACCGGAAGTCCGGGTTCTGTCACGAATTCGCTGTCATCTGCTTTTATGTAAGTGAGGATATTTATCTATTAAAATTGTTTTTGGATACTACACATGAGAGCCCCCCCTTGTCTTTCTTCCATGCTCTATGTACCACCAACTGTAATTGGATCTATTTGAAGAAACTGGGGAAGGAATAACCGTTTATGTGCAGTGGTATGCCATTGAGGCTGGACGGATAAAGATGGAATAGCATCTGGGTATATACAGTGCCTTTATGCTATTTATTTGAGGTGAGAGGCTGGGGGAAACTGGTGGTGCACAAGCTTGGCACTGAAGTTTTGCGGTGGACAGTCACGTATTGGAAGTCACTTTGTATTTTTTGCATGGACTTTGCTATATGGTCACCAATCATTTGCATGGACTTTATTTGAGGATCACTATTTATTATTGCATTTTTGCACATTATTGCCTATTCAGCATTTTTTTGTATTTTGTACTCTGGAATTATTTCACGCATGATTTTGGAATATTTATGCACTTATATTATCATCAATTTTATTCTATATTAGATGCAACATATTTTATGGTTTAATATTGCACATTTTATCACTTTAGTGAGGTGGATTCACTTTTGCACTTTATATTTTGTAATTTATTTTATTATAGTGTAGTAATTTTTTAGGTAGCGCCGCAATTTATTTATTTTACATATTATTTCTTTGGTGTAGAGATCACTATTTTTTTGCTGGCCGCTTCCACACATTTATATATTTTTTAGACATTTTTTAGACATTTATTAATAGTCAGGTGGAGCGCATTAGTACCTTTCGTTTACATTTTACTCCTGGCAAGTAAATTGGCGAGGAGCATCCCTGACTAAACCCCAGGGTGCTACATCTGTTTTATCCTTCAGACCTTTGACCATTTTTGTTGCCTGTCTCTAGACTAGTTCTATCTTATCAATATATTTTTTTAAGTGAAGTTTCCAGAACTGGACACAGTAGTCTAAATGAGGTCTAACTAAAGATCTATACTGTGTAGAATCAGGTCCACCTTTCTCCTGCTAGTAACCCCTATAGTGATGCATCCTAGAATTATATTCAGCTGGCCAATACATTATCCCCAATATTGTACTCTATCAAGGGACTCTTTTTCCCTAGGTGCATTATTGTACATTTAGCAACATGTCAAATCATATTGCATGTTACAGACACCGCCAGAGTTTTCAACTCTATTGCACACATTTGTGTCATTAACAAAAATATGTACCCTCCCTACTAACATTTAGTTCAGCCTTTCTCAAGCGTGGCTCCTCGGCACCCTGGGGTGCTGCCTGAGGTCCTCAGGGATGCTGTGGCATCCTGGTTGAGAAAGGCAATCAAATCAAACAAGCACCCACTCCACCAAACAATCAACATCAGTACTCAGCAATGCAGTACTGTACTGCAATAAAAAAAAAAGGATGTGTGTGTATATTCATGTTTGTGTGTATGTACAGTATGTAAGATATGTATAAATGTGTGTGGGAGCATGTGTGTATGTAAATGTATGAATGTACTTATGCCCTTTTAGGACTTGTTCATAATAGCAGCAAGGACTGCCACTCCTCTGAAAAGCAATCACTTTTGGAATCACTTTTTTGAGGCATTTGACAGGCAATGAAAGTGCATTTATATTGCTTCCCCACTGGCTGTTTTAACCTCCTAAATGCAACATCACGGTGCTGCAATCATCTGTAATGCAGTGTGCCCCCATTCCCCTGGAGGAATATTTCCAGCCACAGTCAAAGCAGGTGTACATCCTTGGCCGATGCCACTGCAGCTAAAGGAGGGGCAGTTGGGGGTAAAAACATGCCTTAATTGTGTGGTTCTATCATCCCCTAATCTCATTTGTGAACGAGCCCTTGGTTCACGTCTGTGCGGCGGCATCCTGCATGTAGGGCAGCCAGTTGATTTTGATGGGATTCCTTACCCACAGAAACACAGGGAAAGGAGTCCCTAACCCTTTTTTAACCACTCCCCACCCAGCCTATAGCAAAATGACGGCTGGGCGGTGGTTCAGTTATCACGTCCTTCAGGATAACAGGATAACAGCCGTCGCATGCCTGTGGGGGCATGTATGGCAGCGAGCTGTACACTGATATCGGTAAAGAGCCTCCAACAGATACTCTTTACCATAAATAGGAAGAGCCATTAATCGTCTTTTCCTCACTCATGTCTGACAGACACGAGTAGAGGAGAGCCGATCGGCGGCTCTCCTCATAGAGGGGCCTGCAAATGTTTATCAGCACAGCCCCCCCCCCCCCCCCGGATGACCACACTGGACCACCAGGGATGGCACTAAGACCACCAGGGAATGGGGAAACATGTGGATGGCCAGATATGTACCACATGGCCATCCACATGTTCAAATGAATGCCCACAAATGGACACTGATTGGCACCAGTATGTACTAAAAGACAACAGTGGTGCCCAACAATGCCACCCATCTGTGTCATCAGTGCCACCCATCAGTGTCCATCAGTGCCACCTATAAATGCCAATCCATGCCCATCAGTGCCCATCCATGCCACCTATCTTTGCCACCCATAAGTACCCATCAGTGCTGCCTACGAGTGCCTATTAGTGCCACCTATGAGTGCCCAACAGTACCGCCTATAAGTGCCCATGAGTGCCACCTATCAGTGCCCATCATCAGTGCCTATCAGTGCCATCTCATCAGTGCCACCTCATTAGTGCCACCTTATTGGTGCCCATCAGTGCCGCCTTATCAGTGCCCGTCAGTGCAGCCATATCAGTGCCTATCACTGAAGGAGAAAACTTACTTATTAACAAAAACATTTAATAGAAACAAAGAAAAACTTTTTTTTTTTTTTCGAAATTTTCGGTCTTTTTTTATTTGCTGCACAAAAAAAAAAAATGGCAGAGGTGATCAAATAGCATGAAAATAAAGATCTATTAGTGGAAACAAAATTATAAAAAATTTGTTTGGGTACAATGTCACATGACCGCACAATTGTCATTCAAATTGCTACAGCGCTGAAAGCTGAAAATTGGCTTGGGCAGGAAGGCGTCTAAGTGCCTGGTATTGAAGTGGTTAAACTTGCGTCGTACGAAAAAAATAGACTCCGCTTGCAAATGCATTGGGGCACCATAAAGAAATTATGACACCCCTGAGCATCTGCTAAAGGGCAGCAAATGTGTCTGCATGTGATTTCACACATGTGGTTATGCGCACGTTCCCCGACATGCAGTACTGTGAACCAAGCTTTATACTGGGATGTCTGGGAGATCGAAAATAATTTTCAAGAGCACCCTGGCTAAAAAAGAGTTGAGAGATCATATAAATATAGATTAAACAGAAGAGGACCTAGTACAGGGTCTTGTGGTACATCACTAGTGACTGGTCTCTGTTCTCAATTTAGCTCATTTACAGCCACACTGGTATCTATCCTTTGGCCAACTGCATATCCACTGAACCATACAAGGGTTAAGTCCTAGCTTGTACAGCTTTTTATTAGATCTTTATAACTGTATCAAATGCATTGCAAAAGTCACCCTAGTCCAAAAATGTGAGATATAGTCAGAAAATTGAGTCAGATTAGTCTGGCTTGATCTGCCCTCAGTAAAGCTGTGCTGCTTTGTGTCCAGCAAGTTGTGTGTTTTTAAGTGATCAATAATCCTTCTTTTTAGAGTGATTCCAATAACTTGACTACAACTGATGTTAAACTTACTGGCCTGTAATTTTCATCTTCTACCTTGCTGCCTTTTGTGGATAGGTGCAATATTAGCTGTGTGTAAATCACTGGGAACTTCTCCTGTTAGAAGAGAATGATTAAAATGATCTCTTAAAGCTACATTCCAGGAGTTCAACTCCTTTGTAAAATGTGAAGGCACACCATTAGTTAAGTCTAAGGAGGTTCATGACATCTCCTGGGCGTATTTCAACATGTGATATGATATTCAAATATTACATTATTAATTATTCATAATAATGATGTATTAATGTACTACATATTGATTTTTAGTATATTATCACATGCCACCATTCCAAATGGTATTCTGTCTACACTTTCGAGTGTTTTAAATAACCATTTTTAACCACTTGCTTACTGGGCACTTAAACCCCCCTCCTGCCCAGACCAATTTTTAGCTTTCAGCGCTGATGCACTTTGGATGACAATTGCGCGGCCATACAACACTGTACCCAAATGAAATTTTTATCATTTTTTTTTCCACAAATAGAGCTTTCTTTTGGTGGTATTTAATTACAGCTGGGAGTTTTATTTTTTGCTAAACAAACAAAAAAAGATGCAAAAAAATAAAAAAATAAAAATCATGTTTCATAGTTTGTTATAAAATTTTGCAAACAGGTCATTTTTCTCCTTCATTGAAATGCGCTGATGAGGCGGTACTGGTGGGCACTGATAGGCTGCACTGGTGGGCACTGATAGGCATGGTTAAGGTGGCACCGATAGGCACAGATAAGGCGGTACTGATAGGCACAGATAAGGCGGTACTGATAGGCACAGATAAGGTAGCACTGATGGGCACAGATAAGGTGGCACTGATGGGCAAAGATGGGCACAGATAAGATGGCACGGATGGGTGGCACGGATGGGCACAGATGGGCACGGATGGGCACGGATAGGTACCACTGATAGATGGGATTGATGGGCACTGATAGGTGGCACTGATAGGTTGCTCTGATAGGTGGCACTGCTGGGCACTGATGGGCGGCACTGCTGGGCACTGATGGGCACTGGTAGATGACACTGATGGGCACGGATATATGGCATATGAGGTGCAGCACTGTTGTTGAGGCAGATTGTGGGCACTGATGGGTGGCACTATGGACACTGATGGGTGGCACTATGGGCACTAATGGGTGGCACTGATGGGTGGCACATTTACTATATATATGTTGCACTGGTAGGGGACAGGTGGGCACTGATGACTTGGCCGTGATCGGGACTGAAGTCCCTCTCACGGCCGCTGGTGATCTGCTTTTTTTTTTCTCCTCGCGCTGAAAATAGCCGATTACCGGCTCTGTTGTGATCACATGATCAGCTGTCATTGGCTGACAGCTGATCACGTGGTAAGGGGTCGGGATCGACCCCTTGCTTCGATCCGTGATCAGGCAAGTCTCATACACTCGGTGATCACAGAGAGCACAGCGCGCGCCCCTCTGGGGGCACGCAGGCCGCTCGTGCTCGGGACGACGTCAATAGACGTAGTCCCGGCAAAGCAGGTCCGTGCTGTAGCCATCATTCGGCTATAGCGCGGATCCCTAGTGGTTAAAGTATCTTGGCTTATGTTAACATCTTGATTGTGAACTTTGATTTATTTGCTTTGATGTCTTTGATATCAAAGTCCTCTCTATGTCCCCGTGGAAGAGTATGAGCCTTGAATCCCGTTGGACAGTTGGACTTCGTATATGACACACTGACATTGCATAAAGTCCTATTGTTTATTCCCAATAGAAGGATCTATTAATTATGTGAATGTGTACTGTATACATATGTGAGAGTGGGAGTAGACGTGGAATAGTTATAACTCCGCGGAGGCACCATCTCTGGTAAATACAAAATTTAAATTCAAGAAGGAGTGAAGTGGGACTTTAAATGTACCTTGGTGGGGTGTAAATAATAATTTATAACAATTTTAAAAGAATATATAAAAACTTTATTTGCCATCCATGGATAGGGACTTTTAAAACATATTACAGTCTGAGAAAAAGTACAATTTACTGTTTCTTTGATGCAGGGTGTGCAGGTCCTGCTGTGAGATGTCATGGATATTGCCTACACATTTTGCTGGAACCTCGTTTCGCCAGGGCCTTTAAAGCAGCACAGAAAATATGTAAACATTGGAGATATCTTAAGAATACAGCGTGAACTACACTATAAAGTGATGTTAATTAAAACATTGATGTTACATATGCAACATGTAAATACATTTCTGCACACCCCCTACATCATTGTGGGGCATTTATCACCCATTAATCAAATCCAAGTACATCAACATAGAACTATGTCAAAGAAATATGCAGTTACATATCATACTGTTTCATGTGCAGCAGTGTCTCACAAACGCAGGATTAATCCAAAAAGGAAAAGGGGGAAGGGGGTAATCTAGTTGTACATCTAGATGTTAAATCTATTTGTAATAGATACATTCATTTCTAGTTACCTAGGTAGCGTATTGGTCCAAGAGGAGCAGTGAGCCTGGGGAGCCCTTGGGGATGCCTTACCAGGTCTGGCCAGAAAGATATCAGGGTGGACTCCTGTGTATAAATGGTAAAACTGTAAATATGTGAACAAATACTAATACGGATGCTGATGTGATATATCACATTAGCATCCGTATTAGTATTTGTTCAAATATTTACAGTATTACCATTTAACATCTAGATGTACAACTAGATTACCCTCTTCCCCCTTTTCCTTTTTGGAATTATCCTGCATTTGTGAGCTACTGCTGCACATGAAACAGTATAATATGTAACTGAATATTTTTTTGACAAAGTTCTATGTTGATGTACTTGGATTTTATTAATGGGTGATCATAAATGCCCCACAATGATGTAGGGGGTGTGAAGAAATGTATCTCCACAGGTCGGAGTTTTTTCCTAACTATTTGTAATTGCATTTTGGGATTTCCAGTTAATCCCAAAGTCAGGCATGTTGAAGTCACCCATAATTAAAACCTCTCTCTTCATTGCCATTTGAGTTATCTCATCAATCATACAAGTTATCTGACCTGGGGGTCTATATACTACACCAATTGTAGCAGAAGATCCCTCTCTGGTTTGAAGGTAGAACCAGATGGTTTCAAGTATTTCATTATTTAAAAAAAAAGAAATTGTGAATTAATGTTAGCCTTATGCCAAATTTTCCTTATATGGCAACTCCTTGGTCTTTCATGTAAATTGTGTACCCAATTCTCAGTCATTTGAATCCTTGAACCATGTCTCTGTAATCACAACAAAATCCAAGTTCTCCCTCGGCATAAAAGCTGTCAGCTCACAAAGCTTGTTGCCTAAACTACAAGAAATAGTGCACATGGCGTAACAAAACCTGCTATCTGCTGCTGTATTATTAGCAATGCAATGACTCCATGCAGCTATGAATTAATTTTATCATAAACTTACATTGGATTCTAAGATGTTTGTTTGATGCTCTCATTGGATTGTATGTGTGTGGATTTTCAACCCTGGATCCTTTCCCTTTTTCCTGAAGTTGGACCCTGTCTTGTGGAGTGCTGCTAAACCGGAGCCAGTGTTCCCAATGACCATTTCAGAGGCCATTAGTATATCTAAATCCAGTGCCTCATTTTTTTTGTGTTTAGCAATATGACAGGTTTGGTAACTCTTCCCCACTCTAATTAAAACTAAAAAAAAGTTTTGGCTTCTGATAATTCTTCCTGAAATTCATCATGTTATAATTTTACCAAGGTACAGTATGTAAGTAGTACATGTAGTCAGCTGTCAGGCTGACCCTGTTGTTTTAAGAATAAAGTGTGAAAAACTGTGAAAACACAAGTTGAGTTTTGCAACCTGTTATCACAGATATCTATATTAAATCTTAAAAAAAATAATCACACATTTCGGATGAATAAAGTTTTCCAAAATAATTTTCTTATAAACCTTGCTACTGATAGCCGTTGTGTGCTGAGCTAATCAGTCAGAGGGAAATAGATTTAATCTGGTATGTTCTTTTTATGTCCTTAAACTTTAGAGGTTTTGACTATTAAAAAAACATTTACGTGCAACTCTAGGCTGTATTTTTCCCCAAGTACAAAAGTCAACTACACAGAGGCATATTTATCAACAGATGCTAATGTTTTTATTGTTTTGTTTCAATAATTTTTATTGGTTTTATAAATGTATAAAGAAACATTGCTTACATTGTTCGTCTTACATTAAGTTGCAATAAGTAAGATACATTGGTTAGGTGTAGATATCTATCAAGGATAAATGGGTAAAACAGATAAGAAATAACCTTTAAAGACCTTTGGGGTCATAGCTTATTTAGGCTTTAGTCAAGGCGGTGTTGGTTCTCACTCCCGGACCCCCCATTAGGGAACTTGCTGTGTCTTGGGAGGAGAAGCCCCATCCCACCATAAGTCGGTTTTCTTTATATTTGGTGCCTTATTTTGTATCAATAGGAAACGTATACATGGAGTAGAGAGGAAGTGAAACTACATGAAGGTTCATAATTCTCAGGGCTAAAAGTCATAATTTCTAGATCAATAAACTTTTGAACAAGAAACTTTGAAACAAACCGTTTTATTTTATTTTATTGTTTTCACTGTAATTTTGCTTTAAAATGACGTACTGCAGTTTCTCGAGATATTTAACCACTAGGGATCCGCGCTATAGCCGAATGATGGCTACAGCGCGGACCTACTTTGCCGAGACTATGTCTATTGACGTCGTCCCGTGCACGAGCGGCCTGCACGCCCCCTGAGGGGCATGCGCGGCGCGCTCTGTGATCAGGGAGTCTATGAGACTCGCCTGATCACGGATCGAAGCAAGGGGTCGATCCCGACCCCTTACCACGTGATCAGCTGTCAGACAATGACAGATGATCTTGTGACACAACGGAGGCGGTAATCGGCTATTTTTCCTCCTCGCGCTGTCAGCGCAAGGAGAAAAAAAAAGAGCCGATCACCGGCGGCCGTGATCGGGACATCAGTCCCGATCACGGCCAGCTTACCAGTGGCCACCTGCCCCCTGCCAGTGCCACCTCAGTAATAAAAAAGTGCCCCCCATCAGTGCCACCCATCAGTGCCCATAGTGCCACCCATCAGTGCCACACATCAGTGCCCACAGTGCCACCCATCAGTGCCCACAATCTGCCTCGACAACGGTGCTGCACCCCAGTGCCACATATCCGTGCCCATCAGTGTCATCTACCAGTGCCCATCAGTGCCCATCAGTGCCGCCCATCAGTGCCCAGCAGTGCCACCTATCAGAGCCACCTATCAGTGCCACCTATCAGTGCCCATCAGTCCCATCTTTCAGTGGTAACTATCAGTGCCCCTTAGTACCACCCATCCGTGCCATCCATCCATGCCATCTTATCTGTGCCCATCTTTGCCCATCAGTACTGCCTTATCTGTGCCTATCGGTGCCACCTTATCTGTGCCTATTAGTTCCACCTTAACTATGCCCATCAGTGCCCACCAGTGCAGCTTATCAGTGCCCACCATTGCCGCCTCATCAGAGCACTTCAATGAAGGAGAAAAATGACCTGTTTGCAAAATTTTATAACAAACTAGTAAAAATGATTTTTTTTTTTTGCATCTTTTTTTGTTTGTTTAGCAAAAAATAAAACTCCCAGCTGTAATTAAATACCACCAAAAGAAAGCTCTATTTGTGGGGAAAAAATAAATAAAAATTTCATTTGGGTACAGTGTTGTATGGCCGCGCAATTGTCATTCAAAGTGCATCAGCGCTGAAAGCTGAAAATTGGTCTGGGGAGGAGGGGGGTTTAAGTGCCCAGTTAGCAAGTGGTTAAAGATGACTAATTTAGGTTATTTCTCTAAACTTCTGTTACAGAGAATTTGGTGTCACTTTATCAAGAAGAACATATTTCTTTGACTAGTCAAACAGTTCAGTTTCTCTGAAAAATATTGACACCCTGGAGTGACACAAGATGCAATTATGGAAAACGTAATGATTTTGAGTAAAACATTTTTTTTATCCAATAACAATTTATTGAAAATCAACAAGAAACACACATGTGTACAAATAGGTCCAAGTTTTTCATTATACCCAATGGCTTTGACAATTCCATATTAAATAACAAAGTACAAATGGAATACAAAATATTCTGGCCAAATATATTAGATGAATGTCAACAATCAAAAAAAAAAAGGGTCCAATTAGGTCTAATCGTTAATTGTAGCAGAAACCTTTCATGAACCCATATGCAGAAGTAAAGTAAAAAGTGAAGGAAAAGTCTCAGCCCTTGTATAGGTGTACCAGATATTAAGATAATGTATATGGAAATAAATGTAGAGTATTTAATTTGGTGAGTAGGGTGGGTTTTTTTTCTTTTGGGGGGGAGGGGACGGAACAGGAGTGGAGAGGGCAATTTTTTATTTATTTTTATTCCTTATATGAAATATATATGGATATATATGGACAAAAGGCACAAACATAAAGTAATACACTTAGCCCTTGTACACATGGTCGGACATTCCGATAACAAAATCCGTCGGATTTTGTCCGACGGATTTTGTCCGAAACTTGTGTTGCATACACACGGTCGGACAAAGTTGTCAGAAAATCCGATCGTATGTAACGTGACAATGTTATTTCGTTACGACAGGACTACGTTCAGTCTAGTAGCCAATAGCTTTGATCTAGGAATTTGATCTGAGCATGCGTGGCACTTTGTCCGATCAGAATTCTCTACACACAATCGGACAAAGTCCGATCGGATCATGTTGTCGGAAAGTTTTATAGGCCAGCTCTAAAACTTTGTCTGTCGGATATTCAGACGGAAACAGTCCGATGGAGCCCACACACAGTCGAATTATCCGACAACAAGGTCCGATCGGACATTCTCCGTTGGAATGTCCGACCGTATGTACAAGGGCTTATAATAGATACACGATTGTACATAAGTTATGGGTTATGTTCTCTTTTACAGGGATCATAAAATGTTTTTTTTTTCTTTTTTTTTTTTTTCTTCCCCCGTCATTGGTGGTAGGCTTTATGCACATTTTTGATATGTAATGCACTTATAACCAATACACGATTGCACATAACTTAGGAAGGGATTCCATAATCTTTTACAGAGGTCTTAAAATGTTTTTGGTTTGTTTTTCTTCCCCTGTTAATGCGCATTTTTTAAAATAAATGTATTTTTATTTTTTGGGGATTGTGCCCCTCTTTTGCCTCCGCTTCCTCCCCTTCCCTCTCTCCTTTCCTCCTCCTTTTAGGTTGGCAGAGGGTTTAGGTTGGTTGGGTTCTGTTTGTTTCTTTGGGTTTTTTTTTTTGGATGAGGTGGAGATGTTAGGTTCTAAATTTTGTATAGAAGGGTTTATTAAAATAAATAATATAATTGAGAAAAGTAATTTAAGGTAGCTAAAAGTGTATATATATAGTCTATTCTTTCATTTTTTTATTTGTTTTTACATATCTTTTTTGTACAGTATTGTATGGCATGTCATAAATGTAAAAAATTTAATAAAAAATGAATTACCGTATAAAAAAAAAGAAGAGAAAAGAAAAAAGAAAAAGAATTGTTGCATGTAACCGGAGGATTATTTTATTGTTATATACATTTTTTATTAGATGTTGTAGGTCTATTTCACTGTTTCTATAACATCTTTTACAAACAAGCATTAAAGTACTAACCCTGTGATACGTGTGTCACAGAACATTATAGGTAGTAGCTGTTTCTTTTAACGCTCTTGGTTAACTTACTATAATCAAATAGTCTGTTGACTTTGCAAGGGAATTTTCCTTTAGCTTAGTGAATGTTTTCAACATTCACTTTGCAAAGAATGCTCAATCACATGCAAAGAAAATGAAAAAAATATATATATATATTTGCCTGCACATGATTGGATGATGGAAATTAACGTAGCGTTAGAGTTTCATCTTATTCACTGAAATAAGATACATTTCCATTGCATTACTAAGATTCCATTCCATTGCTTATTTGTTTTTAGTCAATCAACCCCAGTCTCATAAAATGAAGGTTTCAAGTAAAATGGCAGGGAGCAGAGAGGGGCAATGGAAGATATATGTATAGGCCCCTTTGACTCTTTTACTCACTGCATGTGAATAAATTTCAGCTTGGGCTGTTGATCTCTGTAAACAGGTTATTTTCAAAAACGTATGTAAGACTAAACCTGTAAACATATGAAAAGGAGATTTATGCAGCGTACACACGACCGGACTTTTCGAGGGACTAGGTCCGACAGACTTTCGACGGAGTTCTGACGGAGTTCTGACAGAGTTCTGACGGACTTTCCGAATGAACGGACTTAGCCACACACAATCGCACCAAAGTCCGACGGATTCGAACGTGATGACGTACGACCGGACTAGAATAAGGAATTTCATAGCCAGTAGCCAATAGCTGCCCTCGCGTCGGTTTTTGTCCGTCGGACTAGCATACACACAAGTGGATTTCTCGGTAGGAACTGGGTCTGGCGGAGTTCCGGCGGAAAAATTTGAAACATGTTCCATTTCTAAAGTCTGTCGGATTTTTGCAAATCAAAAGTCCGCTGCAGCCCACACTCTATCGAATGGTCTGCCGGAATTGTTCCGTCGGACCTTTGATGTTGAAAAGTCCGGTCGTGTGTACGCAGCATAAGAGTTCATATTTAATTAACTAAAAACCTGAAAAGACAATTTTTGAGCATTAACTTTTTTAGTCTGGCACATAATAAATACTGAAAATTATTAATGAAAATACTATATATTTTCTTTAAATTAAATGTTTCTATTTATTAAAGCTTAAGTTAAATTTTTTTTAACTAGCACAAGGGATGATGTTTACATTGAGCCCAGGTTTACACATATGCAATCTCAGACGTTGCATGTGATTCGCACCCGCACCGCAGGTGCAGATCACATGTGAATCTGTACAATGCGAGTTCAGCCATACATTTGTATGGCTGAACTCGCATTGGATGCGCACAAAAAAAGATGCAGGAACTTTTTTCCCGCTCTAGAGTCGGACCGCATGGGTGTCCCGATTCCTGTGTGAGTTCACAGCTAGTACTGTGATCTGTTAACCATTTTGGGGGTGTCATTAACATTGTATTGACAACCGCAGCGGTTCACAGAAGACAGTGTGAACTGCCTGCGGAAGAGATGCGATGCGGGAATCGGCGCTGTAATCATGCTGGTTCCCGCATGCTGGTTCCTAGGCCGGTTCACAGTTCTGCGCTCTGCGAGATTGCATGTTATTCACACTGCACTTTTTGCAAATCACATGCAATCTCTGTGCGATGCGATTTCAGCCACACAGATAGTATGGCTGATATCGCATCGCACTCAAACCAAACTCGCACAGGACCCTTTTTTGGTCGACACCAGAATCAGATCGCATAGGTGTTCACACCCATGTGATCCAATTCATGTCCGAACTGTCAGTTCGCAATGCGATATGCGAGCTGAAATGGGAGTGTCATTAACAATGTATTGACATTCACAGTAGTTCGCATAGGGCAGTGTAAACTGCCGTGCGAGTTGGGTGCGATGCGGGAACCTGAGCCTGAAGGAAGTGTCCCTTGTGCTGGTGGCTTCTCTCTTTGTTTAAGGCTCAGTTTACACCGGTGCGATGCGGGAAACCCTGTGAATACAGTGCAGGTTCCCGCATCGCACCTGAATCGATAGCAGTTCACACTGCCCTCTACAAACCGCTGCAGGTGTCAATACAAAGTCAGTGACACCCCCAGATCGGTTTGCAGATCGCAGTGCCAAATGTGAATTTGAACAGGAAACGGATTGCATGGGTGTGATCCAGTTTTGGTGCAAGCAAAAAAGGGTCCTGCATGAGTTTGGTCCGGATGCGATGCAAATTTAGCCAGTTTGTATGGCTGAATTCACATTGTACAGACATCGCTTGTGATCTGCACAGCAATATGGTGCGAATCACATGCAATATCTGGCATTGCACAAGTGTGAACCGGTCCTAAATCTTCTTTTCTCTGCCCCCTGCACACCCCCACAGTGGTAATCGGCTGGTGCTGTTGAGGTTAATACACGCCACTCGACCTGCTATAGGCACGCATCAAAAATGCAGACTATGCTCGCCCTTTTCGCCACCCTCCTCCATTCATGCTCTGTAGCTTCCATCAATGAAAAACGTGAATAGAAGAGGCAGAACATTCATTCATCTGCCCTTCCTCTATTTATAGAATACTTTTCATTGCTATTAGCAATGTTAATACAGATTTTGGGAGTGAAGGAAGCAGAAAGGGTGGGCATAACCGGCACCCTAGATGAGTACCTATGACTAGACATATGCAGAATGAAAAAAATAGCTTTATTTCGTTTTGATTCATTGTTTACATACATTTATTTAGTTACATTTTTTTAATCTGTTTGATTCATTTTCAGAATTTGTTTTGTTTATTCGTATTCAAATCAATTAGAATTTTCGAATTTAAATTCGATACGATACGAAAAGTTATCAAATCAATTTAGAATAGTTTTCGAATTTGAATAGTTTTTTAATTCAAATAGTTTTCCAATTTCCAAACAGAATAAAATAGTATAGAAAATAAAGAAATAGAATAGAAAAAAATAAAATAGGATAGAAAAGAATATACCAGAAATTAAAAGAATAGAATATAATAGAGGAAAACAGAACAAAATAGGATAGAAAATAAAAGAACAAAATATAATGGAATAGAATAGAAAGGAATAGCATAGAATAAAAAAGAATAGAATTAATAGAAAGATTATAACATCTTCTGAAATTCCAAATTGGATAGAAAATAATAGAATAAAAAAAACAATAGAATAGAAATAATATAACCATTGTCCAAAATTCAAATAGAATCAATTCAAATTTGAACAGAGTAGAAAAGAATAGAGTAGAATAGAATAGGAAATAACACAATAGTATAGAAAAAAACAACAGAATAGAATGAATATAATCATCTACCTATTCTAATCTATTCTTTTCTATGCAAATTTGAACTGATTCTATATTCTTTCTATTCTATTGTTTTTTAATTATATTCTTTTTATATGTATTTATTCCATTCTATTCTATTCTAATTCTAATTTATTCTATTCAAAATTCGAATGTTGGAAGATAGTTATATTCTATTCTAATCTGTTGTTTTTTTCTATACTATTGTGTTATTTTCTATTCTATTCAAATTCAAATTGATTCTATTTGAATTTTGGAAAATGTTTATAATCTTTCTATTCTATTTTTTTTTCATTCTATTATTTTCTATTCTGTTATAGTCTATTCTATTCCTTTTTTCTATTCTATTATTTTCTTATTTAGTCAAATTTATTCTATTTGGAATTAAATTTTCAGAACTTGGTTAAATTCTTTTTTTGTTATTCTATTCTATTTGTTTCTATTGTATTATAGTCTATTCTGTTCTTTTATTTTCTGTTATTTTCTTTTCTATAATTTTTTTTTCTATTATATGCCTTAATTTTCTATTCTATTTTATTTATAAACTTTTCAAATTCAAATTTGAAAACTATTCGAAAAGTTTTCGAAAACGATTCAAATTCAAATTTCATCTGAATTTTTTTGTTATTTCGAATTAAATTCGGTACTATTGTAAAACAAAAATTCTTCCGAATTTCAATTTGGAATGAAACAAACTGTACAGGTTTACCTATGACAGGTTAACCACTTGGCGACCAGCCACCACAATTGTACTGCGGCATAATGGCACGGCTGGGCGAAGCAATGGCCCCCTGTTCACCCACGAAGCTGATGCGAGTAACCGGTGGTCGCGATCACCGCCGGGCTCTCGCGATCGCTCGGGGCACACGGAGAACCGGGATTTGTGTGTGTAAAGTGACAGATCGTCTGTTCATACTCTGACCAGTGATCTGTCATCTCCCCTACACAGTCCCCTTCCACTAGGGAACCAAATGAATCCCTTGATCGCCCCTAGTGTTAACCCCTTCACTGCCAGTGCCATTTTAACAGTAATCAATGCATTTTTATATCACTGTATAAATGCCAATGGTCCCAAAAATTGTCCGATGTGTCTGCCATAATGTCGCAGTCACAATAACAATCAAAACAATGGCCCCCTGTTCACCCACGAAGCCGATGCGAGTAACCGGTGGTCGCGATCACCGCCGGGCTCTCGCGATCGCTCGAGGCACACGGAGAACCGGGATTTGTGTGTGTAAACACACAGTTTCCGGGTCTCTGAGGGGAGAAGTGACAGATCGTCTGTTCATACTCTGAACAGTGATCTGTCATCTCCCCTACACAGTCCCCTTCCACTAGGGAACCAAATGAATCCCTTGATCGCCCCTAGTGTTAACCCCTTCACTGCCAGTGCCATTTTAACAGTAATCAATGCATTTTTATATCACTGTATAAATGCCAATGGTCCCAAAAATTGTCCGACGTGTCTGCAATAATGTCGCAGTCACAATAATAATTGCAGATCACCACCTTTACTAGTAAAAGAAAAATGAATAATAAAAATGTCATAAAAATATCCCCTATTTTGTATACGATATAACTTTTGCGCTAACCAATGAATATATACTTATTGCGACTTTTTACCAAAAATATGTAGAAGAATACATATCAGCCTAAACTGAGGGAAAATATATATCCCCAAAAATATGTGTCTGTGTGCGTGTGGCCGAACAACCCCAAAGCTCCACCCAAACCACCTCTATAGGTGTTTTTTTTTTTTGGGTGTGGTCTGTAGAGGTGGTTTGGGTGGAGCTTTGGGGTTGTTCGACTACACGCACACAGACACACACACATATATATATATATATATATATATATATATATAACACTGTCCTCTGGCGAGACACCATTGGCCATTTAGGTTCTGAGGAAAGGGGTTCTCCCCTGAAACGCATCAGCCATTTTGTTGGGGTATCGTTCGGTCTACTTGACATCAGGTCCGGCCTTGTTGATGTTTGGAGAAGTGGACCATGCTGTATTGATTATGCCTTTTATCAATACTCGTTTGTGAGTATTCATTTTGCTATGTGTTCGATTTGAATAAAGCTCTATCAGTGGCAATACACTAGGTCGGTGCGCCCTCCTTTTCTGTTTCCCAGTCTTCGAATACCCATTATTCTGAGGAGGGCTGCAAGACAATAGACACTCCCTTGTGAAGCTGTCTGCACTACATATTGAGGACCTTGACACCAGAATGCAGGAGAAGTTGTTTCTTTCTTATAAAAGTGAGCTGGCACTTCCGAGTAGGGTGGCTTGCTCCCGCCGTGACTACACACATCGGAAGGGGATTGGCAGGTTCCAGATACTCAATGTCCACTGACACCCAACGATCATCAGGCAGAGAGACAGAGCTGCAATCTGCTTGATGATGTAAACAAGGCAGATCACCATTCTGATAGAGGGGAAGGGATAGAGTTTGTGTCCCTGCAAAGCAGGAATACATTCCATCTCTTCCCCCAGTAAAGGCACTTCACACAGTTCACTTAAACACTGGTTAGGCACGCAGTTAGCCCTTTGAACGGACCTGATGTTAACCCCTTCCCAGCCAGGGTCATTACTATAGTGACAGTACATATTTTTAGCACGGGTCACTGTATTAGTGTTACTGGTTCCCAAAAAGTGTCAAAAGTGTCAGTTAGTGTCAGAATGTCCATCACAATATTGCAGTCCCACTATAAAGCCCCCTACACACTATCAGTTTTTCTGCATTTTTTTTTTTCCTTCAGATTTAACAAAACCATGTAGTGCAAGGGCCTGCATGACTGCATACAAATTGAAACTCCTAAAGTTTGACCTTATATTATATGGTTTTGGTAAATCTGAAGGAAAAAAACAGCAGAAAATCTGATAGTGCTTATGGGGCATCAGTCTCTGATCACCGCCATTACTAGTAAAAAAAAAAAAATCCCATAGTTTGTAGACGCTATAACTTTTGTGCAAGCCAATCAATATACGCTTATTGTGATTTTTTTTACCAAAAATATGTAGCAGAATACATACAGGCCTAAATTTATGGATATGTTCTATAGCATAAAGTAAAAAACATTGTTGTTTTTTGCAAAATTGTCGCTCTTTTTTTGTTTATAACACAACATTTTTAAAACGCGGTGGTTTACCACCAAAAGAAAGCTCTATTTGTGGGGAAAAAAAGGACATGCAGTTTATCTGGGTACAGTGTCGCATGGCTGTGCAATTTTCAGTTAAAGTAAAGCAGTGCCCTATTGCACAAAATGGTCTGGCCATGAAGAGGGGTAAATCTTCTGGAGGTCAAGTGGTTACTGTACTTTGTTTGCAGAAAAAATAAAAGCGTTCTTTGATTTTTGAACAAGATCTTGCCTCTGCTGTTTTTTGTAGATTTGCTGTAGATTTGGGATGTGGGAGCCAGTAAGAAAGAGACAGTAGTTTACCAGCTGATTATCACGAACACACACTGGGCATACCATGCAAACATAGTAGCTGTGGCAGCTTACACTGACAAACCAGGCAAATGCACATGTGGAGAGATGCCGGGAATTCCATGCAAACCTTGTTGATGTGTGCAGGATGTGTGTACTAATAAGGCCAACTAGTAAACTGCTTCCTGTGTTTTACTGGCTCTCACTTCCCAAATCTACATACCAGGAAGCAGGGCCGGGACAAGGGGTGGGCAGGAGGGACGGTTGCTCTGGGCACTGTGGTATCATATGAGGTGAGGGGCACAAAGAGAGGGGATGGGAATTGCATTGGAAGGAGGAATTTGAGGATGGCAGGGGGTAAGAATTGTTTTAGGAGGGGGGTAAGAGTGGTGATTTAGGGGGATTTATATAGGGAGAAGATTTGTGCTAGGAGGGGGCATTTAGGGGCAATTGGTGCTGGGAGGAAGAGATTTGAAGTGGAGGGGAGAAGATGTGTACTAGGAGGGGAAATTTTTGTGGTGAAGGATTTGTGCTAGCAATGTTGAATTTCTTTGGGGAGGGGGCATTTAAATTGGAGGGTGATTTGTGCTGAGAGGGAGGATTTCAGCAGAGGGCAGCGGATTTGTACTGGAAGGAGGGATAAATTATGCTTAAGGGTAAGCATGCTGATTAGTGCTCAGTGTTTTTGTGGGGGGGATTTTTGTTAAGACCTAATGCTCATACATCTTGGGGGGGACACAGTTTGACAAGTTGGCCCTGGGCTCTACATGATCTTGTTCCAGCACTGCCAGGAACTCATGAGGTTTTCTATGAATATAACAGGGCTAAGGTAAGGCCTTGTTCTAAAAATCAATGAAAGCTTTTATTTTTTCTGTCAACGAGGCCCATTAATGGTATATTTATACATAAGGGAGATGGATTTTAGAAAAAAAATATGTTTTAGACTTTAAGCTTTAATCTAAAAATGTGTAAATTGTTTTCCCCCTAAAATGAGTAGATAAGGAAGCTTATCAGTTAAAAATTAGCCCCTTTCAGCAGTGGTGGAAAAATGCTGGCAGCTGGCAGTATTTCAATAATAAGCCATTGCTTTTAAGATTGCTTAGTACTTTTATAAAAAGTGTAGAATGTTTTATTTTCACATAATATAACAGTGGAGTGGTCCGCTAGACCTGTATTTATTCAGCAGACACCAACAAGCTTCTTTTGAGAACATAGCTACAAATGTAGAATCTTGTTCACACCATGCAACAGATGCAAATGCCATTTTGCTGGGCTTTGCTCATAGCTATTATCTATTTTTAGTTTGTTTTAATGTAAGAACCGCCATTTTCTCAAGTACTTTCTTTGTCCGTGTTTCTTTTTTATCAAAGGTAAAAGCATGTATTCTCAATACATCACACTTCAAACACAACAAAAAAGTCAAAAGAAAACTTCTTTACACGTGAAGAGCAACCGTTAATCCCAAAAAAGAAAAATAACCATTGTCTATAACTTGTGTACAGTTCAGTATGATAGTAAAAGTGTTAAAAAGCCAGATGAATGTATGCTAAAGGGAAAGAGTAAGGAAATAGAAGATGCTGAATCATAATAAAGACCTGAACCACTTCAATATCGGGCACTTCCCCCCTTCCTGCCCAGGACAATGTTTGACTTTCAGCGCTGTTGCATTTTGGATGATAATTGTCAAACAATGCTGTACCCAAACTGAATTTTTATCATTGTCTTCCCACAAATAGAGCTTGACTAAAAGATTTGTCAACTTTGGTCCTTAACATTAAATTAAAGACACAGACTGCATGACATGGGTTTTATATGGATTTTATTAACCAAAGCATAAAATAACATCACGTAAAACATACCCGTAAGTGCACATTTTGACAAAGTAATGACCAACAAGAGGACTTTGGGTGTCTTTTAAGGCACAATTTATAACTGGAATGGTCTATGTCCTCAGCCATGCCTCAACCGTCTCGAAGACGCTCCGACATCACACACAATTCCATATTCCCCTCCCCCAGGGGACCTAGCTCCTGGGAGAACCGCCGCTAACCAAGTGGAAGCGCCATACCTTAGATGGGCCCCATTAATCCTGTAACCATGTAATTCCTCACTGACCCCCCCCAAAGACCCCTTGAACCGCCACATGAGTTTGATTGAAAACCTCATTCAACAAATCCCTCCACACCTGCAGAGCCCTCACCGCCCCTTCCTGAAGGTCCAAAGACCAGATGTCTATGCCCACAGCATTCAGGTGAAGACCATTGTCTCGCCAATAGTGGGCAGACTGATCTTCCAGCTCACTGTGCCGAACCACTATGCCCCCAAGCCGAGCCACAAACCTTCCAACCTTCCTGTTCAACTTAATTCTTGCCTTGTTCAAGCGGCTGACAGAGCGAACCAAAACGCCACACCATTATAGCCACGATGTCTGACCATACAAAGATGCAGGCAGGGAAATCGCTAATCAAGCCCAAAATTCTAATTTGACATCCCTCATTGGATCCCTGGTGGCCCACACCCCCAAATCATTGCCCCCTGAAGATGAGGGCGAACAAAAATCTTGAAACGATATGACTCCCACCTGCCTATACGTCTCACCATCTGGGAACCCAAACCCCATCTGGCTGCCTCTGTAGCCGCCCCCACATGAAAGGAATGAGTATTAAACTGGGAAACCTCTGTGCCCGCCCTAGCCAAACAATAGCGAAAAACTGACAAAAACTGAAAGCGCAACAAGGACGAGCCATCCTCGTGCAGCAAAAAGAAACCTATCCTCAACCTCCTTACCCTGAGCTACCATTGAACAGAAAAAAACAGGTAAACTGAGTCTGGTAGCACCCGAAACAAGAACACAAAAAACCCTTTCCCAACTGATTAGTTTTTGACTTCCCAACATGAATCCGGACGCAATCGTTGGCCACTGTCACATCTCAAAATTGTAGCCCATCCACACCACACCTGTTCTTGCTTACCAACTCCCCAATTTGCAATGCCACAAAATAAGCCAGCGCAAAAGCCACAGTGAACAGAGGTGCAAACCCCGGGCAACTTCTCCACCGTATCCCGAAGCAAATCAAACGAGACCAGGCACCTAGTGTCTGGCTGAACCCGCCCGCACTGGATTCCCTCCATAGCCTGTTTCACCCTAAAGTCTTTTGCCACATCACTCAGGCCTTGCATCCGGAAGAGAAAAGCTAAATTGGCCAAACCCTTGTTAATTTTTAAAACCAACAAGCCCCAGGTAAATTCCGTTCCAATGAAATACAGTAGCAAAGCCAAATGATCCTGCATGGAAACCCAAACTGACGAGTATGCAGCTCAGGTACCCACGCTCACAAATTGACGTAACAGCTCCTCTGCTACTCCAATGCCAGTTTCCACAGCCGTTCAGGACAAGGAACCCCCTGCTGCTCTGCCTCCAGCACCAACCTTCGGAACTTCTCCCACTAAAAACGAGACAAGGAATCAGCTATGGAATTCAAAACACCTGGGACATGAACAGTTTGTACAAGACGATTCAATCTTAAACACCACAAGACCAGGTGACGCAGTAAGCACACCACTGACCGCGAAGAAGCAGACAGACTGGACACCACCTCCACCACCCCCATATTGTCGTAAAGAAAACAAACAGTATAAGACACCGAAGCCAGATCCGGAGAAATGCCATCATTCACCAAAGCCCCTTTTGGATACGACAAATGATGTATTAACCAAAATTTGTTGGGTTCCCTCCCTTTTGGGGACAACACCCAAGGGAGACATATGCAAAGACGGAACGGGAGGATGATCAAATGGACCGGCCATTCTCTCAAGTTCCACCTCTTTTGCCAACTTGTCAGAAACAACCTGGGGAAATTCCCATGTTGATTTCAGAAATTGGCCCCGCTGAGGGGGATGGAGATGGAACCACAAAGCCAACGCTAGAAGCGGCAGGGGCCATGCCCCCAGCACCCCTGAGATGGGTAAGAAGACCCAGCCAGGTAACAACGGGCCAATAACTCCCGAAAATCTTTAAAAAAATGCGGACAAAACTCGTGCAGTGCCCGCGGCCCTGACTGTAGATCCCAAAGCCCCCTGAAAAAAAACCCTGAGAAACCCCCAGACTAACCGCCCCCTCCTGACTATTAGACATAGCTAAAACTGGTGACTTATGAGGCTGCAGTCACGCCGCCACATGACCAGCCATTCATACAGATACCAGCTGGCTCCACAAAGCAGGGCGCCTCCTGGCAGACCAATCGTCATCATCCGCGCTGGTGACCTTACCGGACCTGGCCGAAGATTCCTGTTGCGTTGGCGTCCCCTGCTCTCTGCATTCTGGCAACTCCGGCTCGGAGCTCCTGGAAGCTGCACTGTCTACCCCAGCCATGGCTCTCATGGATGATGTGCCGCGGGGCACCATAGAACCCCCAGCTGTAGCAGGGAAGTGCTGTATCTTTAAGGGAGTGGGTCCCCCAACCCGAGTCACTGACCGGCTTCTAGTGTGAGGGACAGGGTGCAGTGCCAACCAGCAGAGGGAGCCTGAACCCCTGCGCTGCTCGTGGCTGTTACATTTTTCTGCCAAGCTCCTCTCTGTGCAGAATCTACAGAGAGAGCCGACTGCTCTGGATCCCCATAGCTGCGACTGGTGGGAGAGGACTGCGGAACCTCCCAGTGTGTTCCCCCACCTCAAGGGCAGCACTCCAATGGTGCCATGATGCCCCCACTGCATGTCCCACTGTGTCTCCAACGCTAGCCGCCCCCCCCCCCCCTTCGGCAACTCGGGAAAACAGCCGCACGCTCCGGCTATCTATGAGAGAGGGAGGAGGGTGCTGGGGAGTAGAATTCCTCCCAGAGCCCCCCCGCCGGGACTGAGGGCAGGCAGCTCAGTAACAGACCCTGGAGGGTCCCTGCAACAGGGGCTCATTAGTGGACGTTAAGTCCAGGATACAGGGGATGGACTCAGGTGTTCAGGAGGACGCACCTTCCTAGCACATTTCCGGCCCCTGAGGAGAAGGGGCAGGTGAGGGAGACGCTCCCGACCCCCCAAGTACATCAGATAGCGACTGCTGCAGCCACTGAGAGCCCCATTCGACTGGTGCGGCCTGACCTGCGCCAACATGATTGTAAACCTCAGACATGAAATATGAACAAAGAATATCATTCTATAGTGTGTACAGTTCAGAGCACTTAGTGTCATCTTTGTCTGCTGCCCTGTTCATCTGTTATCTGCATGAGTCACTGCATGAGTCACTTTTTTTTTTTTTTCATTAAATCTTTTTATTCATTTTCTTAACAAACAAACAAAACAGATTATAGTGTTTTGTTTTGTTTGCATGAGTCACTTCAGACAAGTTTTCCTGACACCAAGAGAAAAAAAGGTGGCCAGGAGGGAGCTGCAGCTGCAGCACACAGCCTGTGATTGTCAGCATCAGCTCATTCCTATATGCTGTGTGAAGTTCTTAGCTATCTGAGCTTTGCAGAGTGTAACTTTAGCTCCCAACCCCTGCTTTAACCACTTCAGTCCTGGAGGTTTTGGCTGGCCAAAGACCAGAGCACTTTTTGCGATTCAGCACTGCGTCGTTTAACTGACAATTGTGCGGTCGGGTTCCCAAACAAAATTGACATCCTTTTTTTCCCACAAATAGAGCTTTCTTTTGGTGGTATTTGATCACCTCTGCGGTTTTTATTTTTTGCGCTATAAACAAAAAAAGAGCGAAAACATTATTTTTTACTTTTTGCTATAATAAATATCCTCAAAAAAGATATACTTTTTTTTTTCCTCAGTTTAGGCCAATACGTATTCTTCTACATATTTTTGGTAAAAGAGATCGCAATAAGCGTTTATTGTTTGGTTTGCGCAAAAGTTATAGCATGTACAATATAGGGGATAGTTTTATGACATTTTTATTATTCTTTTTTTTTTTAACTAATAATGGTGGGGATCTGCGATTTTTATTGTGACTGCGACATTATGGCAGACACATCACACACTTTTGACACATTGGAACCATTGGCATTAATACAGCGATCAATGCTATAAAATTGCATTGATTACTGTAAAAATGTCACTGGCAGTGAAAGGGTTAACCAGGAGGGAGCGCTGCAGGGGTTAAGTGTGTCCTAGGGAGTGATTCTAACTGTAGGGGGGATGGGCTAGCTGTGACACGTCACTCATCACCGCTCCTGATTACAGGGAGCTGTGATCAATGTACTGTCACTAGTTAGAACGGGGAGATGAATGAATGAATGAATGAAATACTTGTATAGCGCACAATGCGAACTGAATCGCCTCTAGGCGCTGTGGCGAGCTTTGATCATCTGCTAAAAGAGGAAGGTCTTGAGTTTTTTCCTAAAAGCCAGGTGATTTTCTTCCAGGCGGATGTTGATTGGTAGAGCATTCCATAGCCGAGGCCCTTGGACAGCGAATCTCCGATCACCCTTGGATTTATACCGGGCTTTGGGCACGAGGAGGAGGTTTTTGTTGGCTGATCGAAGACTGCGGTTTGCTGTGTAATGATTTATTTTCTCCATTAGGTATTGCGGAGCTTCTCTATGCACGCATTTGTGGGTGAGGCAAAGGGTCTTGAACGTGATCCGATTTTTTACGGTTAGCCAATGTAAGCTCCTCAGTGAAGGAGAAATGGATTCCCAGGGTTTTTTTCCTGTTATCAGCCTTGTCACCGTGTTTTGGATCAGTTGTAATCGCGCAAGTTGATATTGTGGTAATCCTATGTAAAGTGAGTTTGCGTAGTCCAGTCGTGAATTAATGATTGTTCCAACTACCACTGCTTTGTCATTCTTTGGGATAAAAGGGATGAGTCTGCGAAGCATGCGCAGCAGATGGTGAGATCGACTGACTACAGATCCTATTTGCGCATCCATTGACATTTGTGCGTCTAAAATAACCCCGAGACTCTTCGCTTTGGTCTTTGGGGAGATAGTCTGCCCAAAGACGGTTGGTGAAGACCAGGAGGTTTTGGTTGCGGGCTTATGATTTGGGTGTAAGATAAGAAGCTCTGTCTTTGATTGGTTCAGCTGGAGGGAGTTGGTGGTCATCCAGTCCTCTATTGATTTGAGGCAGTTTTCAAGTTGTTGTTGGTGATCTTTTTTTCCATTGATCCGGAAATAAAGTTGCGTGTCGTCAGCGTAAGAGTGGAAGCAGAGATCTGAGCATCTGATGATTTGAAGGAGTGGGCGAATGTAAATGTTGAAGAGAACGGGTGACAACGGAGAGCCTTGAGGGACTCCGCAGGTGACTGCCCGAGTTTCGGAGAGGAATTTTCCTAGTTTCACTGTCTGTGACCGATTTCCTAGGAAGAACGCGAACCAATGGAGATCTATGTCTTGGACTCCGGCTACTTCTGTGAGGCGGACGAGTAGAGTATTGTGATCTACTGTATCAAACGCTGCACTTAGGTCTAGCAGTACGAGGAGACACGGCTCTCCATCATCTGCTGCTTCGAGGGCGTCATCCCAAATCTTGAGGAGAGCTGTTTCTGTTCCATGACCCGGGCGGAAGCCTGATTGCAGCGGGTCCAGGAGTTTGTGAGTATCCAGGTGAAGTTGTAGCTGATGTACTACAGCTTTCTCCATGATCTTAGAAATGGTGTTGAGGCTTGTAATCGGCCTACGGTTGTTTGGATCCTGAGGGTCCAGGTTTGGTTTCTTGAGTAGAGGTTTGACGATGCCTTGTTTGAGGATGCTGGGAACAATCCCTTCGTGGAATGATCGGTTTATGAGGTGGGTTATGGTTGGAGCCACGATGTCGGAGCATTCTTTCAGTAGTTTTGTGGGGATGATGTCAATAGGTGAGGTACTGTCACGCAGTTTATTAATGATGTTTTTTGCGGTGTCTACGGTAATTGGGGATAGTGAAAATTTTGGCGGTTGCGGTATGTTGGTGCGGACATCCTCTTTATGTATTTGCTGGCTGAGGTTGGATGTTTTCTTCTGACAAATTGTTTCCCTGATGGTTTTGACTTTATCGATGAAAAAATCCGACAGTTCGTCACAGTAATCCTGGGATTCGCTTTATGGGGGTTCTAGGCACACCGGATTCATTGATTGATTAACCAGTTTAAACAGTTCCCGTGGTTGGTTTGCGGCCGTTGAGATTGTATATGAGAAATGGTCCTTTTTGGCTTTGAAGATTGCTTTCCGATAATTCTCTGTCAGACCTTTGTAGTTAAATAGGTTTTCCTCGGTGGGATTTCTTCTCCATGTTCTTTCCGCTCTTCTGCGTTCTTGCTTTAGTACAGAGAGGGAGCTATTAAACCACCCAGCATTTTTCTTCCTGATGAGAGCCCTGCGTTTTGGTGCTACCGAGTCTGCTGATTGCAGTAATGCCTTGTTCAGGGAGTTGAGTGTTTCCTCCGTAGAGTGGTTTAAGGTTATTGTAGATATTTTTTTGGACAGAGTGGTTTTGAAGGCTTCGGAGTACAGTTTTTTATGCGATCTGGTCCAGTGCGTTGTTACAGGTTTCCGTTTTGCGTTGGTGATGTTGGTAGTGATTTTGAATTTGATGGCGTGGTATCCGTCCATGGCAGAGTTATGTTGTGGAGTATGTTGACGTCGATGTTCTGCTTGAAAATGAGGTCCAGGGTGTGTCCTGACCCATGAGTGGGAGTCTTTATCAGTTGCTGTAGACCCAGTTCTTCTAGTTGATTGATGCAGGCAGTCGCGATGGGGTCTTTAGGCTCGTTTGCCCAAAGGTTGAAATCTCCGAGTGCCAGGAAATTTTTGAATTTTAGGGTGTGCATTGCAAAGGATTCCGTGAGGGGTGAAAGAAGATTGGACTTTGGTCCCGGTGGTCTGTAGCACAGTAGAATATGAGTGGTGTCATGGGGTGTTGGTTGAAAATGTAGCGTCAGGGTTTCCATAAAAGACACTGGGTTCTGAGATGATGGTTTAGTGAGATCCAGGTGACCTTTAAAGATCACTGCTAGGCCTCCTCCTTTTTTCCCTATCCGGTGTTCGGTTAGGATCCTGTAGTTTTCCGGCACCAATTCGGTGAGGATGGTGTTGCAGTCAGAGGTTAACAAGCTTTCGGTGATGAAGAGGCAGTCTACATTGTTCTCGATGATGAAGTCGTGTACTTCCAGTCTATGTTTGACTGCAGACCTGGCGTTAATCAAGGCGCAATCTAATTGTAGTGGTCGAGTAGATGTCTTCCTGTGGTTGGGAGCTGGTTGTCATCCGGTTTTTAATAGTTGTTCTCTTTGAAGTATTTTTTGTATGGAAGATGGCAATGTGGTGTTGATGTTCCTTAGTCTGTGCAGAACTTCAGCTGAGTATTTGAAGTAACACATGGTTTGTGGATGCTGTTGATGGTACTATGGGCCTAAGATGATGATCCTGATCAGGTTATTGATCCTGAGGTGGGGCTAGGTATCAGACTTGCCGCCGTGCTTGAGGCTATTAGCGCGCAAGTTGATCAGGGGATGCCTATATGGATGCGGAAGGAGTTGTTGTATTCGGTTGCTGGCTGTTCCAGCTGCCTTTACTTAAGGTTGAGGTCTCCGCTTAGAAAAGAAGTCTGGCTGTGATCTGGAATAGTTGTCCTAGGATAGCGTAGGTAGCGTTATTTACATTAGCATTTCCCAGTTCTTCCTCTCCGTGAGACAATCGCGAGTATCCCAGTGGACTTGATGTGAACCCGCTGTTGGACTCACAGAGCTTGCGATGGCCACGCGCACGCCTACTATGCAAGCATCGCGAGATCACGTAATATAACGTGATTTTGCGCAGCGGAGCCAACCTGCCTCTGTAAAACTAACTGCGACGGCTGATTCACAAGCGGTTAAAGAAGCTCAGACAAGCTTTATCAATTCTGGATTTTGAACAGTTGTAGAGAAAAAAATACTGCCGATAAACAGGTACAACTTATATAGGGGGATTTGTATCATATCTCTATCACCTGAGGCCAGTCACTTCACTGGGTATATGCCAGTCACTTCACTGGGTGTATGAAAAAGGTTTACAACCACATTAAAATTCAAAGCTTTACTATAGTTGCTTATATAATACAGAAGTAAAAAAAATGGCAATTTAGATTCATTGTCTTTAAAAAAAAAAAAAACACACCCGGAGTATGCTTTACGAGCCTTCATGTACACAGGAGAATTTACGATGCTTTCTTTGGGTCTCTCATGAGAAAGATGCAAAGAAAAATAAATCTTACAGAATTAGTATCTAACATTAGTGATGGACGAACTTCCGACGGGACGTTTCGCGAACGCGAAACGCGAACGGGCACAAACGTTCGCGAAAACGACCGTTCGCCGCGGGCTCCATTGACTTCAATGGGAGGCGAATTTCGCAAACCTTTAGGTCGAATTTGCGGCCACGGGGTAATTATTAGGGGGTAGCACGTAGTCCCACCACCTGGACAATAGCATAATACATGTATGAGGTGAATTTGGGATCGATAACTACAAGCATTTTTTTTTTATTTGGGAAATTGTTCTGACAATTCAGGACTATGGAGCTAATGAAGGCAATGGAGGAGAGGGAAGGTCAGGGACCAGGGTAGGCAAACAAGAGGGTGCAGGAGATACAGAGCACTGACAGCAGCACCGTAATACAGAGCACTGACATCAGCACCGTGACATACAGCGCTGACAGCAGCTCCGTGACATACAGCGCTGACAGCAGCTCCGTGACATACAGCGCTGACAGCAGCTCCGTGACATACAGCGCTGACAGCAGCTCCGTGACATACAGCGCTGACAGCAGCTCCGTGACATACAGCGCTGACAGCAGCTCCGTGACATACAGCGCTGACAGCAGCACCGTGACATACAGCGCTGACAGCAGCTCCGTGACATACAGCGCTGACAGCAGCTCCGTGACATACAGCGCTGACAGCAGCTCCGTGACATACAGCGCTGACAGCAGCTCCGTGACATACAGCGCTGACAGCAGCTCCGTGACATACAGCGCTGACAGCAGCTCCGTGACATACAGCGCTGACAGCAGCTCCGTGACATACAGCGCTGACAGCAGCTCCGTGACATACAGCGCTGACAGCAGCTCCGTGACATACAGCGCTGACAGCAGCTCCGTGACATACAGCGCTGACAGCAGCACCGTAAGCAGCCCCAGGAGGAAGTCAGCACAGCACAGGGATGGTGTGATCCCCTCATAATAAGAACCCCCAGGAGGAAGTCAGCACAGCACAGGGATGGTGTGATCCCCTCATAATAAGAACACCCAGGAGGAAGTCAGCACAGCACAGGGATGGTGGGAACCCCTCATAATAAGCAGCCCCAGTAGAAATATGACACCGCTCAACCTCTTCAAAGAGGAGGGTAGGGGCATATAGTACGGTGTGCTTTTTTGGGTCAGGGAAGTGAGCCAAATGAATTAAGAAGGTCTGTGTGCTTGATTCCAAAAATTGTTTATAGACATATACATGGTCTACTGATCACATGTGTTGAATTCCTCCGAGATCCATGCCTCATTCATTTTTAGAAATGTGAGGTAGTTAACACTGTGGTGAGCTAGGCGAGTACGCTTATCGGTCACAATCCCCCCTGCTGCGCTGAACGTCCTTTCGGACAGGACACTGGATGAGGGGCAAGCCAACAGTTCGATTGCAAATTGGGCAAGCTCTGGCCAGAGGTCAAGCCTGCCCACCCAGTAGTCTAGGGGTTCATCACTCCTCAGAGCGTCCACATCGGCCGTTAACCCAATGTAGTCGGACACCTGACGGTCTAGGCGTTCCCTGATGCTGGATCCGGATGACACCTGTCGATGGGTCGGCTGAAAGAATGACCTCATATCCGAAGTCACCAACACATCTTCAAACCGGCCTCTTCTTGCAGGCGCTGTTGGATTGGTACCCGCAAATCCTTCTCTGGGAGTGGGAATTGCTCCTCTGCCAGCGCACGCAAAAGCAGAATGCAGCATTTCTCGAAGCAAGGCCTGGAAGTGCTGCATTCTGACAGCCCTCTGCGACGGCGGTAACATTTCCGCCATTTTGTGTTTGTACCGGGGGTCTAAGTACGTTGCCACCCAGTACTGGTCCTTGACCCTCATGCTTTTTATACGGGGGTCCCTATTAAAACACTGGAGCATGAAGGCCCCCATTTGCACTAAAGTGGAAGCGGTGTGGTGGCCTGGCTCCTGCTCATCATCCAGGATAATGTCGTCCTCTTCATTCTCCTCTCCCCATCCTCGCACAACAGGGATCCCAGAAAGGTTTAAAGCATGCTCTTCTTGCTCCTGCTCATCCGCCCCGGCACCATCCTCCTCTGACTCCTCATCAGACTCCTGTTGTTGACTTGTCTCAGATAGAGTAGCCCCCCCTGGGAATTCATCCAGCATTGCGACTTCCTCATCTTCCCGCTCCTGCTCCTCCACAGCCTGATCAATGACACGACGCAATGCACGCTCCAGAAAGAAGGCATAAGGTACCATGTCACTGATGGCGCCATGGCTGCGACTGACCAGTTTGGTGATCTCCTCAAATGGCCGCAGAAGTCTGCATGTGTCGCGCATGAGCAGCCACTGGCGCGGTGAAAAAAAACCCAGCTCCCCAGAACCGTTTCTTTCGCAGAGTTCATACAGGTAGACGTTAACTGCACGTTTCTGCTGGAGCAGCCTATCAAGCATATAGAAGGTTGAGTTCCATCGCGTCGGGCAATCGCAAATAAGACGTCTGACCGGCAGATGGTGTCGCCGCTGAATGTCAGCAAGGCGAGCCATGGCCGTGTAAGATCTTCTGAAATGGGCCGAGATTTTCCTTGCCTGCCGCAAGATGTCCTGGACCCCAGGGTATTTGACAAGGAATCGCTGCACGACCAAGTTTAAGACGTGTGCCATGCACGGCACGTGCGTGATTTTGCCCTGTTTCAATGCGCTAAGCAGATTGGCACCGTTGTCACACACCACTTTACCAACTGTCAAATTGAGCGGTGTTAGCCACTCATCTGCCTGTGAACGCAAAGCTGAAAGGAGTGCCGGGCCAGTGTGGCTCTTTGCTTCCAGGCACAACAGACGCAGCACGGCATGGCAACGTCTCACCTGGCATGTGGAATAGGTTCTGGGGAGCTTGGGCGGTGCAGTGGAAGAGACGCTAGCAGCGGAAAAGGAGGAGGCAGCTGAGGAGGAGAGGGAGGAGGATGGAGTAGGAGGAGGAGAAGAAGAGTCAGGCCTGCATGCAATCCGTGGCGGTAAAACCAAATCTACACGGGTGCCACGGGTTACATGCTTGACGGCCGTCAGAAGGTTCACCCAGTGGGCAGTAAAACTGATATACCTTCCCTGCCCGTGTTTGCTAGACCACGTGTCTGTGGTCAGATGTATCTTGGCACCGACACTGTGTGCCAGAGATACATTCACTTGCCGCTGAACATGGCCATATAGCTCTGGGATGCCCTTCTCTGAGAAATACTTCCTTCCTGGGACCTTCCATTGTGGTGTTCCAATGGCCACAAATTTGCGAAAGGCCTCCGAGTCCACCAGTTTATATGGCAGTAGTTGGCGGGCTATGAGTTCTGACAAGCCAGCCGCCAACCGTTGGGCAAGAGGGTTATCCGGCGTCATCATTTTTTTACGCTCAAACATTAGGCCCACGGAAGCCTGCCTTTTTGCAGAAAAATGTGAGCTTGGCGTGATGGAAGGTGGAGTGGAGGACAATTGTGAGGAGAGAGGAGAAGGAGAAGTAGAAGACGAGGCTGGACGGTGAGAGCCTGCAGTGTGGCTTTGTGTGTTCCGTTGCTCCCACTGGGCTCGGTGATGGCTGCTCATGTGCCTTCTTAAGGCGGTCGTCCCTAGGTGAGTATTGGGCTTACCGCGACTAACGCGTTGACTGCAAAGATTGCAGATGGCAACGCTATTGTCAGCAGCGGACACGTTAAAAAAAGCCCACACTGCGGAGCCATGTGCCGGTGTCCTGGGAGCGCCAGATGTGACCGTACATGGTCGATGACTCGCTCCTGATACATTTGCAGTCTGCTTTGTCCCTGCTGTGCAATGTAAGTCATTGCTGCTTCTCCTCCCTATCTGCTGGTCCATATCTCCCTCTGAACTCCCCTCCTCTTCCTCTCTTGTGGGCACCCACGTGACATCACTAGACACGTCATCATCAACGTCACCTTCCCCACCGCTATAAGTAGAGTAGGCAGCAACACCGGGGACCAACCTCCTCCTTGGGCTGATCTGGGTACTGGCGTCAGACTGCTGAGTAGCGCTTGTTGCTACCTCCTCTTCCTGATCCAATACCAAGAGTGGCTGCGCATCAGAAATGTCCTCTTGATATGGATCGGAAAATAATTCCAGTGACTCAAGCGGAAGGTATGTGGTGGTGGTGGTGGTGGTCGTGTTGTTGGTGGTAGTGTCTTTGGGGGTGCACATAGCAGAGAGTGAAGAAGAGGGTGCAGATCGAGAGGATGAGGAGGGTGCAGAAGAGTAAGGCTGAGCGAGCCACTCAACCAAGTCTGGTGCATCCTTTAAAGTAATTGAACGCACCTTCTGCAACTTCCCACTTTGGCTCAAGCCTGTTGCTCCTGCCCTACCCCTACCACCCCTGCGGAAGGGCCTGCCTCTTCCTCTGCATGTCATTTTTTAAATGACCCTGTGACAAAACTCTTAGTCCCTATACCGCTGAAGGACTGCTGCAGTATAGGTGAGCGGTCAGCAGTGGTGCACGTCAACCCTATCTATTGTGGACCTATAGCGGTCCTTACAGAACAGCAGACTGTACCGCACTCAAGCCTATGTACCGTAGCACCCTATACCAAGTTACCAGTCCTTATAAGAACTTTTGTGGACCAAGCAGGTTGTGTGTTAGTGATTAGCAGACTGTACGTCAGTCCCTATACCAATGAAGGACTGCTGCAGTATAGGGCAGCGGTCAGCAGTAGTGCACGGCAACCCTATGTATTGTGGACCGATAGCGGTCCTTACAGAACAGCAGACTGTACCGCACTCAAGCCTATGTACCGTAGCACCCTATACCAAGTTACCAGTCCTTATAAGAACTTTTGTGGACCAAGCAGGTTGTGTATTAGTGTTTAGCAGACTGTACGTCAGTCCCTATACCGCTGAAGGACTGCTGCAGTATAGGGCAGCGGTCAGCAGTAGTGCACGGCAACCCTATGTATTGTGGACCGATAGCGGTCCTTACAGAACAGCAGACTGTAACGCACTCAGGCCTATGTACCGTAGCACCCTATACCAAGTTACCAGTCCTTATAAAAACTTTTGTGGACCAAGCAGGTTGTGTATTAGTGTTTAGCAGACTGTACGTCAGTCCCTATACCGCTGAAGGACTGCTGCAGTATAGGGCAGCGGTCAGCAGTAGTGCACGGCAACCCTATGTATTGTGGACCGATAGCGGTCCTTACAGAACAGCAGACTGTAACGCACTCAGGCCTATG
This sequence comes from Lithobates pipiens, assembly GCF_037356315.1. Lineage (NCBI taxonomy): Eukaryota > Metazoa > Chordata > Amphibia > Anura > Ranidae > Lithobates > Lithobates pipiens. Next base: position 69,099,059 of record NW_027507903.1, read on the forward strand.
TACCGTAGCACCCTATACCAAGTTACCAGTCCTTATAAGAACTTTTGTGGACCAAGCAGGTTGTGTGTTAGTGATTAGCAGACTGTACGTCAGTCCCTATACCAATGAAGGACTGCTGCAGTATAGGGCAGCGGTCAGCAGTAGTGCACGGCAACCCTATGTATTGTGGACCGATAGCGGTCCTTACAGAACAGCAGACTGTACTGCACTCAGGCCTATGTACCGTAGCACCCTATACCAAGTTACCAGTCCTTATAAAAACTTTTGTGGACCAAGCAGGTTGTGTATTAGTGTTTAGCAGACTGTACGTCAGTCCCTATACCGCTGAAGGACTGCTGCAGTATAGGGCAGCGGTCAGCAGTAGTGCACGGCAACCCTATGTATTGTGGACCGATAGCGGTCCTTACAGAACAGCAGACTGTAACGCACTCAGGCCTATGTACCGTAGCACCCTATACCAAGTTACCAGTCCTTATAAGAACTTTTGTGGACCAAGCAGGTTGTGTGTTAGTGATTAGCAGACTGTACGTCAGTCCCTATACCAATGAAGGACTGCTGCAGTATAGGGCAGCGGTCAGCAGTAGTGCACGGCAACCCTATGTATTGTGGACCGATAGCGGTCCTTACAGAACAGCAGACTGTACTGCACTCAGGCCTATGTACCGTAGCACCCTATACCAAGTTACCAGTCCTTATAAGAACTTTTGTGGAACAAGCAGGTTGTGTGTTAGTGATTAGCAGACTGTACGTCAGTCCCTATACCGCTGAAGGACTGCTGCAGTATAGGTGAGCGGTCAGCAGTGGTGCACGTCAACCCTATCTATTGTGGACCGATAGCGGTCCTTACAGAACAGCAGACTGTAACGCACTCAGGCCTATGTACCGTAGCACCCTATACCAAGTTACCAGTCCTTATAAGAACTTTTGTGGACCAAGCAGGTTGTGTGTTAGTGATTAGCAGACTGTACGTCAGTCCCTATACCAATGAAGGACTGCTGCAGTATAGGGCAGCGGTCAGCAGTAGTGCACGGCAACCCTATGTATTGTGGACCGATAGCGGTCCTTACAGAACAGCAGACTGTACTGCACTCAGGCCTATGTACCGTAGCACCCTATACCAAGTTACCAGTCCTTATAAGAACTTTTGTGGAACAAGCAGGTTGTGTGTTAGTGATTAGCAGACTGTACGTCAGTCCCTATACCGCTGAAGGACTGCTGCAGTATAGGTGAGCGGTCAGCAGTGGTGCACGTCAACCCTATCTATTGTGGACCGATAGCGGTCCTTACAGAACAGCAGACTGTAACGCACTCAGGCCTATGTACCGTAGCACCCTATACCAAGTTACCAGTCCTTATAAGAACTTTTGTGGACCAAGCAGGTTGTGTGTTAGTGATTAGCAGACTGTACGTCAGTCCCTATACCAATGAAGGACTGCTGCAGTATAGGGCAGCGGTCAGCAGTAGTGCACGGCAACCCTATGTATTGTGGACCGATAGCGGTCCTTACAGAACAGCAGACTGTACTGCACTCAGGCCTATGTACCGTAGCACCCTATACCAAGTTACCAGTCCTTATAAGAACTTTTGTGGACCAAGCAGGTTGTGTGTTAGTGATTAGCAGACTGTACGTCAGTCCCTATACCAATGAAGGACTGCTGCAGTATAGGGCAGCGGTCAGCAGTAGTGCACGGCAACCCTATGTATTGTGGACCGATAGCGGTCCTTACAGAACAGCAGACTGTAACGCACTCAGGCCTATGTACCGTAGCACCCTATACCAAGTTACCAGTCCTTATAAGAACTTTTGTGGACCAAGCAGGTTGTGTGTTAGTGATTAGCAGACTGTACGTCAGTCCCTATACCAATGAAGGACTGCTGCAGTATAGGGCAGCGGTCAGCAGTAGTGCACGGCAACCCTATGTATTGTGGACCGATAGCGGTCCTTACAGAACAGCAGACTGTAACGCACTCAGGCCTATGTACCGTAGCACCCTATACCAAGTTACCAGTCCTTATAAGAACTTTTGTGGACCAAGCAGGTTGTGTGTTAGTGATTAGCAGACTGTACGTCAGTCCCTATACCAATGAAGGACTGCTGCAGTATAGGGCAGCGGTCAGCAGTAGTGCACGGCAACCCTATGTATTGTGGACCGATAGCGGTCCTTACAGAACAGCAGACTGTACTGCACTCAGGCCTATGTACCGTAGCACCCTATACCAAGTTACCAGTCCTTATAAGAACTTTTGTGGACCAAGCAGGTTGTGTGTTAGTGATTAGCAGACTGTACGTCAGTCCCTATACCAATGAAGGACTGCTGCAGTATAGGGCAGCGGTCAGCAGTAGTGCACGGCAACCCTATGTATTGTGGACCGATAGCGGTCCTTACAGAACAGCAGACTGTAACGCACTCAGGCCTATGTACCGTAGCACCCTATACCAAGTTACCAGTCCTTATAAGAACTTTTGTGGACCAAGCAGGTTGTGTGTTAGTGATTAGCAGACTGTACGTCAGTCCCTATACCAATGAAGGACTGCTGCAGTATAGGGCAGCGGTCAGCAGTAGTGCACGGCAACCCTATGTATTGTGGACCGATAGCGGTCCTTACAGAACAGCAGACTGTAACGCACTCAGGCCTATGTACCGTAGCACCCTATACCAAGTTACCAGTCCTTATAAGAACTTTTGTGGACCAAGCAGGTTGTGTGTTAGTGATTAGCAGACTGTACGTCAGTCCCTATACCAATGAAGGACTGCTGCAGTATAGGGCAGCGGTCAGCAGTAGTGCACGGCAACCCTATGTATTGTGGACCGATAGCGGTCCTTACAGAACAGCAGACTGTACTGCACTCAGGCCTATGTACCGTAGCACCCTATACCAAGTTACCAGTCCTTATAAGAACTTTTGTGGACCAAGCAGGTTGTGTATTAGTGTTTAGCAGACTGTGCGTCAGTCCCTATACCGCTGAAGGACTGCTGCAGTATAGGGCAGCGGTCAGCAGTAGTGCACGGCAACCCTATGTATTGTGGACCGATAGCGGTCCTTACAGAACAGCAGACTGTACCGCACCCAAGCCTATGTACCGTAGCACCCTAGACAGACCAAGTTACCAGTCCTGATAAAGAGCTTTGTGGAACAAGTGAGTTGTGAATGATTAGCAGACTGCAGCAGAAGGGCAGCAGTCAAGTATAATATTCTTTCTATATTTGGAAGAAAGAATATTATACGTGTACAAGCCTATTACCGTACCACTGATACCAGTCCTGAAAAGAACCTTTGTGGAACTAATAGTAACAGCAAGTCTTTAAAATTATCCTCACTGCCTGACACACTGCTTCCTGCCTGTCCCTATACAAATTGGCAAAAAAGAGTAGGCTGGAACGATTAGCTGGAACAGCTCTTTTGTGGACCTGATAGTAACAGCTAATGATGATGATGATGATGATGATGAAGAAAGACTAATCTGGCTGAGCTGTCCCTAAAATAGCAGCATACAGCGCTCTGTCCCTTTATCTAAACTGACAAAAGAAACTCAGGCTGCTGACCTAACACCTATACCAGTCCTGAAAAGAACTTTTGTGTACCAAATAGCTAGCGTTTTCTCTGTCCCTACTCCACACAGGATCCTTTCCCTACAGTGACAGAAGAAAGAATGTAAAATGGCCACCGGATCGGGTGTATTTATAGGTTAGGGGGAATGTCCAAGTGTCCATGAGCTGTCATGTCTCAATTGGTTGTCCTGTAACACATGATAAACGTGTCACGAAAGGTTAAAGTTCTTGTATACATTAAACACGTAAGTCCGCCGGGGCGAACGACGGAAAAAGGCGTTCGAACCCGCGGACGGCGAAAGTCGGAAATTCGCCGCGAAACGACCGCCGGGCGAACCGTTCGGCCATCACTATCTAACATGACGCTACCAGCACACAGAGAGCTCTATCTGCAGAAGACATCTACTGGCTACTGACTAGAGAAATGTTTTTGTAAAGCAAACAAAATGTGATCAACACCAGAACTTTTGTTTCTTGTTTCACCCGTTATGCACTAATCTGATCTTTACTTTCATTGCAAATGTCAAACATTAAAATGTGTTTGGCATTTTTAAATTCCACTCTGCTGGCAAATTGTTCAGGGTTAGGTTTGCAGAATATATAATTGGTAAATGTGTGATTTTCTCACCATGGTTGTATTATATGATTCATTTTTTCTTGTGGAAATGGTCCTTATTGAGTTCTACATGACATTGCTTTTTGACTGGACTTGAGCACATACAAGAATGGTGAATAAACATATGAAAGGGGGAACGTGTGTTTTATTAAGGCCATTACTAAAAACAGGTATTACATTTGGTAGCAAGAGAAGAAGTTGGGACTTTGCATGAAACATGCGGATTTGGAAGCAATAAATGAGCTGTATAGGTCTGATAATGTTGAATTTATTAAGTATTACACAGTAAAATACATCAAAAGTAATGGTACATATTGCATCTTGCATCATGATTAATTGATTCATACATTGGCATATTGCACATTGATGATGATATTCAAGTATATTAGGTAAAAGAGTATATACAGAATATGTTACAAAACTGCATGATTATAGAATTTATGGCATCTGAAGGTTGACGCGTTTCGTGGCTAACTTGCCACTCATCAGGAGCTGATGTAAATTGGATGTCTATAAAACGAAAGTATTATATCAAACAATGAGTAAGTCTTGTATATAAAAAGTAAAAATAGAGATAGATGGAATTTGCTCGAATCAACCACCCATACTCACAGATGAAGCAATGGAAAGGGCATGGCAGTAGTTACGTGGGCAGCCGGGGAAACGATCTGGCACGGGAACTGAGACGACAAATGCGGAAAAGCAGGTAAGCAAGCCCTCTGTTAAAACAGTGAAAAATTATAATCAGTGAAAAATGAAAAAAATATATAATAAATAAAATTAGGAAAAATAGGTGATGGGAATCTGTGATAGTGAGACTGCTCCAATAAGAATGCTCCAACATAGTGAGCACTAACATTGAAAGGTGGGAGAAAAAGGGAAGAGAGGGAGAGGGAGAAAGAAGAAAAGAAAAGAAGGGAAAGATGGGGGAAGAAAGAGGAAAAAATGGAAAAAGAAAAAGGAAGGGAAAAGAGAAAGGGAAAGATAAAGAAAATGAAACAGAAATATGTGACAGTGAATCTGTGTTGGAAGCAAAGGGAATGCTCCACCCTAGTGACAGGGTTTTGACAGGGATGGAGGTAATTGTGACGTAACTGTCCTATGCCTCATACAAAGTCCCAACCACTTTTTTCCTTTTCCTTTGTATTACATTTGGTAACCCAAGACAACCAAAAGGCAATGGTGTTGATTTACTACAGGCAAATATGCTATTCACATCCCAAGGGAATCTTTACTTTAGAATAGTGAATGAGGCGAAGCTCTGCTGGCATTCATCATCCAATCATAGGCAAGCAAAAACAATTTTCATTTTTGTTGCAGATATTTTGCAGGCATTCTTTGTAAAGTGAATTTTGACCACATTTGCTATTGAAGGGAAAACATCCTTCCAAAGCGTGCATTCATTTTGTCTTTAGTAAATCAGCCTTAATGTCTCTTGTCATGTCCAAAACTCTTTCAAACTTTAGGATGGATACATAAGCACATGGGGCTAACCCAAGCCACTGATCCGATTCCCGCAGTCAGTGATGAATGAATGCGTGGCCTAACTTACGACAGCCATAGACGAATCAAATCTTCAGTGGTTCAGCAGGGAATGGGCGAGATTTGATCCATCTACAAGCAGGCTGATTGTACTGAAGTTAATTATTAAATAACTTCAGACTTCAATACAACCAGCCAATTGGATTATTTTGATTGCCAGAGGCCAGCTGCTAGCAGTGGTCATTGTATTCTGCTGCCAAGAAAGGATCCCTTTGCATAATCTATGGCTTGCTTTATCTAAGAGGGTTGGTAGACACTAATGTTTTTCAGATGCTGATCCTTGTACTTCTGCTGTGTTTGCCAGTGTTGGCAGAGGCAGAATTGTGGAATGACACTGCAGTATATGGTGCAAAGAAGTCTCAAAGAGGTCTCAACTTCTGAAATGAGATCTGGAGTAGTATGTCCTGTGAAAGTTTGATCATCCCCAAATGTTACTTTCTTTCCAATTATTTTTGCCTCACTAGTTTACTAAAGGCAAATAGACTGTTCGACTTGGAAGGGAAATTATACTTTGATAGGGAGACTTCCCAAGAGCTTGGTAAGTAAGTTAAAGCTCTGCTGACTTCCATAATCTTGTCATGTGCAAGCAAAAATGCTGTTATTTATTTTCCTAGCAAGATTGGGTATTCTTTGCAAAGTGAACGTTCACCACACTAAGCTTTGGAGAATAATTCCTTGCAAACTGAAGCTTATCTTGCAAAGTGAACAGCCTATTTGTTGTTAGTAAATCAACCCCAAAGCCCTATTGCACAAAATAACCTAAAGATCGAAATACATGCACATTGAACATACTTTGGAGTAGAACTGATTGAGTATACAACACGCAACATGATCAATGTTCATTGAGCAATGGCATTTAAAAAAAAAAAAAAATGTTTGGGTAACCTACTTCCTGCCTCCCAACTTTGACAAATCCTTACTACTACCCAAAAAGCCCAACAATACCATTCCCACAACCCATGGACAGGGAGTCTGATGTCAAGGCACTGCTCGGGTATCTCACCCTTCACACTTTTCCATTGATACTACTTTGTTTACTAACTTGGTGCTCATAAATACATAAACTTTTTTTTGCCACAGTTTCTTACTCAAGTCTCATCTTGCCATAACCTGTGATGACTCACATTTCCCTTCTACGGTTCATTGCTATCCTGAGATTGTAAACAGAAAGTGACCCCTGCGCTACCTGCGTGCAAAATGTCATCTATATAAATGCGATATCCAACAAAAGATGAGGTAAAAAAAATCATAAACGGTTTCTGCAACACCTATTGTGTTCCCACAGAGTGAAAATATAGATCAGTGTTATTTGAGTTGCGCAGCCTATAAACTAACTATCACAAAATGACCATATCAATAATCCACCATTCACATGAATACAATAATAAATGCTAAAAATATAAACAATAAATAAATATACTAACAGTGTCCATAAACCACAAAATTAATGGGTGCTGAGTGTATAGTAAGTGATAAGTCAATAATTTCCAACCGTGATGAAAAACTCTGCTTTTGTGATACACTTAAATCAACACTTGAAAATAAAAAGCTGTGTTGTGCACTTGTCACCTCTGTGCTCTCACCTTAATTGACACTCAAATACACCATAACATAAATCCTGGTGGAAGTTCACTTCACAATCGGTTCTAAGTGCTCTCCTTCGCCTCTCAAGTAAACTGCTCAAACTCGAGTGCTGGTCCCTTTAAGACGCTGTTTATTGCGCTCATCAATATGTCAGGACAAACCATATATAATGCTTCCCATAGTGTAGTAATTTAATATTGCAAGTTTATTTAGTTAAAATAATGCTTGCATCAAAAAAAAATTTAAATCGCAACTAATGCCGCTTACACACGACCGGACTTCCCGGCAGACTAGGTCCGACGGTCTTCCCGACAGACTTTCGGCGGAGTTCCCACGGACTTTCCGAATGAACGGACTTGGCCACACACAATCACACCAAAGTCCGACAGATTCGAACGTGAGGACGTATGACCAGACTAGAATAAGGAAGTTCATAATCAGTAGTCAATAGCTGCCCTAGTGCCAGTTTTTGTCCATCTGACTAGTATACAGATGAGTGAATTTCTCCATAGGAACTGGGTCCAGTGGAGTTCCGGCGGAAAAATTTGAAACATGTTAACTTTCTAAAGTCTGTCAGAATTTTGGACAGCAAAGATCCATTGGAACCCACACACGATCGAATTGTCCATGGATTTGTTCAGTCGGACCTTTACTGTCGAAAAGTCCAGCTGTATCTACGCGGCATAAGTAGAATACTTGGCAGTAACTGCCTCTCACATCACTTCCGGACCGCTGTCTGCTTCCAGATGCCCTGCCTGTTACGTCACACCACAGGACTTCCGAGATCCCCTTGAGGGATCAGCACTCAAGTTTAAGTAGTTTACTTGGGAGGACAAGAAGAGCACTTGGAACCGATTGCAATCTGAACATACACCAGGATTCATTTTATGGCGTATTTGAGTGTCAATTAAGGTGAGAGTTCTGTGAACACAGAGGTGACAAGCGGAGTTGGGAGTGCACAACACAGCTTTTTATTTGCAAGTATGGATTTAAGTTTATCACAAGATTTTCTGAAACTATTGACTTATCACTTACTACACACTCAGCACCGATTCATTTTATGATTTATGAATACTGCCATTTTATCTATTTATTCCTATTTTTAATATGTAGCACTAACCCCCGAAGGAGCTGCTGGTTATTTTTGGGCGTTACCTTCTGTTCTCCTTGTTTCACGTCTAGGGGATGTCCCGTGGTAGATGGCCCAGTAACTTGAGACTGACAATAGATGCAATTGTGTGTATAACGTGGGTTGCGCTAACGTTACTTTTTGTTTAATAAAAAGTGCCGTGCTAAAAAAAAAGTATTTAACTATAAAAAATACCCCCTCATAACATATTAATCCAATAGTGTTAAATGTGAACTGGAAAGTGTATTGGTATCACTACAGAGCACACCCGTCACCGAGGTCACTGGCCCTTGCACTGATATCAAATAATTAAAGAATTAAAGTGCCTTGCAGTTCCCATGAAGTGTAAAAAAAAAAATATACTATGGATGTTCCGAATGGGCACTCACCCCGATACACCCCTGCCATACAATAACTAAAATGCCTTATAGTGCCCTAATTCACCAAACTATACAAAGATTGGGTGTCCCAACAGTGATCACCCGGGAACAACCCCAACAGTATATCAGATAAAGTGCTTTTATAGTGCCTTTGAACCACATATAATAAAAAAAAACAAATTACAACATAATATAATGTAAATGTCCCAAGTGATTATTCACTCCTGTAAGAAAAGTGCCTTTTTCCAAGGTGAGTTGCCATTTTATCTGGTGGTGGTAAAAGCACTTGGTTGGTGATTACACAGAGCACCTTAAGCTTGGAAAGAAGAGGAATCAACCGTCACTGAAGTGATTGTTTATATCTATACACTGTGCACTTTTCTTACAGGAGTGAATAATCACTTGGGACATTTAGTATCTTTGTATAGTTTGGTGAATTAGGGCACTATAAGGCATTTTAGTTATTGTATGTGTGGGGTGCCGGTAGTCAATTTTTTCTTACAATAGATCCAATTGAATGGATTTTATTGGCAAAAACTTAAACCATTGAACAGTCTTTCAACTTGGGATCAGAGGGTTTGGAAGGAGGTTCAGGTACTCTCAATGTCAAAGTCCAAAAACGTTAAGGAACTTGATTACTTTGACTGTATCCAGAGAATAGCCATTCGCAGCTGGATGAACACTCAGGTTGGACGGTCCCTCTCTCACAAGGCCTAGCAGCCAACAAGGTGCTTATTCAGTAACAAAGTCTCTGTCACAGACATTGTTGCAGAACACATAGGAAACTAAGCTGTAGAACAATTGTAGGATACCTGAATCTTTCAGCCTGCTTGGCGATATCCACAAGTCCGGATTCTCTCGGTAACGTCAGCCCTTCCAGGCTCTTGTTAAGAAAACCAAATTCGTACATGGTGTTCTTATAAAGAGTCCTCCCCTGGAATGCTTGAAGTACAATGGGTCTTCTCCCGAACCGGAGACGGCACCCAACCACTTCAGAATCCTCCTTTAGTTTCCCTGCCTTGGGCTAGCCAGCCCCGAGGCATTAAAGCCAAGTGTATCCACACCCCAGGCCATAGCCTTCCTGGGGGCTGGTCAGGAGGACCAGGACCATGTAATGAGCACATCATACTGGACCGAAACCCCGAACCACGTGACGTCCACATCTTAAATCCCCTCTCCCAGAGGGCACAGTGGGAGGACCACTCCCACTGACCTGGCTCCGAAAGAAGAGTAATTTAAGCACCTGACCAGACCATAGTTCCACGCCTGCCACCAGAGACAGTGCCCCCCTGTGGCCAGGCTGAACATCTCACAGCCCAGTCAGACTGACACAGAAGTCAAATTTAGGCAAATAGACCCAAACCAAACTGTAGCTTGGGTAAAGTTTTAACTTTGAAAAAACACATAGCGCGTGCTCTTAGGGAGCCCGCTGCTACAATATGTTTATTATTGTATTCATGTGAATAGTGAATTACTGATATGGTCATTGCATGATAGTTCATTGATAGACTGCACAACTCTAATAACACTGATATATATCCTGCTATTGGTATTTACTGACAACTACAGTACTTACAAAGTCATCCACAACTTAGCCCCAAGCTACATTACTAGCCTAGTCTCAAAATACCAACCTAATCATTCTCTTCGTTCATCGCAAGAGCTCCTGCTCTCTAGCTTCCTCATCACCTCCTCCCATGCTCGCCTCCAGGACTTTTCCAGAGCCTCTCCAATTCTATGGAACACTTTACCCCAATTTGTCCAATTATCTCCTACTCTATTAGTATTTAGATGATCCCTGAAAGCCATTCTCTTCAGAGAAGCCTATCCTACCCACAACTAACAACTGTATTTTTATTTTCTCCATCAGCTCCTTCCACACAGTTATTACCTTTTGTTTCACTTGACCCTCCCTTCTAGATTGTAAGCTCTAATGAGCAGAGCCCTCTGATTCCTCCTGTATTAAATTGTATTGTAACTGTACTGTCTGTCCCCATGTTGTAAAGCACTGCACAAACTGTTGGAGCTATATAAATCATGAATAATAATAATAATAATAATAATAATAATATTGTGCTTCCAAAACCGCTTTTATCCTTCACCTGATATTCCACAGATCTCGAGTTTGTATTTCAGAATTTATTCGTACAGAAAGTATGTACCGCTCTATTCATTGTACACCATATATTTCTAATGCACTTATATGTTGTTATTTGTACAACCTCTTTATTTTTTTTTTCGATAAAAGTAATCGAACAAGAAAATAATGTCAGTAAAGCTAAATACTTTCAGCAATCTTCTACAGTGCCATGGGGCTTCTGCAAACTTCAAAATTTGGTTTGGTTTGGTAGTGTAGAAGGCATCCCCTACTTCTCACTTTGCTACATGCAAGTGAGGCTGTCAATTATAGCAATGCACCCATAAAAAGGTATAAAAGAGGGTAGTAAGCTTTTGAATTGTGAACATACATTGTGATAGGCTCTTTCTAGAACAGTTAAAACTATGCAGGTACCGTAACTGATTTTGTTTAGTTTCTTTTTTAACAAGGTTAAAAAGTTCTATCCTGTGACCATGCATATTTTCTTCCTGAAAGTGTGCCTATATGCCATAGTATAGTATAATAGTATAATATAGTATAATATAAGGCATGATGCACACTGTGCTTGTGCAGGAGGAGTGTTCAAGAGGCAGGCTATGATTGGTCAGGGGTGTGGTGGCTGAGCAAACTACTTAATAAACATTGTCTACACAATGTCCTGTACCTCTGAATGGCTAGCCAAAGGATGAAAACTGACCACAGTAACACAGATCAGTTTCAGTGCTTTGTGTGGTCAGTTTGGAACAAGGAAAAAAGATGACTGCAAGCTCATCCAGATACTTTAAGTAGAAAAAGTGCATGAAAATGATAGAGACTATGATTTATAAAATACATATACAGGTATGTGAACACACACATAAATATTTAGGTAACATGCACTTTAACCCTACATACATTACAATTTTTTGCTTTAAAAAAAATTATACCTAAAAGAGAAGTGTGGGAATTAAAAAACAAAAAACAAAAACAAACCAACTCACCTAGGTGGCTGTAGCATCGATCCATGCTACATCTGTCCCCCACCATGTCTAAGTCTGCAAACTGAGCACTCAAACACCACTGATTGCTCAGTTCTCAGTCTTCAATTTGCAGAGAGCTGGAGACTGTAAGCTCTCTGCTCTGCCCCTCCATCGTTCACTGGACTGTGCAGAGGGTGGGAGTGACTGGCTCAGTCTCCCAGCGCTTTGCTGAGAGGCTGAGCCAGCTGCAGGTACAGGTATTTGGATGGATCCCGACTGTAAAGTTGGGATCTTTTCAGAGCCTGGACCAGCTGAGTGATGTCAGCTGACAGCATGCTGGCAGCCTGCTGTCTGCTGAAAATGGGTTACAGGAGTGCAGAATGAACTGCACTCCTGTGATCCATAGGAGAGGTATAGCCAAAATAGCATTGGCCATACTTCTCCTTTAATTTTGCCAGTTTGCCCTGACCCTGCAAGTCCTCCACCACCTCTGACACCCTGTGTTCATACATTTTCCTTCTTTTCAATGATGACAATGAAATAGGTACACCAGAATTGATTAAACCAATTTACTTGTTTACTTATGAGAACTAGAGATAATTTGACAGTTAACACAAGTTTACAGTTTGGATTGTTGATAGCATTCCTAGAAGGGATGCCAATCAAATGGCAATTACATGTCAAATATTAAACATTTAACAATAAGAACTATAATCTAGGTACACAGCAAGGCCCATACAATGCCTATGTGAACAGGTTACAGAAGGGCAGAGGAACAGCTCTTATTAGTGTCAAACCCCTCTCTTCTGCTCCTCAACACATAGATTCAGAAAAGTAAATATACTTATAAGCAATAAGAAATTGTGTTTAAATTCAACCTGCTCTTTCAGAGAATTATTGGTGAATTATAGCTCTATGAGCTCAGTAGAACTAAATCTCTGATGTGGGAAAGGAGGTGAGATGTAGTCCTGTATTAGTGTGAAGCAATCTGGTTGATCTTCAGCTAGCCCTTGAAAACAATTGCATGCAAAGAGTTTCTAAATGGCAGAGCAAAGAAACCTGAATCAATTGGTTGTGAATAAACAAAGAAGCACATCTTCCTGTGTTTAACACACTGCAAATGGAGTCACAGTGATCACTGAATTAATGATGTTATCCTCTGTAGGGCTGTCTGTATATAGTGTCTATGATGTTTGGTCTAGATCCTTGGCACTAAGCATAATAGACGGTGCAGGAGACAATGGTGTCTATAAGGATGGGCTATTGCCCGCTCACCACACTGGAACAAGAGATGATGATGATGATGGCTGTCTCTCAGGAATGTGGCTAAGGGGATGATGTCCAGGCCTCTGCCACACTGCGCTAATGCTCACTCAGATCTGATGTCACCACAGGATGGATGGAATAGGAGCGGCCTCCAGGCTGCCGCCAAACAGCAAAGGGGTTCTGCCTGCAGATGTCCCTCTGAATATTCACTGGATGGTTCTGCTGGTGTAGACCATGACTCAACTGCAGCACACACCGTCACGGAATCCCTGCACTCAGATTCCATGCTGGGGTCCCAAGAGAGCACACCAGGCCTCAATACGTTCCTCTTATAGCCATCCCAGCAGTCTGTTCTTCCCCATCGACCATATGGTAGTTGTATTTCCCAAGGATTCAGTAAGAGGGTAAATCACATCCATTTGGACTACATGTCCCAAGATGCTTAGCTCTGCCTTGTCTCTGTACCAAGGAGGTAATAAGTCAGCGTCCAACTCAGCACTAGAGGGAAACTGCTCACAACCCTCACAGCAAAGCCCCACAGTGTCTCCTGATTGCATAAATATATAAATATATATATATCCAGCTCCTGGCTACACAAGAACATATACAAAGCATTCCATTTAGCTTGCAAACGTGGACCTATGCAGTGCTCATGAAAACATAACAAATAACAGTAATTATGCACATCATATTGAACAAGAAAAGTCCCAATGTGCTGTTTCTTCTGTTGCTGTATTTATAAAAATAAAAACAGGTAAAATTATTATACTTATACTTGCAGGTAATTATACTTGCAGAGTAAGAAAATGGTGCTGTCCAGTGTCACTAAATAAACAAATGAAGAGATTCTGAGAATTATACTTAAAAAAATAAAATAAAAAAAATATTGGAGATCACATCTATTACCCTGCAGAAAAAGTGTGAAATAATAAATATGTATAATGTAGCGGTGTCCTTGATCCCTAGAGGCCTAATGGTGACCTCCAGGGTTAGGGAGCTGATATCCTTCTTGACAGTATGGGTTACTAGGCATTGTGGGTGTAATGCAAGTTGAAAAAATGGGTGCCAATCACTTTTTGAATGTGAACAAAAAGAGATTTATTGTCTCTTAACAAGAACTGGTGGAGAGAGGGTTAGGGCCTGACTCTCTTAGGCAGATTCAATAGCAATTGGCAGACTCTGAGACAAAAATAGGCAGACAGCTATACAGGTAGAGGGCCTTTAACCTGGATGCAGAAACTGTATTTGTAGAACCGCTGTATCTTATGGCAACTGAATGTTAAACAGTCAATAGAAATCCATACACTTAACATCTCACAGTATCCCACTATAGATCTTCACTCACTGAACTCCCAGTCTCTCACTAGGACTTCAAGATCCCAGTCGTCACTGGATCCCCTGAGCTCTTCAACAGTTTACCCACTGTATTCTCCTCAAGCGTCACCCCCGCTAACCTGTTGGGTCCCTGGCTTGGCACTCTGCTGAAGCTTTTCCACTTTGTTCACTGTCCCCGGCTAGTGAATAAGGCTGCTCTAGTACTTCTTCAGACTTCCATAACTGGCCTCTGATAACCAGAGTGGTTGTCCCTTAATGGCGACTGTGTCTCTTTCATCTCTGACCTTGAACCTCACTCGCCTCTGGTAACAGGAGTGGGTCATCCCAAGTGGCAACTGCTTCTCCCTCACCACTGGCAACGATGTGATTCCCCTTCCAGTGGAACCTCTGCAACTTGATTGAGCATCTGGCCGAAAGCCCCATCCTCGTGCTGCTTCTTTCAAACCTGGATAGGCCTCAGACAGCCTAGCAGCCAGGTGCTCCCAGGATAGACCTCAGGCTCCTGGCCTAGCAACCCTGAGCCTTGTAACACACGTCCAACCTAGACAGCCATCTGGTTGGCACAGTACCCAAATTACCTGACTCCTCCGGAATAAATAGGTTATCCCAGAGGGCCAAGGGGCAGAAGAAAACCCCTGACAATTGGCTGAAGCAACCTATCCATTCCTAGTCTGAATTCACTATGCCCCCTGTCATTCCAATGCCACCTAGTAACAGAAAAGAGAGGTGCATCAAATCCATAGTTAGGGAAAAGTCAGTGGACACCCCTAATTAGCCAGGCTAGTTACCAACTAGCAAACTAAATTTGTTAGCAACCCTGCCTATCAGGGGGCTACAATAAAGCACACAATGTACTTGATGTGATGACAGATCAATTAGAATATATACCAAAAACACTGTATATACATTCTTAAAGTTAACCGCCGGTGGTAAAAAAAAATAAAAAATCCTGCAAGGCAGTGTCCTTGTAGTAAGACTAGTAGACATGATTTTTATAGTGTTACATGTATGGGAAAGAAGACTTGAGTGAAAGGTCAAGAAAGGAGCATTGGAAGAAAGGGGTTCAATCTGCTAATGGGGATGAAGAAAATCTATCTGATGTCACCAAGGATTTAAAAATGCCTAAACATACTATATGTCTCACATACCACTCAGGATAGTATAGTGCATGCACTTACAGTGAAAACTAGCAATGTATTAGACACCATCCTGAGTTCATAATATAATTGGGCCTTTTACAAGTGAAGGCTTTGAATAGCGCTGAAACATGTATCCAGTGCACCTAGAAAATAACAAACACTGTGGTTCCTTAATGGCAGTGCATTGGCTTTCCAGATGGGTTTGCGGAAAGAGATTTGGAAGGGCATGCACTATGAGGAGCGGGGGCACTGAATGTCACCTTTGTTTGTGCGTCAGTTCATCAGTAATGCATGAACAGCAACATTTTCTTTCAATAATTTTTATTAAGGTTTTCAAAAGAAGAATACAAAACAAGCTATAGATAGCACCCCCCCTTTTAAAAAATCAGGGAGTGCATATTAACATACCAGTGTTTAACAGGCGTCACATAGAATAGAAAACAATCACAATTACATTAACATTGTAATGGTAGTGACAATCCAGAAAGGCATCTATGAGGAATATGCATTAAAGAAGACTCAGGCTAAACCTGTTTCTGACAGGAAGATGGCATGTTGGGGGGAGGCCGTACCCCACCCCAAGGGGAGCACACTGTGGGGACGGCCTCACTCTCCAACCCCATCCCCGAATGGCTCGCAAGAGCCAGTGCCTCATTGGGCTGTCTATCTCTTAAATCAAGCATGTAATTGAACCCAAGGACAGTCGACTAATTAATCGCTGTGTGTAAGAGACAGAGAGGAACCTACACCTGTAGCAGGAATGCTGAACTGAAAGTCCTAGGCGAACTTGGTGCGAGCGCGCGGAAACCTGGCCGTGCCAGGGGGCTTCTGCCTGCTGTCGCATCTGGATACAAAAAATCAAAACACTGGAACAAACCATCGGAACCAGAGAGAGAGGGAAAAGGAACAGGATCAGAAAGAGAGAGGAGGTAGGGAAGTAAGAAAGGAACAGCAGGTCCAAAAGAAGTAGGAGAAGAGGGAAGGATAAGGATAGAAGGTCATCCAATCAGATAGTTGCGGCTTAAGAAATCTATGTCCCAGGAATTATGGAGATTCCGACATAATTCGCCCATGGTTCCCATATCAATTGGAATTTGTGAGTTGTATCCAGTAGTGTAGCAACAATTTTTTCCTGGGCCATGATCCAAGAAATTTTCCTTTTCATGTCGTGCATGGGTACCGTGGGTCTTTTCCAGTGTTTAGCTATAGTAATTCTAGCACCTAATAGCATATAGAAAATTAAGGCTTGGGTGTGTTTGGGAGTACCGACCATACTGGCATTAAGAAGTGCTATCTCGGGTAGCTGTGGAATAGGTGTACCCATAATTTTCCTCAACAGATGGAAAAAATTGTTCCAGAATTTCCGTATCCTGGGGCAGGTCCACCATATATGAAATAGGGAGCCAGTAAGCCCGCAACCCCTAAAACATAAAGGGGAAGCGTCCGGGAAAATCTTAGCCAGTGTGGTCGGTACGAGATACCAGCGTACCATGAGTTTAATACTAGCTTCCATTAGAGAAATATTCATAATATTTTTGAATGATCTGTGAAATTGAGAATACCATTTGGGTAGGTCCCACTCTACTGCCAGATCTTGTTCCCAAAGTCGGGCATATAATGGCTTGGTGGTATTCTTGGCAAGTGAGTTGTAAATGATGGAGATACCCCCCCTCTGATCCAGCATGTTGCCACACCATATTTCATAAGGGGTCGGTAGAGGGGGTGTAGAGTTTAGAGGCCATTTGGATCGAAGGAAGTGAGAAATTTGTAACAGTCTATAACGCTCAGTGGGGGGCATTTCTAATTTGCTCACACAGTACGCCAGTGTGAGAGGTCCTGTAGTATGCAGGAAATGTCCGATCCTATACAAGCCTTTGTCTACCCACCACCTGAATGCTGTAATATTTTGTCCGGGCGGAAATTCTGGGTTATTAAAGAGATGGGCAAGTGGCCGCACGGGGGAGACTAGGGCTGAGTGCATTCGGAGCCTATCCCACAATGACATAGAGTGAGAGAGGGTGGGGGCCAATATCGCTGGCCGCAAACGCGGTTCAGACCAGAGTAGGTAGTCAATTGTGTGTTTGGGTGTCGCCATCCTTTCCAAGAGAAGCCAATCTGGTTTGGGGTTTTGAGAGTGTACTGTTGATATTTGGGCTATCTGCGCAGCTTGGTAGTACCACCAGATATTGGGCAAAGCTAGGCCTCCTTGGGACTTGAGTCTATAGAGAATGTCTTTGGAACATCTCCTACCCTTGGAACCCCAAATAAATTTCAGGATGGAGGATTGGAAGCGCATGATTTGGGCTTTCCTGATAGGAATTGGCAGAGAGCGGAAAAGATAAAGTAAGCGGGGCAATAGAGTCATTTTAATAGAATTTACACGGCCCATCCAGGATAGATCATATTTTGACCATGTCGCCATGTCGGCTTCTAGTTTTTTGAACATGGGGGGGAAGTTACTGGAAAATAGTTTATCATAACTAGAAGTCAGGTTTATTCCTAGGTAGGGAATAGCTGATGAGTTCCAGGTGAACGGGAAGTGATTTTGGAGGTTTATGAGAAGGTTTGGAGAAACAGATATGTTTAGAGCTGCAGATTTAGCTACGTTGACTTTAAGACCAGAGGCTCTACTAAATTGCTCCAAGAGTTTAAGGATGTTGGGAGTAGAGTTAAGGGGTGATGTGATGAAGAGGAGAAGGTCGTCAGCAAAGAGGGCACATTTATGTTCCTGAGCACCACAGGAAACTCCTCTTATGTCTGGGTTTGTGCGTATGGCTATGGCTAGGGACTCAATGGCTATAGCAAAAATCAGGGGGGATAACGGACACCCCTGTCTAGTGCCTTTCTCAATAGTGAACGTGTCCGAGTACCTGCCCTGCAGACGTACTTGGGCATTGGGAGTAGAGTAGAGTGACTTCATAGTGCCTATAAAATTGGGACCCATGCCCCACCTCCCAAGGACCGCAAAGATATAGGGCCAGGTGACCGTGTCAAATGCTTTTTGTAAGTCAACGGAAAGGAGGAACCCCTCTTGCTTGGGTCCTCCATCCCATTGAGAGTTAAGGAGAGACACTATATCAATAGCTCGTCTGATTTGGTCCGGGCCTTGTCTCCCCGGGATAAAGCCTGCCTGGTCCCTGTGAACATACTGAGCAATAAAAGATGATAAACGGTTAGCCATTATTTTTGTTAAAAGCTTGAGATCATTATTGATCAAAGAGATCGGGCGATAATTGCTTACTAAGGACGGGTCCTTTCCGGGTTTCGGAATGACCGAAATGTATGCCAGGTTGGAGGCTTTATCCAGGGGAGTACCATGACTAAGAGAATTGAAAAATCTAGCTAAGTAAGGCGCTAAGATATTGGAAATTTTTTTGTAGTAGCCAGCTGAGAAGCCATCAGGGCCAGGGGCAGAACCTAATTTGAGCTTGCGTATAGTCTCCAGGACCTCCGACTCCGTAATAGGTAAATCTAGTAGCTCCGCATGAGCTCCGGAGAGTTTAGGCAGGGGAATGGAATCTAGGAACTCCTCAATATTTGGGGGAGATCTGGGTTTGTCATCTTTATATAGAGAGGCGTAGAAATCTTGGAAGCATTCTAGAATGCTCTGTGGATTTTGTGTCAGGGTGCCGGTTGGTAGCTTTATTTTGGGGAAGGCCATAAGTCGTGATTTGGGAGACAATTTGGTGGCTAATTTGGAGCCTATTTTATCCTTATGCATATAAAACCTGGCTCCAGACCAGCGAAGATGTTTTTCAGCCTCGGTGGTGAGGGCCAAGTTTAGCCTGATCCTGGAAGATTCCAAGTCTTCCCGGGAAGATTGTGTACGTTCTCGCTTGTTACGTTTACAGGCCGCTTGAAAGTCATTGGAGAGTTTGGTTATTTCAGCTCTATGTGCCTTCTTCAATTGGGATGAAAATTGCATAATTTTGCCCCTCATTACCGCCTTATGGGCAGCCCACAACGTTGCAGGGGAAATTTCTTCAGTATCGTTAGCTATAAAGTATTCATTCAAATCCCTTTCAAGCATGGAGCAGTGTGCCGGGTGACTAAGCAGAGACTCATTGAGACGCCACTTAAATTCCTTGTTTGCTGTAGAAGAATTGCGGAGATAAAGTGTAACCATGGAATGGTCTGAAATAGGGGAATCTCTGATTTTGGACTTTGTAGCTAACGACACATTAGTACCGCGAAGAAAAATATGATCTATCCTGGCGTAGGATTTTTGTGGGGCCGAGTAGTGGGTGTGGTCCTTGGTCCGGGGGTTGAGTTCTCTCCAAATATCCACAAGACCTGAGTCAAAGAGGAGCTTAGCTATTCTAGTACTCTGTTTGGACGGTTGCTTTGGTCTCGAGGGACCAGAACCAGATTTATTTAGGGAAACGTCAAAGGTAATGTTGGAATCCCCACCCAGGACGACAACCCCCTCCAGATGTGGGGAGATTGTAGTCAAGAGAGAAATGAAAAATTTGTCTTGGCCTTTATTGGGCGCGTAGTACGAGACAAAAGTGTAAAGTGACCCATCTATGGTGCCTTTTACAAGGAGAAATCTACCTAAGGGGTCAGTGAGAATTTGTGACATAGAAAAATTTAGGTTTTTAGAGAAGCAGATAGCAACCCCCTTTGTCTTGTTTTCGGCATTAGAGAGGTAAAACTGGGGAAATTGTTGGTGTAGGAATGAAGGCTGAAAGGATTTGGGGAAGTGGGTCTCCTGAAGCAAGAGGACTGAAAAGTTTTGTGAGTGGTACAGTTTGAAAAGTTTCCTTCTTTTAACAGGGGAGTTAAAACCCTGGACATTATGAGACACTATGGAAAGGGGCGAAGGTATGATGTTATGCACTGGCATGGATCAGATGGGAGGTATCTACTGGGAGAGAGTGGGACCTACCTGATATTATAAGGACTGAAGCCGCCAAAAAACAGCAACATTTTAAACAAATACACATAATATGCACCATGAACTAAAAGTGCACGCATTAACTTATTATAAATAAACTCAAGATTGTAAAAAAACTCCATAATGCATGATGCATAAATCATACAAGACTAAAACTCTCAAGAAATTAGAGAAAAACATTTTTTAGCATACAATAGCTAAACAAACTCTTCTTCATACTTGCATATGTACAGTATCTTTAACCGCTTCCAGCCTGCCAGGCTAGGTGGTGCGGCTCTCGTTCTGGGTAGACGTCATATAATGGCCTCCCAGAACGACCACTTGTTCTGGGAGGACCCATGCTAGGATACGGCGCGACCCTGATCTGTGTAAAGAGCCATGACCACAGCTCTTTAACCATGTGATGTGTGTCCAATCATAGACGGTAATCGGTGCACCTCGTCTCACACTGACAGAGTGTGAGGAGAGAAGAGCCGATCAGTGGCATCTCCTCACAGGGGACAGCTAGGGATGCCCTGATTACAATTATGTGCCCACCAGTGCCAGAACTGTGTGCCCACCACTGCCAGCAATCAGTGCCAACCAGTGCTGCCTATCTGTGCCCATAAGTGCCGCCTCATCAGTGTCCATAAGAGCCAACTCATCAGAGCCCTTTAGTGCAGCTTGTCAGTGCTACCTCATCAATGCCCATCAGTAAAGGAGAAAAATTACTTATTTACAAAATTTACTGACAGAAACTAAGAAAAAAGTTTTTTTTCTAAGTTTTTGGTCTTTTTTAAAAAATATTTTAGGAATAAATAAAAAACCCAGGAGTGATTAAATACCACCAAAAGAAAGCTCTATTTGTGTGAATAAAATGATACAAAATTTCACATGGTTACAGTGTAGCATGACTGGGCAATTGTCATTCAAAGTCTGACAGCGCTGAAAGCTGAAAAATGGCCTGGGCAGGTAGGGGGTGTAAGTGCCCTGTATTGAGGTGGTTAAAGAGTAACTTCATTTTTGTGGAAAAAATAGAAAATACTGAAAAAAAAATGACACATACAATTGCTGCACAAGCCAAAATATAAATAAATGTTGTTAAAAATTACCTTTCCTTTTCAGTCTGCAGCGCTGTAATTTTCTGTAAAGTTCAATCAAACCTGGTGACCTGATGGCATTCTTTACACATATGGTATACAGAACTTCCCCAGAAATGTAATTTCCTGCTTGTGTGATTGGCTCACTGATTTTCCTGGAAGTAAGATGCAAGTCAGATTTTAGGCATCCTCTGCAACACAAATTGGTGAGATATTCCCATTGGGCTATGTATGTGTATGCTACAGCGCTATCACTTTAAACGTGGTACAGTTGTTAACTGCTGCAGGCACCAATTAGCTAATCCGTGGCTAATCTGATGGTTGATATATTGTAATATTGGCGCTGCACTGATATATATATATATATATATATATATATATATATATATATATATATATATATATATATATATATATATATATATATACTGTATATGTGGTTTGGTAGTGTTGTTGTACTGAGTTTAAACAATGGTGAGGTATTTTGCAAACAAAAGCCACAATTATAATTCAATGATACATGTGCCAAAATGTGGCTAACTGATGTTATTATGTCTCCGTGACTGTACTCTTCGCTGGTTCTCTTCCTACTTATCCAACCGTACCTTTAGCATTACTTACAATTCTACTTCCTCCTCTCCTCTTCCCTTCTGTTGGGGTCCCCTAAGGTTCTGTTCTTGGACCTCTCCTATTTTCAATCTACACCTCCTCCTTTGGACAGCTGATAGCCTCCAATGGCTTCCAATAGCACCTCTATGCTGACAACATCCAAATCTATTTCTCTACCCCTCAGCTCACTCATTCAGTCTCCTTACGTATCACAAATTTATTATCAGATATATCAGTCTAGATGTCACACCACTGTCCTAGGTGTAGTCCTGGACTCTGAACTCTCCCCCACGTCCAATCACTGTCCAAATCTTGCCACCCCAACCTCCGGAACATCTTCAAAATACACCCCTTTTTAATCAATGACACAACAAAGTTCTTAATTCACTCCCTCCCTGGTCATATCTTGCCTCAACTACTGCAACTCCCTCCTCACTGGCTTACCTCTACATAGTCTATCTCCCCTTCAATCCATAATGAATTCTGCTGCCAGACTCATCCACCTCACCAATCGCTATGTGTCTGCTACTCCCCTCCACTAACTTCTGCTCACCCAGCTAATTCAATTCAAAATACTAACAACTGCTTTCAAAGCCATCCACAACTCTACCCCCAGCTACATCACTGACCTAGTCTCGAAATACCAACCTAATCATTCTCTTCTTTCTTCTCAAGACCTCCTGCTCTCTAGCACCCTCATCATCTCCTCCCATGCTCGCCTCCAGGACTTTTCCAGAGCCTCTCCAATCCTATGGAACTCCTTACCCCAAACTGTCCAATTATCCCCTACTCTGTTAGCTTTTAGACGATCCCTGAGAACCCTCCTCTATAGAGAAGCCTATCCTACCCGCACTAACAACTGTATTTTCATTTTCTCCATCTGATAATCCCCCACAGCTATTACCCTTTGTTCTACTTGACCCTCCCTTCTATAATGTAAGCTATTATGAGCAGGGACCTCTGATCCATCCTGTATTTAATTACTGTTTGCTAATTGCCAGCTCCTATCTCTCCACAGTGATTCACCTGTTGATGAAATCCTGCTCGTCAGTCCTGCCTACTTAAGCTGTCCAGTTCAGATGATCTCTGCCTTGGTCACATCTCTAGAGATGCTCTCCTGTGTTCCTGTTAAAGACTTGCTTGGCTGACATTCCTTCTGGCTCTAGATCTTGCTTACTGTTCTACTACGCTGTTCTCTGGCTCCGTGACGTTTTGGCTTGTCTGACTATCCGTTCCAGTTCCTGAACTCTGGCTATGTTTTTTGACTAAGTTTACTCTGTTTACATTTTTTTATTATTATTATTATTATTAAACAAGTGTGATTTAACTGTACTTCTGTCTCAGTCCAATTCATGGTTTCTGACAAAAAGCGCTGAGCAAACTGTTGACCTCAAATAAATCCTGAATAATAATAATAATAATGTACCAGTGAAATCAATACTCAAAAACTGTGCAAATCTCCAGGAAAATGGTCTGAGTCCCATATAATGACATAGCAAGTGTTACTTACCGTATATACTCGAGTATAGGCCGACCCGAATATAAGCCGAGGCACCTAATTTTACCACAAAAAACTGGAAAAAGTTATTGACTCGAGTATAAGCCTAGGGTGGGAAATGCAGCAGCTACCGGTAAATTTCAAAAATAAAAATAGATACCAATAATGTTTTTGAATATTTATTTCAAAGAAAAACAGTAGGGATGAGCTTCGTGTTCGAGTCGAACGTACGTTCGACTCGAACATTGGCCGTTCGGCCGTTCGCCGAATTCCGAACGTTTTGGCCGTTCGCGTCAAAATTCGAGTGACGCGCGCGCGGACCACAATGCACTGCGTTGGCGCAGTGCATTGCTGCCCGATGATTGGCCAAGCATGCACTGTGACCCCGCATGCTTGGCCAATCGCAGCGCCGGCAGCGAGGAGAGCCATGATTGGCCACAGGCATCCTGCCTGTGGCCAATCATAGCTCAGGCTGTGTAGTGCACGCCCCACACTATATAAGGCCGCCTTTAAGGCGGCCTCCTGTAGTGTGTTACTTTGCATCTGAAGCAGTGGGTGTTCTGTGTACCTTCAACACAGTACACACCAATCGTTTTTGGCTGATTTCCTATCTTGCTGCTGTGTAGTGGTTGTTGTCTGTGCCCTGACTGCAGTATACACCACTATATTCACCTCACCTATATAGCTAGTGATCTAGCTTTAACCACTTAACAACTGCCCATTGCCGATTAACGGCTTCAGGGCGGTTGTTTAACTCAGAGAGGCCGTTAATTAACGGCCTCCCAGAATTCTGCTCTCGCGTGCCCCGAGGTGTGCGCACTCGAGAGCATCCGTGACCGCCGGGTCCATGGGACCCGGCGCATCACGGTAAACGGCCGTTCATAGCGGCCGTTTACCACGTGATTGCTCCGTCAAATGACGGAGTGATCACTTGGAAACAAACCGGCGTCATGTTATGACGCCTGTTCCTACCTCCCCTTTCTGTACCGATCGGTACAGCGGAGGGGAAAGAGATCGGTGTCAGCAGCGATGTGGGCTGCATCTGCAGTGCCCACATCGCTGCTCACCGAATTTAACCCCTCGATTCCCTGCCAATACTCTGCAATACCAGTGCATACTCTGCAGTACCCTGCCATTACTCTGCAGTACCCCGCCATTACTCTGCAGTACCCCGCCATTACTCTGCAGTGCAGTACCCCGCCATTACTCTGCAGTGCAGTACCCTGCCATTACTCTGCAGTGCAGTACCCTGCCATTACTCTGCAGTGCAGTACCCTGCCATTACTCTGTAGTACCCCGCCATTACTCTGCAGTGCAGTACCCCGCCATTACTCTGCAGTGCAGTACCCCGCCATTACTCTGCAGTGCAGTACCCCGCCATTACTCTGCAGTGCAGTACCCTGCCATTACTCTGCAGTGCAGTACCCTGCCATTACTCTGTAGTACCCCGCCATTACTCTGCAGTGCAGTACCCCGCCATTACTCTGCAGTGCAGTACCCCGCCATTACTCTGCAGTGCAGTACCCTGCCATTACTCTGCAGTGCAGTACCCTGCCATTACTCTGCAGTGCAGTACCCTGCCATTACTCTGTAGTACCCCGCCATTACTCTGCAGTGCAGTACCCCGCCATTACTCTGCAGTGCAGTACCCTGCCATTACTCTGCAGTGCAGTACCCCGCCATTACTCTGCAGTGCAGTACCCTGCCATTACTCTGCAGTGCAGTACCCTGCCATTACTCTGTAGTACCCCGCCATTACTCTGCAGTGCAGTACCCCGCCATTACTCTGCAGTGCAGTACCCTGCCATTACTCTGCAATGCAGTACCCCGCCATTACTCTGCAGTACCCCGCCATTACTCTGCAGTGCAGTACCCTGCCATTACTCTGCAGTGCAGTACCCTGCCATTACTCTGTAGTACCCCGCCATTACTCTGCAGTGCAGTACCCCACCATTACTCTGCAGTGCAGTACCCTGCCATTACTCTGCAGTGCAGTACCCCGCCATTACTCTGCAGTGCAGTACCCCGCCATTACTCTGCAGTGCAGTACCCCGCCATTACTCTGCAGTGCAGTACCCTGCCATTACTCTGCAGTGCAGTACCCTGCTATTACTCTGTAGTACCCCGCCAATACCCCGCCAATACTCTGTAATACCCTGCCATAAATTGCCATACCCAGCCATACTCAGAGATACCCAGCCATACTCGGTGATACCCTGAAATACCCAGCCATAGACGCCCCCCACCCCTCACCGCCCTCCGGTGCTTCTACCAACTCGCCAGTACGATCAAAGCCAGAATCTTTTTTTTATTTTTTATTTCAGGCTTCCCAGCCTAGAGGTGAGATGTGGGGTCATGTTGACCCCCCAGATTTCACTGTAAAGAGGACCTGTCACCCCATATTCCTATTACAAGGGATGTTTACATTTCTTGTAATAGGAATAAAAGTGATCAAAAATATATTTTTGGGAAAAAAAATGTCAAACTAAAATAAATAAAGTAAAATGAACAATAAAAAAATAAAATTAAAATTAAAGCGCCCATATCCCCATGTGCTCGCATGTGCCACACATGTGAGGTATCGCCGAGAATGTTAGAGCGAGAGCAATAATTCTAGTCCTAGACCTCCTCTGCAACTCAAAACATGTAACCAGTAAAAAAATATTTAAAGCGTTGCCTATGGGGATTTTTTAAGTAGCGACGTTTGGCGCCATTCCACGGGCATGTGCAATTTTGAAGAGTGACATGTTTGATATCTATTTACTCAGCATAACTTCATCTTTCACTTTATGCAAACATTGGGCTAACAAGTGGTTAATAATAGAGCTTGCAGTCAGTAGTGTTAGGAGTGCGTGCTGTCTGCGTGCTCTGTACCCAGTACATACCGCTATAATATAGGGCAGGCCCCTACTTTCAAACATCCAACTTACAAACATCTCCTACTTGCAAACGCAAGGAGACAGCAGCAAGTGAGATGAAAAAAGATGGACGACAAAACAAATTATACAGGGGTGATAACCCTTCCCTATGTTTTCCAAAAAGCTTAAAGATAGTTTTTTTGACTGGAGCTACACTTTAAAAATGTACCGGTTGAAAATGACAAACAGATTCAACTTAACACAACAAACCTACACAGTCCCTGTCTTGTTTGCACCGCCTGTATACTGCTGTTCTGAGTATATAGGGCCTGGGGGCCACACGCATTTCCTTTTTTTAATATGGGTACGGGGTTCCCCTTAATATGCGTACAAGACCCAAATAGGCTGGTAATGGGCAGGGAGGGCTACCCATGCCATGTTTCTCAATGATTTTCAACCATATTGCAGGAACCAGATATAACATTAAAACCGCAAGCAGTTTTAAATGGTGTTATTTCCGTTTAATGTCATTTTGTGCAGGGACTGTTCTAAACACGGGAAACACGTGGCACTTCACAGGCATACTACAGACACCCCGCAGGCACCATATTTAAAGGAATATTTCACTTTTTTTTTTTTCACTTTAATCGTCATTAAAATCAGTGCTCCCGCCAAAACGGTAGTTTTTAAAACTTTTTTTTGCAGTGACCCATGTCCCCTGAGGCAGGAGGCAGGTCGCCAAACCCTTTTTAGGACACTATCTTGCATATTAGCCGTTAAAATGAGCACTTTCCAATTCGAACGTTCGAGTCCCATAGACTTCAATGGGGTTCTAACGTTCGTACCGAACGCGGGGGTCGTTCGCAAGTTCTGGTGCGAACCGAACCGGGGGGTGTTCGGCTCATCCCTAATCCCAAACTAGCAATGATGGTTTTTTCTTTAAGGCTGCTCCTGGTCGTTCTTTCCAAATTTCTTCCAGCCATTTTTTTGTTCCGTCTTCATCCATCCAGCCTTTAACATGTGCGCGCACTGTAATTCGTGGTGGGAATTTGACCTTTTTAGGCAAGGTCTTTCTTTTAAAAATAATGACAGGCCGCAGCTTAGTTCCATTAGCCAAACATGACAGAACAACTGTGAAATGATTTTTTTCATTTCCTGTGGTTCTGAGAAAAATAGTTTTGTCTCCCAAACTTGCCACAGTTCTGTTGCTTGGAAGATCAAAGGTCATAGGTGTTTCATCCATATTTCCAATATCTCCCAGGTCATAGTTATGGATCCTTCTTTGTTTTATGATGAATGAATGGAATGACATCACTTTTTCATCAAGGTCTTTTGGCAACTTCTGTGAAATCTTTGTTCTTTGCCGCAAACATAGGCCAAACCTATTCATGAAGTGGGTACACCATCCTGCTGACGCAACAAATTTTTCAATGCCTGGTGCTTTTAATTTGTCATCTTGTGCCATTTGAAGGGCACATAAGAGAATTCCCATGCGCGTTACGCAGTAACCATTTTGACGACACTCCATAACCCATTTATGCAATTCAGTCTCTAGAGCCCCATATGAAGTTGTTAAACCACGTTGAGCTTTTTTTGCCTTTGGAATCTTTTCCAAGTCAGCTTTCTTTTTTCCGCCATTCCCTCACTTGTTTTTCATCAACACAAAATTCCCTACTTGCAATACTGTTATTGCTTTCTTCTGCTCTTGACACAACCTTAAGTTTGAAACCAGCTTCGAATGACCTGCGTTTTTCTTTTGGTCCAGGATTACCGGTAGAAGTATTGGGATCCATTTCTAACAGGATAAAAAAAAAAGACTTGTTCGGGTACCTTTTGAAGCCTAATGCAGGCTGATATTACAGAAAGTGATGACATAACTGTTTGCATAGAGCAGCCTGTGTTAGGGCTCATAGTATACCGTACATTCTACCAGTGTCCTGCCTGTGCCCATTAAATATACAGCCTGCCTGTGTCCATTAAATATACCGTAAGCCTGCCTGTGTCCATTAAATATACCGTACAGCCTACCTGTGCCCATTACATATACCGTACAGCCTGCCTGTGTCCAGTGAATATACAACCTGCCCTGTGTCCATTAATTATACAGCCTGTTGAATCACATATGCAGCCTGCCTGTGCCCATTAAATATACAGTAGCCATTGTAATAATGCTCTGGATAACACATTAGACAGCCTGCCATTGCCCATTGAATAACATATACAGCCTGCCTGTGCCCATTAAATATACAGTAGCCATTGTAATAATGCTCTGGATAACACATTAGACAGCCTGCCATTGCCCATTGAATAACATATACAGCCTGCCTGTGCCCATTAAATATACAGTAGCCATTGTAATAATGCTCTGGATAACACATTAGACAGCCTGCCATTGCCCATTGAATAACATATACAGCCTGCCTGTGCCCATTAAATATACAGTAGCCATTGTAATGATGCTCTGAATAACACATTAGACACATGTACAGCCTGCCTATTAAATATACAGTAGCCATTGTGATTTTTCACTCACCTCATGATGCTAATGTCCCGCTGTGATGATGATGATGTCCCGTGCAGCCGCGGAAGCGATGTCCCGCCTCCTATGACACACGGCACAGTGATTCCTATCATTGGATCACTGTACCAGAGGAGGTGGGACATCGCTATGTGGCTGCTTGCCATAACAAGGAGGAGGTGGGACATCGTTGCAGAGCGGCAGGAGGGGGAGGAAGGGGAATCGTAAGAGGAGAGGGGATGGTGCGGTGCACGCTGAGCGGCAAACTGACACAGGCCATTCACGAGCGTCACTCAGCGGCATGGCCCCGCCCCTTTTTCTCCTCCATTTCGGGCAAATTTTTCAGTGACTCGAGTATAAGCCGAGGCGGCTTTTTTCAGCCCAAAAAGTGGACTGAAAAACTTGGCTTATACTCGAGTATATACGGTAATTATTATTAAATACCAATGCAATAAATGATCAAAAACCAGTACAAATGAATATGTGCTTAAAATGCATCCACCAATATTCTGTGTACAATTTGCTGTGATCCTTAGAATAAATGGTCTATCCCTTCACTTTTCAAGGTAAGTGAATGATGAATTTTGTCTTTCCAGTGTTGTGACACCTATATGCACTCTAGCCTCTCACCTTACTTTTGTAAGGTAGAAGAATGTAATAGTAATCTTAATCTTGTGATCTGCATGTCTCTGCTCGCCTCTAGGAGTCCTCTAATGATCTCTCTGGCTTGTAGATCTCTATGGCAAGTATGTCTCCTCTATGGTGGTCCTGAGAATGTCTTCTCATTGTCATCCGTAATAAATACCTATATAAAAGAGACTCCGCATAGTGTATCATCGTTTACAAGGATTTATTGGATTAAAAACAGCTTTTTAGTCACTTTTTAAAACAATGACTGTACATGTATTCCACGAGGACCAAACTTGTAACAACGCTAGAGTCACTTCCAGAATGCCTCTTCTCATGCCTTACACCTTACGACATGGCCCTTGTGACTTCATCAGGAGAGGGACAGGTAGAAATCTGCAACACAGATTGTTAAAATTCTTGCAATGGACATTGATTACCCAGAGGGATTTTTTTTTTCTCAACAAAAGTGAAGTTACTCTTTAACTATTATTGTGAAAACAGTATTTAATTGTGAATCTCGGAATAAATTGTTTGGTCCGTTCCACATTTCAATCAAAGTGATCTATTCACAAAGATTCAATGCAAGGATACGCATCTTTATATTCGACTAACAACTCAAATTTTCAAATGTAATTGGACCTTGCTTTAAATAGCTAGCACTTATTTTTTGGAAAATCATTATCCTGAGACACTGGGTATTTTATGTGAGCATAATATGTTCCTTCAAATTTTGTCATGTTATAATTACCTGCCATTTTTAGTGTTCCTGAAATCTGCTGGGATGCAATAAGGTTCCTTTAAATTTTTCTTTACATTATTCTTAAAACTTGATAAAAATGTATATTTCCCACAAAACATGAAATATTGATTTCAACCTTTTATAATTAAACCTGTGCATACTTTCGCAACTTTACACATATACCAGACATAATATAATTTGTGCTGCTAGAAGCAGACAGAGAGACTTGAGCTCAGTTGGGCATGCTATATTTAAAAAACAAAATTCCATATATTTTGCTGCTTTATAAAAAGCTTTCTCGCTATCTTTTAAAAAAAGAAAAGATAATGTTTTAGCTAGAAAGAGTTCTAAAGAAACCACATCTATCATCTTAAGATGTCCTAGTGATAACTTTCAGTTCACACATTTTAGCTCCTTTTTTATCTTTTAGGTCACACTTTAATGAATTAAAAGTAAACTAATATATAGCAAAAGTCAATGTGTTCTTCCATACTTAAAACCCATCTATAGTAATAAAAAAACCCTGTTCCCACCCAACCCACACTCACTCAGGGTGTTTTTTAACCACTTTCAGACCGGACCATTTTGCTGGTCAATGACCAGAGGTCTTTTTACAATTTGGCACTGCGCTGCTTTAACTGGTAATTGCGCGGTCATGCAATGTTGTACCCAAACAAAATTTGCGTCCTTTTTTTCCCACAAATAGAGCTTTCTTTTGATGGTATTTGATTGCCTCTGCGATTTTTATTTTTTGCGATATAAATGTAAAAAGACCGCAAATTTTGAAAAAAAATTATATTTTCTATTTTTGTTATTAGAAAAATCCAATAAACTCAATTTTAGTCATACATTTAGGCCAAAATGTATTCAGCCACATGTCTTTGGTAAAAAAAAAAGTCAATAACTGTATATTTATTGGTTTGCGCAAAAGTTGTCACATCTACAAACTAAGGTACGTTTTCTGGAATTTACGCAGCTTTTAGTTTACGACTGCCTATCTCATTTCTTGAGGTGCTAAAATGGCAGGGCAGTACAAAACCCCCCCAAATGACCCCATTTTGGAAAGTAGACCCCCTAAGGAAATTGATAAGTGGCATGTTGAGCCCATTGAATATTTTATTTTTTTGCCTCAAGCGATTGAATAATGACAAAAATTTTTATTTTTTTTATTTTCTTTTTTACACAAAGTTGTCACTAAATGATATATTGCTCACACATGCTATGGGCATATGTGAAATGACACCCCAAAATAAATTCTGCTGCTTCTCCTGAGTACGGAGATACCACATATGTGGGACTTTTTGGGAGCCTAGCCGCGTACGGGGCCCCGAAAACCAAGCACCGCCTTCAGGCTTTCTAAGGGCGTAAATTTTTGATTTCACTTCTCACTACCTATTACAGTTTTGAAGGCCATAAAATGCCAAGATGGCACAAAACCCCCACAAATGACCCCATTTTAGAAAGTAGACACCCCAAGCTATTTGCTGAGAGGCATGTTGAGTCCATGGAATCTTTTATATTTTGCCACAAGTTGCGGGAAAATTACAAACTTTAATATTTTTTTATTTTTTTTTCACAAAGTTGTCACTAAATGATATATTGCTCACACATGCCATGGGCATATGTGAAATGACACCCCAAAATAATTTCTGCTGCTTCTCCTGAGTACGGGGATACCACATGTGTGGGATTTTTTGGGAGCCTAGCCGCGTACGGGGCCCCGAAAGCCAAGAACCGCCTTCAAGTTTTCTAAGGGCGTAAATATTTGACTTCACTCCTCACTACCTATTACAGTTTTGAAGGCCATAAAATGCCAAGATGGCACAAAACCCCCACAAATGACCCCATTTTAGAAAGTAGACACCCCAAGCTATTTGCTGAGAGGCATGTTGAGTCCATGGAATATTTTATATTTTGCCACAAGTTGCGGGAAAATTACAAACTTTTTTTTTTTTTTTTTCTTCACAAAGTTGTCACTAAATGATATATTGCTCACGCATGCCATGGGCATATGTGAAATGACACCCCAAAATAAATTCTGCTGCTTCTCCTGAGTACAGGGATACCACATATGTGGGACTTTTTGGGAGCCTAGCCGCGTACGGGGCCCCGAAAACCAAGCACCGCCTTCAGGCTTTCTAAGGGCGTTACAGTTTTGAAGGCCATAAAATGCCAAGATGGCACAAACCCCCCCAAATGACCCCATTTTGGAAAGTAGACACCCCTAAATTAAGGGGTACACTAGTGAGACTAGGTAATAAATGGCGGGTGCCCTGAAACTATAAAAAAATAACTAACCAACCAGCGTCACCTGTAACAGTTATATGGTGATCACTGGTGAAAGGGTTAACTAGGGGGCAATCAGGGGGCTTTATGCGGTAGTATATGGGGGTCCCTGGCACTATAAAAAGCTGCGGCGAACCTAAATACCTACCTGCCTAACTAGCGTCACCTGTGACACTAATACAGCGATCAGAAAAACGATCGCTTATTAGGCTGGGTTCACACTGGAGCGATGCGGGAACGCCACGAATCCGCGGCGGGTTCCCGCATCGCATGCCTCCCGGCGGCAGTTCACACTGCCCTATGCGAACTGCTGGGAGTGTCAGTGAAATGTTAATGACACCCCCAGATCAGTTCGCATATCGCAGTGCGATCTGCAAACTCGGATCGCAAGGTGTGAACACCCATGCGATCTGATTCTGCTGCGGACCAAAAAAAGGGTCCCGTGCGAATTTGCGGCGGGTGCGGCGGGTGCGGCGCGAATTCAGCCATACTATCTGTATGGCTGAACTCGAATCGCACAGAGATCGGATGTGATTTGCACTGCAGTGCGGTGCGAATCACATCCGTTCTCATAAACCGCTGCAATGTGAACCCAGCCTTAGTGACACTGGTGACGGGGGGTGATCACGGGGTTAAACCTTCATTGGGGGGGTTAGGGGGGTACCTTAGAACTAAAGGGGGCTAACCCTAACTGCCCTAACAGTTATTACAGTCACAAATGACACCCGCCGGGTGATCAGGGGGTTAAACCTTTATTAGGTAATAAATGGCGGGTGCCCTGAAACTATAAAAAAATAACTAACCAACCAGCGTCACCTGTAACAGTTATATGGTGATCACTGGTGAAAGGGTTAACTAGGGGGCAATCAGGGGGCTTTATGCGGTAGTATATGGGGGTCCCTGGCGCTATAAAAAGCTGCGGCGAACCTAAATACCTACCTGCCTAACTAGCGTCACCTGTGACACTAATACAGCGATCAGAAAAATGATCGCTTATTAGGCTGGGTTCACACTGGAGCGATGCAGGAACGCCACGAATCCGCGGCGGGTTCCCGCATCGCATGCCTCCCGGCGGCAGTTCACACTGCCCTATGCGAACTGCTGGGAGTGTCAGTGAAATGTTAATGACACCCCCAGATCAGTTCGCATATCGCAGTGCGATCTGCAAACTCGGATCGCAAGGTGTGAACACCCATGCGATCTGATTCTGCTGCGGACCAAAAAAAGGGTCCCGTGCGAATTTGCGGCGGGTGCGGCGGATGCGGCGCGAATTCAGCCATACTATCTGTATGGCTGAACTCGAATCGCACAGAGATCGGATGTGATTTGCACTGCAGTGCGGTGCGAATCACATCCGTTCTCATAAACCGCTGCAATGTGAACCCAGCCTTAGTGACACTGGTGACGGGGGGTGATCACGGGGTTAAACCTTTATTGGGGGGGTTAGGGGGGTACCTTAGAACTAAAGGGGGCTAACCCTAACTGCCCTAACAGTTATTACAGTCACAAATGACACCCGCCGGGTGATCAGGGGGTTAAACCTTTATTAGGTAATAAATGGCGGGTGCCCTGAAACTATAAAAAAATAACTAACCAACCAGCGTCACCTGTAACAGTTATATGGTGATCACTGGTGAAAGGGTTAACTAGGGGGCAATCAGGGGGCTTTATGCGGTAGTATATGGGGGTCCCTGGCGCTATAAAAAGCTGCGGCGAACCTAAATACCTACCTGCCTAACTAGCGTCACCTGTGACACTAATACAGCGATCAGAAAAATGATCGCTTATTAGGCTGGGTTCACACTGGAGCGATGCAGGAACGCCACGAATCCGCGGCGGGTTCCCGCATCGCATGCC
This sequence comes from Lithobates pipiens, assembly GCF_037356315.1. Taxonomy (NCBI): domain Eukaryota; kingdom Metazoa; phylum Chordata; class Amphibia; order Anura; family Ranidae; genus Lithobates; species Lithobates pipiens. The sequence goes on from NW_027507903.1 coordinate 69,133,629, forward strand.
TCCCGGCGGCAGTTCACACTGCCCTATGCGAACTGCTGGGAGTGTCAGTGAAATGTTAATGACACCCCCAGATCAGTTCGCATATCGCAGTGCGATCTGCAAACTCGGATCGCATGGTGTGAACACCCATGCGATCCGATTCTGCTGCGGACCAAAAAAAGGGTCCCGTGCGAATTTGCGGCGGGTGCGGCGGGTGCGACGCAAATTCAGCCATACTATCTGTATGGCTGAACTCGAATCGCACAGAGATCGGATGTGATTTGCACTGCAGTGCGGTGCGAATCACATTCGTTCTCATAAACCGCTGCAATGTGAACCCAGCCTTAGTGACACTGGCGACGGGGGGTGATCACGGGGTTAAACCTTTATTGGGGGGGTTAGGGGGGTACATTAGAACTAAAGGGGGCTAACCCTAACTGCCCTAACAGTTATTACAGTCACAAATGACACCAATGCAAAAAAAAAAAAAAATGACATTGGTGTCACTGTGACTGGGGGGCAGGGGTAATTGGGGGGGTGATCGGGGGGGGGGGTGTGAGTGTGCCTGGCATGTTCTACTGTGTAGTGTCATGTTGGTGCAACTCACCGATCCTCTCTCCTCGGTGTCGGAACGAAAAATACCGACACGGAGGAGAGATTACATCACTTCCTCTCCTGTGTTTACATTACAGGAGAGGAAGTGATGTCACGTAGCATCTCTATTCGTCGGGAGCGATCGCGAGGGGGTGGCCATGAATGAATGGCCGCCCCCTCATCCCGGATCGCTCCCGAACGAATACCGACCACCGCAGGCACCGGGGGGGGCCCGATCGGGCCCCCCACCCGCGGGAAGGCAGGGACGTATATATACGCCCATATGCCTGCCCGTGCCATTCTGTCGACGTATATCGTCGTGCGGCGGTCGGCAAGTGGTTAAACTGTTTTAATCTCTTTTTAAATCCCCAAAAATAATCAAAATACATTGTCACATGTTCACTCATAGGTTGTCTTTCTGTAGCAGAAGTGCACTCTCCTCTGCTCAACTGAGCAGTCTTGTGTTTTCTCCTACTCTGAAATTAAAAGGACCTATTCACAAAGCTTCAATGCAAGCATAAGTAGATGGTAGATGGTAGCATTAATGTCCATGCGAATATGATGTATGATTTTATTGAGTCTTTTTACTGGATGGAATAAAGATTTGTATATATTTTTTAATACTATTTGATGTATTCATGGGTCTACTGGAGGGGTATTTAAAATCCTACCATGTATATTTATATTCCTGGCATATGAGGGTGCCTAGGCAATCCTGTGTTCAAAGCCTCATAGCTGTGAATCAGCAGTGTAAAAGGAAAATTTGGAATACGATTTGGTGATGTCGCTACTATGCTGTTCATCATTCTTCTTGATGAAGTCATGAAGAAGCAAAGACTTCCCCTTACCAAGATGGTCACCTCCACACAGAGATACCGTGCAGAACAACACCTAGTAAGTCAGTAATGGGAAATAATTCGTTGTAGGGAGATCTCTGGAGGTACTTTGCTCTCTACCTGCCTTTTTGAGCACAGATTCAGAATTCAATTATTCTTTAACCACTTCAGCCCCGGAAGAATTTATCCCCTTCCCGACCAGAACACTTTTTGCGATTTGGCATTGCATCGATTTAACTGACAATTGCGACGTGCGACGTGGCTCCCAAGCAAAATTTATATCCTTTTTTCCCCACAAATAGAGCTTTCTTTTGGTGGTATTTGATCACCTCTGCAGTTTTTATTTTTTTCTCTATAAACAAAAAAAAAAGCGACAATTAAAAAAAAATAACTCATTATTTTTTACTTTTTGCTATAATAAATATCCCCCCAAAAAATAAAAAAAATTTAAAAATTTCCCTCAGTTTAGACTGATACATATTCTTCTACATATTTTTGGTATAAAAAAAAAATCGCAATAAACGTTTATTGATTGGTTTGCACAAAATATATAGCGTCTACAAAATAGGGGATAGTTTTATGGCATTTTTATTGCTTTTTTTTTATTAGTAATGGTGATCAGTGATTTTTATCATGACTGCGACATTATGGCAGACACATTTGACAATTTTGACACATTTTTGGGACCATTGTCATTAATACAGCGATTGTATAAAAAGTCCAAAGTCCAACATAATAGAGTGAACAAATATGTGGAATGAAGAGACTTTAAACAAATCTCATAACATAAGTCCCAATAAAAGAAGCTAAATGAAAATCCTCAGCGAAGTAATAATCTTCAAACGTGCTGGGTGCAATCTGAAAAATCCACAGTGAGTGATTCCGAAAAGTGAATAAGGTGAAACCTTACCAGAGCAGTTGGACCCGGATGTCAGTGGCACCGAATGGTATGAGCTTGGACACACAGATGGATGGTTCTCTCAGCTGGATATAGGAACCCGAAAACTCCAAAGATGTCTTCCGAAGACCTCATAGATCTCGACCAACTTGGAAAGATGATTTTTCCAAAAAGAACACCCTGGCCACTCTCATCAAAATACGATATATGTAAATAAAAAAGGGGGGGGGGCATTTAGTGTAGGTCAAAAAGAATAGGTTTATTAAACCAACATATAAAAGATATGATAAAAAATTAAATAAAAGTGATCACAATTAATATTAATATTAATTAATATTCCTCACCGAGATACGATTATGGGTATGCCCGCGGACATTGAGTCTGCGGAATCCACGATCATGGTCACAGTGCTCCTGCCCGGCACGCACGTAACCGCACGCAAGCCACCTCTTAAAGGGAAATGCACAGGTATGTTAATCTGCCTGTATGTGCCCTTCTGCTGCAGTAGATCTGCGTGAGGCGGTTGGGAAGCCGTTAAATCTATGCAATATTGAAAAATTAGGGTAATTCTAAAAACTCTTACTTCCTTTAGGAGGCCTTTTTATTAGAACACATTAAACTGTTCTTTACCTTCTGGAGGTACTGTCATGTTATGGGTTTTAAGAGACTTTAAGTGGTTCTAAAATCCAAAACTACCCACAACCTATCCCACCCACCCCATCCCTAAACACTTACCTGGCTTCTGTCACCAATTCAGAGGCTCCCATTGTTGCCAGTCAAGCTCCTGTGAGGAGTGAATTGGTGCGTGGCTTACTGGAGGCACATGGTCTGGCTCAGGACCATGTGCACACGGGTGCCTCCATAGCACACAGCTTATTAAGGAGGCACTCGGGGAAAAGAGGAGCAGACAGCGTCAATGGAATACTGCCAAAGAAAATGTAAGGGACTGCTCTGTGCAATATCTTTGCGCAGAACAGGTAAGTATAACATGTTTTTCCTTTTACAAAAAAAAACCCTTTAACATTACTTTAAATATAGCACAACTGGAAAGAATCTATAAAAATTGCAGTTCTTGAATAAACAGATTATACCATTATCTGTTGATATTCCGTGTAAGAATACTGCAGCTCTGTCAAATTTGTATGAACACATTATCAAAAACATTTGTCTCAACAAAAAACATACTGTCCAAATAATAGTCAAGAAATACTAGAAATACTCTGCTAATTATGTTATTACCAACACAGAATTGAAAGAAAGTTCAAATAATAAGTAATGATATCTTAGGTTGCAGGCATCTGTACTTGTTCAGGATTGTAAATGTTCATTTATCTTAATTAGATCTCATCTAACTTAAAACCAAAAATGAAAATGTAATTTCTTGCAGCTTATAAGTCCTGAAGATTCCATTCACACTAAGTCGATTTTCAGACGTTTCAACGCTAAAAATAGCACATATAATGTGCCTGAAAAGCGCCCCTCATGCCTCCCCAGTGTGAAAGCCCGAGTGCTTTCACACAGGGGCAGTGCGCTTGAGGGATGGGAAAAAAGTCCTGCAAGCAGTAATGGGCAACACAGGCGCTATTAACCCTTTCTTTGGCCGCTAGTGGGGGTTAAATGCGCCCCGTTTGTGGTCTAAAAACACTGCTAAAACAACGGTAAAGCACCACTAAAACTAGCGACGCTTTACTGCTAATGGACCCCCGCCCCAGTGTGAAAGCAGCCTAAATGTGATGGCTGCATAATTTTTTTTTTTCCATGCTACCTCATTCACACCAGCCACTGCATTGCAAAGCAGTACTTGCTATGGGGGCACTTGGCTGGAAGGAGAGGATGACCCAAAAAGAGAAGGATGGGGCTGCTCTGCGCAAAACCATTGCACAAAGTAGGTAAGTATTAAATTATAATCCACCTAAATTTGAGAGTTTATCTGACACTACTTGTTCCATGCCACTTTCCAAGGGAGGCTCTGTTCCTCCATAGAGTGAAGTCACCATAAGCCTGGTAGCATGAATACTGTAACCAAGTAATGAGAATGTGGAGGGGATGGAAGAAAAAGGAAATACCTTAAGAAGGTAAAAGAAAAGGAAATTAATATATAGTTTAAAGACAGAAAACGCATCAGGGTTCATTATGGAGTAAATATTAGAGCAGTGGGTTACAGGGGCTGGCGTATGTATATACTCCACAGTTCCCACACCCCCTCAAATGTATTAACAGTGGCTAGGAGTGGCCAGTAATGTAATATGACCCTCTTGCAGGACTGTTGCATTTGCACATGGAACAATAGTACTTAGTATATCAGAGCTGCATTCCAAGTATCAGAACCAATACTTTTAGATATCCAGAGATATTCCAGTTGTACTTGGTAAACTGGATGATTTTCACAACAGTTACATTGTTTTATATAATTTGTTTATATATACAGCATAGCCAACAGGTATTGCAAAATCCAAAGGCAGAAGATTTCTATAAAATGTTTAATTACAGGTTATTTTCATGATTAGCAGCCAAATCTATAAGATTCACCAAAAAGTGTTCATGAAGTAAAATCATTTGTCCTGTGTATTTTAACAATGAATAATGTCAACCATACACAAAAATACCTAACACTATAGTTTGAATGTCCCTTATAGCTAATAAATGCCAAAGTCTATTTTAGCTAATAAATGCACCTGATGATGTTTCAGTTGTTAGAAAATAAAGAAAACATTTTGTGTAAGAGTTGGGTCACAAGTGGTCATAGATCTATTGTTTTTTGACATTGTGTAAAAACCGTTTAAAAAAGATTACAATTACCACACGTCTATACCTCTCTCAGCCTATAAAAAACCCCTCACCTTATGCTGCCGAACAATGTGTACCCGTCCACTGGAGAAGCACTGGCTCCCCTATAATTTCAAAGTGGCTCCATCGTGTAGAGAAAACCGCAGAAATGGAAAACCTAATTCACCAAGCTAAAGAAACCCCAACAAAATATAGGAAAACATGGGCTTGCTGGCTACACTATGGGGACTCCACGGATTTTCTAAATCTTCAAAGCAATCCATAACTAGGCGACCCAGGGAGATCAACAAGAGACTATTCAAAGACTTATAAAATTGCCCCCACCTCCCCTCCCTCCTAACCAATTGATCCAACTCCCCACAGGCAAACTAATAACCCTAACAGCTTCCCAATGAAGGGCTTTACTAGACAAGCTATAAGCAAGAATACCCCTAAAAGGCCAGCCAATGATTGGACCAACCAGCACATAGAAACCTTCAGACACAATGGGTCTCATCTAAGCCTCTTAGTAAACCAATACTGATAAGAAAACTTATGCCGGCAACCAATGCCCCCACACAATCACAGTTTGAACCCAATAGGGGTGGTTGGGTCTCAAAGGTTCACTTATATCTTCAATACAGAGCCCCTCAAGTGCAGCACCCCAATCCCCAACAGTTTAGACTACTCTGAATCTATCTATATACAACCTATACTAAACGAGCTACTGCTGCTCATAAATGTTTTGATCTAGATGCAAAGATATATGTCTGATTACCATCCATGCACTGTACACGTTTACCTGTAACCAATTCCCTGGTTGTATTTCTTCTTATTGTTTCTGTAAACATGAAGACTTTAATAAAAACTTTTTTGAAAAAAAAAAAGATTACAATTACCACCAGGGCCCTGCAGAAGAATATAACATTTACTCCATAATACTATGGCAAATTATATAATCATATTTAAAAAGAAATATGAGAATGTTCTGACTCGGCCCCGAGAATTCTAATACACATTGAAATCTAATCCTAAAATGAGAATTTCTTGTTCTGCGTGTCAGACAGACATGCTGCTTGTAGAATGGATTATCTCCCGGGGAAAACATGTTTGGATTTTTTACAACCTTTAGAGAAATGTACTGCCAGTGACTGATGACCAACAAGTCATTGCAATGTCCTCTAAGAAAACAAGTCGTCAGCTCAACCCATATCTATAATATTGTTATATAGAGCAGATTGGTCAGAAGGCATTATAGTTTAGCTGTTTCCGAATACCAGGAAAGTGTTGTGTAGTGTTAACATTGATATAGCACTATCTGGGGACTATGATTGAGGGAAGAGGTAATTCCAGAACAATATGAAATATGAATCTGTCAAAATATAATCAATATGCTTTTTGCTGGCTGAGTGTTAAAAGGGTACGTGCATTCTATTATAAAGAGATAAGCTTTTATCTTTATGTGTAAATCATTGTATTAAGGTAGGAGCAGTGAGCAGCAAATGACTTGCATAAACATTTTATTCAGTATAATGTTTGGTTCCATCATCGCCGGTTGAACATTATATAAAATCTATTAATTCTCTACTACACCATTTGACCAAACATATGTAGATACCCCCTCCAAATTATGAGCGTTACTAATGTTTAGATGAAAAGATACTATTAAGTGCACAACGTACAAAGATATTTTATACAACTGTGCACTTTTTAACTTTGAGGCAACAGTTTGGAGAAAGGCTTTTTCTGCATTAGTCAGGTCCATAAAGGGATGGTTTGATTCTGGTGTCCGAATTTCCAAATTACAACAGGAATGAATTTAAGCAAATATAAATAAATCCAAATAATAAAAAAAAATCTTTCTGCACATGTCTAGAACGTGTATGTCCCGTACAGAGCTCTGACCTAAAACTACAGATATCCATTATCAGTACCTCGGCTTCACAGGGCCTGTATTTTCAGCCACACTGGCATTGTATTCCTCTGCTTCCGCAAACGTTTATACCTCTAGCATGCATTCCCAGGTATTTCCGAACTCCAATGGCACCCATCAGAGTTGTCCGTCATCCCCATCCATTTTCAACTGTCTAATAGAACCCCTGGCAGAGGCCATAAGATCATCACCAGATATCACAGGCTTTCAGATGCAACATGACACCCATACAATAAATGTATTCACAGATGATATAATAATTTTCCTGACCAACCCAGAATCATCCCTTGCTGCCACCTATTCAATTCTCACAGAGTTCAGTAAGTTTTCATACTATAAAGTGAATTTCACGAAATCTTTGCTTCTAGATCTAGGCATAGATCCCACCCTCAAGAACAAGCTACAATCCTCTTATCCATACACCTGGAGTACTGATGATATTCCTTACCTGGGTATTATACTTGTAGCTGATTTAGCAAAGTTAGTAGATGTTAGTTATGTGCCTCTCATTTCCAAACTACCTAGCGAAGCCCAAGGTATCTCCAAGTTTGAGCTCTGGTGGTCAGGCCACCTTGCTTCCTTCAAAATGTTGCTACTTCCCCAAATACTATATATTTTTAGAACCGATTCCAATCAAATGAGGACACCTGATGGCCGAAAACTCCCTACTTAGACACATTTAATCTGAAAATCTACATGACCCAGATATGCACATACCCAAATTATAAAGCACAGAAATACAGGTGGTATGGGCCTGATTGACCCCCAAGACTACTTTATGACACATATAACCAGTGGCGGCTGGTGAAGTTTTTGGATGGGGGGTGCCAGACCCCTCCCATCATTTTTGGCCCTTCCCACTTCCCATAAACCACGCCCCTTATGTAATCCACCTAATCCGTCCCCTGTATTCCACTTCCTTCCACCCATAGTGTTATAGTGAGTTATCTGTACACAACAATAGGGCTGGGCAGCTTTAGTAACAGAACTTCACACTGAGATATTGGGACATAGCACAGGACTAAAACCTCAAGGGACAAGGGAATTTAAACTGGGATAGTTTGCAAGTATGAGGCAGCTGCTTGGGGACACACAACAATGCCAGGGCCCAGGGCAGCTGCCCCTTTTGCCCGGCCTTAAAGATGTCCCTGCCCTGGGTTTATGTATCTGACCGAGCAGTGATGTTATCAGTCTTAAACGTTATATACAGCAAATGCCTTCTGAACCACTTAAGGACCAGCCTCGTTTTATAATTTAGGTGTTTTCATCTTTAAAACTGTTTTTTTTGCTATAAAATTACTTAAAAACCCCCAAACATTATATATTGTTTTTTTTTTCTAACACCCTAGAGAATAAAATTGCAGTCATTGCAATACTTATTTTCATACTGTATTTGCACAATGGTCTTACAAGCACACTTTATTTGGAAAAAAAATCATTTTTTTAAATAAAAAAATAAGATACCAGTAAAGTTACCCCAATTTTTAGATATATTCTGAAAGATAATCTTACGCCGAGTAAATTGATACCCAACATGTCACGCTTCTAAATTGCGCCCGCTCATGGAATGGCGTCAAACTTTTACCCTCAAAAATCTCCATAGGCAACGTTTAAAAAATTCTACAGGTTGCACATTTTAAGTTATAGAGGAGGTCTAGGGCTAGAATTATTGAGCTCAGTCTAATGATCGCGGCGATACCTCACATGTGTGGTTTGACGTTTTCATATGCGGGCGGCCGGGCGCAGTACTCATGTATGCGTTCGCTTATGCACGCGAGATCGTCGGGACTAGGTGCTTTAAAAAACATTTTTTTTCACAGTTTAAAAAAAAAATGGTGTCACTTTTATTCCTATTACAAGGAATGTAAACATTCCTTGTAATAGAAAAAAGCATGACAGGTCCTCTTAAATATGAGATCTGGGTCAAAAAGTCCTCAGATCTCATATTTACACTGAAATACAAAAAAGGTTTATAAAATGTCTTTGCCAGCAAATTAACTGTGAGTAACAAGCAACATAGCAGACCATTACTTTGCACTTGCTGAATAGGAATACCGCATGGCATGATGTGATCCTCCTGCAAGAAGCATGAAATTATTTGTTTCTTTTACAAATTGCTTATTGCTCTCTAATATAATAATTCCTGCACAAGTGCACAGCACACAGAGAGTGGTCTAGTAAAGGCTTAGGTCAGGTGCATTTGGTAATTAATTATTATTTACTTAATTATTTCATTTTTTTCACAGTCAGAGAGTCAATTAGTCAGAGAGTCAATTATGCCACTCACCGTCTTGCAGCTCCGCTCGGGCTGAGGAACGGAGCTGCCGACGTCACTTCCGAGTTTTGTGAAGCAGCCGAAAGCCGAAAGTGACCTGCCTGTCTCTGAATGACAATGCTCCCGCCCGTAGAATCACAGTGATTTTACGGGCGGAAGCTAGTCGGCGTTCTACAGTGTTTTTAACCCGCAAATGAAGTGCCATGGATGCAATCTTGTGATTGCATCGACGTGGTGCTTCTCATAGTGCACTGCGACCGGTGCCACAGTACACTATGTTAAATTGTTGAATGACATTTTTTATTTTTTTTTATGTCTTAAAGGGCCCGTTTTTTTTTTTACTTTTTTTTTACTTTTTTTTTTTAGACTGGGGGGGGGGGGGGGGCGGCGCCGCCACTGCATATAACCCAGCTTAAGCATTGGATCTTCCCTTCCTGTGAAATCCAATGGAGAAATAGAGCTCTCAACCCTGCCAGCTCCCTCTATAACTTCCTAGTGATTGATGTATGCCGTCCGCACCTTTTCAAAAATCTCCCTCTCACAGTTCAAGTATCACTGATGGTATGGAGAGTATTTTATGCTTCAACCAAGTCATCTCCACACAAGACCCTACTCCCCATCCCACGTATCGCCATAGGATCTATCACCCCCTATGTATCCTTCAAACAATGGTCTGAAAGAGGGATTACCTCCCTCACTAATCTACTTTCCCAACAATCTTTTAAACCCTTCTCCCAACTCCAACAGGGGTTCCAAATTCCCTCTACTGACCATTACCTTCATATCTAATTAATTTTTCTTAACTTACTAGCCTCCCCCTGAAATATATGTCTCTACACCAGGATGGCGCTTTCTTTAGGAGACATTACCTACCACTAAAGGCATTTCCCTCTTCTACAATATTTTATAAAACAAACTCACCTTTCACAAGTCCCATCCATATATGAAATGGGAGACTGACCTAAGAATGAATTTCACTCCTAAACAGTGGGAACTTGCCTTTAGAGTCATCCCCAATCCACACAAGTGTGTAAACCATTGGTAACTATCAAAAAAGATTGCTCTTAGGTGTTAATTACCCCTTATAGAATCTCTAAATTCCTTCCATCCCAATCCCCCTTATGCTGGAGAGGCTGTGGTTTGGTAGGCCAAATTATGCATATATTTTGGTCCTGCAAGAACCTAACCAGCTTTTGAAACAAATTGTTTACCATAATCTCGGGTATCACTGGGATCCTTACTGCACCCTCTCCAGGATTGGCGATCCTAAATGTCAGTATAGATCAATTCCCGTCTGATTTCCAAACAATTGTTACCCATCTGCTGTTAGTGCCCAGATCGCTTATAACTAGAAAATTGAAAATAAACCCATCACCCAATGTGTCAGAAGTATTAGATATTGTGAAACAAAATTGGTCATACGAACGCTTGCTTGCTTATAAACACAGTGGCAGGAAATTATTTGACTACTGCTGGAACCTATGGCATGTATGGATCAAGAACCACTGAATATATTTGGATATGCTAAAGTTTGTCACTCTTTCTAAATATTAAACCCAACACCATCCTTTACACAATCTTGGCTATAACATGTTAAGTCAGACCTAATCTGTTACTGTAACCTATTACTGTTACTGTTTTCCCTGTTAATTTTGTTCATTATATAGATGTACTGTGCTTTTGTATTGTGCTTTTTAACAAATGCTAATATTAATACTACAACCCCCTTGGGGGACATGTTCTTTGCTGGGCTTAAATGTTGTACTTCTGTAATATCCTTTCATATAATAAAAAAATATTTAAAATAAATAAATAAAAAATTGGAATAGAATAGAAAAGAATAGAATAGAATAGGAAATAAAAGAATAGAATGGAATGAAATAGAATAGAAAAGAATAAAACATAGAATATAGAATAGAATAGAATAAAATAGAAAGAATATAACCATCTTCCAAAATTCGAATTTCAAATAGAATAAATTTGAATAGAATAGAAAAGAATAGAATAGAAAAAAAAGAATACAATAAAATAGAAAGAACAAAACCATCTTCTAAAATACAAATTTCGAATAGAATAAGTTTGATTTTGAATGGATTTAGAATGGAATTCAAATTGATTAGAATTTTCTAAATTTGGTTGAACTGAGTTTAAAAAACGAAACTACTGTATTGATAATACACACTTTTTTTCCCCATAAAATCAGGGGAAAATCATGGGTGCGTGTTATACACCAATCCCTGCTGTCTCTGAGGGAAGAGGAGCGAGCGCCGCTGAATTACATAGAGCCACGATCTCCTGTGTACCCCATCGCTCTGTCACTCACAGCCATGCCTCCTGGCCCTACATTGGGCTACTGTTCTGTCTATTATATGAGCAGGGCCAGGAGGTGGCTGTGAGTGACAGAGTACCGAGTACATAGCTCTGTGTATTTCAACGGCGATTGCTCCTCCTCTTCCCTTTAGGGGTAGGGGTAATCCAACACTGGCGAGGCTTTAATGATGGGAAAGGTGAGGCTGCAGATGGGCACTGAACAGGCTGCATTGTTGGTCAATTTATAGGCTGCAGATGGGCACTGAACAGGCTGCATTGTTGGTCAATTTATAGGCTGCAGATGGGCACTGAACAGGCTGCATTATAAATTATATGAACTAAACTAATTTAACTAAACAAATGCATGTAAATAAGGAATATAAAAAAAAAAAATCCTTCTGCACATGTCTAGAACTCGTATGTCCCGTATAGTGATGGACGAACTTCCGACGGGACGTTTCGCGAACGCGAAATGCGAACGGACCCAAACGTTCGCGAAACCGAACGTTCGCCGCGGGCCCCATTGACTTCAATGGGAGGCGAACTTTGCAAACCTTCATGTCGAATTTGCGGCCACGTGGTAATTATTAGGGGGTAAAACGTAGTCCCACCATCTGGACAATGACATAATACATGTATGAGGTGAATTTGGGATCGATAACTACAAGCATTTTTATTTTATTTGGGAAATTGTTCTAACAATTCAGGACTATGGAGCTAATGAAGGCAATGGAGGAGAGGGAAGGTCAGGGACCAGGGTAGGCAAAGAAGAGGGTGCAGGAGATGATCACCAGCAGCGTGACATACCGGAATGACACATGCACCGTGATAGAGGCATCTGACAGCAGCACCGTAATACAGAGCACTGACAGCAGCACCGTGACATACAGCGCTGACAGCAGCACCGTGACATACAGCGCTGACAGCAGCACCGTGACATACAGCGCTGACAGCAGCACCGTGACATACAGCGCTGACAGCAGCACCGTGACATACAGCGCTGACAGCAGCACCGTGACATACAGCGCTGACAGCAGCACCGTGACATACAGCGCTGACAGCAGCACCGTGACATACAGCGCTGACAGCAGCACCGTGACATACAGCACTGACAGCAGCACCGTAAGCAGCCCCAGGAGGAAGTCAGCACAGCACAGGGATGGTGTGATCCCCTCATAATAAGAACCCCCAGGAGGAAGTCAGCACAGCACAGGGATAGTGTGATCCCTTCATAATAAGAACCCCCAGGAGGAAGTCAGCACAGCACAGGGATATCATAAGCAGCCCCAGTAGAAATATGACACCGCTCAACCTCTTCAAAGAGGAGGGTAGGGGCATATAGTACGGTGTGCTTTTTTGGGTCAAGGAAGTGAGCCAAATGAATTAAGAAGGTCTGTGTGCTTGATTAAAAAAATAGTTTATAGACATATACATGGTCTACTGGTCACATGTGTTGAATTCCTCCGAGATCCATGCCTCATTCATTTTTAGAAATGTGAGGTAGTTAACACTGTGGTGAGCTAGGCGAGTACGCTTATCGGTCACAATCCCCCCTGCTGCGCTGAACGTCCTTTCGGACAGGACACTGGATGAGGGGCAAGCCAACAGTTCGATTGCAAATTGGGCAAGCTCTGGCCAGAGGTCAAGCCTGCCCACCCAGTAGTCTAGGGGTTCATCACTCCTCAGAGCGTCCACATCGGCCGTTAACCCAATGTAGTCGGACACCTGACGGTCTAGGCGTTCCCTGATGCTGGATCCGGATGACACCTGTCGATGGGTCGGCTGAAAGAATGACCTCATATCCGAAGTCACCAACACATCTTCAAACCGGCCTCTTCTTGCAGGCGCTGTTGGATTGGTACCCGCAAATCCTTCTCTGGGAGTGGGAATTGCTCCTCTGCCAGCGCACGCAAAAGCAGAATGCAGCATTTCTCGAAGCAAGGCCTGGAAGTGCTGCATTCTGACAGCCCTCTGCGACGGCGGTAACATTTCCGCCATTTTGTGTTTGTACCGGGGGTCTAAGTACGTTGCCACCCAGTACTGGTCCTTGACCCTCATGCTTTTTATACGGGGGTCCCTATTAAAACACTGGAGCATGAAGGCCCCCATTTGCACTAAAGTGGAAGCGGTGTGGTGGCCTGGCTCCTGCTCATCATCCAGGATAATGTCGTCCTCTTCATTCTCCTCTCCCCATCCTCGCACAACAGGGATCCCAGAAAGGTTTAAAGCATGCTCTTCTTGCTCCTGCTCATCCGCCCCGGCACCATCCTCCTCTGACTCCTCATCAGACTCCTGTTGTTGACTTGTCTCAGATAGAGTAGCCCCCCCTGGGAATTCATCCAGCATTGCGACTTCCTCATCTTCCCGCTCCTGCTCCTCCACAGCCTGATCAATGACACGACGCAATGCACGCTCCAGAAAGAAGGCATAAGGTACCATGTCACTGATGGCGCCATGGCTGCGACTGACCAGTTTGGTGATCTCCTCAAATGGCCGCAGAAGTCTGCATGTGTCGCGCATGAGCAGCCACTGGCGCGGTGAAAAAAAACCCAGCTCCCCAGAACCGTTTCTTTCGCAGAGTTCATACAGGTAGACGTTAACTGCACGTTTCTGCTGGAGCAGCCTATCAAGCATATAGAAGGTTGAGTTCCATCGCGTCGGGCAATCGCAAATAAGACGTCTGACCGGCAGATGGTGTCGCCGCTGAATGTCAGCAAGGCGAGCCATGGCCGTGTAAGATCTTCTGAAATGGGCCGAGATTTTCCTTGCCTGCCGCAAGATGTCCTGGACCCCAGGGTATTTGACAAGGAATCGCTGCACGACCAAGTTTAAGACGTGTGCCATGCACGGCACGTGCGTGATTTTGCCCTGTTTCAATGCGCTAAGCAGATTGGCACCGTTGTCACACACCACTTTACCAACTGTCAAATTGAGCGGTGTTAGCCACTCATCTGCCTGTGAACGCAAAGCTGAAAGGAGTGCCGGGCCAGTGTGGCTCTTTGCTTCCAGGCACAACAGACGCAGCACGGCATGGCAACGTCTCACCTGGCATGTGGAATAGGTTCTGGGGAGCTTGGGCGGTGCAGTGGAAGAGACGCTAGCAGCGGAAAAGGAGGAGGCAGCTGAGGAGGAGAGGGAGGAGGATGGAGTAGGAGGAGGAGAAGAAGAGTCAGGCCTGCATGCAATCCGTGGCGGTAAAACCAAATCTACACGGGTGCCACGGGTTACATGCTTGACGGCCGTCAGAAGGTTCACCCAGTGGGCAGTAAAACTGATATACCTTCCCTGCCCGTGTTTGCTAGACCACGTGTCTGTGGTCAGATGTATCTTGGCACCGACACTGTGTGCCAGAGATACATTCACTTGCCGCTGAACATGGCCATATAGCTCTGGGATGCCCTTCTCTGAGAAATACTTCCTTCCTGGGACCTTCCATTGTGGTGTTCCAATGGCCACAAATTTGCGAAAGGCCTCCGAGTCTACCAGTTTATATGGCAGTAGTTGGCGGGCTATGAGTTCTGACAAGCCAGCCGCCAACCGTTGGGCAAGAGGGTTATCCGGCATCATCATTTTTTTACGCTCAAACATTAGGCCCACGGAAGCCTGCCTTTTTGCAGAAAAATGTGAGCTTGGCGTGATGGAAGGTGGAGTGGAGGACAATTGTGAGGAGAGAGGAGAAGGAGAAGTAGAAGACGAGGCTGGACGGTGAGAGCCTGCAGTGTGGCTTTGTGTGTTCCGTTGCTCCCACTGGGCTCGGTGATGGCTGCTCATGTGCCTTCTTAAGGCGGTCGTCCCTAGGTGAGTATTGGGCTTACCGCGACTAACGCGTTGACTGCAAAGATTGCAGATGGCAACGCTATTGTCAGCAGCGGACACGTTAAAAAAAGCCCACACTGCGGAGCCATGTGCCGGTGTCCTGGGAGCGCCAGATGTGACCGTACATGGTCGATGACTCGCTCCTGATACATTTGCAGTCTGCTTTGTCCCTGCTGTGCAATGTAAGTCATTGCTGCTTCTCCTCCCTATCTGCTGGTCCATATCTCCCTCTGAACTCCCCTCCTCTTCCTCTCTTGTGGGCACCCACGTGACATCACTAGACACGTCATCATCAACGTCACCTTCCCCACCGCTATAAGTAGAGATCTCGGAGTAGGCAGCAACACCGGGGACCAACCTCCTCCTTGGGCTGATCTGGGTACTGGCGTCAGACTGCTGAGTAGCGCTTGTTGCTACCTCCTCTTCCTGATCCAATACCAAGAGTGGCTGCGCATCAGAAATGTCCTCTTGATATGGATCGGAAAATAATTCCAGTGACTCAAGCGGAAGGTATGTGGTGGTGGTGGTGGTGGTCGTGTTGTTGGTGGTAGTGTCTTTGGGGGTGCACATAGCAGAGAGTGAAGAAGAGGGTGCAGATCGAGAGGATGAGGAGGGTGCAGAAGAGTAAGGCTGAGCGAGCCACTCAACCAAGTCTGGTGCATCCTTTAAAGTAATTGAACGCACCTTCTGCAACTTCCCACTTTGGCTCAAGCCTGTTGCTCCTGCCCTACCCCTACCACCCCTGCGGAAGGGCCTGCCTCTTCCTCTGCATGTCATTTTTTAAATGACCCTGTGACAAAACTCTTAGTCCCTATACCGCTGAAGGACTGCTGCAGTATAGGTGAGCGGTCAGCAGTGGTGCACGTCAACCCTATCTATTGTGGACCTATAGCGGTCCTTACAGAACAGCAGACTGTACCGCACTCAAGCCTATGTACCGTAGCACCCTATACCAAGTTACCAGTCCTTATAAGAACTTTTGTGGACCAAGCAGGTTGTGTATTAGTGTTTAGCAGACTGTACGTCAGTCCCTATACCGCTGAAGGACTGCTGCAGTATAGGGCAGCGGTCAGCAGTGGTGCACGTCAACCCTATCTATTGTGGACCGATAGCGGTCCTTACAGAACAGCAGACTGTACCGCACTCAAGCCTATGTACCGTAGCACCCTATACCAAGTTACCAGTCCTTATAAGAACTTTTGTGGAACAAGCAGGTTGTGTGTTAGTGATTAGCAGACTGTACGTCAGTCCCTATACCGCTGAAGGACTGCTGCAGTATAGGTGAGCGGTCAGCAGTGGTGCACGTCAACCCTATCTATTGTGGACCGATAGCGGTCCTTACAGAACAGCAGACTGTACCGCACTCAAGCCTATGTACCGTAGCACCCTATACCAAGTTACCAGTCCTTATAAGAACTTTTGTGGACCAAGCAGGTTGTGTATTAGTGTTTAGCAGACTGTACGTCAGTCCCTATACCGCTGAAGGACTGCTGCAGTATAGGGCAGCGGTCAGCAGTGGTGCACGTCAACCCTATCTATTGTGGACCGATAGCGGTCCTTACAGAACAGCAGACTGTACCGCACTCAAGCCTATGTACCGTAGCACCCTATACCAAGTTACCAGTCCTTATAAGAACTTTTGTGGAACAAGCAGGTTGTGTGTTAGTGATTAGCAGACTGTACGTCAGTCCCTATACCGCTGAAGGACTGCTGCAGTATAGGTGAGCGGTCAGCAGTGGTGCACGTCAACCCTATCTATTGTGGACCTATAGCGGTCCTTACAGAACAGCAGACTGTACCGCACTCAAGCCTATGTACCGTAGCACCCTATACCAAGTTACCAGTCCTTATAAGAACTTTTGTGGACCAAGCAGGTTGTGTATTAGTGTTTAGCAGACTGTACGTCAGTCCCTATACCGCTGAAGGACTGCTGCAGTATAGGGCAGCGGTCAGCAGTGGTGCACGTCAACCCTATCTATTGTGGACCGATAGCGGTCCTTACAGAACAGCAGACTGTACCGCACTCAAGCCTATGTACCGTAGCACCCTATACCAAGTTACCAGTCCTTATAAGAACTTTTGTGGAACAAGCAGGTTGTGTGTTAGTGATTAGCAGACTGTACGTCAGTCCCTATACCGCTGAAGGACTGCTGCAGTATAGGGCAGCGGTCAGCAGTGGTGCACGTCAACCCTATCTATTGTGGACCGATAGCGGTCCTTACAGAACAGCAGACTGTACCGCACTCAAGCCTATGTACCGTAGCACCCTATACCAAGTTACCAGTCCTTATAAGAACTTTTGTGGAACAAGCAGGTTGTGTGTTAGTGATTAGCAGACTGTACGTCAGTCCCTATACCGCTGAAGGACTGCTGCAGTATAGGTGAGCGGTCAGCAGTGGTGCACGTCAACCCTATCTATTGTGGACCGATAGCGGTCCTTACAGAACAGCAGACTGTACCGCACTCAAGCCTATGTACCGTAGCACCCTATACCAAGTTACCAGTCCTTATAAGAACTTTTGTGGACCAAGCAGGTTGTGTATTAGTGTTTAGCAGACTGTACGTCAGTCCCTATACCGCTGAAGGACTGCTGCAGTATAGGGCAGCGGTCAGCAGTGGTGCACGTCAACCCTATCTATTGTGGACCGATAGCGGTCCTTACAGAACAGCAGACTGTACCGCACTCAAGCCTATGTACCGTAGCACCCTATACCAAGTTACCAGTCCTTATAAGAACTTTTGTGGAACAAGCAGGTTGTGTGTTAGTGATTAGCAGACTGTACGTCAGTCCCTATACCGCTGAAGGACTGCTGCAGTATAGGGCAGCGGTCAGCAGTGGTGCACGTCAACCCTATCTATTGTGGACCGATAGCGGTCCTTACAGAACAGCAGACTGTACCGCACTCAAGCCTATGTACCGTAGCACCCTATACCAAGTTACCAGTCCTTATAAGAACTTTTGTGGAACAAGTGAGTTGTGAATGTTTAGCAGACTGCAGCAGAAGGGCAGCAGTCAAGTATAATATCCTTTCTATATTTGGAAGAAAGAATATTATACATGTACAAGCCTATTACTGTACCACTGATACCAGTCCTGAAAAGAACCTTTGTGGAACTAATAATAACAGCAAGTCTTTAAAATTACCCTCACTGCCTGACAACACTGCTTCCTTCCTGTCCCTATACAAATTGGCAAAAAAAGAGAACGATTAGTGGTTACTGGAACAGCTCTTTTGTGGACCTTGATAGTAACAGCTAATGATGATGATGATGATGATGATGATGAAAGACTAATCTGGCTGTCCCTGTAGCATACACCGTCCTTTCCCTTTCTCTAAACTAACAAAAGACACTCAGGCTGCTGCAAGAATCAGCAGCACAGCAAACCTATCAACACCTAACACCTATACCAGTCCTGAAAAGAACTTTTGTGTACCAAATAGCTAGTGGTTTATCTCTCCCTACTCCACACAGGAACCTGTCCCTATCGTAACAGAAGAAAGAATGTAAAATGGCCACCGGATCGGGTGTATTTATAGGTTAGGGGGAATGTACAAGTGTCCATGTGCTGTCATGTCTCAATTGGCTGTCCTGTATCACATGATAAACGTGTCACCAAAGGTTAAAGTTCTTGTATACATTAAACACGTAAGTCCGCCGCGGCGAACGACGGAAAAAGGCGTTCGAACGTGCGGACCGCGAATGTCGGAAATTCGCCGCGAAACGACCGCCGGGCGAACCGTTCGGCCATCACTAGTCCCGTACAGAGCTCTGACCTAAAACTATCGATATCCATTATCAGTACCTGACCTCACAAAGCTTTCTCAGCTACGTGCAAAAGAAAAACTTTCCTAGAAAAGTGGAGGCTGTTGTAACTGAAAAGCTGAAACAGGCTGACAACTCCATATTAATAATTATCTAATGAGAAGTTTAACAAGCTCATATATGTGGAAAGTATAACTATTTTATCTAACTGATATTGAAATTTGATATATTTAACTTCTTTAGTTCCCTCCTGATTACTGCTCATGTTGTCTATATTAAACATATTAGCGAATATATAATTTTGCTCTAACACTGCCACAGAGAAAATTGCAGTTTCTAATTAGCTTCTCCTCTCTCGTTTTGGCCTTTTATGCAGAAATTGGAATTATTTTAATATTTCAGCTAGAAGCTACATGACATAGATTGATATGAAACCTTTACCATTTTTCCTTCTGTTAATGTAAAATAAAGGGTAAAGCCTGCACACTAGTACAAACAAAGAAGACACCAGGCGTACTTTGCTACCAGGTGGCCTTTAAAGGTTGATATGTCTTTTACATCTCCAGGTCAAATTGATTAAACATATTCCAAGTAGGCTTCTTTAAAAACCATTCATGCTCTACAAATACAGCACAGCATGTTTTTATGGCACCATATGGTAACAAACCATATGGTAACAAAGCACACTGGTAAAATACAAAGAATAAAAACAATTGTCATGGTTAGTGATGACAGTGTTACAAATACAAGTGAAAGATATTATGAAGATATAACAAACTAATCATTTTCTAGAGTTTTTGTGACTCTTAAAGGCTAAGTTCACCTTTGTTCACCTTTTTTTTTCTAAATTACAGCTCCCCTGTGTACCAATATAGCATTATTGTACTTCTTTTGCAAAAATAAAACAGATTTCCATTTATTCTTCGCACATTTACCTCCCTGTCTTTATGGCTGTTACAAAACACTGCTCGATTACTTCCTGGACAGACTTTAGATCATGACACAGGAAGGAGTTGACCAGCTGAAGGTGGATAATGCAGGGTGTGTACTAATGAGATCAGTTGGCCAACTCTTTCCTGTGTCATGACCTAAAGTCTGTCCAGGAAGTAAGGCAGAAGTAATGGATATTTGTTTTGAAACATCCATAAAGCCAGTGAGGTAAGCGTGTGTAGAATAAATGGAAAGCTGTTTTATTTTTGCAATAGAAGTACATTAATGCCATATTGGTATATAGGGGAGCTGGGATTTAGAAAAAAAAGTGAACAAAGGTGAAATTATTCTTTAAACTCATTACAAGTAGGCAAGTATTGGGAACGGGCTTAGGTAGTATGCAAATTGTTAGTAGTTATGGTTGCTATATGTTCACTGGTAGAATATTTTATGTTTTGAACTTGGCAGTAGAGCTAGTGTATATCTATTGCACAGCAAAATCAATCAAAATAAGTGGTGGAAATACATGCTGTGCGCCAGCATTCATAAACTGTTTGCTTTGTGAATAGTTATAAAAATATCTATATTTGTTTTATGTTTGTAGTATGGTTAGAAGAAAATGCAAAGTTATTTAAGTATTACAATGCAAAAAATACATTTCTGGTATTACTAGAAAAATCAGGTCCTACTTAACACTCTTACTCAGATTGTACATGTAGGGAAAATACCTGAATAGCAGGGGCTGAAGCTATTCAGACTATTTACAACTTGATAGAAAACCATCACATAAAAGCTGCAGGCCTCTAGGAAGCCATCTGCTGGTTGCAATTGGTACATAGGAAATATCAATATGTAACGTTTTATATTTCCCCCGAATAGAAAAATAAAATATTTTTAAACATTTAACCAGTTGCCGACCGCCGCACGACGATGTACGTCGATAGCATGGCACGGGCAGGCATATTGGCGTACATGTACGTCCCTTGCCTCCCGCGGGTCGGGGGCCCGATCGGGCCCCCGCCCGGTGCCTGCGGCGGTCGGTATTCGTGCGGGAGCGATCCCGGACGAGGGGACGGCCATTCGTTCATGGCCACCCCCTCGCGATCGCTCCCGACGAATAGGAATCCCCCGTGACATCACTTCCTCTCCTGTAATGTAAACACAGGAGAGGAAGTGATGTATTCTCTCCTCCGTGTCGGTATTTTTCGTTCCGACACGGAGGAGAGCGGATCGGTGAGTTGCACCAACACTCTACACACACAGTAGAACATGCCAGGCACACTCACACCCCCCCTTTACCCCCCGATCACCCCCCCAATTACCCCTGCCCCCCAGTCACAGTGACACCAATGTCATTTTTTTTTTTTTTTTTTTTTTTTTGCATTGGTGTCATTTGTGACTGTAATAACTGTTAGGGCAGTTAGAGTTAGCCCCCTTTAGTTCTAATGTACCCCCCTAACCCCCCCAATAAAGGTTTAACCCCGTGATCACCCCCCGTCGCCAGTGTCACTAAGGCTGGGTTCACATTGCAGCGGTTTATGAGAACGAATGTGATTCGCACCGCACTGCAGTGCAAATCACATCCGATCTCTGTGCGATTCGAGTTCAGCCATTCGCCGCACCCGCCGCACCCGCCACACCCGCCGCACCCACCGCAAATTCGCACGGGACCCTTTTTTTGGCCCGCAGCAGAATCGGATCGCATGGGTGTTCACACCATGCGATCCGAGTTTGCAGATCGCACTGCGATATGCGAACTGATCTGGGGGTGTCAGTAACATTTCACTGACACTCCCAGCAGTTCGCATAGGGCAGTGTGAACTGCCGCCGGGAGGCATGCGATGCGGGAACCCGCCGCGCATTCGTGGCGTTTCCGCATCGCTCCAGTGTGAACCCAGCCTAATAAGCGATCATTTTTCTGATCGCCGTATTAGTGTCACAGGTGACGCTAGTTAGGCAGGTAGGTATTTAGGTTCGCCGCAGCTTTTTATAGCGCCAGGGACCCCCATATACTACCGCATAAAGCCCCCTGATTGCCCCCTAGTTAACCCTTTCACCAGTGATCACCATATAACTGTTACAGGTGACGCTGGTTGGTTAGTTATTTTTTATAGTTTCAGGGCACCCGCCATTTATTACCTAATAAAGGTTTAACCCCCTGATCACCCGGCGGGTGTCATTTGTGACTAATAACTGTTAGGGCAGTTAGGGTTAGCCCCCTTTAGTTCTAAGGTACCCCCCTAACCCCCCCAATAAAGGTTTAACCCCGTGATCACCCCCCGTCGCCAGTGTCACTAAGGCTGGGTTCACATTGCAGCGGTTTATGAGAACGGATGTGATTCGCACCGCACTGCAGTGCAAATCACATCCGATCTCTGTGCGATTCGAGTTCAGCCATTCGCCGCACCCGCCGCACCCGCCACACCCGCCGCACCCGCCGCAAATTCGCACGGGACCCTTTTTTTGGCCCGCAGCAGAATCGGATCGCATGGGTGTTCACACCATGCGATCCGAGTTTGCAGATCGCACTGCGATATGCGAACTGATCTGGGGGTGTCAGTAACATTTCACTGACACTCCCAGCAGTTCGCATAGGGCAGTGTGAACTGCCGCCGGGAGGCATGCGATGCGGGAACCCGCCGCGCATTCGTGGCGTTCCCGCATCGCTCCAGTGTGAACCCAGCCTAATAAGCGATCGTTTTTCTGATCGCTGTATTAGTGTCACAGGTGACGCTAGTTAGGCAGGTAGGTATTTAGGTTCGCCGCAGCTTTTTATAGCGCCAGGGACCCCCATATACTACCGCATAAAGCCCCCTGATTGCCCCCTAGTTAACCCTTTCACCAGTGATCACCATATAACTGTTACAGGTGACGCTGGTTGGTTAGTTATTTTTTTATAGTTTCAGGGCACCCGCCATTTATTACCTAGTCTCACTAGTGTACCCCTAAATTTAGGGGTGTCTACTTTCCAAAATGGGGTCATTTGGGGGGGGTTTGTGCCATCTTGGCATTTTATGGCCTTCAAAACTGTAACGCCCTTAGAAAGCCTGAAGGCGGTGCTTGGTTTTCGGGGCCCCGTACGCGGCTAGGCTCCCAAAAAGTCCCACATATGTGGTATCCCCGTACTCAGGAGAAGCAGCAGAATTTATTTTGGGGTGTCATTTCACATATGCCCATGGCATGCGTGAGCAATATATCATTTAGTGACAACTTTGTGAAAAAAAAAAAAAAAAAAAAAAAGTTTGTAATTTTCCCGCAACTTGTGGCAAAATATAAAATATTCCATGGACTCAACATGCCTCTCAGCAAATAGCTTGGGGTGTCTACTTTCTAAAATGGGGTCATTTGTGGGGGTTTTGTGCCATCTTGGCATTTTATGGCCTTCAAAACTGTAATAGGTAGTGAGAAGTGAACTCAAAAATTTACGCCCTTAGAAAGCCTGAAGGCGGTGCTTGGTTTTCGGGGCCCCGTACGCGGCTAGGCTCCCAAAAAGTCCCACATATGTGGTATCCCCGTACTCAGGAGAAGCAGCAGAATTTATTTTGGGGTGTCATTTCACATATGCCCATGGCATGTGTGAGCAATATATCATTTAGTGACAACTTTGTGAAAAAAAAAAAAAAAAAAAAAAGTTTGTAATTTTCCCGCAACTTGTGGCAAAATATAAAATATTCCATGAACTCAACATGCCTCTCAGCAAATAGCTTGGGGTGTCTACTTTCTAAAATGGGGTCATTTGTGGGGGTTTTGTGCCATCTTGGCATTTTATGGCCTTCAAAACTGTAATAGGTAGTGAGAAGTGAACTCAAAAATGTACGCCCTTAGAAAGCCTGAAGGCGGTGCTTGGTTTTCGGGGCCCCGTACGCGGCTAGGCTCCCAAAAAGTCCCACATATGTGGTATCCCCGTACTCAGGAGAAGCAGCAGAATTTATTTTGGGGTGTTATTTCACATACGCCCATAGCATGTGTGAGCAATATATCATTTAGTGACAACTTTGTGTAAAAAAAAAAAAAAATTTTTTTTTTTGTCATTATTCAATCGCTTGAGGCAAAAAAATAAAATATTCAATGGGCTCAACATGCCTCTTATCAATTTCCTTAGGGGGTCTACTTTCCAAAATGGGGTCATTTGGGGGGGTTTTGTACTGCCCTGCCATTTTAGCACCTCAAGAAATGAGATAGGCAGTCGTAAACTAAAAGCTGCGTAAATTGCAGAAAACGTACCTTAGTTTGTAGATGTGACAACTTTTGCGCAAACCAATAAATATACAATTATTGACTTTTTTTTTACCAAAGACATGTGGCTGAATACATTTTGGCCTAAATGTATGACTAAAATTGAGTTTATTGGATTTTTCTAATAACAAAAAGTAGAAAATATCATTTTTTTTCAAAATTTGCGGTCTTTTTACGTTTATATCGCAAAAAATAAAAATCGCAGAGGCCATCAAATACCATCAAAAGAAAGCTCTATTTGTGGGAAGAAAAGGACGCAAATTTTGTTTGGGTACAACATTGCATGACCGCGCAATTACCAGTTAAAGCAGCGCAGTGCCAAAGTGTAAAAAGACCTCTGGTCATTTACCAGCAAAATGGTCCGGTCTGAAAGTGGTTAATTTGTAGTCTTCAGTAATAGATAAAGAAAATACATAGGGAAACACTTCTCATTGTCTTTAAGGCTGGGTTCACACTGCCGCATGGGCTGTATTCCTGTTCACCGTTTCAGGTCCAATTTTGGTCCGAATTTTTGGCTGAATTCAGACCTGAAACAGACTAGAAGATGCACAGAACTCCTGTGCAGTTCTTTCTGGAGCCACTCCGGAGATGTGAGAGCCGGTCACAATCTCCTGACATGCGAATTGGATGTGGCATAATTCACAATAGTGTGTATACAGCCTCAAGTAAATCTGTCATGAGTGAAGTAAATGGTGGGGAGCTGCCAGTTCTCAGTACTTTTCAAGTCACTAATCCATCTGAAACAAGAATACAGCTTCAGAACACCATGCTTGTTGAGTCAGTTCCTTAGGACATATTGAAGCTTTTTATATCAGACGGATAACCAGTTAAATAGCATTTTTAAAAGGAGCAATGGCAGTTTATGTGCATGTTTCCTTGAAAATGAAATGGGAAAACATACAAGACACCTAAAATTCACTGAAGCGGGTACATACAGAAAACATAAAGCACTGCACTTCCCTTGGCATGCAATGCTTGCCTTGTCTATTTGTATGCGGTATGTAACACTTCAACCTAAAATGATCCAGGAGTAGGAACAAATACCAAGGTTATTGTTACAATGTAACCTCCATACAAAATACGAAAGACCTACATTATAGAGCAACGCTGTTTCTTTTCTTATTTTTAAAATGTCAACCTAGTGAAGTTAAATTCATGTAAGCACAAATATCGTCACTGAATACCTTAGCTAGGTCAGGTACATAGATCAATAATAGGAACATGAACTCTAGAAAGCCTATGCTTTATTCTGTATGAAAAAAAAAACATGAATAGAAATATCAGTGGCAAACAAGTAAATAAATATATCAATGATCCATCCACTTAATAACTAAATAAATATGTTGTAAGAAAAACTTGAGCTTCAAAAATACATATTTTTTTGTCTTGTCTTTTAAGGTATTAAAACCCCAAGTCTGGGGGCTCTAAGCCCTATGGCCCTTTCCTTCCACTGATGTTGGCATGGTACACCAGTTGGCTGAAGAAGTATGTAATGTATATGCATAATTACAACAGTTTTTTTTTAGATCGTGTGGTACATCTTTCAGGGTTTACTTCTGTAAATTAATCAAACTTCAAAATATCATTTCAAAATT
This sequence comes from Lithobates pipiens, assembly GCF_037356315.1. Taxonomy (NCBI): domain Eukaryota; kingdom Metazoa; phylum Chordata; class Amphibia; order Anura; family Ranidae; genus Lithobates; species Lithobates pipiens. The sequence continues at coordinate 69,159,562 of NW_027507903.1, forward strand.
TAGCAAATGTTAATTCTTACAAAAAAAATGTTTTAAATCATTAGAGGCTGCATGGAAAGAATGTTCATATTTAGGGGTACTTGTATGTAAATTTAAACATTCATATTAGCCCATGGTAAATTGTAATCATAAAAGTATACATCATATAATAACGGGAGTGAGATATTTTGTTCTAGGAAGAGGCAAAGTATGAGGATCCTTTATTGATAAAAGAAGCATGTTTATTAAGGTGTTTTATCGAGTGTAATGAATGTATCTTATTGTACAAACTCTTTTCGATTTACTAACAGCTACACAGTACAAGCACTACCTCAATGAACTCTACGATTATTTTCCTCTTCAATCCAATATCTAAGGTAGTAATACAACCACCATACTTGAAATTATTCCCTGTGAGTGCAGAACTAGAGATTTTCCCCAGTGTCCTGTGTATTCATATGACTTTTTTTAACATTTTATATATATATATATATATATATATATATATATATATATACACATACATATATATATATATATACACATGTATATATATATATATATATATATATATATATATATATATATATATATATATATATATATATATATATATATATATATATATATATATATATATATATATATATATATAAGCGCTAGTGGTTTGTGTCAATCATCATTAAGTGATGATTGACATTAGTTAGTTAACATTTTTACATTATTAGTGAGTTAACATTTATCTAACATGCCATGTATACATTAATTGTCTAAACAGTGCTGAATTAAATGACATGTAAAACCCACAGAAATATATTATAAGGTGGCACAGTATGTTAATATTCTATGTACAGTTCATATAATGTGATGCAATCTCTTCAATATAAACACAGTTATCAGTGGTGAGGGTTTAATTAAAAAGATTGCCCCTTGAGAGGGGGAGTATCTTCAAGAACATTGCCCTTCACAGCAACTCAATAAACAATACTCAAGATTATTTTCCCAATATAAAATATCATACCGTTTTAATATAGTGTCTATAGCCAAAAGCTGTGTTTAACATATTAGCATATTTTATTATGATTAGATGGTACCTTCACACTTTTTTAATGCACATTACAGAAAATATATTTTACATTTACATCAGTCCCTTGTGAAGCCCAAAAATGGATGTTCATTCTACAGTCTCAAAACATTACAATCTGTACAATTCTTTTCTATTTGGATTGGTTTTTAGGTTAAAGGAAAGTGAATCGAGCATTTCAGAATGAACCAAAAAATAAATAAATAACCCTGTATACTATAATTAAAGAAAAATAAACCCTTTCTTTGCTGCAAGCCCAAAGAGTAAACACGAAGCAAGATGACTTTTCCTGCACTCACAACACGTGACCCTAAATATAAAAGAAACAATCACATTTTTTTAGCTGCTAAAATGTGCGTAGACTTCAACTAGCTTAGCAAAGCAGTTTTAATTCCTACAGATTTTAGCATAGGTCAAATCAATATACAGCAGATAAATAAAATGTGTTCCCTTTTAATGAAAGATTCCTCTAAACTGATGTTTGACATGTACTAACGTTGGCACCCTTGAATAGGCTCGGGCTGTCCAAACCCTGCACAGATTCCAGGACTCTGGCAGTCATGTCATTTATTTGGCTAGCTCAATTACTGCTTTCCATTTATGAATGTATATTTTATTGTATTACCAAATGCTATAGTGTTTTCAGGGATTTTTATTTGATCATAGAATAAGTGCAGACAATCTCACCCCCCACCCCCCACAACACCCTTTACAGAACATCTATTTCCCCCAGTACAGAGCTTCCCCCCTACCCTCAGTACAAAGTTCTCCTTCACCCTCCTTCCCCACAATTACAGAGCTCCCTCCCACAGTATAGAGCTCTCCCCCCCACCTAAGTACTTTTGCTCTTTCCTACTCAAATCTGCATGCCTGAAATTCTGCACGCCTGATCTTTATGGCAAATTCCATTGACGTTAATGGTAATAAATCATGTTATTAAATTGTGGTAACTTTTTGGCAAATTTCTTAAAATTGTACAAGTGCTCAATTAAATAAAAAAAAATGATGTCTACAATAATTAATAAAAAATTAATAAAATAATAAATTGCTCATTAAAATAAATATAAATTAATCAAAAAAATACAGTGCTCATGTGCCAAATAATTTTTTTCCTATAATTATTCAGATAAAAGTTCATCAAAAGTCCATATCCCAGGTGTCAAAACAGTGCTTGTGAAAAAAATGCACTTCCTTCACAGCGTGTCACTACAGTCACAGAATGCTACAATAACCCCTAACGTGTGTCTTCAACCCCCATCGGTGCTTACTGCTTACCAGAGGTGGTTAAAGGATAAGTTCATGAACAAGCTACATAGTTCTGTTAAATAAATGAACTACAAGTACCGACAAACTGTGTGGCTGATGGCTTGAAGTTCTCATTAACTTATCAGGGCACTAAGCCAAACAGCTCAGTAGACACTTTGGCATTCATGGGATATTGTGTTGCTTGCTGCCAACCTGAATATTTCATGCTATAGAGTAAACTGCATTACTGCTCTCAGTGGACCCTTCTGCCAACAGAGTTTTTCAAATGTGGAAGAAACACAATCTGAGTATGGTGCTAGATGTTCTTCTGCAGAACTCAGAACAAAATACTTAGCTTCATGCCCTCTTTTTTTTAGGGGGTGGGGGATAAGGAATAGCTGTCCCCAAACAGGATATTGTGCTGAACCTGTAGGTAAATAAGAGAAGCAAAGCCTTTGCTGAGTGGAAGAGTGGGTTTAACCACTTCAATACTGGGCACTTATACACCTTCCTACCCAGACCAATTTTGAGCTTTCAGCACTGTTGCACTTTGAATGACAATTGCGCGGTCATACAACACTGTACCCAAACTAAGTTTTTGTCATTTTGTTCCGAAAAATAGAACTTTCTTTTAGTGGTATTTGATTGCCTCTGGGATTTTTATTTTCTGTAAACAAATAAAAAAAGACCTAAAATTTTGAAAAAAAATATGTTTTTTTTTTATTTCAGTTACACAACATTGTAAATAAGTAAGTTTTCTCCTTCACTGATGGGCACTGATGGGGCTGCAGTGACGGGCACTGATAAGACGGCACTGAAGGGCACTGATGATGTGGCACCAATGAAGTGGCACTGATATGTAGCACTTATATGCGCCACTGATGGGCACCACTGATAGGCACTGATAGGTGGCACTGATATGCGACACAGATAGGCACTGATAGGTGGCACAAATAGGCACTGATAGGTGGCATGGATTGGTATGGATAGGCGACATGGATGGGCATGGATAGGCGGCACGGATGGGCATGGATAGGTGGCATGGATGGACATTAATAGGCGGCACAGATGAGCATTGATGGGCACTGATAGGAGGCATGGATGGGCACTGATAGGTGACATGGATGGCCACTGATAGGTGGCATTGTAATGTACAGTATTGTACTGATGGATGCCAATCAGTGCCAAACAATAATGCATGCCAATCAGTGTTGCCCATTGTAGGCACTGATTGGTATCCATTGTGGGCACTGACTAGCATCCCTGGTGGTCTAGGGTGGCATACCTGGTGCTGGGCATCCCTGGTGGTCTGGTGGCATCCCTGGTGGTCCAGTATGGGCATCCTAGTGGGGCTGCGCTGATAATTGATCAGCACAGACCCCCCCCCCCCCTGTCAGAGGAGCAGCCGATCGGCTCTCCTCTACTCACGTCTAACAGACGCGAGTGAGGAAAAGCCGATCAACGGCTCTTCCTATTTTCACTGTGATCAGCCGTGATTGGACACGGCTGATCACGTGGTAAAGAGTCTCCGTCAGAGACTCTTTACCGAGATCGTAGTTGCGGTGTGTCAGACTGACACACAGCAACAACGATCGCCGCGAAGCCGCCCCCGGGGGCGCCCAGCGGCTTAATATCCTGAGGACATCATATGACTCCCAGTCAGGTTATTGAAACCACTTTGCAATTGCCGCCATCATTCTGCTATATGGCGGGCAGCAAGTGGTTAAACATAAAGTTGTCAGTACCCCTACCCAGGATGACAGAGGAGATTCCTTTCCTGAGAAGTTAATCAGTATTTTAAACAAAGTAATTGGGAGCAGAAGAACTACTGCAAGCAGCATATAACATTAACATAAGTATGTAGAGGCAAACCAGTATAGAAATACAGTAAAATAAGATTTACATAATAAGAGATTACTAACAGTACATGCATCCAATGTACAAACAGGTATTATCGGCAAATAGAATTAAGCAAAATTTCTGGGCCGAGCATTGCCTGTTCGTAGGGATGAGCTTCAAGTGAACATTGGCTGTTCGCTCGTTCACCAAACAGTTTGGGGTGTTTGTGGTAAATTCGAAAAGCCGTGGAACACCCTGTATTAGTCTATGGGAGAAATCTAAAGTGCTAATTTTAAAGGCTAATATGCAAGTTATTGTCATAAAAAGTGTTTGGGGACCTGGGTCCTGCCCCAGCGGACATGTATCAATGGAAAAAAAAGTTTTAAAAACGTCTGTTTTTTCGGGAGCAGTGATTTTAATAATGCTTAAAGTGAAACAATAAAAGTGTAATATTCCTTTAAATTTCGTACCTAAGGGGTGTGTATAGTATGCCTGTAAAGGGGTGCATGTTTCCCGTGCTTAGAACTGTCCCTGCACAAAGTGTCATTTCCGTAGGAAAAAAAGTCATTTAAAAGCACTCACGGCTATAATGAATTGTCGGCTCCCCATAATACAGAGAACAGTCATTGAAAGTCATTGATAAAAAAATGCATGGGGTTCCCCCCAAATTCAATTACCAGGCCCTTCAGGTCTGGTATGGATATTAAAGGGAACCCCCATCAAATTTTTTTTAAAAATAACATGGAGTTCCCCCCAAAAATCCATACCAGACCCTTTATCCAAGCATGCAACCTGGCAGGCTGCAGGAAAAGAGGGGGAGACGAGAGTGTGCCCCCCTCAAACCGTACCAGGACACATGCCCTCAACATTGGGAGGACTTGTGAACATTGGGGGTCTGTGACCCCTCAAAGCACCATGTCCCCATGTTGATGGGGACAAGGGCCTCATCCCCACAACCCTGGCCGGTGGTTGTGGGGGTCTGCAGGCGGGGGGCTTTTCAGAATCTGGGATCCCCCTTTAACAAGGGGACCCCCATATCCCATCCCCCCTGTTTGAAATGGTAACGGGTACATTGTACCCCTACTATTTCACAAAGAAAGTGTAAAAAATTGTTAAAAAAGACACAGACACTGTTGGGATGAGTCCTTTATTCAAAAAAAAAAAAAAAAAAAGATTCCAGCAGTGGTAATCCACTCTTGGTATCCAGCGATGGCTGATCTCTTCTCTGGGGTCCAGCGATGGGTGATCTCTTCTCCGGGGTCCAGCGATGGGTGATCTCTCCTGATGGCGTCCAGCACAGCACATCCTGTCTCTGCCGGAGACACTGCGGGAATCCCGGCAGCCTGACAGGTCTTAGCTGAGGAGGACGGGGCCACCCGTCACCTGACCCTGCCCCCCTCTGACGCAAGGGGAAACCCGGGCTTCCCTAGTGACATGTGGGTGACCCCGCCCCCCTCTGATGTATATTTAAAGGAATTTTCCATTGTTATTGTTGAACTTTAAGCATCATTAAAATCACTGCTCCTGTAAAAACAATTGTTTAAAAAAAAAAATCTTTGCATTTATACATGTCTCCCATGGTAGTACTCGGAACCCCATACCCTTTTATGGCAAATAACTTGCATATAAGCCTTCAAAATGGACACTTGAATTTTCAAATTCAGGTCCCATAGACTTTAATAGGGTTCGCCGTTTGGATCAGAACTTTTTCTCTCTTCAGGAATTCTGGTGTGAACCAAACAGGGGTGTGAGAGCCATCTCTATCGACAAAGGGCCGGATAGGAGTCCAGGTGGAATTGTGCACATACTATATAACTGGGTGTATAAAGTTAGTAATAGAGATACCTCCGGATGAATGTTGCAGCAAAGTCCAGTTGTAGGGGCACCTGAGGATGATGCGGCAGCTTTCTTTGTGTCGAAGACCTAAAAACAAGATCAATAGTCACAGGAATATTCTCCAATTGTTATCTGACCAGCCTGGAATGGAACTTTTTACTGCTGGAAAAAACTGTGGTTTGGCACTGGACCTCCGACTTAACTTATTGTATCTACTCTTTACTTTAGTCCCTCCCTAGTAGTTTATGGTAGTTTATAATGGATAGGACGTGTGGCTGAGACTTTCTCCCTCCATTTTCTCCTTCTGAGGTTCCAAAGCCAACAACCAGAGCCGGAGAGCGCATACATATTATATTTACAGGAATCTACAAATTCAAACAGTAGAGGGCATAAAATCCTAACACTGTCATAAACTTTGACATGTTTCTGACAATTTCAATGACAATTTCAACCAGCTTTTGATCATAAAAATTATGAAAAGACTCAGCATTCTCTGCCGCCATCACTTCTTGCAATCAGTTATTTTATAAAATTGCTAAAAAAAAATACTTCAAATGTGGGTCATAACCTCTATTTTTACAAGAATACAAGATTATGAAAAGTCAAGCTCAAATACTTTTCAATTTGGAATTCAAATTTCTCCTATGTGAAGTCAAGTTTCCCACTATGTTAAGGTGCTATTCTATTAACAGCATTATAATTTTCTCATTGCTAAAACAACATGTTGTAATTATCACTTTTTGTCTCATGGCACCCTGGCTTCCTCAACCTTGATACTATGTTAATTATTAGCTGTAGATAAAAACGTAGATAACCTCAAGGGCTATTTGCACAACTGAAGTATTCTAATCCTATGATTGGGAAATGTATACCATGTTGTCTCTGTGCAATCCATCAATAAAACTGAATTGCTTTCCTGCTGTCATAGTGTGGCTAGCTCTAGCAGGTGACATGGGTTTTCCAAGCCTGCAATGTCTTATATCAAAATTAGATTTGCAGTATAACCAATAGCAAGCAACAGGGGCTTAGAAAGTACGGTCCAGCTTTTGCAACACGATAATAAAATGAGAACCACTCCACTATAACCCCCCCCCCCCCCAAATATTCATAAAGCTTTTTCAGCATTTAACACCTTATACAGTAGCTGATGCAATTATTTAAGCTGTTCAAGCTGTTCAGCCCACTGTGCTCAGTCTTCAAAGCATATCTAAACCTAAATCAAAAATGTAATACAACTTACTAGTGATTATATGTGGGCACCGAATTTGATTCCTATTTCGTTTTTTTTTTTTACTTTATTTTCGCCTGGTGACCTGCAAATAAGACCCTTCCTGACTCTTTGTTTCTACACTCACTGTTCCACTATACCTATGGGGGCAGCCATTTTTAGCACCCAGGCTGGATTAGTGGCAGTGCATCCATTAAGGTCACACGGGGTGCCACCCCCTCTGTCACGCCACCCCCTATATGACTTATGCAATGCATGAATTTATCCATTAATCTATTCATAGCCGCCACTGTCACCCCCTATTCAGGCACCCGGCCCCTTTTCCGGACACCTAAATTACAGCGGCGGGGTGTTTTTTTTTTTATGCACCTGATTAGAGCCATGGGTTCCAATAGGCCAGGGATATGCAATAAGCAGACCTCCAGCTGTTGCAGAACTACAAGTCCCATGAGGCATAACAAGACTCTGACAGCCACAAGCATGACACCCAGAGACAGATGCATGATGGGACTTGTAGTTTTGCAACAGCTGGAGGTCCGCTAATTGCATATCTCTGCAATAGGCTTTAACCACTTCCAGACCGTCCACCGTCATTATACGTCGGTACTTTGAAGGAGGATATTGTTGTTATGGCAGCAGCTAGCTGCAATAACCACAGTATCCTCCTTTTTCAGCGGGCGGTCTGGTTTAAGATAAAAGTTGTCTCTGTGGTGGATTTGCCGCAAGATCACTTTTATCAGTGGTGGGAGAGGGGCCTCCTGACGCGATCCAGTGCCCTAAACCGCTTACCAGAGTCGTCGGCAGTGATGGAGGCGATCGTATCTGTCTCCTGCCTGAGTATGGAGATGAGTGAGGGGTAGATGGCCCCCACTCATCTCCATATCACGTCAAAATGTCACTTCCGCCCATAGCTTTTAAAGGGCCATTTTTATTTATTTGTTATTGCATTTTAATGTAAATATGAGATCTCAGGTCTTTTTGACCCCAGATCTCATATTTAAGAGGTCCTGTCATGCTTTTTTTCTATTACAAGGGATGTTTACATTCCTTGTAATAGGAATAAAAGTGATACAATTTTTTTTTTTTTAAACCTGAATTTTTTTTTTTTAAATGCGCCCCGTCCCAATGAGCTCGCGTGCAGAAGCGAACGCATACGTGACTAGCGCCCACATATGAAAACGGTGTTCATAGCACACATGTGAGGTATCGCCGCAACAGGTTGTGTGAGAGTAATAATTATAGCCCTAGACTTGCTCTGTAACTTAAAACATGCAACCTGTAGAATTTTTTAAATGTTGCCTATGGAGATTTTTAAGGGTAAAAGTTTGTCGCCATTCCACGTAACATTATCTTTCACACTATAAGAAAGAAAAATTGGATTAACTTTACTGTTGTCTTACTTTTTAATTAAAATGTTTTTATTTTTTCCCAAAAAAAGTGCGCTTGTAAGACCGCTGCGCAAATATGGTGTGACAGAAAGTATTGCAACGACCGCTATTTTATTCTCTAGGGTGATTTTTCTAGCAAAAATAAATGTTTTTAACTTGTAAACAACAAATCTCAGAAAGAGGCTCAGTCCCTAAGTGGTTAAAAAAGGTCCACCCAGGTGTGTTAGAAAAGCAAATTAATATTTGCTTTTCTAACCTTGAACCACCTCTCCACCAATCAGGAAGCATGGGTCTAATATCCATCACCTGATTGGCTGAAGGCAGAGGCGATCCTATTGGATGCCTAACGGAACGGAAGAAGAGACGAAGGGAAGCAAGGAGGACCCGCTGCTCGTCCCACACAGCTCACTGCTGTCACCTGCTGCCTTAACCATCACCAAGATGGTGGTGCTGGGCAGACAGCACTGATGGCCACACGTGGCTGCATATGATGGGGCACAAGTGGCTGCATATGATGGGGCACAAGTGGCTGCATATGATGATGGGGCACAAGTGGCTGCGTATGATTATGGGGCACAAGTGGCTGCATATGATGGGGCACAAGTGGCTGCATATAATGGGGCACAGAGACTGAATTTGATGGGGCACAGTGGCTGAATTTGATGAGGTACAGTGGCTGCATTTGATGGGGCACAGTGGCTGCATTTGATGGGCATGATGGCTGCATTTTATGGGCACAATGGCTGCAATTGATGGCACGGTGGCTGCATTTGATGGGGCACAAGGGACTGTATTTGATGGGGCAGAGTGGCTGCATTTTATGGGGCACAGTGGCTGCATCTGATGGAGCACAGTGGCTGCATTTAATGGGGCACAATGGCTGAATTTGATGGGGCACCGTGGCTACATTTTATGGGGCACAGTGGCTGCATTTAATGGGGCACAGTGGCTGCATTTGATGGGGTTCTTTTTCAGTATTTTCCAATTTGCTTGCTCCCCCAAAAAAAAATTTGGAGCACCAGCCGCCACTGCTGGACTTCAAACATGTCTACATTTATTCAGCTCCATTACATGGGGGATTAATGTGACTAGTAGTTTAAACAAGAAATATGATGCTTGTGGACTTTATTTCAGTTCACAGAAGTGACAAGTACACTGCATTTCTGTCAAGAACAACAGCATTTTCTGTACATATTAAAACTTTCTGTTTTTAGGCTGAAAATTCAAAATGAATGCAGCCCCTACATTTAAGAACTGAACTGTTAAGCTCTGAAAGATTTTATAGATATATATTTATATTTAGGTTTAGTGAAAATATGCCTTAATTTAGTATTACAGTTTAAAGATTCAGTTTAAGACATTGTAGTATGCATTAAAGGGTAACACGATATAAAGAAGCAGAGAGGGAATTGGATAGAGAAGAGCGAACAAGTTCATTTAATCAAATATTTGTGGATCATTCCAGACATTACGGGAAGATATACACCTGAATAGGAGTATAAGGGGTGTCATCAAAGTTCTAGTGTGGACAGGGGGGCCAAGGTCATAAAGGAGAAGAACCTTAAACAGGGAATGCAGTTCAGATGATATGGAGATAGTATAAGTAGCTTTTGTTTTTAGGTTTGGATGCACTTTAAAGGGATCTAATCAAAAGGTATAGGTCAATGTTCCATCAGTGGGGTGGCAAACCTTTACACCCCTTTCACACCAGGGCGTTTTGCAGGCGCTATAGCGTTAGAAATAGCGCCTGCAATCCGCCCTAAAGAAGCTGCACCATTGTGTGTAGTGTGAAAGCCCCGAGGGCTTTCACCCTACAGTGGTGCACTGGCAGGATGTCAGTCCTGCCAGCAGCTTCCTTGGAGCGGTGAAGGAGCGGTGTGTTTACCGTTCCTCCACCGCTGCTCCCCATTAAAAATAAATGGGGCAGCGCTGTAATACCGCCGGCAAAACGCCGCTATCGTGGCGTATTGCCGGCGGTTTTAACCCTTTCTCAGCCGTTAGCGGGGGTAAAAGCTACCCGCTAGCGGCCGAAATGCGCCACAAATCCGGCGCAAATCCAGCGTTAAAACGCCGCTAAAAATAGCGGCGTTTTACCGCCGACGCAATGGGCAGTGTGGTGTGAAAGGGGTCTAAAAAGCAGCAAAATAAATACAGGCAACATTGGGTTCCTAAAACTTCATAAGGATCTGAATAAAACTCCAACTCAACACTTGATCCTACCACTACAAGTGATTGATTAACACCACTTTCACACCAGGGCGTTCTGCAGGCGCTATAGCGTTAGAAATAGCGCCTGCAATCCGCCCTAAAGAAGCTGCACCATTGTGTGTAGTGTGAAAGCTCTGAGGGCTTTCACACTACAGCGGTGCGCCGGCAGGACGTCAGAAAAAAGTCCTGCCAGCAGCTTCTTTGGAGCGGTGAAGGAGCGGTGTGTTTACTGCTCCTCCACCACTGCTCCCCATTGAAATCAACGGGGCAGCGCTGTAATACCGCCGGCAAAACGCCGCTATTGGTTTTAACCCTTTTGCGGCCGCTAGCGGGGGTAAAAGTGCCCCGCTAGCGGCCGAAATGCGCCGCAAATCCGGCGGTAAAACGCCGTTAAAAATAGCGGCGTTTTACTGCCGACGCAATGGGCGGTGTGGTGTGAAAGGGGTCTAATAGTATTATTATACCAAAACAAAATGAAGCTGCCACTTAATGAAATAGTGTATAAATGCAAATGTACCCACAACTTAGCAATAAAGGTAAACAGTGGTGCAGAAATATTAATACAGAGAAGAAAAAAAAAAACACCCATATGCAAAAACATTTGCATATGATCAAAGACAGTCAAAAATAAATATGTCCATAGATGGATAAATGGCAGTCCATAAAAAATCAAATGTACTATATCTCCACACCATGTGTAAAGTATGTCACCACTTCCCCATAGGATGTACACTCACCAATGTAGACTGGCCATTTTTATACTGTGCAAATATTTTTCCACTTGTTCTGTTTGCTCTGGCATTTCTGACTTGCATCGTGTTCTTGGTAGTCTACAAGGTTACAATTATGACTATGCCTGTCCTGAAGGATTACATACACATGGTGTGGTGTAGTGTGGAGATTATCCAATACACTACGTTTGATTTTTTCATGGACTGTCATTTATCCAACTATGGACATATTTATTATGGACTGTGTTTGATCATATGCACATTTTTTCACTGGGTGCTTTATTTTTATTTTCTTTATTAATTTCTCAGCGCCACTGTTTACGTTTATTGCTGAATTGTGGATAAAATAACATTGGGCTCTTACATATACCACTTTATGGCTTAGCAACACCTTTTCAACACCTCACCACTTCTGGTGTATCTGTCACCAATCTGGCAGGACAAGGCAAAATACTCTTACTCCTACTCATTTATCCGAAGTTACCTTCTGGCAAGGTTGTTCTGAAATCATTTGAAGGCAGAGCCTACTGGTGGTAAAATAGAGCCTGCCTGCTTTTGTCTGTCAGATTCAATAATTGCACCTGCAACAGTGCTAGGCTGAGAGACCCAGGGATTGTGGGATATATTGTTTCTTCACAGGAAGTTTCAGTTCTTAGACTACAGACAGAGCTCATGCATTAACCTGTGCAGTGACATGCTTCATGAACACAAATGGAAGTAATTGACACGAATGTGAAGATTTACTGTACTGTAGACTCTGCATACAGGCCAACATATATATAGCTTATAGAACATGGAATCCCTAGTAAAAGTTAAACAGTCAACAAAAATACTGTTTACTCTAGAAGCCAAAATTATTCACCAGGTTTAAAGGATAAGTCCACATTTAGGAACATGTTACATGTTACACCTGTACTTAGGATGTAACATGTAACTTGTTCCAACACCCCCTCTCACCCACCTAACCCCCTACTCCAATACAGTGGCAGAATGGCACAGCTGGGCGAAACGCTGTTACCTTACGTCGTTTTGCCTTTTGGCCACTAGGGCAACATGCCTACAACGTGTGCCTGACCCTGATGCGAATGCCTGGTGGGCGCGATGACCAACGGGCTCCCACAGTTGCTCATGACAGATTGAGAACCGAGATCTGTGTGTGTAAACACACAGATCCCAATTCTTTCAGGGTAGAGGAGATCAATCGTGTGTTCGATATGTACGATGAATAAACACCGATCTCACTCTCCTCCTAGACAGTCCTATCCCCCCACAGTTAGAAACACACCTAGGGAACACAGTTAACCCCTTGATCGCCCCCTAGTGTTAACCCCTTCCCTGTCAGTGACATTTACACAGTAATCATCACATTTTTATAGCACTGAGCGCTGTATAATTGTCAATGGTTTCAAAAATGTGTCAAAAGTGTCCGATGTGTCTGCCATAATGTCGCAGTACAGATAAAAAAAAATTGCAGATCGCCGCCATTACTAGTAAAAAAAATAATAATAATAATAAAATTCCATAAATCCCCTATTTTGTAGATGCTATAACTTTTGCGCAAACCAATCAATATACGCTTATTGCAATTTTTTTAACCAAAAATATGAAGAATACATATCGGCCTAAACTGAGGAAAAAAAATAAAATTTTCATATTTTTTGGGGGGATATTTATTGTAGCAAAAAGTAGGAAATATTGCGTTTTTTTCTAAAATTGGTGCTCTTTTTTGTTTATAACGCAAAAAATAAAAACCGCAAAGGTGATTATATACCACCAAAAGAAAGCTCTATTTGTGGGAAAAAAAAGGTAGTCAATTTTGTTTGTGAGCCGCGTTGCATGACCGTGCAATTGTCAGTTAAAGGGACGCAGAGCTGAATCGTAAAAAACGCTCTGGTCTTTGGTCAGCCAAATGGTCCAGGGCTTAAGTGGTTAATGCAATTTGACAGTTTAAAACCGCATGACAAGTCACACTCTAATTGTGACTATGGAACAGTTCAAATTGGTGTGACTCTGACTTTCATCGATTTGAAAAAGGCTCCTGCACTGTTTTTGGTGTTTCATGCATTAACATCTGTGCATGAAGTTGCATAGATGTTGGCAACACATGAAATCGCACTGACTGGAAGCTTTGAAATCTCACTGAAATTAAGCGATTTCTAAGCTGCATTAAGTGTGAATGGATGCTTAACCTACCATCCATTGGGCAAATAGAAAGCTTGTTAAAGAACTGCAAGTCTGACATGACTAGGAATCCTTATTGTAAGTTAAACAGTCAACAATGACTTTTAACTACTTTTTAATCTAGAAGCTATAATGATTCACCACGTTTAATTTCCTTAATGTATATTGCTTTTGACTCTCCTCGGTCCAATGCCTAATTATCTTATATGCCTAAATGAGAGGAGGGTGTATGAGAAGATTCTGACCACACATATATTTGTATCCTAAAGGATGGAGACCGTATTTATAATTTTAGAGTCCTGACATCTCTCATACAAGTTTATACACAAAAAGAAAAATATAGTTTTAGCGCCACCCCCGAAGAAGCCGCTTGGTAATTTTGGGTTCTTTGTTCTGCGCCTCAACTCCAAGAACAACCTCAGCCCCTCTGGCACACCTGGTTGAATAAAATTACTGTGAACATGTTTAAGGACACAAGTGGAAAATGCCTTTATCCTGGCTGTGGATTATTACCATGAAGTAGACACGCACCCGTTTAGTGATAAACAAGCTTGCTATATTATTACAGAATAGAATAAGTGGAAACTTAGAGCACAGTTGAACCTCAACACACCGGACCTCAGGCAATAGAAACAACAACCATCGATACTGGACAACTGTAGGAGCAAGAATAGGCTGCAGCTATATGCTGGTAATTCGGGCGCTAAGAGGGAGGGGAGAAGGTTTATTGACTTTTCTACTCCCTCTGAGCCACAGACACCATCAATTTGTAAAAAGGAAACAAGATTAACACATACATGTATTATAGGGCAATTACATGCAAGAGATCTCAGTGTGGGTTACCAGAGCTATAGTACTAAAGGGCCCCTTTAAGTATAATATGCAGGTAGAGTTTGAAGTTAGCTTGTCTTCTGCTAGCAATGGTTATCAGACAGTGAACACCCATAATTCAAGGTAGGTAAACAAACTGACTGTAGTGGTTGCTCGAATGCCAATTTAAAGTGGGCAGTTGGTTAGGTGTAAGGCTTTCAAACAAGTGCCTTCTAAATGCTGAGTTGGAAATGGTGTCAGCATACAGTGTCTAGTGATGACTGAAATGGGTTGCTCATCAATCCTTTGGATGTCACAGCCTCCAAAGTAACAACGTCCTTGTTCAAGCTCCTGGCATTTGCAGAGGTATGCAGAGTTACCGCTTGTGGGCCTGTCACCATGGTGAGCATTGGTGTCTGTGAATGGACGGGGCAGTGGCTGACCTTTGCAGTGCACTTGTAGTGCAAAGTGGATTTGCCTTTCATAAATAACCCCCCATATGTTGCAAAGCATCATGTCTTTTTCTAAATAAACAGACAGATGTGCCATACGGAATAGAAAGGGAATGTGTTTTGTGAACACAGGTTTGTAGGTGTTGTGCCACCTTGTGGCGCAGAGGCAATAATTCACAGTCAGGTGCAATATAAAACTTGTATTGAAGTAATTCAGCAACAGTTTCCAATAAAACTCAGTGGGACAGCTACCCAGCCGGGCACACTTACAGTTTTCAATGGTGTGAAGAGGCAGGTTCCAGCCGAACCAACAGGATCTGTTGTGAGGGTACAGAATGCGACCTGACCGTCTCATGCCCAGTCAAGAAGGTTTTAAGAGAGTTGTGACCCTAAGCTTTACCTTCTTGTACCTTTCCCTACACTGTCCACTCGCATAAAGCATGCCAAACCCAGGCCAGCATCTTAAATAGACCCTGCCACACCTAAGATGGCCAATAGAGTCACATGGGCTGCCAGCATCCAATGAAATCACTGCCCTGTTGACTTAGGAAACCAAAGAGGAACTGCGTTCCCCCATGACATCCTCTCCATTGCTGCTCTGGTTAAGCTCCACCTGAAGTGGAGACAGCAGACTGCACCTGCCTACAGGTTCACTTCCCAGTACCCAGGTGTATATTGGTACTCTGAATTGAGTCTTATTAAGCCGCGTACACACGTAGCCGTCTGTCCGACGTACTTAGTCTGGCGGACTTCCCGCCAGACTGTCCGTCGGACTTTCCGAACGGGCTACTTGCCCACACACGGCACTTTTTCAGCGGACTAATACGGCGTACTAAGTCCGCCGTACTATCCGCCCTACTTTTGAAATGAACGGACTCGCCCACACACGCGGAGGAAAGTCCGCTCATTTCGAGCGCGTCTCCAGGTAGGCGGGGCCCGCGAAGGATACGTCGCTGGCCCCGCCGCCTGGTATGGACTTAAAGGGGAACCCTAACGCCGAAAAAAATCGGCGTGGGGTCCCCCCAAAGTCCACAACAGACCCTTGTCCGAGTACGCTACCTGGCCGGCCAGGAAAGGAGGGGCGAGCGAGCGCCCCCCCCCTCCTGAGCCGTACCAGGCCGCGTGCCCTCAACATGGGGGGTGCCTTGGGGAAGGGGGGGCCGCGCGGCCCCCCACCCCAAAGCACCTTGTCCCCATGTTGATGAGGACAAGGGCCTCTTCCCGTCAACCCTGGCCGTTGGTTGTCGGGGTCTGCGGGCGGGGGGCTTATCGGAATCCGGGAGCCCCCTTTAATGTGAATGAGTATGGGGTACAATGTACCCCTACCCATTCACCTGTAAAATAAAGTACAAAAAAAACCACAACACACAAGCCGTTCTTCTCCTTCTTCTCCTGGAGATGTTGACTCGACGTTCTCTCCGGCCGCAATGCCAGGGACGCGCTGCGACTTATATAGGGACAAGGGGCGGTGTCACATGGGTTGATGTCACATGGGTTGGTGTCACATGGTGACCCCGCCCCCTTACGATGTCACAGTCCCGGAGGATGCTGGGACTGTCGCCATGTGACATCAACCCATGTGACCAACCCATGTGACATCAACCCATGTGATAGCGCCCCTTGTCCCTATATAAGTCGCAGCGCAGCGCGTCCCTGGCATTGCAGCCGGAGAGAACGTTGAGTCAACATCTCCAGGAGAAGAAGAAGAAGAAGAAGAAGAACGGAAGGCGGCGGCGGCGGCGATAGAAGACCGGGCCACCGCCTGTAAAAGAGCTATAAGAAGGCGCGGTGGCCCGGCAGAAGAACCGAAGAGGGGGACAAGACCCCAGAAGTCGAAGAAGAGGCCGCGGCGACGAAGAAGAATGCCGGGCTCCTCCGCTAGTAAAAGAGCTAGAAGAAGATAGCGGAGGAGTCCGGCGAGAAGACCCCCGAAGACAGAAAACCCCCGGAGCTGTGCAATAAATTATTTTATCTTGTGTGTTGTGTTTTTTTTGTACTTTATTTTACAGGTGAATGGGTAGGGGTACATTGTACCCCATACTCATTCACATAGGGTGGGGGGCCGGTATCCGGGGGCCCCCTTATTAAAGGGGGCTCCCGGATTCCGATAAGCCCCCCGCCCGCAGACCCCGACAATCAACGGCCAGGGTTGTCGGGAAGAGGCCCTTGTCCTCATCAACATGGGGACAAGGTGCTTTGGGGTGGGGGGGCCGCGCGGCCCCCCCTTCCCCAAGGCACCCCCCATGTTGAGGGCACGCGGCCTGGTACGGCTCAGGGGGGGGAGCGCTCGCTCGCCCCTCCTTTCCTGGCCGGCCGGGTAGCGTGCTCGGACAAGGGTCTGTTGTAGACTTTGGGGGGACCCCCACGCCGATTTTTTTCGGCGTTGGGGTTCCCCTTTAAGTCCATACCAGGCGGCGGGGCCAGCGAAGTCTCCTTCGCAGGCCCCGCCTACCTGGAGACCCTGCCCGCGGTGTCGGCATCCGAAGCCGATCTCTCGATCGTCTCTCGGGTGCTGCCGCCGCCATCTTGGGTATGGGAATCAGGAAGTAGAGCCTTGCGGCTTCATTTCCTGGTTCTCTATTGCGCATGCGCGAGTCGCGCTGCGCAATAAGGATGGTCCCTGTTGTCTCTGGGATCCGTGTGTTTCCCAGCAGGCAGCGGGGGACCTTCAGAAAGGGGCATAGATTCTGCGGAAAGGGGCGTACCTTCTGCAGAATCTACGCCGGAAGTGGGGGCAGATACCTGTACTGTACAGGTACCTGCACCCCCTCCCCCCTGAAAGGTGCCAATTTTGGCGCCAGAGGGGGGGGAGGGTTCCAATGAGCGAAAGCTCCACTTTAGGGTGGACCTCCGCTTTAAATCTAAGGGGTAGATCTGAAATGAGTGGAAGCTCTGCTGAGTTTATCATCCAATCATGTGCAAGCTAAAATGCTGTTTTTTATTTTTCTTGCATGTCCCCCTCAGATCTACAGCGACTTTACTTCCAAGTGCACTTGCAATGCAAAGTGGATTTGCCTTTAGTAAATAACCCCCCTAGTGATTTAGACGGCACCAAGTCATCCATGCTTGCATCAATCAAACTTCATATAGAATCGACCCAGTGGGCTTTATATACCCATGTAGCACTGACCCCCGAAGGAGCGGCTGAATTTTTCTGGGATTACCGATTACCTCCTTCAGCTTGTACTCGTTGTCCTTGTCTAGGGGTTCCCAGGGTTTATAACCAGTAACTGTAGAGACCGACACTTGAATTCCTTGTTAGGATTTTTATTTTGCATAAAACGGTTGAACAAACTCAGTCTCTAAGTTGGGAATAGAGGGTACCAGGGTAGAGTCTAGCTCAGGTGCTTGCAACTGTTGATTTCAATACAAGTCTCTCTCTATGTACACAATCCAGGGAACAGCAACTGGACTCTTTAACTGTTGGATAAATCCTTACGTTTTGGGGTTAGCAGCCAATAGGTAATTCTTGCTTTTCAAAGTCTCTCACACAGACTTGGTTGGAAACTTGGAAACTTAGTTACAACTGGAAGGGTAGAAGTAGGAACTTTTCTTACTGTACCAGAATCTTTCAGCCGACCTGGCGATACTGTAAGAATTGTGGATTCAATCAATGTCCATGGCAGCTCAGCTTACAGGGTCTTATCGAGCAGCCATCCTTGTGCGTGGGTCTCTCACCGAAGAGTCCTCCTCTGGTCGCATGTAGAGTTGCTGGGCCTCTCCAAAACCTGAGACGGCACAGAACACCTTAGAATCCTCCTTCCAGTTACTGTGCCTCGAACTAGCCAGTTCTGAGGCTCGGAAACGGATGGATCCACACCCCAGGCCATGAGTGCCCCTGGGGGCTGGTCAGGAGGACCAGGACCATGGAGTCAGCAACAACTTCTGGACTGGAACCCTGAACCATGTGACTTCGGCACCTTAAGTACCCCTTCCCGGATTACGCAGTGAGACAAACTCCCACTGATTGGTTCCGAGACTTGGTGCCCAATGCGTGCAACCAGACTGTGTTCTATAGCCTCCCACAGGTGTACAACCCCACCTATGACCAGGCAGAACTTCTATACAGCCCAGCCAAACTGATGCCAAAGTAAAATTTAGCGCAATTAGTCCCAAAACTCATTACAGCTTTGGGCAAAAACGAAATTTAAACATATAGGGCGTACTTGCTAGGAGTACCGGCGCTACACCTTTAAAATGCATCAAAATTTAGAGATTATTATAACTTCAAGTCGGCTAACACATACAAATGCCAAACATGTGTCTTCCCCCAGTTATCATATGTCTTCCACCAGATAAGACTGCAGAAGGATCAAATCAGTAAGGTATTCACGGGAATGAAAGCTGAAAGTCACCCCCAGTGAGAAAAGGCAGCAGATCTTATCACAGAAGAAGACAAATGGTAGCTCCAAAACTCAAATCATTGGCCATATGCCATGCTGCAGCAAACAGAACATACCTTTGTTTCAACTCTTCAAGCTCCTGCTAGATCCACACACCAGATACATTATTTCCAAATGGTGGGGTTGGTGGCTTCCCATCAGAGTGTAGACATCTTGTGCATCTTGTGCATGCTCCATCTTAGGCCAAGCTGCTGGCAGTGCCGAAACAAGGTCATCTAGAGCCCAGGGTGAACATGCCAAATTGAGCTCCCCCAATGATGTATGATTATGTGTCAGCAAAAATCCCCCCCCCCCAAAAAAAAAGCAAGCACTAATCTACATGCCCCAAAAGCATAAATTCCCCATTCCTCTCAGTACAAATTCATCCCCCTGCTGAATTATCCTCTCCTGGCACAAATCTATGCTCCCTCCAGCTCAAATCCTCTCTCCCCATATTTCTCAGCACAAATCCCCCTCCCCAAATAAAAACCCTCAACCCCTCAAATTTACCCTTCAAGCACAAATCCTCTCCCAACCCCCCCCCCCCCCCCCAGCACAAATTCCCCCACACAAAAAAAAGTGATCTTAATCATTTATCATAATTTCTGATCTTAGCACAAATCCTCTCCCTCACCCACCATAATACCCCCCCCCCCCCCCCCAAATCGCCCACCCTAGCACAAATCTTCTTCACCCACCCCCCCAGCACAAATCCTAGCACACCTTCCCAAATTTCCACTCTTAGAATGATTCTTACCCCACCCAACACCCCCCCTCCCAACACAAATTCACCCCCCGTCTCCTTGTGGTGCCCCTCCTACCTCACATGATACCACAGTGCCAAGGGCAGCTTCCCCTCCTGCCCCCACCCCTTGTCCTGGCCCTGGCTGCCAGGCAATGCCAACTGGAAATGATGTGTCCACTTTAAAATTTATTAAAATTTAGCAAAAAAGAAGATTACTACCAGTTGCTATGCGTAGGAATAATTATTTTAATGTATTTATTTGGTATTTTCTTTTTTTACTGGAGAAACACTTTTATTCTGTATTCTGCCAATTAAAACCACAATCAATAATAGTAGATATGAAACATTTACCAAGCTTTATTCTTTTGTCACGTCTAGAAGTATATATATTTATATATATATATATATATATATATATATATATATATATATATATATATATACTGTCGATTTTTTGCTTTATCTGTTCTATGGTTTGGATCTGTTTTTTCTTCTTCTTTATTGCCTTCTCAGGAGGTACGCTATATCTTTTCAGTTCACCTAGCTGTCCTTGACTTATAAAAAAGATAGAAGCCATTGATCATGAGATTTCTGTTTCATTCTCTCCACAGTATTAACCTGGACATTTCTTCACCATGATAAACATCCATCTACTATTTGTCTGAAAGTTTTTCAGTATACGCCTTACAGAATACATTCTAGCGAGAAGATGCAATAAAACTAGCTGCCTGATTAAAAATAATATCCACAATAATGAAACACAAAGGAGTAGGTGATCAAATTGCTTTTTTATGCTGTAATTTGCTAGCACTGCTTTTACAAGAAGGTTAATTATTTCTAACATTGGTGTTATTAGTTTAGTTTTTTGCACTGGCAATAATGTAGAAAATACCATTCATCTTGAGCGGTTCTAAGTGCTTCCAAGGGGTAAATGTAACAACAATAGACCTCATCATGAAAAAAATAAAAAGTCATATTTTTTGGGGGGTTCATTTGAGCTCATGTAAGTCAATTCAATTGTACCTTTCATGTTTTTAGTGTAGTATAACACAATGAAAACTTCCTTTATCTTCCCTGAAAGTGGTTGTAAACCCTTACAAACCACTTTGACCTTAATCTAGGCTTACCTGTAGGTCCAAGAAATACGGTTTAGGAGATATTTACCTGAAGACAGCCACCACTGTCTACGGCGCATGTGCCATAGACAATGGCGCGCAGGTGCACTGGGCAAGCCACAGATCGCGGCGATATGCCGCGAGTGTCGGCTCCCATGCGCATGCGCGGGAGCGATGTCATCGCTGCTCCAGCGAATCACAGCGCCGGAGCAGCAAGCCCCGCGGAGACCCACCAAGAAGATGGATGCTCTGAACTACAGGGGACAGCGGTGACTTCTCTAGCTCCTGTGTCAGGTAAGTGTCACATAATGGACTACTATGTGATGCATAGTAGTCCATTATGCTTTACCTTTGCAGGGAATCAAAGAGGAAGTAATCCCATCACGGATTTGTCCAAACACTCCTTCATTTGCGTCTCACCCCCCCCCCCCCCCCCATGCACTGCAGCTCACAGGGGAAGGGTTTCAACAACAGAGGCAGTGCTGTCAATTCAGAAAACCATGGGCAGGACAAGGTGTGGCTAGGTTCTGATTGACAGGCTACAGGTGTGTACACCAGTGAAAATACTGATAGCCACATCCCCTGCAACCTTGTTATTCCACTGTATGGAAAGCAGGTATAGCCAACAAGAAAGTGCCAACAAAAGAAGAAAGACATAGAAAGACATAGAAAGACACAGGGCCTTTGAAATGCGTTAGTGGTTACCCTACTCAATGGATTGTCGTTGAGTGCCATTTGATCATGACAAGCCTGTGTCTTTCTTCTTTTTTGAGTGCATTTGACTTAATATTTAATAAATGAGATATACAGTAATGACTAGACTGGTGCATCTTCTTCCTTTGTTTCTCCCTCTTTTATTGGGACTGATTATGTAGGTGTGTGCTCAGCTTTTTGCAGAGTCAGGGCCAGGGTTCTGGGCTCCACCCTCCTGAGGAGTCCATATCGGTGCAAGGGAGCAGCCACAAGTGTGAGTGTGTCTGCACATTGCAGGCTTCAGGGGAGCAGCAGGGAGCTGCAAGAGTCCTAAGGATGAGCTTCAGTGTGTTCACATAGCCCACGTGCAGAGCCTGCCAGGAAGTCGGCGCATCGCTGCGCTAATCACAGGCAGTGAGACATTGCACAGGCAGTGAGACTTCCTGGCGGGCTCTGCACGTGGAGTATGCGAACACGCCGGAGCTCATCCCTATCCAAGACTAACAGAGGTACAACATTTGTATGGAAACACAGGGATGATGTGTTACAGGGTCAGAAAGCCTGAGCAGCAGTGCTGCTAAAGAGAGCCAGGAAGCAGAACTGTATGTTATATTGTGTTGATTGTGAAAACACACAACTTTTCTGTTGTTGGACTTTTTCTATCTCTTTAATAAAAGTGGACCAACAAACCCTTAAATGACACAACTGGCATTGACTCCACTCACTGGTGAGCGCCACTTTGAGCTAGAGAACTCCAAACATTAGACCACATGCCAAAATTTGACATGCGGGCAGGAGGAGGTACATGGATCTGCAGACAGACACTGTATGTTTGGATCCATGCACTTGTTTCAGTGTGCATGTCAAATTTGAAATGCAACTGTGTCTGTACAGCCTCTGCTTCTGGATCCACCATTATAGGTCACATGCACAAAGCTCGGAGGTGGAGGCACATACATCTAAAAGTGGCTCAGCACAAAGGACTAATCAGTCAATTGAATGAGCCCTAAAGGCCCATACACACGATACAAAAATTGTCTGAAAATTTTTGTTCAACAAACAATCTGCCAATTTTCAGATCGTTAGTATGGTGCTTACGACAGCCGATTCTGTTTTTTTGTCAGACAAAAGCTGGATGTGCAGACTATTAAATTTTTTTTTGTATATGAACTCAACGTCCGATTTTCAATTAATTAGTACAGTTTTCGTACCAAAAAACTTGTAAGCGGGAGACTACGCATGCTCAGAAATGAAAGAATACATACAAAACTAGTCAACACATGACGTCACTTCTGACGCTGTATTCTGTCATACGAGAATTTTCATATGGTGAGTGACCTCTTCACTTTCGGCACGAGACTAGCATGCAACAAAATTGGATGTTTTTCCAAAAATCTGATCGTGTGTACAGGCCTTAAGAGTGGATAAGGATTAAAACTCTGGTCAGGTTTTAAGTGTTATCCAGGGCTCCATAACAAAGATTTACCCTCACTTCCTGTTCTGCTGACACATCTTACTAGACATAATATTAGGCGAACTCTCCAACAGCAATACAGAAAAAAAAATGCTTTATTTCAGTAGAGTAGATGACCCCTCAATTCTTGTCTGGTGAAACTGTCACTATCAAAATGAAAAACGAGACAATGGCGAATTCTCCTAGCAAAGCACACCTCTGTACCCCCCAGCACCTGCACGTACCTCCAGCACATATCTGTACCTCCCACCACACCTATGTAACCCCTGCAAGCTTCTATACTCCTGAAACACCTCTGTATCTCCCAGCAGCATACTTCTGTACTCTCAGAACATTTATGACTCGCCCAGCACATCTCTGTACCTCCCAGCACACCTCCATATCCCCCCCCCCCCGGCATACTTCCAAGTCCCCCTAGCACACCTCCTTGCCCCAGCACACTTCTAAACCCCCAGCACACCTCCATAAACCCAGCACACCTCATTCGTACCTGCCAGCACACTTATGAATCCCCCACAGCACACCTCTGTACCCCGCAGCACACTTCTGAACCTCCAGTACACTTCAGTACCCCCAGAAATCCTCTATACCCCCAACATACCTATGTAATCCCAGTGCACCTTCATATCCCCAAGCACACCTCTGTACATCCCAGTATCCTTTCCTACCCCCAGAGAACCTTAATACCCCCTGAACACTTTTGCAATCCTAGCAAGCTTCTGTATCCCTCAGGACAACTCTGTACCCGCTCTTTGATTTAGCCACTGAAGCAGCCGGGAGAGGTCCAGTGAAACCGTTCAGCTGATTTATGTGACCACCTCTGATGTTGTGACCACAGCATTATCACCCTGAGGATTTGAAGCATTATCACCCTGAGGATTTGAAGCATTATCACCCTGAGGATTTGAAGCCTGTGATGACCAAGCACTGACTTTGATGACGCACCCGAGGACTGGATAAGTACCCATTCAATAATTCATCTTGAAGGAATATTGACTATGTAAGAACCTACTTAGTCTGGATTTTGCACTCCAAATGAATCCACGGGAATCTTATTGGTAGCACAGTGCTCTATATAGACTGTGCATGTATTTTTAGTGTGAGGGAGGGAGTCTAGGATACAGAGTGATTTCACAATTGAATACATGAATATATGAAAGACACTTCACTTTCACATCTTGTTCCTGACATTTGAACCTCCTCCAGACCACTACTACCAGCCTCTGGAAAAGTTTAATCCAGTATTTGTTTGTCTTCACCATTTGCCATCGGTCTTTGTTCATTTGGAGCTGGGACTTTGGTGCAACATCAATGCCTTCTGTAGTTCATCTTTACTGCTGTACCTCACAGGACAATCTTGCCAGCTACCTGGGTGTAAAATTCCATCTATGTTTCTTCTCTTAAGTAGTTTACTGCTATTATAGAAGACATTACATATAATATATACAACACAACAGCACTTATGGTTCTACATTACAACTGTAGAGGTGGTCACATTCTTTAAGCAATGTATGTGTCTTGTGTGTTTTTATATGTAGCTTTCCATAACTTTTTCATACCATTAAACTGTTTGCCTTATTGAGATGTACGGTGGGCTGTGAGAGTTTTTTGTTTTGTCAATAGTGGAGGCGGTTGAGCTAAATTCAGTTTTTTTTTTCATTCTTGAGTTACAGAACTCTGTACCCCCAGACCTGTACCTTCCAGCATTTCGCTGCACAAGTCTTTTTGGGGATGTCTCTATCAGCTTTTCACACCTAGAGAGTGACATTTTTGCCCATTCTTCTTTGCAAAATAGCTCAAGCTCTGTCAGATTGGATGGAGAGCGTCTGTGAACAGCAATTTTCAAGTCTTGCCATAGATTCTTAATTGGATTTAGGTCTGGACTTTGACTGGGCCATTCTAACACATGAATATGCTATGTTTCTTCTCTTAAGTAGTTTACTGCTAATATAGAAGACATTACATATAATATATACAACACAACAGCACTTATGGCTCTACATTACAACTGTAGAGGTGGTCACATTCTTTAAGCAATGTATGTGTCTTGTGTGTTTTTATATGTAGCTTTCCATAACTTTTTCATACCATTAAACTGTTTGCCTTATTGAGATGTACGGTGGGCTTTGAGAGTTTTTTGTTTTGTCAAGAGTGGAGGCGGTTGAGGTAAATTCAGGTTTTTTTATTTTTATTTTTTGATTTTTTTGACCATTCCATTGTAGTGCTGGTTATATGTTTTAGGGTCGTTGTTCTGCTGGAGGGTGAGCCTCAACCCCAGTCTCAAGTCTTTTGCAGACTCTAAAGCCACGTACACACGTAGCGGTATGTCCGACGTACTTAGTCTGGCGTACTTCCCGCCAGACTGTCTGTCGGACTTTCCCACACATGGCACTTTTTGAGCGGACTAATACGGCGTACTAAGTTCGCCGTACTATCCTCCCTACTTTTGAAATGAACGGACTCGCCCACACACGCGGAGGAAAGTCCGCTCATTTCGATCGCGTCTCCAGGTAGGCGGGACCCGCGAAGGAGACGTCGCTGGCCCCACCGCCTGGTATGGACTTAAAGGGGAACCCCAACACCGAAAAAAATCGGCATGGGGGTTCCTCCAAGTCCACAACAGACCCTTGTCCGAGCACGCTACCCGGCTGGCCAGGAAAGGGGGAGGCGAGCGAGCACCCCCCCTCCTGAGCCGTACCAGGCCACGTGCCCTCAACATGGGGGGTGCCTTGGGGAAGGGGGGGCCGCACGGCCCCCCACCCCAAAGCACCTTGTCCCCATGTTGATGAGGACAAGGGCCTCTTCCCGACAACCCTGGCCGTTGGTTGTCGGGGTCTGCGGGCGGGGGGCTTATCGGAATCCGGGAGCCCCCTTTAATAAGGGGGCCCCCGGATACCGGCCCCCCACCCTATGTGAATGAGTATGGGGTACAATGTACCCCTACCCATTCACCTGTAAAATAAAAGTACAAAAAAACACAACACACGAGATAAAATACTTTATTGCACAGCTCCGGGGGTCTTCCGTCTTTGGGGGTCTTCTCGCCGGACTCCTCCACTATCTTCTTGTAGCTCTTTTACTAGCGGAGGAGCCCGGCATTCTTCTTCGTCGCCGCGGCCTCTTCTTCCAACTTCGGGGGTCTTGTCCCCCTCTTCGGTTCTTCTGCCGGGCCACCGCGCCTTCTTATAGCTCTTTTACAGCCGGTGGCCCGGTCTTCTGTCGCCGCCGCCGCCCGTTCTTCTTCTTCTTCTTCTTCTTCTTCTCCAGGAGATGTTGACTCGACGATCTCTCCGGCCGCAATGCCAGGGACGCGTTGCGCTGCCAGTTATATAGGGGCAAGGGGCGGTGTCACATGGGTTTACGTCACATGGGTTGGTCACATGGGTTGATGTCACATGGCGACAGTCCCAGCATCCTCCGGGACTGTGACATCGTAAGGGGGTGGGGTCACCATGTGACACCAACCCATGTGACATAAACCCATGTGACACCGCCCCTTGCCCTGGCATTGCGGCCGGAGAGATCGTCAAGTCAACATCTCCTGGAGAAGAAGAAGAAGAAGAACGGGCGGTGGCGGCGACAGAAGACCGGGCCACCGGCTGTAAAAGAGCTATAAGAAGGCGCGGTGGCCCGGCAGAAGAACCGAAGAGGGGGACAAGACCCCCGAAGTCGGAAGAAGAGGCCGCGGCGACGAAAAAGAATGCCGGGCTCCTCCACTAGTAAAAGAGCTACAAGAAGATAGCGGAGGAGTCCGGCGAGAAGACCCCCGAAGACGGAAGAACCCCGGAGCTGTGCAATAAAGTATTTTATCTCGTGTGTTGTGTTTTTTTGTACTTTTATTTTACAGGTGAATGGGTAGGGGTACATTGTACCCCATACTCATTCACATAGGGTGGGGGGCCGGTATCCGGGGCCCCCTTATTAAAGGGGGCTCCCGGATTCCGATAAGCCCCCCGCCCGCAGACCCCGACAACCAACGGCCAGGGTTGTCGGGAAGAGGCCCTTGTCCTCATCAACATGGGGACAAGGTGCTTTGGGGTGGGGGGGGGGCACGCGGCCCCCCCTTCCCCAAGGCACCCCCCATGTTGAGGGCACGTGGCCTGGTACAGCTCAGGAGGGCGGGGGCGCTCGCTCGCCCCCCCCCTTTCCTGGCCGGCCGGGTAGCGTACTCGGACAAGGGTCTGTTGTGGACTTGGGGGGAACCCCCACGCCGATTTTTTTTGGCGTTGGGGTTCCCCTTTAAGTCACCTGGCCGGGGCCAGTGACGTCTCCTTCGCGGGCCCCGCCTACCTGGAGACCCGCTCGAAATGAGTGGACTTTTCTCCGGGCGGGAAAAGTCCGTTCATTTCAAAAGTACGGCAGACTGGCACACACACGGCCGGATTTTCAGCCAAAATGCGAGTCCGGCGGGAAGATTGGAGTGCAACGCGGCATTCTAAGTCCGCCATACTTTCGGGTCAAAAAAGTATGCCGGAGGCTACACACGGGGGGATTGTTTGGCGGATTTGAGTTTGCCGGACTTTTCCACCGGATTGTTTGATCGTGTGTACGCGGCATAACAGGTTTTCTTCTAAGATTGCCCTGTATTTGGCTCCATCCATCTTCCCATAAACTCTGACCAGCTTCCCTGTCCCTTCTGAAGAAAAGCATCCCTACAACATCATGCTGCCACCACCATGTTTCAATATGGGGATGGTGTGTTCAGGGCAATGTGCAGTGTTAGTTTTGCACCATACATAGCGTTTTGCTTTTTAACCAAAAAGTTTAATTTTAGTCTCATTTGACCAGAGCACCTTCCGCCACATGGCTTCTCGCAAACTGCAAACAGGACTATTTAAAGGCTTTCTTCTTGCCACTCTTTCATAAAGGCCAGATTTGTGGAGTGTACAACTAGTTGTCCTGAGGGCAGATTCTCCCACCTGAACTATGGATCTCTGCAGCTCATTCAGAGTTACCATGGGCCTCTTGGCTGCTTCTCTGATTAATGCTCTCCTTGCCAAGCCTGTCAGTTTAGGTGGATGGCCATGTCTTGGTAGGTTTGCAGTTGTGCCATACTCTTTCCATTTTCAGATGATGGATTGAACAGTGCTTCTTGAGATGTTCAAAGCTTGGGATATATATTTTTTTTTACCTAACCCTGCTTTAAAGGTCTCCACAACTGTATCCCTGACCTGTCTGGTGTGTTCTTTGGCCTTCATGGTGCTGTTTGTTCACTAAGGTTCTCTAGCAAACATCCAAGGGCTTCACAGAACAGCTGTATTTATACTGAAATTACATTACACACAGGTGGACTCTATTTAATTATTATGTGACTTCTGAAGGCAATTGGTTCCACTAGATTTTAGTTAGGGGTATCAGAGTAAAGGGGGCTGAATAGAAATGCAGGCCACACTTTTCTCATATTTATCTGTAAAAAAATTGAAAACCATTTATTATTTTCCTTCCACTTCACATTTATTTGCCACTTTGTGTTGGTCTATCACATAAAATCCCAAGAAAATACATTTACATTTTTGGTTGTAATATCACAAAATGTGGAAAATGTCAAAGGGTGTGAATACTTTTTCAAGGCACTGTACTTAGTCATGTACTCCTGTGATCCAGATTCAGGCGACAACGGGCTAAAATCTGTTCTTGGCTGATGTCACAGAGCCTGTCTGCAGAGACCCCTACAATAATGTTGGGTTCCACCCAGATGCCTGACTGTCAGTTGGCTCAGCCCCTCAGTGGCAACCTGAGAGCCCGATCCAGCTGCTTCCATCGCTTCCACGATCCAGAAGTTCCAGTGAGTGCTGGAGGGGAAGACCACACTGAGTGGTGACTTGATCACTTTGCTTTTTGGTTCACATTACTTTTCTTTTGCTGTTGGTCATTTGTTCGTAAAGGGATGATGCAACATTTTTATTTAGGTTTATTGTTATCTTTTATTCTAATATTCCTATCCCTGTTGCAGAAAACCACTTTAGGGGCCTGTTCACACCAGAACACAGTGCAATCTGCAGCAGGTGTCAATATTAAGGTAATGATACTCCAAATGCAGGTTGCAAACTCAGTGCGTTTACTCATACAGAAGTACCATGTGGTGCAGTTACAGTGAGTTTCCATAGGTAATGCAAAAATGAAGGAGCTGAAATTGCGCCGCACAAAACTGCATGTGAATCGAACATGCATTCTCGTGTGATTCCTGGTGTGAACTGACCCTAACAATAATCTTTCACATGTAAGACAATATCCCTTCTTTACTTTTCCTCCTTACAATGCAAGTCTATGGGTTAACCAAATAATTGTAAATAATGCACCATGTAGCAGTTAAGTAAGACAGAATAATAAATCCTGTATAATAATAATAATAACAGAATAACTACACTGAACCATGGAGAGCGCCCTCTACTGGCTTAAATACAAATCACTATATTAAGTGTAGTAAAAAAATATTGGCATGCTGTAAAAGCTATATATTTTGTTTTTTATTAAGAATTCACTTGCATGCCTCTTTTCCTCCTCCTGGATTTGTACAGAGTGATGCTGAAGTTTCAGTGTGTGTGCATAACTGCATAAAGAGCAGTCAAGGGGATCATAAAAAAATCTCACACAATCCTCATACTTTTTTCTTTTTCTCACGTACATTTATCTGATCCCCTTGACAGCTCTGATGTTTTAATGTCAGAACATGCAGCTTTAACAGATATTAACTGGGATTTGTTAAATACACAAGTGACTTTATATATAAACTTTGGTAAATGCAATCCTTACAAAGGGTGATTAACAAAGCCATCATTTCATTTCAGAGTTCATTAGAAACACGTTATTAGTATGGATATTAGCATACTTTTCATTGTAAATTTCTAAAAATAGGGCTCTTCAAAGTTTCAATAATCTGTTTGTTAAAGTATAACTTAACCGCTTCAGCCCTGGAAGATTTTACCCCCCTGCCTGACCAGAGCATTTTTTACAATTTGGCACTGTGTCAATTTAACTGACAATTGCGCGGCCGTTCGACGCTGTACCCAAACAAAATCTGCATCCTTTTTTTCCACAAATAAAGCTTTCTTTTGGTGGTATTTGATCACCTCTACAGTTTTGAATGTTTGCGCTATAACCAAAAACACATGACAATTTTGAAAGAAAAAACAATATTTTTTACTTTTTGCTATAATAAATACCCCGAAAAGTTTATTTAAAAAAAAAAAAAAAAAAAAAATGTCATCAGTTTAGGCCAATATATATCCTTCTACATATTTTTGGTAAAAAAAAAATCAAAATAAGCGTATATTTATTGGTTTGTGAAAAAGTTACAGCATCTAGAAACTATGGGAAAGATTTATAGAATTTTTATGGCATTTTTATTATTATATTTTTTTACTAGTAATGGCGGTGAATGGCGGTGATCTGCATTTTTTAGCAGTCCTCCAACATTGTGATGGAGAAATTGGAGACTTGACACTTTTTTCGGACCATTGGCATTTATACACTTATTTACTGTGTAAATGTCACTGGCAGAGAAGGGGCTAACACTAGGGGGCGATCAAGGGGTTAAATGTGTGTTCCCTCACCATGTTCTAACTGTGTGGGGATGGAAGTGACTAAGAGAGGAGCCATATCATTTTTCCTACTTAGAAGGAAGAAACTATATGGCTCCTCTCCTCTGACAGCACAGGGATTTGTGTGTTTACACACACACATACCCATGCTGGAGCTTGTGCACATGGTTGCGCGTGGCTGGCAGTGATCGTGCCCCCCGGCCACGTGCATTGGCTCCCCCACCATGCAGTAGGCACACATGCACTCTCTGGTGGCCGGAAAACAGGTAGGACGTAACCGTATGGGATTTTGCCCAGGAGTGCCATTGTGTCGCAGTATATCAGCGTGACACAGTCAGCAAGTGGTTAAGGCAAAACTTTTTTTTCATATTGGATAGAGAGGAGATGGATTAGGACACCTATAAGGTTTTTATTGATGCCTGTGCCCCTGTTAAGGAGATTCTCCCTCTCTATGTGTCCTCCTGTTTACCATTATCATTGAAAGTGAAAGTAAAAGAAAAATCCCAAATGTTGTGTTGTCCCCAGAAAAATAATAGAAGGGACATCTATACCATACCAGTTCCCTTTTAAATCCATACCAGGCGACGGGGCTAGCAAGGTGTCCCTCTCACTGATGGAGGCAGCGGTATTCACTTCCCTTGCTAGTCCCGTCTATAGAATATTTAAAAAAGTCAGTTACTTTGCTGAGTAACTAATTACTTTTCCAATGTAGTAACCGAGTTACAAACGCAATTACTTTTTGGGAGAAGTAATTTGTAACTTAACTAATTACTTTTTTAAAGTAACATGACCAACACTGTAGGGAACACAGTTAATCCCTTGATAGCCCCTTAGTGTTAACCCCTTCCCAGTACCATTTGTACAGTAATCAGTGCATTTTTATAGCACCGATCGCTGTATAATTGTCAATTGACCCAAAAATGTGTCTAATGTGTCCGCCATAATGTCACAGTCTTGATAAAAATTGCAGCTCGCCGCCATTACTAGTAAAAAAAAAAAAAAAAAAAAAAAAATGCCATAAATCAACCCTCTATTTTGTAGACGCTATAATTTTGTGCAAACCAATCAATATATACGCTTTTTGCAATTTTAATTACCAAAAGTATGTAGAAGAATACATATCAGCATAAACTGAGGAAAATATTTGCTTTTTTAAAAAAAAAAAATGGGGATATTTATTATAGAAAAAAGTACAAAATATTGTGTTTTTTTTTCAAATTTGTTGCTCTTTTTTTGTTTATAGCGCAAAAAAAAAAAACCTGCAGAGATAATCAAATACCACCAAAAGAAAACAGAAAATTGTACCATACTTACCGTAATTTTCTTTTCCTGGTGCCTATCCATGGCAGCATACCTGTGACAAGCTCCGCCTTGGCTCCTCCCTCAGGACTAGTGAATATTATAAAAGAAAAGGTTAGTACAGCCCCCGCATTCTCGTTAATATAGAATACCGAGGGTGGGAATGTATGCTGCCATGGATAGGCACCAGGAAAAGAAAATTACGGTAAGTATGGTACAATTTTCTGTTTTCCTGGTGCCTCCATGGCAGCATACCTGTGACAAATAACTAGCTGAGACAGGTGGGATAATGCTTAGAGGTTTATTTAAAGAATTTATTATTTAGAAGAGGCGAAGGCCGAAGTGACTGCCTGTCTGCCAAACTCCACTGAGGAGAGAGCTCCTGGGTCCACCCTGTAATGTTTCAGGAATGTGTGTTGGGATGACCAGGTTGCTGCCCGACAAATAGTTTCGATCGACACATTCGCTCTTGCCGCCCAAGAGGCAGAAACCGCTCTTGTGGAGTGCGCCCTGACCGCCGAAGGGGTCTCTAGTCCCTTTGTCCTGTACACCTTGTGGATGAGTTTGACGATCCATGAAGCGATCGTTCTGGCTGATGCCTCCTTTCCTTTATGTTTTCCCCAGGGAATTATGAACAGTCTGATGGAAGCCCGGAATGGAGCTGTGGCTTGGAGATAGCATTTCAGAGTGGAGGCAATGTCTAATTCATGAAGAGTGACAGAGACCTGTTCAGAAAATGTTGGGAGTGCCCAGGGTTCTGACATGCTCAAGGATGAAGCGACCTTGGGAATGAACCCTCGTACTGTTCTAAGTTCCACTCTATCTGGGTAAAATATAATGTGATCCTGATCTGCTCCCAAAGCTTGGAGCTCTGACACCCGTCTGCCGGAGGTTATGGCTACCAGAAAGGCTAATTTTAAAGTTAGGTTCCAGAGTGATATTGAGTCCGAAGGGGCAAAGGGTGGATTGGCTAAGGACTCCAGGATGACCGTAAGGTCCCAAGTGGGAAAAGATTGTTTGGTCGGTGGTCTGATCTTCCTGACGGCCTTAAAGAATTGGATTAACAATGGGTCCTCCGCCCATCTTCTACTGGTTGCTGCTGAGATCGCTGACACCTGTACCTTCAATGTACATAATGCAAGACCCAGGTCCAGGCCTGCCTGCAGGAACTCAAGAATTTGAGATGACGAAGGGGAACCTGGATTACAGTTTCTATCAAGCATGAAGGTCCTGAAGTTGTTCCATACTTTATCATATATGTTGTTTGTGGATGGTTTTCTCGCTTTGAGCAGGGTTGCGATCACTTTGTCGGAGCACCCTAGGGATTGGAACCTTTTCCTTTCAGTTGCCAGATGTGAAGGTCCAGCCTGCGGGGATCTGGGTGGGTGTGACATCCTTGCAACAGGAGGAGGGGTACTATTGGAACCTTGACTGGAGGACTGGTGCTCAGATCCATTGCCGTAGGGAACCAAGGCCTTCTTGGCCAGTATGGTAGAATCGCTATCACCGTCGAAGTCTCCCTCACGAGTCTTGACAGGAAACTCGGTATGAGGGGCCGTGGGGGAAAAGCGTAGGCCCGATCGCATGCCCAAGGGGCAGAGAGGGCATCTGTTGCCTCCGCCTGGGGGTGCGGAAACCTCGAGATAAACCTTGGAAGCTTGGTGTTGGATGCCGTCGCAAAGAGGTCCAGCTCGAGGGGCCCCCACTGGATCATTATCCAGTTGAAGATTTCCGGGTGTAAGGACCACTCGTTGGTGTCTGCGAACCTGCGGGAAAGGCCGTCCGCCCTTGAGTTGAGATGGCCGGGCAGATAGACTGCCCTCAGGTCCTTCAGATTCCTTTCGGCCCAGAGGAATATGGGCTCCACCTCGTTCAGGAGAGATCTGCTGCGCGTTCCCCCTTGACGGTGCACATAAGATACCGCGGCCCTGTTGTCCATCCTGAGGAGAACTGGTTTGCCCGAAATCTCGAACTCCAGGGCTAGCAGTGCAAGATAGGCCGCTCTGAGCTCCAGGACATTGGACACCATGCCGGCTGCATTGAAGGACCATCTCCCTTGTACTGAGGTCTTGTTGGAATGTGCTCCCCAACCAGCTGCGCTGGCATCGGTAGTAATTATGATCCAGTCGACATGCCCTAGCGGGCGAGACTTCAGAAGCGACTGTCTCTTCATCCACCAATGTAGACTCCTGAGCATCCGGGTTGTCGGGTGTATGGGTTGGGATAGATATCGTCTGTTCCACATTCTTAAGAACTCCAGCTGAAAATGTCTCAAATGCCAGTGGGCCCAGGGGACCATAGGGATGCATGATGACATCCGACCTATCAGGCTCAAACAATTTGAGGCTGTCAGGTAGGATCTCAAGCTCACCTTCTTCATCTGTTGGATAATGGAAGATACCTTCTGAGGTGGAAGATACCTTCTGAGGTGGGAGAGACACTGATCCGTTCATTGTATTGAACAGGGCTCCCAGATAGACCATCTCTTGGGTCGGAGAGAGAAGACTTTTCTCGTAGTTTATCTTCCATCTGAAATCCACTAGTGTTGTTAACAGGATATCCCTGTGTTCTAATAACTGGGTTGGGTCCTTCGCCAGGAGTAGAAGGTCGTCCAGATAGTGATACACCCGGAGCCCCAATTCTCTCAGAGGTGCTATGATGGCAATCAGGGTTTTTGTAAAGACTCTGGGTGACGTGCAGAGGCCAAACGGAAGGCTCTGAAATTGGAGATGTACTTGCCCCACCGCGAATCTCAGGTATTTCTGGAACGTAGGGAGTATGGGTATGTGTAAGTAAGCGTCTTGCAGGTCTATTGACAGCATCCAGTCCCCTGGTTGGACTACGCGAATGATCGTCTGAAGAGACTCCATCTTGAACTTTTCCAGAAAGATGTAGCGATTTAGCCTCTTTAGGTCTATCACGGGTCTCCACCCTCCGTTTCTTTTGGGGACTAGAAACAGGGTGGAATAGAAACCTGAAAATCTCTCGGACGGAGGCACTGGAACTACTGCTCGTTGTTCCTGTAGGGAAAGAAGAAATCGCTTCAGAGCTTCCGCCATTTGAGGAGATCTTGACACCCTTGTCGAAGAAAAATAGTCCTTGGGGGGTTTGTTTAGGAAGGACCAGGAATGACCGTGTTTGACTGTTGCAACTACCCAGGGATCCCTGCATTTTTGTTGTTTTGAGCTATTGCAGGTTTACAGGCATTTCCCGCCATCTGATAGGCCTTCTTAAGGTCGAGGTCCATCCTCCTGTCCAGAGGGTCCTTGAAGGAGGTTGAATCATCTAGGGGCAAAGTGACGTTCTTGGCCAGCCTTACCACTGCGGCATCTACCACCGGAGGGCCGTCCAGCATTTTGGAATCTGCCTCGGAGAGAGGGTATCATTTTCCCAATCGATTGGTGGAAAGTCTTTTGTCTGTCCTCCCCCATTCTTCCTCGATCACTTCCCTGATTTCCTCCATAAGAGGGAAGAAGGAGATCTGGCGCTTAAGGAAGGGGAAGTATGATTTGGACTTCCTGACCTCCACGTTGGAATCCTCCCAACCGATTGCTTGTTTAACGGCCTGCACATAGGGCTGGACCATGGCGAAGGCAAAGCCAGAGGCATCTGTGTCATCTGAGGAATCCTCTGAAATGGCCATTTCGTCCTGATGCTTAGAGGAGGAGGGAGGGAACAGACGACCACTTCCACTGGTAGATGGACCAGGAATGGAGGCCTCAGCCATCAGTTCCTGAGGAGGAGATGCCGGTTGTTGTGTCGGCATTGTAGCGACCAAATCCGTAAGGGAGTCTTTTACTGCCTTTTTAAGGAGATCTGCCACCTGTAGGCTCTCAGACTCTCTGTCTGCTGCATAGTCTCTAAGGCAATCTCGACAAATTAGTTTGTCCGGAAGTGGGGAGCCTCCGCAGGCCTGACATCTAGTAGGTCTAGGTCTCGGGGAGCGCGAATGACGGCGCCTCTTGGCTGAAGCTTTCCTGCCACTTCTGTAATGCCCATGTCTGGGTGACCTGTCTCTACTGTGACAGGAATCATCATCGTCATCTCCATATCGCCTTGAGGTCTTCTTAGACGTCTTCTGGCGTACAGGACTGAAATACAAAAAGTATCGTCCTTAGTGCACTCTTTTTTTTTTTTCTTCTTCTTTAAAAACTTACCTGGGCGTAGGTCCTTACCTTGGGAGTAGAGTAGGATCTTGAGCGGGCGGCGAAAGGCTCATGTTAGGCGGCTTAGCAGAGGTAACGGCTAGGAAAGAGTCAGAGGAAAAGGCGTCAACCAGTCGTGCGCTGATTCACGGAAAAAAGGGAATTTGCCTACAAAAGTAACGACTTCCCCCCCCGTTACTGTGTGTTGTGTTTTGTGTTTTTTTTTTTTTTTTTAAATCCATTTTTTTTTTTTTTTTTTTTTATTATTTGAAGGCTCCGATTTAAATAATTTAATATATTAATAAATTAATTCACTTTTAATGAAAAGAGATATTCCATCAGAGCTATACATATATATTCGGATGTTCACATGTATAAGAAAACAAATGCATTAAGACATGCCTTACCTTAACAGGGGTGGGTATAGCCTGGAACTCTAGAGTGTAATTCTCTTGTTGACCACAGGCATTTCACTTGTGCTGCTGGGGAAATAAATAGGAGGAGGGGAAGCGATGTCGCGCTTAAGCTCCTCCTCTGACACTCTGAGGGCAAAAAGAACTATTCGCCCTCAGAAAAAATGGCCATCGAAACTTCCCACGCTACCGCGCACGCGCCGAACGTCGAAACTGACCGTCGAAACATACGACCCGCCGGCGCATGCGCAGACGACGGCGGGAACGCTAAACTATTATAAAATGACACAGACTCGCCGCGCGCGGCCCCTAGTGAGTCTGGGGGTGACAAACACACATGGGAAGGGAAAGGGGGGGCCCGCTAGGACTATGGGGACCGCAGAAACAGAGCACAAGAGAGAGGAAGGACAGATGAGACTGGAGAGGAAAAACAAGCCTCAGGGACAGAGCAAAGCTGCTACCTCTGCTGCCATAGACTGGAGCCTGAATGCCCATACTGCAGGTAAAGCTCTTACTTAAGAGACAAACTGCTTGTCCCAAAAGATCCTACAGAAGGGACTTCCAACCTTATTAGCGCGTTTAGCTGCCCAAGAGAAGGAACTGCGTCCGGGAGAGGCTTGAACCCGGACGGACGCTGCCGAATGCAGAAGGTAAGGACGCCGACCAGGATTCACTGCCATGAGGTATGAGGAAAAAAAGGAGAATGCGGGGGCTGTACTAACCTTTTCTTTTATAATATTCACTAGTCCTGAGGGAGGAGCCAAGGCGGAGCTTGTCACAGGTATGCTGCCATGGAGGCACCAGGAAAGCTCTATTTGTGGGGGAAAAGGGACATTAATTTTGTTGTGGTACAGCGTCGCAATTGTCAGTTAAAGTGCCGTATTGCAAAAAATGGGCTGGTCATAGAGTGATATAGTGAAATAAAAATAAACAAAATAAATATATATGTAATGTTGCAGCTGCTGCTAAATAAAGTGCTAAAACTTTCAGAAAATGGTGAACTTGTGACAAACAGCACTGGCAAATGTGAAAAAACAAAATATTTACATGTATGTTTGGTCATAGAGCAGCCAATTCTTCTGGGGCTGAAGTGATTAATGTGACACTAAACGATATCTTAATTCTCCAAAAATAATCTATATGCATCCACTACATAATGGCCCTGTAATTCATAAAACAGTGTCTTACTGTGTTTTTCTGCCTCCTTGTTATGTCCACCATGAGCTTCCTTTTCCATCTCACTTTCCTTTAGTTGGAGCATTCAGTGCATGTTAGTTGTGGTTATGTGCTGCTCTATGCACACTACCCATCCCATCTTCTATAGTCCATATTCCATCATTCCGCTACATTCCTACATACAGTGGGACCATGAATTAAATGTAATCGCCCTCTACTAGGAAGTCAGCTCATAGCGTCAAAAAAAGGAATTTGGAAATTTGGAGAATGCTGAGAGCAACAGAAGGTACATCTTGGGTTATGAATCTCAACGTGTTGTAGCTTGCCTGCCCTGGGCTTGCTAAATTTAGTGTATGGCTTAGCTGTGATCAGCGGAGCTACAATTACAGTTTTTAGGTCTATTCATTTATTCCTAAACCTGGTGGCTGATTGCTTCTACCTGATTCTGGAAGAATGTTGCGGAAATAGTGTTGTAGTATCAATCCTTGTGTTAAGAATAGTTATCTGAACCTAGCTAATCCCTGGGAGGCTGACCCAGAAAGTGTGGCTACGGAGCAGGTTAATATTTGGGAGGATCTGATCAGAGCTCACTTTCCCTAGGGCTTCCTTCCTGGGAGGAAGCTTGAATGTTATATGTTAAAGAAAGACACTGCTACTAAGACCCAGAATGTGCTATGGGCTAGAAGGAAACTTGCCTGTGGCAGGTGGACTGGAGAGGTGGATCCCTTTCACCCGTAGCTCCAGGTGTGAAAGTACTTCTTGAGGGTGAGATGCCTGAAGTTTCTCTGAAGGACTGTGGCTGCTCTCATATGCCCCATGCACACGGTCAGACATTCCGACAACAAAATCCATTGGATTTTTTCCGACGGATGTTGGCCCAAACTTGTCTTGCATACACACGGTCGCACAAAGTTGTTGGAAGGTGACATACAAGATCTACGACGGGACTATAAAGAGGCCAGTAGCAAATAGCTTTCGTCTTGTAGTATATTCTGAGCATGTGTGGCACTTTGTCCATCGGAATTGTCTACACACAACCAAAATTTAAACAATCAGAAAAATCAGACGAAAAAAGTGCAATGAAGCCCACACATGATCGGATTTTCCGGCAACATGATCCGATCACACATTTTCCGTCTGAAAATCCGACTGTGTGTATGGGGCAATAGGGTCTCAGAATGACTGGCTGCCCCCTTTCTTTTCCGTAGTCTATAATATACAGTACATTGAATATCCTGCAACCCTGAATTCTCATCCCTTCATTTTGTCCAAGATCTGCAATAAATCCTCTAAATATACTAAAGATAGACTGAGCCAGAAATTTGCTAGTGTGCTTGTGGAACTGAGCACAGGGCAAGCAGCCTCTAAACACATAAGGGGGACCCATTTATTTCAAGTAACCCCTTCAGGGCCCCTTCAGGGCTACAGTTCAATTCTAGTTTTTTAACTCCCCTTGCCATATATTAATCCCTTCACCCTGACATAACACATACAGTATATACGGCCCCATAAATATGCATATATGCATATCTGTCTTTGTGCTGGGAGCGTGCCACACAGCTCACACCCAGCACAGAGACTGGGGTTTCTCCAAGAGCTGTGTGTCCCTTACTAAATATTGGGACCCAGAACGCCCGATTTCAGGTCACCTGATTGATTTGATAGTCTCTTATTGGCTACCATAGTGATCAGTCACTGTGAAGCCCACCCCTGTGTTTCTCTCTCTGTGAATGAAGAGGAAAGATACATTGTATCTTTCTCTCTCCTTTGCACAGAAAAAAAGTGTGTGTAAAAAAGAATTACAAAAAAGTAAAATTAATAAAGAATGAAAGAAAAAATAAAGAAAAAATACCAAAATCAAGGTTAGATTGAGGTCAGTGCCAGGGTTAGTGTTTGGGTCAAGTGAGGCCGCGTACACACGGGCGGACTGTTCGTCCAACTTTGTCCGCTGAACAGTGTTTCAGCGGACAGTCCGCTCGTGTGTGGGCTTCAGCGGACAGTTTCAGCGGACAGTCTGACGAACAAAGTTTTTCGGAATTTCCGTAAGACTGTCCGCTGAAACTTGGTTTGAGCGAACAGTCCGCTCGTGTGTAGGCTTGTTCGGCAAACTAAGTCTCGCGCATGCTCAGAAAGAATTTACACGGCGAAGGTTGCATTGCAGTGTATCGGACGCCGAATTTCTCGTCCCGTCGTACGTGCCGTTCACGTCATCGCGCAAGTTTTCAGCGGACTGTTCGTTCGTCGTGTGTGGTCAAGTCCGCTCATGCTAATTTTGAGCGGACTGTTTGTCAAACTGTTTGACGAACAAAGTTGGGCGAACAGTCCGCCCGTGTGTACGCGGCCTGAGAGTCAAAAGTAAAGGTCAGGATCTGTATATTCTGGGAAGGACTTTTATTATTTTTTAATTAGTATCAGTGTCAGCTATGCCACGTACACACGATCGGACTATCCGGCGGACTTAATCCAGCGGACAAACCGCCGGACTTTGCAGCTGAGGTCCACCGGACTTTCCGAACAAGCGGACCTGCCCACATACGACCGGACTTTTCCGGAGGGCTAGGTCTGGTGGACAACCCGCCGGACTATGTCGGGAGTCCGCCGGACTTTTGAAATGAATGGACTTGCCCACACACGGAGAGAAGTCAGTTCATTTTGAATGTGGCTCCAGGTAGCCGGGACTAGCGAAGGAAGTGAATGTCGCCACCTCCATCGGCAAGATTGACACCTTGCTAGCCCCATTGCCTGGTATGGATTTAAAGGGGAAGCCCTACGCCGAAAAAACGCCATGGCGGTCCCCCCAAAGTCCATAGCAGATGCTTATCCAAGCACGCAGACCGGCCGGTCAGGAAAGTGGGATGGGACGAGCGAGCGCCCCCCCCCTCCTGAGCCGTACCAGGCCACGTGCCCTCAACATAGGGGGGTGTTTTGGGGGAAGGGGTGGCCCTGCAGGCCCCCCCCACTCCAAAGCACCTTGTCCCCATGTTGATGAGGACAAGAGCCTCTTCCCGACAACCCTGGGCATTGGTTGTCGGGGTCTGTGGGCGGGGGTCTTATCGGAATCCGGGAGCCCCCTTTAATAAGGGGACCCCCAGATACCAGCCCCCCACCCTATGTGAATGAGTATGGAGTACGATGTACCCCTACCCATTCACCTGAGGGAAAAAAGTGTGAATAAAAAAACAACACAAGTTTTTAAAATAATTTATTAGACAGCTCCAGTGGTCTTCTTTTGTCTTGGGGGGGGGGGGGTTTCTTGCTGGACTCCTCCTATATCTTCTGCTCTTTTACTAGCTCTTTTACTAGTGGAGGAGTCCAGCTTTCTTCTTCGTCGTCGCCGCCGCTGCCGTCCGGGGTCTTCTTCCGAGTTCGGGGTGTTGTCCTGCTCTTCTGGGGTCTTGTGGCGCTCTTCTGGGGTCTTGTTCCTCTCATTGGTTCTTCTACCATGCCTCCGCTATCTTCTTATAACTCTTTTACTAGCGTTGGCCTGGTCTTCTGTTGTCACCGCCGCCACCTTCTTCTCTTCTTCTCTTTCTTCCTTGCGATGTTGACACAAAGCTCTCTCTGGCCACAATGGCAAGGACGCGCTGTGTGGCGGGACAAGGGACAAGGTGCGGGGTCAGAGGGACTGACATCATAAGGGGGCGGGGTCACCATGTGACATCACCCGGTGCCCCCACCCCTTGTCTCTATACAAGTCACCGCACAAAGCGTCCCTGCCATTGCAATGTTATTACTTGTTTCACCTGCTGGTGGCATTGTTACGTTCAGGGTGTAGTTCTGGTGTCTCCCTGCCAAGATTACTAACCAACTATCAAGTTACACCTTATGTGGATCTGTTGGGCTATATAAGCCTCCCTCAACCAAGACTCAGGGCTTCAGAATTCACCCTGCAAGCCTTGTCCCTGCCTGAACCTGATTTGTTTCCTGCCTTGTCCTGGACTCTGTTTCGTGTATCCTGACCCTAAGACCTGTCCCTGTTACCTGCTCCCAGCTTCCACTTGCTGACCACTCCTAGTATCTGGTCTTCTATTGCCCTTTTCTCTTGTCCCTGCCTTGGTTTTTTATGTGTGTTTCCTTTACTTGTGTATATATATATTAGTTAGATAGTTAGGTGTTTTGGGGTTTGCTGTGTTTCATTACTTGTTTATGGTTTGCTGGTGTTGCACGTGTGTCTTTATCACCTGGCAATGTCACCTGGTGGCGCTGCCTACCCCCTTGTGACATCATGGACCGATGCATGTTGAGCCGGTGACATCACAAGGGGGCGGTGCCACCAGGTGATGTCGCAAGGTGGCCCTGCCCTTACCTATATAAGAACTGTCAAATGGTGAGGAGGCTTTCGGTGGTCGGCCGTCATTGAGTGCAGAGCATTTTTTTTCTTTTTCCTGTACAACAGGCTTTATGATTGATGATTGATCTACATTGGGGGACACTGTTTTTTTTTATATTTTAATAAAGGAATTGTCAAAAACTGTCTATGTTTTTACTATGTACCCCATACCCATTCACATGGGTAGGTGGGATCAGGAGGCCCCCTTGTTAAAGGGGGCTTACAGATTCCAATAAGCCGCCTGCCCACAGACCCCCACAACCGCAGCCCTGGGTTGTGGGGAAAAGACCCTTGTCCCCATTAACATGGGTTCAAGGTAATTTGGGGGGGGGCCAGAGCATCCACCCCCCATGTTGAGGGCATATGGCCTAGAATGGTGCGGGGGGGGGGGCGCTCGCTAATCCTCCCCTTTCCTGACCTGCCAGGCTGCATGCTGCGACAAGAGTCTGGTATGGATTTTGGGGGGACCCCATGCCGCTTTTTTTTTTACTATTTTTTTATCTGCAAATGTTTTTTCTTTTATTCGGGTGTCAGAGGGGAAGCCCATTGACAGCTGATGACTCATTGGTTGTTTAGGACGTCGCAGCCAGCTTCCCGGCCCCCGCTCCTTAACCACTTGCAGACCGGACCATTTTTCTGGTCAAAGACCAGACCACTTTTTGCGATTCGGCACTGCGTCGCTTTAACTGACAATTGCGCGGTGGTGCGACATGGCTCTCAAACAAAATTGATGTCCTTTTTTTCCCACAAATAGAGCTTTCTTTTGGTGGTATTTGATCACCCCTGCGGTTTTTATTTTTTGCGCTATAAACAAAAATAGAGCGTCAATTTTGAAAAAAAACGCATTATTTTTTACTTTTTGTCATAATAAATATCCCCCAAAAATATATAAAAAAAACATTTTTTTCCCTCAGTTTAGGCCGATACGTATTCTTCTACATATTTTTGGAGAAAAAAAATCGCAATAAGTGATTATTGATTGGTTTGCGCAAAAGTTATAGCGTTTACAAAATAGGCACAGTTTTATAGCATTTTTATTAATAATTTTTTATTATTTTTTTTTACTAGTAATGGTGGCGATCAGCGATTTTTATTATGACTGCGACATTGTGGGGGACCCATCGGACATTTTTGACACATTTTTGGGACCATTGTCATTTATACAGTAATCACTGCTATATAAATGCAGTGATTCCTGTGTAAATGACACTGGCAGTGAAGGGGTTAACCAGTGTAGGGGTTAAGTGTTCCTAGGGGTGTGTTACTAACTGTGGGGGGGTTGGGCTTTCATTTAGTGAACACTGATCTCTGCTCCAATCACATGGAGCAGAGATCAGCGTCACTAGTTGCTAGGCAGAATGGAGAAATGTTGTTTACACGGCATTTCCTCCATTCGGCCGATCCGTGAGACGATCGCGGGGATGCCCGCGGCGATCGAGTCCGCGGGTCCCGCGACCGGACTCACGGGGGTCCCGACCAGCGCGGG
This sequence comes from Lithobates pipiens, assembly GCF_037356315.1. Taxonomy (NCBI): domain Eukaryota; kingdom Metazoa; phylum Chordata; class Amphibia; order Anura; family Ranidae; genus Lithobates; species Lithobates pipiens. Next base: position 69,203,342 of record NW_027507903.1, read on the forward strand.
AGCGCGCCGCCGGCGGCGCGCTCCCGATGGCAGGGCGGCATTGAATATTGGACGTACCTGTACGCCAATATGCCTGCCCGTGCCATTCTGTCGATGTACATCGTCGTGCGCTGGTCGGGAAGTGGTTAAAGTGGGGTGCCCCTAGAAAAAAAAAAAATTAAAAGTCAGCAGCTACAAACACTGCAGCTGCTGACTTTTAATAATTGGACACTTACCTGTCCCAGGGTCCAGCGATGCAGGGGAACGAAGCCCCCCCCCTTGTTCCCCGCTCCGTTTGCGGCGCCGTCATTCATACTGTGGGCACCCGGCTGTGGCTTCCTAGCTGGGCACCCACTGCGCAATGCGCGAACGGCACAGGGCGCCGTGATACGCCGCACAGTCATCTGGGACACGTGACAGGTCCCAGATGACTGTGCGGCGCGAGGATAAGTGATGTCACCAGCCCGGGCAAGGAAGAAGGCAGACTACGAGGGACCCCCTAGCAACAGGTATTTAGAGGTGAGTACAATTTTTTTTTTTCAATTATTATTTTTTTTTTAAGAATGTTAAACACTTTTATTTTTTGGTGGCAACACCACTTTAACAACTAGCTTTTACTGCTCCCTGATTAGGCAAGGCCTTGCAGCACAAAGTGCATTGCAGGACGTTCGGCTGGGCGAACACCTGCCGAACACCCTGCAAATTTGGGTGTTCCCTGAACAGGGCAAACAGCCAATGTTCAGCCCAAACTCGAGCTCAAACCGAACCGTTTGCCCAACACTAATGTCAAGGATTAGAAAATATATAATTTTTTATTAGTTAAATAAAAAAAAATATTTACATTCACAATAGGCAACCAGGTGCCATGGTCTTCAGTTTGTTGTACAGCTCTTCATAAAGTTGACTTACTTCTGTGCTATAAAACCTGAATAGCAAGAGATCATTGAAGGAGAGAGACATCCCCTCTCTCTTTCCATGCAGCTATGGACCTGTATGAGTTTTAATTAGACAAAAGCAGACAAGAAATGAGAAGACAAAGCTTGACTTTCTTATTCGAAAGTCCATATGTCCAGCATATTTAGCAAACACGTCTTGGAATATTATACATTTTTATGTATAAACTAAATATTTTATACCGTTCAGAGAAATAAAATAAAAATAATTGTTTGTAAATGTGTGAAAATATAAGAATAAATTGACACAAAGCTGGTAAAGTTGTCCTTTATTTTTTTTTTTTAAAGAGAACAGCAAGGTAATTGAATAGAAGGAGACATTTTACATACAGGAGTGTCTCAATATCTCCCATGACCAGTCATTCAGGTAAAGCAGTGGTGTGAAATTTATTTCATAAGTACAAGCCAGCTAGAGCTTAGGCTAGTATCTGCAGAGACAAATATAGAGTACAAACAAGCTTGCACTGTCATGAGAACTGAAATGGCAAAACAGGATATAGAACATATACCGGTACTCCTATTCCAATATAAGCAAAACACAGGGATGCTAAAAACTGATTAGATTTTAATTTATGGAAGAGAATTGGAAGAGCTGTCATTCAGTATAAATGAAGGTTATAGCTAGAAAATTAAGGTTATGCAAATGTCTGTCATTTTCACACCGTAAAAAAAAAAAAAAAAAATCTAAATACAAACAGGCGCTGTTAGGCCTCATTCACATGGGTGTACCTATCCATACACCTATACTAAGGGATGTCTTTGCCGACACAGAATGCACAGGTGTTTTATGCATCTGCGTGCAGGCAGTCCCATTCTTGTCTATTGGGATACAGCAGCCAATGTACATTTGAGGACTGCACCCACACCCACAAATTAATACCAAAGGATGTGCCTGTGCATCCTCTGTGTTCACCTAGACATGAATGGGAATGCCTGCTTGCAGATGCATGGAACACCTATGCATCCATGTAGGCTAAGACGTCCCTTCACAAGGGTGTACACATAAGTTGGCCAATGTGAATAAAACCTAAAAGGGAATGTATTGTGGAAGTCATTCTAAAGCCCCATACACACTATCAGATTTTCTGCTGAATTTTGTCTTTGGATTTACCAAAACCATGTAGTAGAATGGCCTGCCTGATTGCATACGCAATGAAACTCCTAAGGTTTGACCTCATATTATATGGTTTTGGTAAATCTGAAGGAAAAAATCTGCAGAAAATCTGATAGTGTGTATGGGGCTTTAAACAGGTCAAGTAAAGAGCAACTGACCATTTCCGAATGCCAGTACTGACTTAATATGCCTTGTTCTGCACTGTGAAAATATCAAAAACGAGTGTATTATCCCACGCTCCCCAAACTATAAAGTAGAAGAAAAACAAAAACAAACAAGCTGCAAAAAAATTACTTTTTCCACAACTGACAAAGAATAAAAAAGTTTAATAATCAACGACAATATGCATCCAAACAATACCATCCAGTGACATAATTAATGAACCTTATAATAAACTAAAATCTTCATATACAGTGAATAACAACGTTCATATGTCTCCAATGTTTCTTCTAAGTTTATAGTTGTTCAAAAGTGTAATCCTTATATTGTGCTTTTCTTCACCCTTGATGATATATAGTGAATCCCACCACTGTTCACCACTGCACTCACCTTTAAACGGTATTCCACCCACTTTTGAGAGGTGGTCTTAAACAGAAGGCCACTTCTCCACCGCTCGTTTTTGGTTAGTTAAAATTTAATTTTTTCTTCTAACTTACCTTTTTATGAATTACAGCCTGTACTTCTGATCCATCTGGTCCACGGTGCAGGACGTCATATCCTCTTCTTTGGCGAGCCCCACCGATGTCTTCTGGGACATGTGTGTGTCCCAGAAGACAGCTGGCCATTCAAAAAGTGCCACGCGACTCACGCATGCGCAGTAGGAAACGGGTAGTGAAGCCACAAGGCTCCACTGCCTGTTTCCCTAATTAGAATGGCGGCGCCTGCACCCAATCCTATAGACGAATCGGCCTCAGAGGGCCAACCTTACGGGCTCCTTGGACAGGTAAGTGTCCTTATTAAAAGTCAGCAGTTAAAGTGTTTGTAGCTGCTGACTTTAAAGTAAAAAAAAATTGTTGGTGGAACACCGCTTTAAGTTTAGACCTGTCTCCAAGTCTAAAAACACCTTCTACTGCTGGGGTTCAAATCCCGGCTCATCAGTTGCTCAAATTTCAATTCAATTATGCTGACAGGACTATTTATACTTTAAATGGATCCTCCTTCCTCTTCCGTTCTTCAATCAAACAAATTGCTCCCAAGGTGTAGTATATAAAGGTAATTTGATTCAAAACAATAGTGTGAAGGTGGCCCTCTTAGTTTCCCCCTTGATGACTGGTGATCTGATGACTGGTAGTCTATTGATCAAAAAACAGAGTTGGAGAAAGCAAAACGCCACAAAATGAATGAAGCAGCAGCAACAGAAGTTCCTTGCACTGCTGATCCTCTGGTTTAGCTTTCACTTTCACAAAGAGAAGTGAGCAGCACAGTAGTGGCTGTTATTTCCCTCCTATATGTTTTTTTTTTTTGCTATTACATGAAAATAAAAAAATAAAAAAATAAACTTCTGATGTAATATACACCTTAATTTCAGAGTTTCCTCTAGGATCTTTTATTTCTACCACTAAATATCTTCAGTCTGATGGCCAGCATCATTCAACCCACTTCCTCTGATCCCAGGTGGTCTGAGACTCACCCTATGTGACTGGAGAGTGAAAAGGGAAGCAGCATAGTGATGAGCTCTTCTCTCCATCACTCTCCTTTCTCTTCCTTTCAGCATGCTGCTTGTCAACACATGAACTGACTGGCTACTTGTACTGCTTCTTCCTCTCCAACTCCAGTTCTGCTATACGGGGACTAAAAGAGGCTAATACCTAGTCAAGTTAAGGCACTATTACTGCTCTCATTTCAAAAATAAATGTAATGATGTATTAATGAATACATAGCTATTTTAATTCATGTCTTATATATGTGCCTGGAATTCAGCTTTAAAGTGGTTTTACACCCTGTACAAACACCTTTACCTACAGGTAAGCCTATATTAAGGCTTACCTGTAGGTGCTGGAAATATCCCCTAAACCTCCACGGTTTAGGAGATATTTGCAAAAAAGCTGTGTGCCCATGACTACGGCGCATGGTCACTTTAGAAAGGGCACATTGTGCCATTTCTAATAGGGGTCATGCTGTGACTTCGGCCAGTCACAGAGCCGGAGTTCGTGGCCCTGGAAGGAAGAGGGGTGGATATGGGCGCCCCCTGCTAGTGGGGACAACGGTGACATCACAGGCTTTGGTTTCAGTTAAGTGACACATAATGGGCTACTATGTGGTACATAGTAGCCCATTATGCTTTACCTTTGCAGGGAAATAAAAAGGAAGTAAAATCCCCCAGGGTTTACTTCCTCTTTAAGGGTAATAGATATCATGGCTGAATTAGATATTTGAATTTTCTTTGTGGGAAGTGCTCTAAATGGACTTTATAGTTGATTATTAAAATGCTTTCAGAGACCCATTCATTTTTTGTAGGGGCACCAAACAGGGATGCCCTTTATCACCATTTTTTATCATTGTTATGAAACTTTAGCCATAATGCTGTCCGCCGAACACTACATTCATGTCAACACGGAAACACTATAAACGCCCCCCAACCTCATGCAATGCATGTGGTTGCAATGTATTTGCTGGTACAATAGGGCCAAAACAGAAATGTTTGTGTACGTTCGTTTTCACCATTTCGCAAAAAAAAGGCGCAATTTAAAATTGACAAATATTTGCTATGTTATGGTTCAATACAAGTTAAGCTTTTATATTTAGTAGGAATTTTGTAAAATCTGTGTTAGTATCTGCTAATAATGATTTTAATGTATACTTAGGGAAAATATCATTTTGATGAACATTTGTGCAAATATCACGGGGCCTTAAAAATCAGTAGCACCTTTTTTTACTCTTCTGGGCATGTGCTTTTAGAAAATATATGGTTTGGGGGGTCTTTTACAAACTCTGAAAGCTGTAAGTGAAAAATGAAAACGTCCAGATTTTTGTATCTACACTCAAATGCCATGTGCACAAAATCATACATGTTGTAACATTACAGGCATATTTTCTGCTAAGTTCTGGCAGAAAAAATTCTGCTTATTCTCATTAGCCTGTGTGCATGAGGCCTAATACAGCAATAATCAACTGTAAATATAGCTATGCTATATCAATCAAACTACACTCCTCTTTTCACGAAACTATTGGAAGAGATGGCACTTTGGTCAGCCTATTCCCTTTTGTGGATCGACAAAATTGTCTTGATTAAGATGACTATATTACCAAAAATCTTCCTCCTATTATGTCCAATCTTTCATTTTTGAAACACCGTAAAAAAGGCAATATTTCTACAAGGACTGTTTTTAAAAATAGTAGGAAGATATACAGAAGGGTAGCATCTCAGTGTTTTATTAGCTATTCTCTGTTCCTGTTAAGCGACTTCATAGATTAGTTTGGAAAACCAACTTTTAGACCCGGAGATCAACAGGACAGGAATTCATGAACCTCTAGAACACACAAATAGATTCTTAATATGACCTCCATGAGGTTAATTATAAAGTTTCCTCTTATTTGTATCTTTTGCCCAGAATCAGAATCTTCTCTGAGGCCTCCCCTTATTATTTTTGAGGTTTTAGAACCAAGGGCAGTTCTGCTTGTCACTAACCACAAGATGTCCTTAGCCTTTCATGAGAATGGAGAACAGCATCCAATACTATTAGTGTATTGATGCTTAGAGCAGCACTGATATAACCATGTCAGCATCCTCTGTACATCATCCAAGACCGTGTGTGAGAGAACTGAAGAGCAAATTGACTTAACGTGTCACATGTCCAGTCACAGGCCATCAGGTAAAGGTAGATAAATAAATAAATAGGGATAGGGAAGCTAAATAGGGGTGGGGATAGGTGTAGGGAAGAAAAGATCTTAGAGTTAGGTTTAGGTTATAGATCGATAGATAGATAGATAGATAGATAGATAGATAGATAGATAGATAGATAGATAGATAGATAGATAGATAGCTCTCTAACAAAGAAAAATGTGTCCTGCTATATAGTTTAGTAGAGCAGTTTGAATATGATACTGTCAGGGCTGGGCTCAGCCCTTCCTTCTCTGAGCTGGCCGCTCAGCTTCAGCTAATTGCCAGCTCCTATCTCTCCACAGTTACTCAGCTGTTGATGATATCCTGCCTACTTAAGCCATCCAGTCCAGAGGAACTCTGCCTTCACTTTGGTCAACAGCACAGAAACTATTCTTCTGCGATCCTGTTCAAGACTTGCTTTGCTGACATCCCTTCTGGCTCCAGATCCTGCTTGCTGTTCCACTACATTGATCCCTGACTTCTGGCTTAGCTGACTATCTGTTCCGGTTACTGAACTTTGGCTATGTTTTGACTACGTTTGTTCTTTTTACTTTTATTATTAAACAAGTGTGATTTAACTGTACTTCTGTCTCGGCCTGATTTTATGGTTTCTCACAGATACATTCAAAGCCTTGCAAAAACCGGCATTCCATATGAAATACCTAATCAATGTTACCTCATAACCCAGTTTTATATGCAATAAAGTGTAATTTATCTGAGACTCTCTCATATCCCCTGGACCATTCTTTGGACTAATCAGATTCCATTAATGTTACTGCTCATGGACTAGTAAGCCATTTGTAAAACAGAGAATATCAGCTTATATCTAGGTTTTCTGAGACAGTTATTTTCCCTTGTGATGGACTCAATTCACTGTTGATTTTTTTAATAGATAATTATTTTAGTAAATGTTTCAAATTGCTGGTCAAATCATGTTCCGTAAAAAAACAGTAAGGCATATCTTCAATAAAAGATGCACATTCTGCTGTAAACTGATTTCTTTTTGTTAATTTTATTTATTTTGTACATTTTTTTTTATCATATACATGTCTATTTTTAGCTTGGCAAGATTAAAATCAAATAGTTCAATCAAAAGCTCTGACGCAGGTATTTTTCCTTATGACGGATTTAATTTATTACTTTGTTCATTTTTTTTTTAATTAATAATTTATCTTGGTAAACATTTCAAATCACTCGGCAAAATCACATTCCTTTAAAAGCAGTAAAGCCTAAGTTCAATAAAAGATTAGATTCTACTACAATATGATCAGTTTTATTGTTGTTCATTTTTATCTGTTTGTATTTACTTTCATTTTAATTTTATCATCTATATACTTATTAGCAGCTCAGCAGGAATGTAACCAAAGAGTTTAAATATTAATGAACCCATTTATAAAATTCAAAATGCATTTTTCATGCTTTTTTATACCTGTTTACCCCAAGTTTCTGACATTTTACATGACTGTGAATTTGTCGAGAGTGTGTTTAAATTACAGAGCACATTGCACACCTAATTATTATTACCTGTCACTCACTGGTTGAGAACTCTGATTGTTGTAAGCACAACATCTTTATTCTACGACTGAGAATCATACCATTTAAATTATTACTTTCGTGTCTGCACTCGAGAAGGATAATTATGATACATTTCAAACTCCTCTGATGTGCTGTAAAGGTAATTGAGAATATGTATGACAAGAGACAGACTTGAGATGTAGCGCTGTCTGCCAGCTTGGTAATATGCACTACATATACATCTGTTAAAGATGCAAACTTCTATGAGATGATAAGCATGACTGTGTTCTACCTGATTCATTGCTTCACAACATCTGAAGCTACACTAGACACTATATTTAGAGACAGAATATTGTATTTTTATGGCACTGACTCCCATTGTTCTCAGTTTTATTATGATATAAAGGAAATGCAGGGATGCTAAGCACAGAGACAGGTGCATTTACACAGGACTGGCTTTTGCAAAATGCAACCAGATTTAAAGGGAACGGTCACGTACATTGTTGAGGCCGAGCTGACGAGATTAATAAATCGAATTTAAAAAACTTGCGCTAAAATGTTAAAAGAAAATAAATACAAATAGAAAAAAGCGTCTGCAGCTGCTGCACAAAGGTGCTAAAACCTTAAAGCAATATGAAGTGTAAAACAAATAGTGCCTAATACATCAATATAATTGTGACATAAAAAGAAAAAAACACAAATTCTGAAAAGTGTGTAGTGCTTTTGTAAAAAGTGTAAAGTGATCCAAAAACTTTGAACAAGTGAGGTGGCTCCCACTTCGGTGAACCCGCTCACCAGAAATATTAGATTCTCAGCTTCGCAGTCTGGGATCAAAAAAGCAGTGATCTAATGATCTAAGGATATGCAGGATCATTCCTCAGCACACTCTTCCAGGAAGATCTTTTTATAGCAGGAAGGATATACCACATTCCATACATGGAAAAACAGAGAAAGAACTCATAGTGTAACACCGTTTTAACATGAGTTATCAAGCACATTAAATGCGCAACTTACAGGATATTTGGCAAAGACAGGCATTAGTATAAAGACATCTGCATTCATAGCTGTGTGGCGTGCGTTCCACGGAAGCGGAAAAAGCGTCACTGGTTAATACAATCTGGAAGTACGTTGATGCGTTTCGCCCCTCCAGGGCGTCATTTGATGAGAGGGCTTCCCCTTACACTACCTGTCCTGTTTCACCTGGAGGTGATGACAGGACATAACAGGAAATGGAGTGGCACGGGTGCCTCGTGGGAGATCCTGGTCAGAAGAACCTTGCATTAGGAGCCGAAAGAGGGAAGGGGGCTCTTAGTGGATCAAAAGATTCTAGTGTGGGGGTCTCATCCCTGATACATTTTGAACAAAAAAATCCCCCTATATAAATGGGATTATAAGTGACCACCAACACCACACACAAATCAAAAACATGAATATTTTATTAACAAATACAGAACAAAAGATACACATAAATACATTAAAACCAGAGGGACTACTAAGCAAACAGTGTCCCAATGGTGTAGCAAAATGTTATATACACATAATTACATTAAAAAAACAACCAATAAATATTAATCATACTCTAAGCTGATGACCCCACACCCGACGCATTTCTAGTTGCTGAAAACTTTCCTCAGGGGTGAAGAGCAAAAAGTTGGGTGGTAAATTGATAATTCTGAGATAATAAATCAAAGATAGATGTATTGGGACCATTACATACAAATGCCTGCCATTGGTTTGTGTGGCTTTGTCCCAGACTGGTATTTGGCCATGACTACTTCCCTTTTGGTCCACCCTTCCCAATCTTCTGTGTAAAGAAAGAACGGGTTGCACAAATCTGTAGGTGCCTCAATTCTCATATATAAAAGGTTTTACTCAAAATAAGCAAAAAGCCTCAATAGGCTCAAGATTTGCAAAGAGAATGTGCCCGCAGGAGAGACTGAAGCCAGGGGCTCGACAAGTCACAGAGTGTTTCCATGTATGTGGCAAAGGGATGTAGCCCGCTTCTTTTCAAATCTTGAGCCCTTGTCTAGGGTCCTCATTAGATGGATTGATAGCAGGAGCCATATTGGCTCCTGCTGTGGTCAATCAAATCCAGTAACACGTGAGCCGAGGTGCAGGGACGAGTCCTGCTGCCTTTGTCAATGGACGCAGCAGCAGGCCTCGGGAGCATGCCCGCATGAGTGCCCCCTTGGAAAGCAGCTCGCTGAGGGGGCACTCGAGAAGAGGGGAAGCCAGGAGCGCCGCTGAGGGACCCCAGAAGAGGAGGATCAGAGCCGCCCTGTGCAAAACCCTTGCACAGAGGAGGTAGGTATGACATGTTTATTATTTAAGAAAAAACAAAAAATGTACCTTTACAGAACCTTTGACTCATAAAAAACAATGTTTAACCCAGCCAACAGCTTGTGATATCAGCACACTAAGCTCCACCCAAAGAGTTGCATCTTATGAGATGTCCTCAGGGGTTTAAATAATATAAATAACATAAAAAAATAAAAATAAAGTTTAAAAACAATTGTAAAATTTTTTTTAAAGTTATACTTTTTAAAATGCACCACTCACCCACACACCACAATGAAAACTGTAAATTGCACTGGTAAATCAACAAGAATGTGGGATGGAGAGCAAAAATTCTAGATAACATGTAGGGGCTTTTAAAGCTTACCAATGGAGGATTTTGAATACCATTGTTTTTTGGAATTCCAAGAGCTCATGCAATTTTAAGACTTGATAAGTTTTTTAATCTTGACATATCTATTTACTAAACACAGCCCATTCTTTTATGTTTTACCAAAAAGGGGATATTTAATTCTGTTTATTTACACTATTTTATACGAGGAATTGCAACTACATCCTTTTTCTTGTAATGCATGTATACGCCTTTGTATTATGAAAACTATCAATAAAAATCTAAGTTTAAAAAAAGAAATCTATTTTCAGATGTTCATGACAAGGACAGGTTTTGCTTGTTATTTTTAAAGTAATACATGGCTACCTATATAATTTTTTTTTTCATCATGTCTGAACAAAATCAGGGTATTGAAGCTTTAGGCCCCTTTCACACTGCGCCACCCATAGTGTCGGCGGTAAAACGCCGCTATTTTTAGCAGGGTTTTATTGTCGGATTTGCGGTGCATTTTGGCCGCTAGCGGTGTGTTTTTAACCTCCTGCTAGCGGCCAAGAAAGGGTTAAAACCACCAGCAAAGCACCGCAATAGTGGAGTTTTGCCAGTGGTACAGATGCACTGCCCCATTGATTTCAATGGGGAGCAGAGGTGGAGGAGCGCTAAACACACCACTCCAAAGATGCTGCTGGCAGGACTTTTCCTAACGTCCTGCCAGCGCATCGCTCCATTGTAAAAGCCCTCGGGCTTTCACACTGGACACAATGGTGCAGCTGTTTGAGGGCGGATTGCAGGCGCTATTTTTAACTCTATAGTGCCTGCAAACCGCCATCGGTGTGAAAGGGGTCTTAGGAATGAGAATCTTTTGCTGACTCTCTGGTGGTGCTGGAATCACGATTCAACTACAGGACATGAGCTAATTCTGAACTTTAACAACTTTCAAAATCTTCAACTTGAGAATGAGGTAGAAAATTGGTATATTTTAAAATGGCCTTGAAAATTGAAAGCACCCAATAATGGACCTTACTTATAGATTTTGGCACAGAGCTCTCCAAAGTCCAGAGCTTGTGTTTTATGGCATTTCTCCAGGATCGTTCTGTACACTATATGTTATCATGTGGAAAGTACACTATATTGTCAAAATTATTGGGACGCCTGCCTTTATACGCACATTAAATTTAATGGCATCCTAGTATTAGTCCATAGGGTTCAATATTGAGTTGGCCCACCCTTTGCAGCTATAACAGCTTCAACACCTTTGGGATGAATTAGAGCAGAGACTGCGAGCCAGGTCTTGTCGTCCAACATCAGTGCCTGATCTCACAAATGCACTTCTGGAAGAATGGTCAAACATTCCTATAGACACACTCCTAAACCTTGTGGATAGCCTTCCCAGAAGAGTTGAAGACTGGGATTCCATTAAAGTTCAAGTGTGTATAAAGGCAGGTGTCCCAATACTTTTGACAATATAGTGTACTTTACTTGATAGAACTGCATGAATAACCTACACCAGGGGATAGAGATTAACATTAAGTGCAAACTCATTCCCCACTGGATATGTGTCCTATGCTTAAAGTAGTATAAACCCTCAATATTTTTTTATTTAACACATTGAGTCAAATTAAATAAACATTCCCCAGTAAACTATTTGTTAAAATTCTTACTCCAGCACTTGGAGCTTAGGTTGTATAACTTATAATTATTATTACCTTTTGTTTCAACTTGACCCTCCCTTCTAGATTGTAAGCTCTAACGAGCAGGGCCCTCTTATCCCTCCTGTATTGATTTGTATTGTAAGTGTACTGTCTGCCCTCATATTGTAAAGCGATGCGCAAACTGTTGGCGTATAATAATAATAATATAATGCTGATGGCTCCTACTCTCTCAGTGATGCATCCTTGAACTGCCTGTCTGCATAGGAAAGATTAAAGGTGGACAGTCCAGTCTATTAGCTTGTAAAAGGGAGGGGTGAGGAGGAGGAAGGAGCAGGGGAGTAACTTGCCATCCTAGGCTGTGTTTGATGCACATAGTGTAGGGAGACACAACCCTAATCTCTGTGTGCAAGGGTGGCTCCATAGGAAGTAGCAAATAATGGTATCACCTGCCAGGCTATTTAGTGTGGTAGAGGTTTGTGAAAGCTTAGACAGGCTAAACAGAACTACAAACTTCTTTGGAGATAATATCAATCAAATTCTCCATGTATTCCTGTATAGTGATGGCCGAACGGTTCGCCCGGCGGTCGTTTCGCGGCGAATTTCCGACATTCGCGGTCCGCACGTTCGAACGCCTTTTTCCGTCGTTCGCCGCGGCGGACTTACGTGTTTAATGTATACAAGAACTTTAACCTTTGGTGACACGTTTATCATGTGATACAGGACAGCCAATTGAGACATGACAGCACATGGACACTTGTACATTCCCCCTAACCTATAAATACACCTGATCCGGTGGCCATTTTACATTCTTTCTTCTGTTAAGATAGGGACAGGTTCCTGTGTGGAGTAGGGAGAGATAAACCACTAGCTATTTGGTACACAAAAGTTCTTTTCAGGACTGGTATAGGTGTTAGGTGTTGATAGGTTTGCTGTGCTGCTGATTCTTGCAGCAGCCTGAGTGTCTTTTGTTAGTTTAGAGAAAGGGAAAGGACGGTGTATGCTACAGGGACAGCCAGATTAGTCTTTCATCATCATCATCATCATCATCATCATTAGCTGTTACTATCAAGGTCCACAAAAGAGCTGTTCCAGTAACCACTAATCGTTCTCTTTTTTTGCCAATTTGTATAGGGACAGGAAGGAAGCAGTGTTGTCAGGCAGTGAGGGTAATTTTAAAGACTTGCTGTTATTATTAGTTCCACAAAGGTTCTTTTCAGGACTGGTATCAGTGGTACAGTAATAGGCTTGTACATGTATAATATTCTTTCTTCCAAATATAGAAAGGATATTATACTTGACTGCTGCCCTTCTGCTGCAGTCTGCTAAACATTCACAACTCACTTGTTCCACAAAAGTTCTTATAAGGACTGGTAACTTGGTATAGGGTGCTACGGTACATAGGCTTGAGTGCGGTACAGTCTGCTGTTCTGTAAGGACCGCTATCGGTCCACAATAGATAGGGTTGACGTGCACCACTGCTGACCGCTGCCCTATACTGCAGCAGTCCTTCAGCGGTATAGGGACTGACGTACAGTCTGCTAATCACTAACACACAACCTGCTTGTTCCACAAAAGTTCTTATAAGGACTGGTAACTTGGTATAGGGTGCTACGGTACATAGGCTTGAGTGCGGTACAGTCTGCTGTTCTGTAAGGACCGCTATCGGTCCACAATAGATAGGGTTGACGTGCACCACTGCTGACCGCTGCCCTATACTGCAGCAGTCCTTCAGCGGTATAGGGACTGACGTACAGTCTGCTAAAAACTAATACACAACCTGCTTGGTCCACAAAAGTTCTTATAAGGACTGGTAACTTGGTATAGGGTGCTACGGTACATAGGCTTGAGTGCGGTACAGTCTGCTGTTCTGTAAGGACCGCTATCGGTCCACAATAGATAGGGTTGACGTGCACCACTGCTGACCGCTCACCTATACTGCAGCAGTCCTTCAGCGGTATAGGGACTGACGTACAGTCTGCTAAACACTAATACACAACCTGCTTGTTCCACAAAAGTTCTTATAAGGACTGGTAACTTGGTATAGGGTGCTACGGTACATAGGCTTGAGTGCGGTACAGTCTGCTGTTCTGTAAGGACCGCTATCGGTCCACAATAGATAGGGTTGACGTGCACCACTGCTGACCGCTCACCTATACTGCAGCAGTCCTTCAGCGGTATAGGGACTGACGTACAGTCTGCTAATCACTAACACACAACCTGCTTGTTCCACAAAAGTTCTTATAAGGACTGGTAACTTGGTATAGGGTGCTACGGTACATAGGCTTGAGTGCGGTACAGTCTGCTGTTCTGTAAGGACCGCTATCGGTCCACAATAGATAGGGTTGACGTGCACCACTGCTGACCGCTCACCTATACTGCAGCAGTCCTTCAGCGGTATAGGGACTGACGTACAGTCTGCTAAACACTAATACACAACCTGCTTGTTCCACAAAAGTTCTTATAAGGACTGGTAACTTGGTATAGGGTGCTACGGTACATAGGCTTGAGTGCGGTACAGTCTGCTGTTCTGTAAGGACCGCTATCGGTCCACAATAGATAGGGTTGACGTGCACCACTGCTGACCGCTCACCTATACTGCAGCAGTCCTTCAGCGGTATAGGGACTGACGTACAGTCTGCTAAAAACTAATACACAACCTGCTTGGTCCACAAAAGTTCTTATAAGGACTGGTAACTTGGTATAGGGTGCTACGGTACATAGGCTTGAGTGCGGTACAGTCTGCTGTTCTGTAAGGACCGCTATCGGTCCACAATAGATAGGGTTGACGTGCACCACTGCTGACCGCTCACCTATACTGCAGCAGTCCTTCAGCGGTATAGGGACTGACGTACAGTCTGCTAAACACTAATACACAACCTGCTTGTTCCACAAAAGTTCTTATAAGGACTGGTAACTTGGTATAGGGTGCTACGGTACATAGGCTTGAGTGCGGTACAGTCTGCTGTTCTGTAAGGACCGCTATCGGTCCACAATAGATAGGGTTGACGTGCACCACTGCTGACCGCTCACCTATACTGCAGCAGTCCTTCAGCGGTATAGGGACTGACGTACAGTCTGCTAATCACTAACACACAACCTGCTTGTTCCACAAAAGTTCTTATAAGGACTGGTAACTTGGTATAGGGTGCTACGGTACATAGGCTTGAGTGCGGTACAGTCTGCTGTTCTGTAAGGACCGCTATCGGTCCACAATAGATAGGGTTGACGTGCACCACTGCTGACCGCTCACCTATACTGCAGCAGTCCTTCAGCGGTATAGGGACTGACGTACAGTCTGCTAAACACTAATACACAACCTGCTTGTTCCACAAAAGTTCTTATAAGGACTGGTAACTTGGTATAGGGTGCTACGGTACATAGGCTTGAGTGCGGTACAGTCTGCTGTTCTGTAAGGACCGCTATCGGTCCACAATAGATAGGGTTGACGTGCACCACTGCTGACCGCTCACCTATACTGCAGCAGTCCTTCAGCGGTATAGGGACTGACGTACAGTCTGCTAATCACTAACACACAACCTGCTTGTTCCACAAAAGTTCTTATAAGGACTGGTAACTTGGTATAGGGTGCTACGGTACATAGGCTTGAGTGCGGTACAGTCTGCTGTTCTGTAAGGACCGCTATCGGTCCACAATAGATAGGGTTGACGTGCACCACTGCTGACCGCTCACCTATACTGCAGCAGTCCTTCAGCGGTATAGGGACTGACGTACAGTCTGCTAAACACTAATACACAACCTGCTTGTTCCACAAAAGTTCTTATAAGGACTGGTAACTTGGTATAGGGTGCTACGGTACATAGGCTTGAGTGCGGTACAGTCTGCTGTTCTGTAAGGACCGCTATCGGTCCACAATAGATAGGGTTGACGTGCACCACTGCTGACCGCTGCCCTATACTGCAGCAGTCCTTCAGCGGTATAGGGACTGACGTACAGTCTGCTAAACACTAATACACAACCTGCTTGGTCCACAAAAGTTCTTATAAGGACTGGTAACTTGGTATAGGGTGCTACGGTACATAGGCTTGAGTGCGGTACAGTCTGCTGTTCTGTAAGGACCGCTATCGGTCCACAATAGATAGGGTTGACGTGCACCACTGCTGACCGCTCACCTATACTGCAGCAGTCCTTCAGCGGTATAGGGACTGACGTACAGTCTGCTAATCACTAACACACAACCTGCTTGTTCCACAAAAGTTCTTATAAGGACTGGTAACTTGGTATAGGGTGCTACGGTACATAGGCTTGAGTGCGGTACAGTCTGCTGTTCTGTAAGGACCGCTATCGGTCCACAATAGATAGGGTTGACGTGCACCACTGCTGACCGCTGCCCTATACTGCAGCAGTCCTTCAGCGGTATAGGGACTGACGTACAGTCTGCTAAACACTAATACACAACCTGCTTGGTCCACAAAAGTTCTTATAAGGACTGGTAACTTGGTATAGGGTGCTACGGTACATAGGCTTGAGTGCGGTACAGTCTGCTGTTCTGTAAGGACCGCTATCGGTCCACAATAGATAGGGTTGACGTGCACCACTGCTGACCGCTGCCCTATACTGCAGCAGTCCTTCAGCGGTATAGGGACTGACGTACAGTCTGCTAAACACTAATACACAACCTGCTTGGTCCACAAAAGTTCTTATAAGGACTGGTAACTTGGTATAGGGTGCTACGGTACATAGGCTTGAGTGCGGTACAGTCTGCTGTTCTGTAAGGACCGCTATCGGTCCACAATAGATAGGGTTGACGTGCACCACTGCTGACCGCTGCCCTATACTGCAGCAGTCCTTCAGCGGTATAGGGACTGACGTACAGTCTGCTAAACACTAATACACAACCTGCTTGGTCCACAAAAGTTCTTATAAGGACTGGTAACTTGGTATAGGGTGCTACGGTACATAGGCTTGAGTGCGGTACAGTCTGCTGTTCTGTAAGGACCGCTATAGGTCCACAATAGATAGGGTTGACGTGCACCACTGCTGACCGCTCACCTATACTGCAGCAGTCCTTCAGCGGTATAGGGACTAAGAGTTTTGTCACAGGGTCATTTAAAAAATGACATGCAGAGGAAGAGGCAGGCCCTTCCGCAGGGGTGGTAGGGGTAGGGCAGGAGCAACAGGCTTGAGCCAAAGTGGGAAGTTGCAGAAGGTGCGTTCAATTACTTTAAAGGATGCACCAGACTTGGTTGAGTGGCTCGCTCAGCCTTACTCTTCTGCACCCTCCTCATCCTCTCGATCTGCACCCTCTTCTTCACTCTCTGCTATGTGCACCCCCAAAGACACTACCACCAACAACACGACCACCACCACCACCACCACATACCTTCCGCTTGAGTCACTGGAATTATTTTCCGATCCATATCAAGAGGACATTTCTGATGCGCAGCCACTCTTGGTATTGGATCAGGAAGAGGAGGTAGCAACAAGCGCTACTCAGCAGTCTGACGCCAGTACCCAGATCAGCCCAAGGAGGAGGTTGGTCCCCGGTGTTGCTGCCTACTCCGAGATCTCTACTTATAGCGGTGGGGAAGGTGACGTTGATGATGACGTGTCTAGTGATGTCACGTGGGTGCCCACAAGAGAGGAAGAGGAGGGGAGTTCAGAGGGAGATATGGACCAGCAGATAGGGAGGAGAAGCAGCAATGACTTACATTGCACAGCAGGGACAAAGCAGACTGCAAATGTATCAGGAGCGAGTCATCGACCATGTACGGTCACATCTGGCGCTCCCAGGACACCGGCACATGGCTCCGCAGTGTGGGCTTTTTTTAACGTGTCCGCTGCTGACAATAGCGTTGCCATCTGCAATCTTTGCAGTCAACGCGTTAGTCGCGGTAAGCCCAATACTCACCTAGGGACGACCGCCTTAAGAAGGCACATGAGCAGCCATCACCGAGCCCAGTGGGAGCAACGGAACACACAAAGCCACACTGCAGGCTCTCACCGTCCAGCCTCGTCTTCTACTTCTCCTTCTCCTCTCTCCTCACAATTGTCCTCCACTCCACCTTCCATCACGCCAAGCTCACATTTTTCTGCAAAAAGGCAGGCTTCCGTGGGCCTAATGTTTGAGCGTAAAAAAATGATGATGCCGGATAACCCTCTTGCCCAACGGTTGGCGGCTGGCTTGTCAGAACTCATAGCCCGCCAACTACTGCCATATAAACTGGTGGACTCGGAGGCCTTTCGCAAATTTGTGGCCATTGGAACACCACAATGGAAGGTCCCAGGAAGGAAGTATTTCTCAGAGAAGGGCATCCCAGAGCTATATGGCCATGTTCAGCGGCAAGTGAATGTATCTCTGGCACACAGTGTCGGTGCCAAGATACATCTGACCACAGACACGTGGTCTAGCAAACACGGGCAGGGAAGGTATATCAGTTTTACTGCCCACTGGGTGAACCTTCTGACGGCCGTCAAGCATGTAACCCGTGGCACCCGTGTAGATTTGGTTTTACCGCCACGGATTGCATGCAGGCCTGACTCTTCTTCTCCTCCTCCTACTCCATCCTCCTCCCTCTCCTCCTCAGCTGCCTCCTCCTTTTCCGCTGCTAGCGTCTCTTCCACTGCACCGCCCAAGCTCCCCAGAACCTATTCCACATGCCAGGTGAGACGTTGCCATGCCGTGCTGCGTCTGTTGTGCCTGGAAGCAAAGAGCCACACTGGCCCGGCACTCCTTTCAGCTTTGCGTTCACAGGCAGATGAGTGGCTAACACCGCTCAATTTGACAGTTGGTAAAGTGGTGTGTGACAACGGTGCCAATCTGCTTAGCGCATTGAAACAGGGCAAAATCACGCACGTGCCGTGCATGGCACACGTCTTAAACTTGGTCGTGCAGCGATTCCTTGTCAAATACCCTGGGGTCCAGGACATCTTGCGGCAGGCAAGGAAAATCTCGGCCCATTTCAGAAGATCTTACACGGCCATGGCTCGCCTTGCTGACATTCAGCGGCGACACCATCTGCCGGTCAGACGTCTTATTTGCGATTGCCCGACGCGATGGAACTCAACCTTCTATATGCTTGATAGGCTGCTCCAGCAGAAACGTGCAGTTAACGTCTACCTGTATGAACTCTGCGAAAGAAACGGTTCTGGGGAGCTGGGTTTTTTTTCACCGCGCCAGTGGCTGCTCATGCGCGACACATGCAGACTTCTGCGGCCATTTGAGGAGATCACCAAACTGGTCAGTCGCAGCCATGGCGCCATCAGTGACATGGTACCTTATGCCTTCTTTCTGGAGCGTGCATTGCGTCGTGTCATTGATCAGGCTGTGGAGGAGCAGGAGCGGGAAGATGAGGAAGTCGCAATGCTGGATGAATTCCCAGGGGGGGCTACTCTATCTGAGACAAGTCAACAACAGGAGTCTGATGAGGAGTCAGAGGAGGATGGTGCCGGGGCGGATGAGCAGGAGCAAGAAGAGCATGCTTTAAACCTTTCTGGGATCCCTGTTGTGCGAGGATGGGGAGAGGAGAATGAAGAGGACGACATTATCCTGGATGATGAGCAGGAGCCAGGCCACCACACCGCTTCCACTTTAGTGCAAATGGGGGCCTTCATGCTCCAGTGTTTTAATAGGGACCCCCGTATAAAAAGCATGAGGGTCAAGGACCAGTACTGGGTGGCAACGTACTTAGACCCCCGGTACAAACACAAAATGGCGGAAATGTTACCGCCGTCGCAGAGGGCTGTCAGAATGCAGCACTTCCAGGCCTTGCTTCGAGAAATGCTGCATTCTGCTTTTGCGTGCGCTGGCAGAGGAGCAATTCCCACTCCCAGAGAAGGATTTGCGGGTACCAATCCAACAGCGCCTGCAAGAAGAGGCCGGTTTGAAGATGTGTTGGTGACTTCGGATATGAGGTCATTCTTTCAGCCGACCCATCGACAGGTGTCATCCGGATCCAGCATCAGGGAACGCCTAGACCGTCAGGTGTCCGACTACATTGGGTTAACGGCCGATGTGGACGCTCTGAGGAGTGATGAACCCCTAGACTACTGGGTGGGCAGGCTTGACCTCTGGCCAGAGCTTGCCCAATTTGCAATCGAACTGTTGGCTTGCCCCTCATCCAGTGTCCTGTCCGAAAGGACGTTCAGCGCAGCAGGGGGGATTGTGACCGATAAGCGTACTCGCCTAGCTCACCACAGTGTTAACTACCTCACATTTCTAAAAATGAATGAGGCATGGATCTCGGAGGAATTCAACACATGTGACCAGTAGACCATGTATATGTCTATAAACTATTTTTTTAATCAAGCACACAGACCTTCTTAATTCATTTGGCTCACTTCCTTGACCCAAAAAAGCACACCGTACTATATGCCCCTACCCTCCTCTTTGAAGAGGTTGAGCGGTGTCATATTTCTACTGGGGCTGCTTATGATATCCCTGTGCTGTGCTGACTTCCTCCTGGGGGTTCTTATTATGAAGGGATCACACTATCCCTGTGCTGTGCTGACTTCCTCCTGGGGGTTCTTATTATGAGGGGATCACACCATCCCTGTGCTGTGCTGACTTCCTCCTGGGGCTGCTTACGGTGCTGCTGTCAGTGCTGTATGTCACGGTGCTGCTGTCAGCGCTGTATGTCACGGTGCTGCTGTCAGCGCTGTATGTCACGGTGCTGCTGTCAGCGCTGTATGTCACGGTGCTGCTGTCAGCGCTGTATGTCACGGTGCTGCTGTCAGCGCTGTATGTCACGGTGCTGCTGTCAGCGCTGTATGTCACGGTGCTGCTGTCAGCGCTGTATGTCACGGTGCTGCTGTCAGCGCTGTATGTCACGGTGCTGCTGTCAGCGCTGTATGTCACGGTGCTGCTGTCAGCGCTGTATGTCACGGTGCTGCTGTCAGCGCTGTATGTCACGGTGCTGCTGTCAGCGCTGTATGTCACGGTGCTGCTGTCAGTGCTCTGTATTACGGTGCTGCTGTCAGATGCCTCTATCACGGTGCATGTGTCATTCCGGTATGTCACGCTGCTGGTGATCATCTCCTGCACCCTCTTCTTTGCCTACCCTGGTCCCTGACCTTCCCTCTCCTCCATTGCCTTCATTAGCTCCATAGTCCTGAATTGTTAGAACAATTTCCCAAATAAAATAAAAATGCTTGTAGTTATCGATCCCAAATTCACCTCATACATGTATTATGTCATTGTCCAGATGGTGGGACTACGTTTTACCCCCTAATAATTACCACGTGGCCGCAAATTCGACATGAAGGTTTGCAAAGTTCGCCTCCCATTGAAGTCAATGGGGCCCGCGGCGAACGGTCGGTTTCGCGAACGTTTGGGTCCGTTCGCATTTCGCGTTCGCGAAACGTCCCGTCGGAAGTTCGTCCATCACTATTCCTGTATGATCTTAATACAAGTTTATTGCAGGAACACTAATATTTATATTCAAAAGATTCAGTAGTTTTCTGGACATTCATGGCAGTGTCTGTACAAAAGTTATATATTTTCCATTAATAATAATTTTATCCTTAGATAATGTCCATTGCTTTTAATAACTGGGGATACAGTTTAAGAAATTTGAAAGAAATCTGTCTTTGCAATGTGCTGGAGCTAAATGTAGGTATACCTTATGCTCAAAAACTGTCCATCACAAAGTTGGATGAAAAGTGAAGCGATGTGGTAGAAACTGGTGGTCTGCATTAACCACTTCAGCCCTGGAAGGATTTGCCCATTAAATGACTAGGCCATTTTTTGTGATACGGCACTGTGTCGCTTTAACTGACAATTGCGCAGTTGTGCGATGCTGTACCCAAACAAAATTGACGTCCTTTTTTTCCACAAATAGAGATTTATTTTTGTGGTATTTGATCACCTTTCCTTTTTTTTTTTTTTTGCACTATAAACAAACAGAGAGCGACAATTTTGAAAAAAAAAATCATTTTCCAACTTATCCAAAAAAAAAAACACATTTATTCAGCAGTTTAAACCGATATATATTCTTCTACATATTTTTGGTAAAATAAATCACAATAGGCATATATTGATTGGTTTGCGCAAAAGTTATTGCGTCTACAAGCTATGGGATAGATTTAGGGACTTTTATTTTTTTTCATTGTTGTTACTAGTAATGGCAGCGGTCTGTGACATTATTGCATTGATCAGTGCTATAAAAATGCAGTGATCAATGTAAAAATGACACTGGCAGGGAAGAGGTTAACACTAGGGGGCGATCAAGGGGTTAAGTGAGTCCCCTGGGTGTGTTCTAACTGTAGGAGGGATGGGCTTACTGGAACATGACAGAGATCACTGTTCCCGATCACTTGGAACAGTATATCTCTGCCATCTCATCTGGCAGAAAGGAGAATTGCCTTGTTTACATAGGCAGTACCCCATTTTGCCTCTCCTCACATTGATCACGGGTCGCACGGCAGACATCGAGTCTGCCCGACCTGTGGGCATGCGCCAGCCCGCAACTGTGTGAGCCGCCATACAGTTACAGTGATTCTCGCAGCGCTGCCGACCTGGAGCTGTATATCTGCATGAGCTGGTTGGGAAGCTGCTAGAAAATACAAACATTTGCAATGAACTTATTTATATCACTCAAAGCTCTTTGTTGTATTAAGTGAAACAAATGGCTGACCTGCCACAAATATAGCACAGTCATGTGTCCTGTATGTTATCAGGAAGCATGTAAGAACTACAGAACCCATTCCCCTTATGTTAGGGAGATAATAAAAGGGGGTATTCTGTAGTACTGACATATTTCCTGTCCTGTGGTCACAATGTTGCTCTTCTATAGATATAGTACAGTGAATGACCAAAGTCACCCTAGCACAGGAAATGTATTAGGGCAAACTTTTGTGTGACCATGTGTATGCAAGCCAAGCTTGAGCAGAATTCTGTTGAAAAAACCATCCAAGATTTTTTAAATGGAAAATCCGCTTGTGTGTACGCGTCAAAAGACTTTTTCCAGCAGCCTGTGCAGTACCTTGCCCTTCTAGGTGTTATGATGTGGGCTCTCACTGGCGTGCTGCGGCTTGGCTGCAGTGCTGGTGTACTGGCAGTCTTCCTGCATGCAGAGCCGTCTTTAATACTGATTGGACCCTGGGCAAAACTTTTTTTGGGGCCCCCCCCATGCAGTTTTGCTCTCCACCTGCTCTGAGACATACAATAAATAGCAGCTAGACTCAAAATCAGTTTTCTGAATTAAATCAGATTGTTTGCTTAGGTTACAGTGTATTATTACCGCTCACTGACTGGTTGCTAGAGGTTACAGCACACATTACGGCTCACTGATTAGTTACTAGAGGTTACAGCACATGATTTCTGCTTGATTGGTTGCTAGAGATTACTGTGGCTATGACCTCAGGGGGCATGATATACATATCAAGTCTGCCGGCCGCCGCTATTTACATATGAATGCCGCCGCTATGTACATATGAATGCCGGTAATTTACATGTCAACACAGAGTCTGCAGGTGAGTCATCTGTGCACAAAAATAGGGCAGAGCATTACTAGCAGCATTTCACACTCAGATATTGGGACACAGCACAGGACCAAAACCTCAAGGGACGAGAGAATTTAAACCAGGATAGTTGGCAAGTATGAGGCAGCTGCTTTGGGCCCCACAACAATGACAGGGCCCAGAGCAGCTGCCCCTTTTGCCCTGCCTTAAAAACGGCCCTGCCTGCATGTTGCCCCTGGTCCAATAGAGGTTGCACACTTTTACTGCATGTTCTGAAAGTGCACAAAACATCTTGAATGCTGCATCTTTGGTGCAGTTTTAGAAAATGCAACAAAAATGAGCAACCTAAAAGAAGTCTGAGGGACTGTGAAACCCACCAGTACACCCGCACTGCATGTAGGCAGCTGTAGTGCAGAGCAGCCTAGCTGCCTGCAAGAGGAGGTGGGTTAGCAAGTCTATATAGTCACTTTTCAGCCGATTTGATATGTTTATGTGTACATATGTTCAGAGCTGTTTGGCCTCTATAATTGTCTCCAGCACCATTTTGGAGAAGCCTAATGTCCTGCTAGGACAAGCAAATCTCGGGATATTTGGTCTGCCATTTTTGGGTAGATATCTTATATAGGAAAGCCCAGGCATGTTGAGAACAGAACATGTGTGTGCATAGACAGGGACAGAGATCCACTTGTGAGGGAGAGGTATGCCGCGTACACATGAGCGGATTTTCCATCTGAAAAATCTTGGATGGTTTTAACAACGGAATTCCGCTCAAGCTTGGCGTGCATACACACGGTCACACAAAAGTTCGCTGAATGTTCGACCATCAAGAACACGGTGATGTACAACACTATGATGAGCCAAGAAAATGAAGTTCAATGCTTCCGAGCATGCGTCAAATTGTTTCCGAGCATGTGTAGGAATTTTGCGTGTCGGAATTGCTACAGAGGATTGGAATTTGCAATCTGAACTTTTTCCAAACGAAAAATTGAGAACCTGCACTCAATCTTTTGCTGGCGGGAATTTGATCAGCAAAAGTCCGATGGAGCATACACATGGTTGCATTTTCCGACCAAAAGCTCTCAGCAGTCTTTTGCTGGTGGAATTTCCGATCGTGTGTACGGGGCATAAGGAGAAGATAGGGAGAGTGATTGTTTCATCAGGAATAGGGTAAAAACTATAACTGTAACAGAGATGCTTATTAAAAATGGGGGGAAAAAGACAGAAAAAGTAGACAAATGACAGACAGACACCATAGAAACTGATAAGCTTCAATATAAAAAATAGTTGTACTTAGTTTTAGATACACTGTGCAGAAAAATGTGTTCTGTAATGACTAAAAGCTTATTGACCCTGGTTTGTCAGTTATTATTGATCAAATCACTCTTTTCCATAGTACACCATTATAGCCAGAACGGAATCAATAATCCTTCCTTTTGGTCTTACTTCTGGAATTTTATACACATTGCAATGAATGTCTAAAACAACTTTGAGTGCAGGCATAACAAAAGTTGGAAAACTCGTATGAGGAATAAATGCACCCTCCTACTAATTCTCTTATTTTCATTCCTGCACCTGGATTTGCCTATAGACATTAAATATTGGTTCAAGATGCCCTTTACAATTTTAGCTTAGACTGCATTTTAAGAGGTCAGAAGAATACTCTCAGCTCGCTTTACTGGAATCTGACCTTTCTTGTGTGCTTGCTCCAACTTCTTTAGACAAAAAAAGGCTTTTCCCCATGGAGAGTTCCCACACTGGCAGATAGCGCATTCTCCAACACAATGCCTGGGATACTTAAACATAAATTTACTCGGCTGCATTGGAAGAACAAAATGAAGACCTGGCAGGGAAGCCGTTTATAGCTTAGTCTTTTCTTGTTTTTAATTTATTGTCACAACAGATAAGGGACATCTATATGTAAATTTTAAGGGTAATGAAAATTTGGAACATCATAAATTCTGCCTCTTTGGAAAATTGTACAGGTTACAGCAAAGGAGAATGATTAATGATGTTTGAACCACACTGAATAGACTTACAGCATTAACATACTTAAAATATTAAAATAAGTCTACGGATTTACTTCCCTTGTATTCAAATGGAAGAACAAATATATTTATTTTACCAACTGGTTCTGCCATTCTTTTAATAGTTTGCTGTATACCCTTAGGTCAGTAGCATTCAGACAGTTGAGACATTTCATAAATAAAATAGAATAATATCTTTGAGAAGGTGAATCAGCTGTATTAGCAGCAAATGGTGTAGCGATTGATGTTACTATAGTTTCCCAATGAGTGGTATGTACACCATAGGTGGTACTTTTGATGGCAGTACAGGGTACTTCTACCTCTAAAGTAGCACTAAAGTTAACTATAAAGTTAACTGGGCGTATGCAGCTTTTTCTTGTAGAATAGACATGCTATGGCTCTTCTGCAACACCGAACACTTACATACCTGTTTGAAATCTTCTATTGAATGTGTGTTGCGCAGCTCAGAGTACATTCCTGGCATACTCCGGCTATGTTGGAATATCTGACTACTGTGTGCATGAGCAGGATGATATCCTTTGTCCATCAGCCATCAAGAGCTTACATAGTTACATAGTAGAATAGAGGTTTGGGAGTCTGGTCCCCATCCCAGACCCTCCAAAAGAGGGGAGAGCGCAGACTATTCCGGTACACATTAAGAATTGTATACAAACGAATATGTAAACAGATATAAAAATGTAAACAATATATTTATTAATACAAAAAAAACAATCAATTTCTAAAATTACAGATGGTATGGTATTTTAACTCATTTTGCGGAGTGACCGCTTCATCAGGCAATGCGGGAGATACAGCTGAAAGACATACTAATATAATATATATAATAATAATAATAATGCCATAGACGTTACAAAGCTGGTATATATGAGGGATTGGGAATAAAGAGGTAAAAAAAATAGCAAATGTTTACCTATAAACCAGTACCATCAAGGCACAGATAGCTAGACGGTCAGGCCTCCCACGGCGACTGGGGGAGGCAATTTGTGCAAAGCCAAGGGGCTATAGTCTAGGTGAAATTAATAAAATTTCAAAAGTTCTAGTAATGAATCAAGCCAATATAGGACAATCGATCACAAGATAAATCATGAGCAGAGTGAAGGAAAGAAGGTGCGAAAATGGATGATGGTACATTCTGTATTTTTTTCAGCCTTATTTATTACGTTTTAGTGAGGCCACCCATTTCTCTATAGTTACATAGTAGATGAGGTTGAAAAAAGACACAAGTCCATCAAGTCCAACCTGTATGTGTGTGATTTCATGTCACTATTACATCGTACGGTATATCCCTGTATGTTGTGGTCGTTGAGGTGCTTATCTAATAGTTTTTGGAAACTATTGATGCTCCCCGCTGAGACCACCGCCTGTGGAAGGGAATTCCACATTCTTGCCTCTCTTACAGTAAAGAACCCTCTACGTAGTTTAAGGTTAAACCTCTTTTCTTCTAATTTTAATGAGTGACCACATGCCTTGTTGAAAACCCAAAACCCAGAAAAAAAATGGGGAGAAGAAGACAGGACCAACGAGAGATGTAACTACCTCGTCACTGGAAGTTGGTGAGTATTTTCGGGGGTTTAGTTCTACTTTAATTCTTTCTGCAAAGACTTTTATACTCGAGACTGCACATGTCAAAGCTGAAATATATTTTCATGAGTGTGATCTACAGAGGAGGGGGTCATATCTTTTCTGCCTTTTATTTTTTCTGCCCGGTGATATTCAGTGTAGATTATGGAATTTGAATCTTTATTCACAATTTACAAAATCTAGGCCTGCCACCAGAGGTGTCCAACCCTTTGTGATGATGATGCCACTGTCACAGCCACGTGCCAGCACTAGGGATGACCTGAACACTCCCCCTGTTCAGTACACGCAAACACCGTTAAAGTCTATGGGACTTGAACATTAATAATCTAAAGTGATAATTTTAAAGGCTTATATGCAAGTTATTGTCATAAAAAAGTGTTTGGGGACCTGGGTCCTGCCCCAGGGGACATGTATCAAAGCAAAAATAAGTTTTAAAAAATGGCAGTTTTTTCGGGAACAGTGATTTTAATAATGCTTAAAGTGAAACAATAAAAGTGTAATATTATTATTTATTATTATACAGGTTTTATATAGCGCCAACAGTTTGCTCAGCGCTTTACAACATGAGGGCAGACATTACATTTACATTACAATTTGATACAAGAGGAATCAGAGGGCCCTGCTCTTTAGAGCTTGCAATCTAAAAAGGAAGGGGCAATTGATACAAAAGGTAATAGCTGTGGGGGATGAGCTGATGGAGGAAGTAAAACAGTGTTAGTTAGAAGCAGGATAGGCTTCTTTGAAGAGAAGGGTTTTTAGGGATCGTCTAAAGATGGATAGATTAGGGGACAGTTGGACAGATTGGGGTAGGGAGTTCCAAAGGATGGGAGAAGCTCTGGAGAAATCCTGGAGGCGAGCATGGGAGGAGGTGACAAGGGAGCTAGAGAGCAGGAGGTCTTGAGATGACTGAAAAGGGCGGTTTGGTTGGTATTTTGGGACTAGGTCAGTGATGTAGCTGGGGGCAGAGTTATGGATGGCTTTGTAAATTATTGTTAATACTTTAAATTTTATTTGTTGGGTGAATGGAAGCCAATGCAGGGATTGGCAGAGAGGGGTGGAGGACACTGAATGGCTGGTAAGGTGGATGAGTCTGACAGCGGCATTCATTATGGACTGGAGGGGGGATAGTCTGTGTAAAGGTAATCCAACGAGGAGGGAGTTGCAGTAGTCGAGGCGAGAGATGACCAGGGAGGGAATTAGAAGCTTGGTGGTGTCATTAGTTAAAAAGGGGTGTATTCTGGAAAGGTTGCGGAGGCTAAGGCGGCATGATTTGGACAGGGCTTGTATGTGGGCCTGAAAGGACAGAAAGTTCAGAGTCTAAGGTTACCCCTAGCTCTCTGGCATGTGGGGATGGACTGATAGATGTGCCATTGATCTTGACAGAGAAGTCAGGCGAAGGGGTACGTGGGGGAGGAAATATTAAGAGTTCGGTTTTAGATTGAGGAAGTGGTGTGACATCCAGGCTGATATGTCTGTTAGTAGATCAGCGATGCGTGAGGAGATTGATGGGGTGAGCTGAGGGGTAGAGAGATAGATTTGGGTGTCATCAGCATATAAATGGTAGTGAAAGCCATGGGAGGCTAATATTCCTTTAAGTTTTGTACCTGGGGGGTGTCTATAGTCTGCCTGTAAAGGGGCGCATGTTTCCCGTGTTTAGAACAGTCTGACAGCAAAATTACATTTCTAAAAGGAAAAAAACTAATTTAAAACTACTTACGGCTACAATGAATTGTCGGGTCCGACAATACAACACAATACAACAGTTCATTGATAAAAACGGCATGGGGATTTCCCCACAGGGGAACCCCGAACCAAAATTAAGAAAAAAAAATGTGTGGGGGTCCCCCCAAAAATCCATACCAGACCCTTATCCGAGAACGCAACCTGGCAGGCCGCAGGAAAAGAGGGAGGGGACGAGAGAGCGACATGCCACATGTCCTCAACATTGGGAGGGTGCTTTGGGGTGGACCCCCAAAGCACCTTGTCCCCATGTTGATGGGGACAAGGGCATCATCCCTACAACCCTTGCCCGGTGATTGTGGGGGTCTGCAGGTGGGGGGCTTATCAGAATCTGGAAGCCCTCTTTAACAAGGGGACCCCCAGATCCCAACCCCCCCTGTGTGAAATGGTAATGGGGTGCAAAAGTACCCCTACCATTTCAAAAAAAGTGTAAAAAATTTTAAAAATGACAAGAGACCGTTTTTGACAATTCCTTTATTTAAAGTCTTCTTCTTTCCATCTTCTTCTGGTCTTCTTCCTTTCTTCAGTTTCTTCCTCCATCATCTTCTTCCTCTGCTTCTTCCTCCGATCCTCTGCTTCTTGCTTTGGTGTTCTCGTCTGCCATCTCTCATCCCCCCCCTTTTCCCGCAGCCTGCCAGGTTGCGTGCTCGGATAAGGGTCTGGTATGGATTTTGAGAGGGACACTCACACCATTTTTTTTTTGCTGTGGGGTTCCCCTTAATTTCCATGACAGACCTGAAGGGCCTGGTATGGAATTTTGAGGGAACCCCACGCATTTTTTTTTTTACATTTTGGTTCAGGGTTCCCCTGTGGGGAAATCCCCATGCTGTTTTTATCAAAGAACTGTTATGTGTATTGTGGACCTGACAATTCATTATAGCCGCGAGTAGTTTTAAATTCGTTTTTTTTCCTTTAGAAATGTAATTTTGCTGTCAGACTGTTCTAAACATGGGAGACATTCGCCCCTTTACAGGCATACTATAAACACCCCCCAGGTAGGAAATTTAAAGGAATATTACACTTTTATTGTTTCACTTTAAGCACTATTAAAATCACTGCTCCCGAAAAAACTTCAGATTTTAAAACTTTTTTTTGCATTGATGCATGTCCCATGGGCAGGACCCAGGTCCCCAAACACTTTTTATGACAATAACTTGCATATTAGACTTTAAAATTAGCACTTTTGATTTCTCCCATAGACTTTTAAAGCGGCTTTTGAATTTGCCACGAACACCCCAAATAGTTTCGGCGAACGGGTGAACAGCCAATGTTTGAGCCGAACATCCCTAATGTCCAACCCTTAGTGATGATGATGCCACTGTCACAGCCACGTGCCAGCACCATTGATTTAAGTGGTAAATGTTTTGTCCTGCAGACAAGAAGCAATTGCAATATTCAGAGTGAAAGGAGGGGAGAGGGATAGTTGTTGGAGATTTTTGATTGTGCTGACTATTCATAGTAATAAAATTAAAATAGTATGCAGTCCTTATCTACTATAAACCAAATACTAAACCATATATTGTATATGTTTTTGGCTTCTTCTGTAGTCAAGGAAGCAGTGATTGTTTGCTCTGGTCTGCTCATTGTTTCACAGAATGGGCATGTGGTTGCATCCCCCTGCCTCTTGAAGACGTTTCTAGAGCCTAGGGAGGGAGAATTCAAATAACCAGCTGAATATTGATCAGGGCCTAGCCAATCCCTGGGGAGGTGTGTCCAGATGGGAAGCTTATAAATTGTCTGAAGCCCTGAAGAGATTGTCTTCTTACTCAACAAAGAGACAGTCCCAGACTTAAAAGGGGCTGTTGCCCCTTTGAGGTAAGACTTGGATTATCCTGCTGTTCTCCGAGGTCTGGGGGCGGGAGTTTCTGATGGGACCTGGATGTGGAACTTGTGATTAATGACCCTGTACTGATTCCTTGTGACTATGTGCTTTTGGGATGTGAGGCTTCGAGACTGTTCAGAAAGATACCTTATGTTCCCCAGCTGTGAGGATTTACATGTCAGGACTTGGATTCACCTGCTAGTGGCACTGTGGGTCTCTGGGCTGAAAGCTGTAGTTCCAGTGACCAACAGCAGGTGTTCCTAGAAGCCAGCAGGTTTCAGTGATAAGCTCCATTTGGTTTCAGTAAACTATGAATGCAGCTCTCTCCTCAAGGAAACATTAAGTAATCAGACATTGCCCAGTGCCCTGCATGCAGTTTTATATGATATATACTGTTCTTTCTGCCTGGAAACTGGAGATTGACCCTAGCAACCAAAAAGTGTCAATTTACGTCAAAAGTGGTTTAGACCAGCTAGAAAACAGCAATGGTAAATGGTAGAACACTTGCAGAATTGAACAATAGTGAATCGTGGGGAAATTCATTTTATTATTATTAGATTATGTTTTATAATTATTTATATTTACTTATTATATTATAATTTATGATTTTGTGTTTCAAACTTTATCATATCCGGGGTATCTACTAGACTCTTGTTTTTTTGTTTACAAACGATTTTTATTTGGTACATAGAGAAAGTACAGGGAGTAAGCATAGATATAATATAATAAATGCAATGTATATCAAAACAAACATAGAAAATCACCATAGATACAAAATTTTTTTTACAAGATACCGTGCATATATATTGCAATAGTTTGTGTTTTCATTTGGTAAGGTGATGGGCTAGAGCCATAATAGTGCAGTAAACCGTAGATAATCATGTATAAGAGACCCAATTTCAGGGAGTATTAAAAAAGGAGGTAGAGTGGTTAAACCAGGGATCCCATTTCTTCCTATATAAATGTGTGGAATTCTGTGTGGTATGGAATATCTTTTCCATCAGATTAATGTTATTAATTCTGATTTTGAGGTGATCCAAGGGGACGGAATGCGATTTCCAATGAAAAGCAATTAGCCAATGAATTGCGACACAGATTGTATGAATCAATCTCATATTGTAAGTGGAAAGAGAGGGGATAGGGGCATATAGGAGGCAATTCTGTAGGGTTAGTTTTATGTTTTTATTTGAGATCACTGAGGCAAAATTTTCTAACTGTTTCCATATGTATGTAATTTTGGAACAATCCCAAAAGATATGTGAGAATGAGCCCAGGGAATTACAGCCTCTGAAGCATGTATTAGGTGTTATGGGGTATAGTGAATGTAATTTTACTGGGGTATAGTACCATCTGGTAAATAATTTTAGTGCTGTCTCTTTGACTGTGATTGATCTCGTGCATTTGTGTAGATTGCTAATACAAATGTCCCAGTCGTGAGAAGAAAGCAAGAGATTTGTTTCCTGTTCCCATTTGGTCATGTATGGGAGTTTGGTCATTTCAGTGTGATTGAGAAGGTTATGATATATCTCTGATATGAGTCCGGGATTCCTTGGTGTTTTAAGGCAGATATTTTCAAAAAACGAGGGGGGAGGGGGATTTGTTGTTTGGAAATATGTGTTGAAGAAATGTCTAATCTGCAGATATCCACAGAATTCTGTATTTGGGATCTGATGTTTTGATTTAAGAGATGCAAATGAGGAGAAATTGTTATTTTCTAAAAAGTTCTTAAGGGAGGTCAAATTATGATTGATCCACCATGACAAGTCCACCATATCATTGTCGTTCTGTGGGGATCTTGGGTCTCCTACAAAGGAAGCGTGGGGTGGGGATCTAGAAATAAGATTGAATTTTTTATTGTGTAAAGTCCATAATCGATAAGAGTGTGCGACTATTTGGTTAAGAGCTTCGATAGTGTTTATTGGGATTTTGTTGCCCCAGAGAATACCAGAGATAGATAGTGGTTTGATAGACTCTTGTTCAAATCTGACCCATGGTATCTTAGAGTTGTGAATATGCCATTGGGCCATTTGCGCCCATCTTGCAGATAGATAATATAACCAAAAGTCCGGAAGGCCTAATCCTCCGTTTCTCTGTGGTTTATATAACACCAGTCTGGGTAGGCGTGGGTGGGAGTCCAGCCATACATATTTATTAATAATTGTCTGGAATCTTGAAATCATTATTTTATTTAGTCTGATTGGTATTGCTCTAAATAGATATAACATTTTTGGTAGAATGGTCATTTTAACTGCCGTGATTCTGCCTAAGAATGAAATTTTAAACGATTTCCACATTTTGAGGGTAGATCTTATTTTATTAATTAAAGGTATATAATTTTTGGAATATAAATCATTTATATTGGGGGTAAGGAAAATGCCCAAATAGGGGAGTGATTCTAGTGACCAGGAAAAATTGAATGTAGCGCGTAGGGTATCTAATTGAGATGGCAGGATATTAATCGGCATACCTACAGACTTGGAAACGTTTACTGTTAGCCCTGATAGAGATGCAAAGGTGTTAAGTGTTTGAAGCAGGTTCGGTAGAGAAATATTTGGTTGTGTAAGAAAAAGGATCATGTCATCTGCATACATACTTAATTTATATGTGTTGTTATTTGTAGTATAGCCTTTGATGTCAGGGTTTAGTAGAATAGCTGTTGCTAAAGGTTCTATCGCTAAAGCGAAAAGTAATGGGGAAAGGGGACAGCCTTGCCGAGTGCCTCTCCCTACATTAAAAAAATCTGAATTACAACCTGGTAGTCTAATTCTGGTGGATGGGTTATGGTATAGTGCATGGAATGCATGTGTAAATTCCCCTTTAAAACCGTATTTATCTAAAATTATATCTAGAAAGTTCCATGATACACTGTCAAAAGCTTTGTTAATGTCCAGACTAAGCAGGAGAACTGATTTGGAGTTAATATTGGCATCTTGAACAACATTTGTAACCAATCTTATATTGTCTGCCTGGGATGAAGCCTGATTGAAAGGGAGAAATTAAGGAGGGGATTATTAAAGCCAATCTATTTGACATGATTCGACTGAATATTTTAAGATCATTGTTTATTACTGAGATTGGTCTGTAGTTCTGTGGTAACGTATGGTCTTTATTTGGTTTCGGAATGAGTGACATATTTGCATGTAACATCTCTTCTGGGAAGTGGTTCCCTTTTAGAACATTATTATATAACTTTATCAAATATGGCATTAAAACTTGGTGGAATTGTTTGTAATAGAAGGAGGAGAATCCGTCCGGGCCTGGGGCGGAATTTTTTTTGAGGGATTTAATTGTTGTAAGTAATTCCTCTTCTGTGCATGGCGCATTTAAAGTATCTAATTGTGTTTGTGTAAGTTTGGGAAAGGGAAGGTTGTCTAACCAAGAGAGTGATGTGGGAGGGATAGGTGAGGATGGGGTTGACAGCAAATTAGAGTAAAAATTCCTGAAAATGGAGAGTACTTCTTGTGGATGAGTGATTATTTGATTGGAATCATTTTTGAGTTTATAAACATGTGTAGGCTTGATGGATTGGTTAAGCTTACATGCGAACATTGTGGAGTAATTGTTGCTAGATAAGAAAAATTTAGCCTTCGACCATCTAAGTGCCTTCTCGGCTTTAAACGTTAATAAGGAATCCAGTTTGTTACGTTTTTGGGATATCATATTAAAGATGTCAGGGTCATGAGTGTTTGTATGGACTTTGTATAATTTGTTAAGGTCTTTAGTGATAGCATGGATTTTTTCCCATTTCAGTCTGTTACTTTGAGCTGCACGTTTGATAAGGTGACCTCTTAGAACTGCTTTGTGTGCCATCCAAAGCGTAGATGGGGAAATATCTGGTGTTGAGTTTAATGAAAAATATTCTTTTATTTCCGTTTCAATTTCATGTTGGTGGGTGGGATCTGTTAGTAGAGATTCGTTGAGTCTCCATGAGTAGGGGGTGGGGGTTAAGCCAATAAATTGGGTACTAAATGTGACAATATGGTGATCTGACCAAGAGCAGGGAAGTATAGTGGCGTCTTTCGCATTAGCTAGAATTATTGGGGTACATAGTATGTGGTCAATCCGGGAATAAGAGTCATGTGGGTGTGAGTAAAAAGTGTACTCTCGTGCACCTATATTCAGTGCTCTCCAGGAATCAATCAGTTGTAAGTCATTAATGTGTGAGGTGGTTGTTTTGGAGAAAGATTTAGAATTTGGGTTTTGTCTGCTGCGGTCGAGATTGGGTTGGGGGACTGAGTTAAAGTCTCCTCCTAAAATAATATGTGGTGAGTGAAATTGTTGAAGTGTATTGAAAAATTGTAGGAAAAAAGAGGATTGGGCATCGCTAGGGGCGTATATATTAGCAATTGTGATATCTCTACCTGAGAGGGAGCCTTTGATGATTATAAACCTACTGTCTGGATCCTTGTAAACCTGTTGAACTTCTAGTGGGAAGGAATGGTGTAAAAAAATAGCGACTCCTTTGGTCTTGGAGGAGGAGGTTGTGTAAAAAGATTGATTGAATGTTTTATGGAAAAAGGTAGGGTGATTGTCCTTCATGAAATGAGTTTCTTGTAACATTACTATTTTTGCATTGAGTTTTTTATATTGAACGAAAGCTTTTTTCCTTTTGTTTGGGGAGTTGAAGCCCTGAACATTATGTGATACTATTGTAATAGTCATTGTAATTTTTTATGGGTCTTGGGATCAGCTGTAAGTAAGGGTAATGCAAAGTATTCGGTGAACTCATACCACCAATAATGAAGCGTGATTGGGTGTATTAATGTGTATGATGAATTAGTCAATATTTTTCTTCTTAAACTATGCATATCTAGGCTTAATAGAAAAATTGTACCATATCTATAATTAAACAAAAACATTAGAAATGATTCAGTAGATTTTCGGTTTTTACTAGACTCTTGTTTGGACAGATTTAAGTGTGTTATTGCTAAGAATTACAAGCCTACAATATAAAACACCAACTTTCTATGCAAAATAATTGTACCGCTTTGAGGAGCAAAAATCTGACATAATCATACCGCCAGGGTGGTTAACAAATAGAAGCCAAACTCCAGCTCAGACTTTTTAAGCAGTTACAGCATTTTCTTTTGGGATAAAGGCTTAAATAAATAAATAAAAGATTACTATTTTAAGCATTCCTGTCAGTGGTAAACGGTTTGTTGGAACCCTCTAACCGCCACAAAGAAAGAACATCTAAAATAAGAAAACGAATGCAGTCACTATGCCTAAGAATTGGTAAGCCGCAATGTAAAAAAAAAATTCACTTTTGGGTTTAATACTGCTTAAAGTGATATATTTACTATATTGCCTTGAATTACATACCGTACCATGAATATTGTGTGTAATATACTGTATTTTTTTTTTTCACTATGCAGTTCTCAGCAAACTTAAGTTAAATACAGAAACTAATAGAAGGAATTATTCTTAAGAATAAACATTTTGTTCCTGCTTAAAAATGTGAAGACAAATCCTGCTCTCCTTCACACATAATGCAATATGACCCATCTACTGCGGCTAAATTTAAACTGATTCTAAGCGGAAATATATGAGAAATAAGTCTTTCCTGTTAATTAGGGGTGAACTGGCAACCAATTTGCAATGTCTGTCATTTTATTCTCTTGCTTGAGGCGATCTGTCGCATTAGAAGCTCATTCTAATTGTTGCTGCACACTGTAATAGGAAAAAAATGTTTTTCTATTTCTCAGCCTGCGAGTCACTCTGCACAGCTTCTTAATTGCCATGCACACTCTGTAACCTCTTTTGTCTGTCACTACCTTTAAAATTTAAGCATATATTTTGTGACACTTCAGCATTTGTTTCTGATAGGCTAAAAAAGAGAAAAGGGGAAAAAAAAAAGTAAAAAAGAAAAAAAATATTCCACCATAGTTAGCTTCCTAGCAACAGGTCTGTTCTAGGGTGTTGACAAAAAAATACTTTATATCCTGTAAATATGGTTGGATTATATGAACCCCTTTAATCTGCAATTTACAACTGCCTAAATCGGGTGATTTCTTTTGTGAGATGTCACTCAAAATACTTCAAACTTCCCTTTGTAGAAATCTTTTAAAGTCTGTGTAATCAAGTACTTGCCCACTTGTCACTTATCTTCAAGGACTATGGGGAAATGGCTAATTAAATAATAGGAAGAGTGAGAAAATTAGCATTTTTCTCAAGATGAATTTCTGTTAAGTCACAGCTTTTAATGTAGACATCTCTTCACCAGAAAACAGAAGAAATCTTTTTCTTAGCAAGCTTAGCATATACATTGCATATGATATAAGACTTATAAAACAGCACTTAATATAGTTCACATATAAATACATATAAATGGCATATAAAACAGCACTCAGTGCAATTCACATATAAAAACATAAATAGCAAGTTACAGTTTTAGCTTCTGTATTCATCTTTTCATGCATGTACAAAGACCTAATAATCTAAGAAAAAAAAAAAAAACCGTGAGTATTCCTGAAAGTGTGAATATCTCATTTACTGGCACAGAGCATGCTCACTGCTCTTGTAAGTATATAGAATAAGGACCGAAAACATTCCCACAATGCAGCGTACACAGAGCCTTTGATCTGAATGATGATATTTAGTAGAGAGTAGAGTAATACTGTAGGCTGTGTAATGGTTACATACCTTGTGCAAGGTAGACATAAGAACATTTTACATCTCACATTAGCAAGTAAAATATGCATTACAGCAACTAAACTTCTACATTTTATATGGTAGATAAAGCTTCACTTATTTTTACCAAATTTTGTTTGCATAGGTTCATGTTCCCAGGTTGATGCCCCCAGCCCATGCTATTATTTTTTAAACTACTTATCTATTAGCCCAGTAAATGACCATTTTTAAGTTGGCTGGCTCAGTTCTTATTGATTTCAGTGGAGTTATGGTTTGACATCCAAGCTTCTTTGAAATTCACCAAGCCCTGCTCATACTAGACATGTGAGGTTTGTTTCGCTCCGAATTAAAATTCGGACAAATTTTTCATTATTTGGTAATTCGTACGTATCTGAATTTCCGAATTACAATAGTAATGAATTTAAATGAATCTGAAAATAGCAAATCAAAATTTTGTACGAAATTCAAATTTAAATATTTTTTTTATCGAATTTGAATAGTTTTCTAAGTGAATTTGAATTTCTGAAGAGAATAAAATAGAATAGAAAATAAAGGAATACAATAAAAAATAATATTTTAGGGGGGAGTATGTCCAGAACGTGAGCATTATGGCCGCTTAAGGAAAGAGCTCCGCACACTGACCCGTGTAATACAGCGTCTGCCTGCTTCCAGCTGCCGCTACTCATTCACCTGAGATCAACAATGACTCCAATCACATCCATGAGCTCCAGGAGGAAGCCCCCAGTGTCGCCTCCAGGCACCCTGGCTTCCAGCAGCCCAGCAAAGGCAAAAATGCGCCTGGATACCACAGCAATCAACCCTGAGGTGAGCCACATTTCTTCATTGCCTTCCGTGACTCCAAACCTAAGCCCCCAGCCAGACTCTATAGCTGCATTCCCTACAGTAGGACAAGCAGTGCTGGGCACTACACTTAAGGACATGCTAGTGTACCCAAGGAGCTCACTGCAGTCAGACATGCGCTCCTTCATGCAGAGATTCGGTCACAGCATTAGTGTACTGGAAGACAGGATTACACACATTGAAGTCAATATAGGTGATTTTACTAATACTGTAAATTACATAATCGATACCCAAGAAGACCAGGCTCATGATACTAAGTGGATAAAGGACAAAATAGTGGATTTAGAAGACAGGTTCAGATGGAACAATTTCAAGATTTGCAGGATCCCAGAATCCATGAATCCCGCCGTCACGTCTTCATATGCATGAGGCCTGATTAAAGCCATGCTTCCCGACACAAAAAACATAGAGCTGGTCATTGACTGCATCCATAGATTACCAAAACCTGCATTCCTATCTGACACGGTGCCCAGAGATGTGATCCTCAGGATTCACTTCTATCACAATGAAAGAACAATTCATGCAAAAATCTTTTTTCTTTTTTTTCGGTAAGCAGATGTAAACTACTTGTTTGTCCAGATTACCAACATCTACACTATCGTTACCTCCTAGCAACATTTTCAAGTACGTCATATACAACATCCAACAAATGGAGACCTGGACCTCATCTCACCGTAAGTGTGAGTCATTCAACTCTCAGTTTCCTAAAACCTAAAAAAAAAAAAAAATCGGCTATGACAATCAAAATTGTATCCATTAATGCTAAAGGTCTCAATCACCCAGCGAAAAGAGCATCCTGGTGGAACCTAGCCAAACAGACTCATTGTGACATCCTAAGTATGCAAGGGACACACTTCCAAGCACCTAATACACCCACTTGAACCAACAAGAACTTTAATAACCTCTTTACAGCCAATGCTCCCTCAAAAAAAAAGGGTGTTCTGATCACTGTTAATAACTCCCTTGCTTTTCAACTTCAACAATTCATAAAGGACCCTGAAGGTTGTTACCTTATCCTGATCTGCAACATCAATAATACCCCTTATACCATTGCAACACTATGCGCCCAATGTTCATTAAGCATACTTTTTGCATAAACTGCATAAAAAAAGTTCTTTACAGAAACAATCTGGTTTGGGGATTTCAATATTATCCCTGATCCTACAATAGATACCACCTCTCATCGCAAAAGAGGATGACAAGCACTAAACCCTTTTCTTTCAAGTTTCCGCTTATATGATGTGTGGAGATTAGGGATGAGCTTCGAGTTCGAGTCGAACTCATGTTCGACTCGAACATTGCCTGTTAGCCTGTTTGACAAACAGTGAACAATTTGGGGTGTTTGTGGCAAATTCTAAAAGCCACGGAACACCCTGTACAAGTCTATGGGAGAAATCTAAAGTGCTAATTTTAAAGGCTAATTTGCAAGTTGCTGTCCTAAAAAAGTGTTTGGGGACCTGGGGACATGGATCAATGCAAAAAAAGTTTTAAAAACGGACGTTTTTTTGGGAGCAGTGATTTTAATAATGATTAAAGTGAAACAATAAAAGTGTAATATTCCGGGGGGCGTGGCCGGCAGCCGAGGAGTATGGCCGCGTTTTGAGAGAGCTCCGTCCACCGCATAAACACCGGAGCTTATTAAAGCATACCTGAGAGGCTACTAACGGCGGTTTTTGCATCCCCGAGGTCGGGCAGCAGTGGAGATCATGTCCCGAAGAAGAAAAGAGGCAAAACGACTGAGCCGAATGACGGTCTTCTACCGCCATCCCCGCAGCACACAGGCCCAAGATGGCGCCGGTAAGCAGGGGGACGGGGAGCGTGGCAGGCATGTGAATAACAAAACTCCTATATCCTACCAAGTGCATCCCTAGGCTGAAACTCCACCAGGAGACAAACAGCTCTCCCTGTCAGCATCCTCCACATCCAGTCCTATTAAGGCTAAACAGCCACATATGCAAGGGGAAGAGGAGGAGGGCTTGAGCAATGCTTCTCTGAACGATACAAGAGAGTTACAAGACTCCATTCTAGAATTCCCCACCAAGAATCAGCCTGATATCGACACCACCTTAAAAGATATGCTGGTATCGCTCCGTAGTACACTGCATGCTGACATTCTGTCCCTCACAAATCACTTTAAAGAAGAAGTTAAAGCAGTGGACAACAGGGTTTCCCACATAGAACACAAGATGAGTGAATTTGCGGGAACTCTAAACAAAGTTATTGAGGCTCATAATGAGAGGGAGGATGAATTTCTTTTTATGAAGGAGAAAATGGCCGACCTCGAAGACCGATCGAGGAGAAACAATATTAAAATCCGGGGAATACCTGAATCGGTTAAAACACCTGACCTCCTTCCACATCTCCAAAAAATCTTGCAGGAGGCTCTACCAGAAGCATCTCTAACGGATCTCGCCATCGATAGGATCCATAGGCT
The DNA here is from genome assembly GCF_037356315.1 of Lithobates pipiens. Lineage (NCBI taxonomy): Eukaryota > Metazoa > Chordata > Amphibia > Anura > Ranidae > Lithobates > Lithobates pipiens. Next base: position 69,243,532 of record NW_027507903.1, read on the forward strand.
TCCTAAGCCTAGACATATCCCGGAGCATTTGCCAAGGGACACCATCGCAAGGATTTTCAAACAAAAGAGAAATTCCTTCTATGTATCCGTAACCCAGACAATATGCCTCCATCTGCACAAGGCTTATCCTTCTTTCCAGATCTGTTGGCATTTACGATGCAAAGAAGAAGGAATATGGTGACTATAACAAAACCCCTGGGAAACCACCGCATTCCATATAAATGGGCATACCCAGCTAAACTCCTTGTTTCTAGAGATGGGACAACAACTGCCATCAAGTCAGTGGAGGAAGGAATTCAACTCCTACGTGAATGTTGTATCTTGGACAAGGACGAAAGTTCGCACTCTGGGGCCTCCTCCCCCCGAATGAGATCTCCTGCCTGGCCAAGACGACTATCGGACTGACCACCCAGGTAACTACATTGCTAGTTGAACTTAGAGCTCCGGTGCTCGGTGGAAGTATGTCAAGTTCTCTTTCGCCCTCTGTCGGTTAAGGGTTCATTTCCCTACAGATTCTTTTGAATCACCTTTTTTATTTTTCTACTTATTTACAAGTTTACTTATTGGTGAACACTCCGTTGTAGAATAACAGCTACGAGTCTTTCGGGACAATACTGGTTCGAGATCTTTTCGCCAATAGGTGGTGGATTTTTTCTCCTTCCTCATCAATAATTGTTTATCTACTTTTCTTATTTATTTTTATTTTTACTTTTTACTTTCTATTTTTTCACTACTTTTCTGGTCACCGCAAACTTAAGGCGGTGCAGGTTTGTATACTTTACATCTGGTACAGGTTCAAGGACTTGGGCAAGGCCCACCCTATACACTCCCAACATGGGATTTAAAATTACGTCGTTCAATGTTAGAGGCTTAAATAGGCCTCATAAAAGGAGCTTACTGTGGAAAGAAGCCATGAAACTGCATAGTGACATATTATGTCTTCAAGAAACACACTTTTTGGATTCTAAGCTTCCGCAGTTGCGGAATAGACATTTTCCAACAACATTCTTCTCTAACGCACAGAAAAAACATAGAGGAGTGGCTATATTGATTAGAGACACACTACAATTTAAATGTTCTCATGTTGAAATTGATACAGCGGGCAGATATATCATTCTAATAGGGGAGATTAACAATACGGTTTACACTATAGTGGATGTATATGTACCAAATGCTAAACAACTGTCATTTTTACATAAAGTAGGGAAAAGTGTGGCAGTAGTGCGCAAGGGCTATCTACTACTCTGCGGAGATTTCAATGCAATACCGAACCAATCCCTGGATGTGTCTTTGAGACCTACTAAAGCCAGAGACAGGATTACCCTTGCGCATTTCATGGCATCAGAAAGCCTGTTTGATGTGTGGCGGTGCCAGCACTCCACCGAACGTGACTACTCTTATTTTTCTAGTGTGCATAACATGTATTCTAGGATAGACCTGTTTTTAGTAGACAAATTTCTACTACAAAAAATTAGTATGTCATGTATTCATAACATCACATGGTCAGACCATGCCCCAGTTTCTGTGGTAGTGGAGGGGCGGCAGACAGAGACTAGGGCGAACAGATGGAGAAACGATAACTCCCTTTTCTCACATCCAAAATTTAAACACGAGATTACTTCTGAACTTCGGGAGTTTTTTGAGATGAATGCCCAGTCTGTGTCGGACCCCTTCACACTATAGAACTAGCATAAGGCATTTACGAGAGGGGTTTTTATAAAATTAAGCAGCACGGCCAAAAAACAAATGAACCACAAAATTGACAATCTCCTCTCCCAAATTGATAAATTGGAATGCCTAAACAAAATAAGACATAAAAAAAGGCCCCTGAACAAAATACGGGTTCCCAATTGGATGGTCTTAGACATGAGCTCAGACTGCTGCTGATCTCACAACATGAGTATACCCTCAAGAAATGGAAAGCCCGCTTCTACCAGCAAGGGAATCGTGCAGGGAAATTACTAGCTAGGCAAACTAAAGAGAAAACCATTAAGCAGAAAATCCCCTTCATCTATCATCCGATCAGTGGTGCCAAATTGTCCAACCCAAAAGACATAGCTAACGCTTTTAGGGATTACTACAGCACCCTATATAATCTAAAAGATGACACCACTATTCCACAACCGACTACGGAATCGATTGAGAAGTTTCTTGATAAAATTGTACTCTCTAAAATAGAACAGGCCCAATTAAGTGCTTTAAATGATCCCATAACATTAAGTGAACTACAGAAAACAATCCTAGCATTACCACTAAATAAATCTCCGGGCCCAGATGGATTTTCATCTGAATACTACTGCACATACTACCCCATTCTAGGACAACATCTACTTAAAACATTTGAGAAAGCTACTTTAGACTCTTCATTCCCTCCGGAAATGCTAGCTGCCACGATCATAACACTACCTAAACCGGGGAAGTCATCAGACGTTCCTCAGAATTTCAGGCCTATATCTTTATTGAATGTAGACTTGAAGATCTTTGCAAAAGTTCTGGCCAATAGATTGTCAAATATTTTACCAACCCTAATTAAAAATGATCAGGTAGGCTTTATTCAGGGACGCCAAGCGCCGGATGCAACCAGAAGGATTATTAATCTGATCCATGCGGCGGAGACTTCGGGGGACCCTTCTCTGCTTCTTACGCTTGATGCAGAGAAGGCCTTCAATAGGGTCCACTGGGGGTACTTGAGTCGAGTGCTCTGCAAATTTGGAGTTGAGGGGAACATTAAATCAGCTATTTCGGCCTTGTATACTACCCCTTCAGCTATGGTATATACGGAGGGCATGTTCTCCGAAAGCTTCAATATCACCAATGGGACACGGAAAGGATGTCCGTTATCCCCCCTAATCTTTGCCCTCTTAATGGAACCCCTAGCCGAAACAATTCGCACCCACCCACGCATATCAGGCATCCCTATCTCAAAACACTCGCACTCTATTACTTTATTTGCAGACAATGTAATTCTGTCCTTGTCACGTCCATCCTCTTCCCTACCAGCGGTTCACGATACCCTAGAACACTTTAACAAAATGTCTTACTATAAGGTAAATGCCTCCAAATCAAATTTGCTAGCAATCAATATAAAGGGGAAAACCCGAATAAACCTAGCCACACAATTTCCTTATCCGTGGACAAACCAACAGATTCAATATTTAGGTGTTAAGATAATGTCACCTAGTTCTGGCCTATTCAAAGTCAATTTTTTACCTCTTTTGACCTCCCTTTATCAAGAGTTAGACAGACTTAAAAAGTTCTACCTATCCTGGATGGGAAGATTAGCGGCATACAAAACGCTAATTCTTCCGAAACTTTTATATCTTTTTAGGGCCCTGCCTATTCAGGTCCCCTCGTCCTTTTTTACATAAGCCCAAGCTCAACTCTCTACATTTGTATGGCAGGGGAGGAAACCTAGGTGTTCCAAGTCCATTTTATGTAGAAGAAGGGAAACTGAAGGTATGGGGTTCCCTATATTGAGGAACTATTACACGGCGTGCCTGTTAGATCAAATAAAGTACTGGTTTCAACCTCGGGCAGAGAAACAATGGGCTGCAATAGAGAGTTCATGGCTGAACCCCAACTCCCTATACTCTACAATGCTGGCTTCCTCATTTGCCAACACAACATTTGCATCTGACCATCCCATTATTCAATTAGTAATGGACACATGGAAGAATTTTCTCCAAAGCGTAGCTAAACATCATAATCTAACGGAGATATCTACTCCCATCTCTTCCATGTTTACATATATGGATGATCTTGATCTATCGCTATGGGAACAAAAAGGTATCTCACTGGTCTCTGACCTGTTGGAGAAAGATAGGCTGATTCCTTTTGAGACCCTAGCGGGCAAATATTCTTTACCTACAACAGCTTATTTTACATATCTAAGAATTACTTCCTTTTTAAACCAACACTGTGGCACTTCTGTTAAAATACTACACCAAGCATGGGCTTTCTGGTCTGATGTAACAAAAGTTAAAGGGGGCATTTCCCTTTTCTACGACCTGCTACAACACAAGAGTCAATTCAGTAAAATGTCTCCCCTTCAGAAATGGGAGAGAGATCTTACTACGTCATTTTCTGACGAACAATGGAAGTTAGCTATACAAAGCAACTGTCGTTACATCAGATCCATAACACATTGGGAAACAACACAGAAAATACTGCTTAGGTGGTACTATACCCCTTGCATCACAGCGAAATTTGCAAAGGGCAACACGAATGACTGCTGGCGAGGGTGTGGGAGAATTGGTACAATACTACATATGCTATGGGAGTGCCCCCATCTCAGGAGTTTCTGGGGAGGAGTGTTTACCCTAATTTCCAAAATTACGGCCATTATTAAGAAAGAAACCCCGGAATTAGCAATTCTAAATATTAATTTAGACCAATTTCCGCCACCTCTCAGAATGATAACAGTTCAAATCCGGACGACGGCTAGACTCTTAATTGCTAGAAACTGGAAAACCCCTAACCCCCCTAGTGTTAGTGAACTTATCAAAAAAGTGGATGAAACCTTCAAATACGAACAGATTCTTGCCACAATAGAAGGGAAGTCTTATAGACTATATTCCCAATGGTCACCTTGGATCGATACCAGGAAAATTGTATAAGTCAATGCATTTAATTCTTTACCTTTCTTTTCTATCTTTTGTTATGTTACAAGTTTAATGGAAAGAGATACAAAGTTGTACCATTATAAATATATGTTACGAGAGGCTTGAAAATTCTATGTAAGGCGTAGGAGGAGATCACAAGTCTCTTCTGTAAAATTGCTGACTATATTCTTTGTACAATTCTCATTGTTTTTAGTCATTAATAATTGCTGATAATTGTATTGTTTCAGCCTTTCAATAAAAAAATAATAAAAAAAAAATAAAAAAAGTGTAATATTCCTTTAAATTTCGTACCTGGGGGTGTCTATAGTATGCCTGTAAAGGAGCGCTTGTTTCCCGAGCTTAGAACTGTCCCTGCACAAAGTGTCATTTCTGCAGAAAAAAAAGTCATTTAAAATCACTCGCGGCTATAATGAATTGTCAGCTCCCATAATATAGAGAACACTCATTGAAAGTCATTGATAAAAAAAAAAAGCGTGGGGTTCCCCCATATTCAATTACCAGGCCCTTCAGGTCTGGTATGGATATAAATTAAAAAAAAAATTGATGTGGGGTTCCCCCAAGGTAACTCCAAATCTGCTCCTACATTTCTATGGAGACTGAACACTAAGATTTTGCAAATGAACCCTACGCTCAATCCCTCCGCAAAGTCCTGGAAATATTTCTCTCACAGAACAAGGACTCGGTTTCTGATCCAAGCATAGTATGGGCCGCACATATGGTGTTTATGCAGGGACTTTTTATTCAAATGGGTGCTAAGAACAAAAGGCAGAGGAAACAGCACATTAAAGCTCTCTTGTCTGATATTCAAACCACTGACTCCCTTAACAAACAACAACCAAACCCTGATCTAAAATTCAAATTAATTTCACAAATCCCATAAACATCTTAAAATGCAATTTTATCCCTTTGGTAATAAAGCAGGTAAACTTCTTGCCCACTAAATCAAGGGCTACTAAATCAAAACATCTATCCCCTTTATCTACCACCCTGCCACAAACTCCCCAAAAAAACACCCACAAGAAATAGCAGACGCATTCAGCACGTACTATAGTACCCTATACAACTTCTCATTTACAATCTTTCCATAGCACCCACATGTTGGAGACACTGTGGATTTCCAGGGACTTTGTAATACATACTATGGGAATGCACCAAGACTATCACATTTTGGAAAGAAGTGTTTCATGTACTATCAGAGGTCATAGGTATCCCCACCCCCCAACTCCTGAATTAGCCCTGCTTAGCATTGGAATTAAATAAACTCCCTCACCAACTCTGCTGTGTATCCATCCACATTCTGCTAGCAGCCAGACTAACTATTGTCCGCCATCGGAAATTTCCTGATCATATCACTAAAGATGAAGTAATACGCTTGGTGCACACACATGGTTTATATGAACGTATATTTGCTACGGCTGAAGGTCATCTGTCCTCTGCTATCAATAAATAGGCACATTGGACAGCTTGGTACCAAAGGGCTTACCATACAGACCCCTGAAATTGTGTATTGTCATTCCTCATGCTAGCTAAACTTTAGATGTTTAATACGATTCATAGTCCGATCTTATTCACTCCTCATGCACATAATGTAATTGTACTTCAACTGCATTATCGATGTTTGGCAACCACTATACAGTACTTATGCATTTTCCTTTTTCTTTCTCTCCGTGTTTGTTGTCTCCCCTCCCCCTAACACAGTTTGATCCCAGAGGGGGTGTCTGGGGGAGTGGAACAACACCCTTAATCCTACGCATAGTACTTAGTATTGTTCATATGGTTCACCTGTGTCTGTTGATTTGCTGTGCCATACGCCTCTCTACGACTGATTAGCCTTACCATGTCTCATTGTATGACAGATTCTGTTTAATTTTGATTTTTCCATTCTTGTGAAAAGAATATTTTAGAACAGTAAAGAATAGAATAGAAAATAAAAGAACACAATATAATAGAGTAAAACAGAACAGAATACAAAATAAAATAGTAGAAAAAAATAGGAAAAACGTATAGAGTATAAAATAAAGGACTAGAGTAAAACAGAACAAATAAAATAGAAAATAATAGAACAGAATAGAAAGGGATGTGGTGACCGAGCTCCCTAATGGCCTCCTAATTCAGGATCTCTGCCATGCCACTGTGGAATTTCAACAGCATCAGAGCCTGCACACCACACAGCCATTCCAGATGACCATCATCTGACAGGCCACCCTACCAAGATGGCACCGGCAGACATACAGCCTCTCTGCACAGTGGGCCGGATGGCACAGATGAGAGGGCATACAGCTACAGAGAATAAACCCAGGCATCCCACTGGCCAGAATAAACCCAGGCATCCCACTCTGCAGCCTCCTCTCCCTCCACCAGCCCTGCAAAATCAAAGCCTGAGCTGACACAGGCAGATGGCCAGGACCCCTTCTCCAATATCTAATACTGACAGTACAGCACTACAAATTTCCATAGAAGCGTTTCCAACAACAAATCAACCGGTGTTAGACACCACACTGAGGAACATGCTATTATCCCTGCAGAGCTCTATTCACTCAGACATTGTCAGTCTAGTACAGTACTTTAAATCTGAAATCTCTTATCTGAGAGACAGAGTCCAAGATAGGTGAATTCACCAGATCCTGCAATGATCTGGTTGACGGTCATGGTGAAAGAGAGGATGAGTTTGTGTTGATGAAAGCTAAGATGGCAGACTTAGAGGATCGTTCCAGGAGGAACAGCATGAAAATCAGAGGTATCCCAGAGTCTGTACAGCAACCAGCCTTAAAAGAATACTTTACACAACTAATGACAGCCTTCAACCCTGACATATCGCCAGCGGAACTAGTCATCAACCTCATCCATCGCTTAACTAAACCTCCACACCTCCCAGAAACGACACAAAGAGACACTATAGTTCACATTATTTTTTTCCACATAAAAGGGAGGTTAATGCGGTCCACAAGGAACTCCGCTGACTACCCTCAACCTTGCATGAACCTGTCCTTCTACGCTGACCTGTCTCAGTACACAATGCTGAAACGTAAAAATCTTTCCACTATCACAAAACCCCTGATAAATCACCAAATCACATATAAGTGGGGTCACCTGGTGAAATTAGTGATCACGAGAGCCAACAAATCATTCACTATTCGATCGGTAGAAGAAGGCCTGTAGCTACTGCGTCAATGGGACATCCTGGAGCCTCACGAACAACAACAACACTGCTATCGTGCCAATAGGAATGACGACTGGGATGACACTGAGCCACCTGATGAATTGACCACCTGAATAAATACTTTGCATTAAACCACTTATTTGGCCCTGGCATGGCCGCAAGAGTACGGTACGAATGTTATATTACCCCTAGTTAAATTTGGCGATATACGCCACTCACGCAGAGTTCTGTTGCCTTTTTTAAGAGTTCTTCTTTCTTTTTTTTTTTTTTTTGGGAGTGTTATGCAGTAGAACCATTCATTACTGTTACACATTGTTCTCTCTAGCTACCACATTCTATACATTGCAGTTTATCTTCCTACATTTTCACTCATCCAGTTGTCATGACACAGCTCAAGATACCATCAACCTTCACTTCTCCGAAAGGACACTGCGAGCAAAACCTCCCAGTGCCTTCTATAACCTAAAAGATGACACCACAGTGACTCAACCCACAGAAGAGAACATCTCAGGTTTCCTAGAGACTGTTAGGTACCTGGTGTTGAAGCCTGACTTGTAGGAGGAAACCTCTCTTACAACGCTGGTTCAGGAGCCACTGAAATGGGAACAGTGGTCTCGAGAGCACAGTGGGTAGGAGTGCCTGCTGGAATAGGGCAGCTGGGCTGATAGCGGAGAAGAGATCCCTCTGGATGGCTGGACGGCTGGACGGCTGGCGGACCAGGGCTGGGAGTTGATAGAAGAACTGAGGAGTGCAAGCAGCATTTACTGGAGCCGAGGAGAGGAACCACAGGCACAGTAGAACACTGAACGGGCAGCAGGCTGGAGCAGGGTCGGATGGTCCGGGTCAGTAGGCAAGCAGACAGGTAGAAGCAGCAGGCAGAGGCAGCGTCAGTAGAACTGGCAGAGGTCGGCAACGGTATCACAGGCAGAAGTGGTAGAAAGGTCAGGCGGGCCGGGTTGGGTTTGGAGAAAGCAGAGAGGTCAGACGAAGCTGGGTCGGTAACAAGTAGCAGATGATCAGGTTCAGGTTATCAGATACACAGGAGCTGAGACGAAACAGCACCGCACCAGCGCACTTGGAGAACCTTTAAGCATTCAGTGGCGGCAACAGCGCTATCACGCATACACGCGTGCCTAACGCGCGCACGCCCGCGCACGCCCACGCACGCACGCACATCACTCGCACCCGCCAGTGTGAACATGCTGAGGCTCAGTTTGAGAAGAAGCGAGCGTGCGCATTCACACACGCCGCTGTGCCTGTCTATCGCTGGTAAGTCCCTGACAGACCTTACACTTACCTCAGTTAACCATGAAACACATAGACAGCCTCAACGTGCCTTTTACCAAAGAGCTTACACAAACCATCTTTTCACTGCCCATTAGCAAAGCCCCGGCCCAGATGGCTTCTCGGTCGAGTACTACAAATTATTCTCCGACACCTTAGCACCATATATGTGTCAAAAATGTAACGCTGCTGTGTCCTTTGGCAAGTTCCCAATTTAATTCTTACTGCCAACATTGTAACACTCCCAAAACCAGGGAAGGAGCCGGTTACTTCCCAAAACTTTCATCCAATCTCACTGCTAAATACTGAGAACTTATGGCATTTTTATTATTCATTTTTTTTATTAGTAATGACAACGATTTTTATCATGACTGTGACATTGCAGTGGACACATCGGACACTTTTGACACTATTTTGGGACCAGTGACATTTATATAGCGATTACTGTGTAAATGACATCGGCAGGGAAGGGGTTAAACACGCCGCCATCTAAGTGCAGCAATGGTAAAACATTTTATTATAGGACATACAATTTGGAACTCACAAGATCGTAGAGATCACAGCGCATGTAGGAAGGTATAACAGCTATAAGAGGTTCATCCACACCTGGGGGGAGGCATTAGGCTCGCAGATGGAGAGGCAGCTGATGTTCCTGGCTGCGCTTGTTTCTCCCAGAGCAGCACCGCTGGGAACATCAGCTGCCTCTCCATCTGCGAGCCTATCGCCTTCCCCCGGGAGTGGATGAACCTCTTATACCCCTTATACCTTACTACATGCACTGTGATCTCTACGATCTTCTGAGTTTCAAATTCTCTGTCCTATATTAAAATGTTTTAACATTGCTGCACTTAGATGGTGCTGCTCTCTTTTGTGTTTAACTGCAAATGCCCACAATGCTTTTCGATAAAAAAAAAGATTTTACCCATCAGATTTAACGGGCAATACCACTGTCTTATATGACCCAATCATCTGAATGGAACTGCATTGAAACCTCCCTTATAACTGCACATAATGCACACAGTTGCAGAGTGATGGTGCAACATTTATAGGGTTAATACAGGTGGTGGGGAGGAGACATAGCTCAGCAGAACACTTTTCAGAGGAGCGGCAAACACTGCCACATATGTAAACCTAAGATTTAATGTAAGCAGCAAGTAAGTAAAAATTCAACTTTTGCCTTAGTATATATATTTTATTTAGTTGCTATGATCATTAAAGTGGTTGTAAAGGCTTGTGTTTTTTTACCTTAATGCATCCTATGCATTAAAGTGGTTGTAAACTCTCCAAAACAACTTTGTCCCATGTGTATCAGCATAAAAAACCCTACTGCTTGTAGATATCTCCTTACTTGCTTAGTATTGTAATCCTTTTTGTTCTTTAGAATGAGGTGACTGAGCATGCCCATATCTCTCATGGTTTACCTCACACTCTGTGTGCTTGTCTAGCTATTATCAGGACTTCCTATGGCACAACACTGAAATCCCACAAGATTGCATAATCACTTAGATCTTCCTACTACACCCCATGTGACCATGTGACATCACATGGAGTAGAAAAAAAAAGCATCGGACAGCATTACTGCAGTCTTGTCATCTGAAGCTGATAAGACTGACATAGGCAAACACTAGATAATCAGCACAAGTAAATGCTATGAAATAACAAGTCAGTTATGAGCAGGGAAGCAGGGTTGCCATAGAAACATTGGATTGAGAAGGAGGCTTGGTTAACAGTAAAGGAAGTGCTCAATGTAATGGCGGAAATACACTCCACTGTGGACTCAGAAAATAATACTTAAAATGGAGCTGCCTTACCCCTGGAAATACGTTTTTTTTTTTAAGTTTCCTTAAACAGTAAGTAATTTGAGATTTGGGCTGGATTACAGTGGCTATAGTTTGATAATTACTTATAATGGACTAAATGAAAAGAAGCAGAGAGTGGGAGTGGCAGAGTTTACTTCCTCTTTAAGGTGAAAAAACACCTTGCCATCACCGGCCCCTCATCCCCCCCCATCCCCCGTTTTACTTACCTGAGCCCCAAATTTCCATTGGCGCATCCCCACCGTCCCTCTCTCCACAGGTTTCTGGCTCTTGATTGGATAGGTTGATAGCAGCGCAGCTATTGGCTCCCATTTCTGTCAATCAAATCCAATGACACCGGGGGGGGGGGGCGAGTGCTGCAATTGGCCTCTATGGGCGCTGAATGCTGGACTCGGGAGCGCACCTGCAAGTTAACCCCCTGGGGAGAGCGATTCTCCTAGGGGGTCATCTAAAGTGGGGAGGAGCCGCAAGTGCCACCTAGGGACCCCGAAATGGATGTTTGGGGCCACTCTGTGCAAAACAAGCTGCACAGTGGAGGTAAGTATGACATGTTTATTGTTTAAAAAAAAAACGATCCTTTAGTAGCACTTTAACCAGATGCTGACCAGCGCACAACGATGGAGGTCGCAACAAATGGGCGAACATGTATGTCCCCTTTAAATTGCATACTCCCTGCGTGCGGATCCTGTGGACTCCTGTCTACTGGGGGCCCGCGATCGTGTCATGGAGCGGAAGAACAGGGAGATGCCTTTGTAAACAAGACATTTCCCTGTTCTGCCTAGTGACATGACAGGGATTTACTGCTCCTTGTCATCGGGAGCAGTGATCGCTGTCATGTCAGTGGAAGCCCATCCCCCCACAGTTATAATCACTCCCTAGGACACACTTAACCCCTTGATTGCCCACAGTGTTTAACCCCTTCCCTGCCAGTGTCTTTTACACATTAATCAGTGCATTTTTATAGCACTGATTACTGTATAAATCACAATGGTCCCAAAATGGTGTCAAAAGTGTCCGATGTGTCCGCCATAATTTTGCAGTCATGATAAAAAATTGAAGATCGCCGCCATTACTAATAAAAAATAATAATAATAAAAATGCTATAATCCATCCCCTATTTTGTGGACGCGCTAACTTTTTCACAAACCAATCAATATAAGCTTATTGCGATTTTTTTTTACCAAAAATATTTCGAAGAATACATATTGGCATAAACTGAGATTTTTTCTTTTAATATATTTTTTGGGGATATTTATTATAGCAAAAAAAATAGCTTTTTTTCAAAATTGTGGCTTTTTTTTTATTATAGCGCAAAAAATAAAAACCGAGGTGATCTATTTGTGGGAAAAAGGACATCAATTTTGTTTGGGTGCAACATCCCACGACTGCTCAATTGTCAGTAAGACCCCTTTTACACCAGGGCATTTTGCAGGCACCTTAGCGTTAGAAATAGCGCCTGAAATCCGCCCTAAAGAAGCTGCACCGTTGTATGTAGTGTGAAAGCCCGAGGGCTTTCACACTACAGCGGTGCGCTGGCAGGACGTCAGAAAAAAGTCTTGCCAGCAGCTTCTTTGGAGAGGTGAAGGAGCGGTGTGTTTACTGCTCCTCCACCGCTGCTCCCCATTGAAATCAATGGGGCAGCGCTGTAATACCACCGGCAAAACACCGCTATTGCGGCGTATTGCCAGCGGTTTTAAACCTTTAGCAGCCGCTAGCGGGGGGTAAAATGCACCCGAAATCCGCCGCAAATCCGCCGGTAAAACGCCACTAAAAATAGCGGCGTTTTACCGCCGACACAATGTGCAGTGTGGTGTGAAAGGGGTCTTAAAATGACACAGTGCCCATTGCAAAAAGTGCTCTGGTCAGGAAGGGGGTAAATCCTTCCGGGGCTGAAGTGGTTAACAATAAAAAATGCTAATGAGAATACAATATCTAATTTATGGAATCACAATCAGGGTTTTATATAAAGCATCCCACAGCATATGGCTTCATCTAGAAATGTAGTACACTTTTTAAGCTTGCAAGTCTCTGAGGCAAACACTTCAATCTTTGACAGCTTTAAGCACTTAGCAAGTCAGACAGCGAATGTCAGTCTTGGGCAGAGTCAGGACAGTGTGGTATCTGTGTCTGCAGGGATTTACACCCAACATCAATGGAACATCTCACCAGAGTCATCTATCACACGCTGTGCTCCTCTCAATCTCAAACCTGATATAGTGCATATATTCCCGAGGATCTCTTTCTTTGTTATATAACAAATGTCTATATGTCAAATGTACATCGATGCAGAAGAAACAGACACAGAGACATGCGGTCACTCTGGTAAGTCTATATATTACAACAAAAATAAAACAGTAACAAATATGTACGGTGTAAAAAAAAAAAAAACATTATATATATATGTAGCACTGACCCCCCGAAGGAGCTGCTGGTTTTTATTGGGCTTACCGTTACCTCACCTGCTCGCTTCTCTGTCTCAGGGGTCTTGTTGGAAAGTGAATCAAAGAATGTTAGCTCTGACACTTCGTCCTTTTTCCAAGATTTATTTGGGATAAACACAAAGTCTTTCAATAGAGGGATAGAGAGTTAAGGGGAGTTCAGGTACCTGGTAATTGTGGGTTATGGGGGGCGTGGCTTGGACTCCAAAGGGAATGGACACTGCATAGCTGAGCTCCGCCGGACCGTGACACAAGCATCCTCTTCCAGCGACACTGAATGTGCGATGGGCACACGGGACAGACTGCCTAACTGTCCTGGATCGCAGTGCTCCTATTCTACCCCCGGGGATCGCCGTATTGCGGACATATTTGACCTCCAAACACAGAGGACCAGGGGCCGCTCTGCTAACAAGATGGCGCTGAGGAGCCACGATGTGGAGAATAGTGAAGACTCCATGTCGGCTTCAGAGGACAAGGTAAGGGACCAGGACTGCTCAGACCACCCCCTAAAGCTCTCAGAAATTACTAAAATAGCAGCGGACATTAAAAGCACCCTGTTCTCTGCAATTACTGACCTGAAAGGAGATTTTATGGCATTGTCTGACCGGCTGTCACACAGAGAAAGAGCAGAGGCCAAAAGGGATAGAGTGGTGGAGAGATTGTCTTCCACTGTCTCATCCCACACTATACACCTCATTCAGATGAACAGGCACCTTGAGGATCTCGATAACGGGGCCACAGACAGAACATTAGGGTGAGGGGGATACCTGAAAAGATTGAACCTGCTCAGAATAAGCAAGCCTTACAAGCAGTGTTAAGTGGAGTACTGGAAAGGCCTAAGGACACTGACATTGAGTTTGTAAGAGCACATAGAGCATTGGCGCCGAAGCCAAGTGATACAGCCCCCCCAAGGGACATCATATGTTGCCTTCAAAGCTTTCCGTTGAAGGAGGAAATTCTGGGGAAAGCAAGGAAAAATGATCAGATCCTTTTTAATGAGCATGCTGTTGCATTGTATCAGGACCTTTCCCATATAACCCTACAGAACAGGCGAGCCTTGCGACCCATGACAACCGCATTGAGAGAGAAGGGCATCCCTTTGAGCTGAACGCCACATTTATGGGGAAACAATATTAACTGCGAATGCCAGAGGACATACCAAGCTTCTGTGACCAACTACAACTCCCATTGATTGATGTACCGGAATGGTACAGGGAATTTTGTCTCTCCCCGCCTCATACCCCACAATCGTCCCCCTTGAAACCATCATCCAACAAAAAATCTCAACCGGACAGACACCCGGGCTCGGATAGGGGCAGATCCCCACACCCTGTGAAGGAGTACTGGCCACAGCCACAAACATGAGTTTGATGGGGGAATCTGTCTTCCTCATTTCTATTTTTTCTTGGGCCTGCAGGCAACCAGCCTCCTTCATTTCAACCCCGGACACAGAGATGCTGGATAGCAATTTTCCCAACTGACTACACCTGCCCAGGGCCTTCCGGGCTGATACTAGAGCCCCCCCCCCCCACAAAAGACATCCTGGTAGATAAGCTTATCAATTTTTTTATTTTTTATTTTTTTTTTCATGCGGAACATTTACAAGATGGGCCAACAGGGTGTCACCCTGGTTTACTCGGACCATCCGGGAGCTTGGAATGTCTCCATTTAATATGCATATAGGCCTCATTGCACCCGAACTGAGACTATTTCTGCCAGGGGAGTAGCCTTGGTGGTGAAAGGCGCACTTTTTTATGCTCACGCAATGACGGGGGTGGTGTTCGGGGGGTATTATTGTTATTATATATTAGGTCTGCTGCAGGTGTCTGGCCCTTTGTTGTGCGGGTGGGCGGGCCGGGGGGGTGGATGCACCGGCCTCCTGTTTGGCCTGGGTAGATGGGCCATGCAGAGGGTCGGTCCAGAGGGGGTCCCTTCCGCATGCCAAATGGTGCGGGGTTGGGACATAGCTGTGATCCGATTGACCATTATTAGTGGCTACCATCCAGGGAGCGATCCACAGATCACCATAAGGGAAATACTTTTGTACCACGTGGAGCAGCTAGGGGCACGCTGGGCTCTTGGCTATGCCAACAGTACCTTGGTTGGTATGTTAGTTGATGACTTCAGCGGTCTTCATTTAAGATACTAGTTTATTAGACGCGCCCATCGCGCAGTAGTAAAGCAATTTTCATGTTAATATTTTTGTTCATGTTCTCATCCTTCTGGCTGGAAGGGGTATATGTATAACCTTAATTCATGTTTGTTTTTTGAGTCACGGGAGGCTTATAGTAGTCTCTTTAAGATACCTAAAAACGCAATAGTTATTTGACCTTTTTTACTTTGGTCATTTCTGAGGTGACGACCTCCCACTGCTCCCACCTGTGAATCACTGTCTGGCTTACCCCAGACAGGGATTCACAACATTTTTCTCCTAACGTTGATATGAGGAGATATTTTACCTATTTACTCCATTCAGGTGACTATCCACCTAAGTGACTGATATTTCCTTTCTGTTCTTTTCTATCTTTTCTTTACCCCTCCCTTATACCTTAGTCCGACAGGTCGGGTGCTCTTACTCATTCCGCACAGGTAGTGGCGAATAGCATTTATTGCACTAACTATGGTGTACTCTATGCTGGATGATCATGCCTTTGTGATCTCCCATAATGTCAGAGGTCTGAATACACCGGAGAAGCGTATCGCGTTACTCAGGGAACTCCACAAGCAGAAGCCGGCAGTGGTGTTCCTTCAAGAAACCCACTTCCGGACTGGTATGATTCCTAGATTACATGACAAACACTATCCCCATGCCTTCCACGCAACAAATCCAGAGGACAAATCTAAGGGGGGGACCATCTTACTACATAAAAATGCTGACTTCGTTTTGCACCAGCAATTGGCGGACACTGACTGAAGATACCTATTTTTAAAAGGGCAATGGGCGGGAACACTGGTTATATTGGCTAACGCTTACTTCCCCAACACTGCACAGGTCACTTTCTGTCAACACGTGATAGATGAATTGAAGAGTTTTGCATTTGGCTGTGTGGTGCTGGGGGGGGGGGGGGATTTCAACTTAGCACTAAATCCTCTGCAGGATACATCGGATGGCAGATCCAGCATCCCATATAAAAAGCTGCGTAAAATCAAGACACTCTTAGCATCCCTCACTTTAATAGATATACTTGGCGATTAACAAACCCTTCAGGTAGGGACTACACATACTTCTCATCCCTGCACAACAAATTTACACGCATAGATTACATTTTCATTTCACAGAGGGATATATCCCTTATAAAATCAGCCAAAATAAGTGCGCAGACCTTCTCAGATCACGCCCCCATATCGTTGCAACTCCAAAGAACGAACACACACCGCCGCTCCCATTCATGGAGATTGAATCCCTCCCTTCTTACTGACAAGGGAAATATTAGCAAAATAGCGGATACGATCAAACTGTATTTCAAAGAAAATATCACAGAGGAGTTGTCGCCTCTCACAATCTGGGGGGCCCATAAATCCGTGGTTCGGGGGAAGCTCATACAGATGGGGGCGGTGAGAAAGAAAGTAGCAGAAAAGGAGACCAACGACATCATACAGGCCATAAGAGACCTGGAAGGAAAACACAAACAATCATTAGCAACAGATACAGCAGTGGCTTTATTAGATTTAAGGAAAAAGCTACAAGCCCACCTGAATCTTAAAGCACAGAAAATCCTTTTCTTTAGGAAGGGGTTCTTCTATGAACACAGTGATAAAACAGGCAAATTTTTAGCGAAGGTCCTTAAAGAAACACTACTATCGACGAATATCGCTGCAATTAAAACCAGCACTGGTCAGACAACACAAGATGCCACAAAGATAGCACAAAGATTTCAGGAATATTACTCCAACTTATATAATTTACCACAGACACATAAACCTAGAGACTTAACGGGGACAACGGCAGAGATCACTCACAAATTTCTTGCTGATAGCGGACTCCCCACACTTACTGAGGAGGATTCGCTGTCACTGGAAGATCCGATAACTGAAAGAGAACTCACCACAGCTATTAAAGAACTGAAAAAGGGGAAAAGCCCCGGACCGGACGATTTGACAGCCCACTACTATAAAACCTTTTCGGGAGATACTGATACCACACATGACGAAGACATTTAACCACTTTCGAGACCCACAAGCGTTACCAGAAGATTTTTTGAGAGTGCACGTTACGGTACTGCCCAAACCCAACAAGGACCCTCTAGACTGTGCCAGCTATAGACCAATTTATTTATTGAATGTGGACCTGAAACTCTACACAAAAATTTTAGCTAACAGACTACGACCACTACTGCACAAACTCATAGGCCCAGAACAGGTAGGTTTTATGCCTGGCAGGGAGGCGAAAGATAATGTGATCAAAGCTCTTAACCTAATACACAGAGCCCAAACAGAAAAATTTGAAGGCATGCTTTTATCCACAGATTCAGAGAAGGCCTTCGACCGCGTGTCGTGGGACTTTCTGTATGCGACCTGTTCCCACATAGGCCTGAGAGCACATATGCTATCTTGGATTAAGACTATCTACCATAACCCAACGGCACAAATTAAAGTAAATGGGACACTGTCAGACAAGGTGCTGATACATAATGGGACAAGGCAAGGGTGCCCTCTTTCACCCTTGCTGTTCATTCTCATCTTAGAATCATTAATCCGCACAGTAAACTTGTCACCATTCATACATGGCTTCCAAGTAGGAGACAATGCGTACAAATGTGCTGCATATGCGGATGATTTATTGTTCTTCATAACTCAGCCACATATCACTATGCCCAACTTGTGTAATATATTTACGCATTACAGCTATGTAACGAATTTCAAAATAAATTACAAAAAATCAGAAGCCTTAAATGTAACGCTTCGCGAGACCACAAAGGATGTTATATTACGCAATTGCAAATTTAAATGGGAACCCCACTCCCTTAAATATCTAGAAGTTCTCCTGACCCCTAGTTTAAATTCGATACATAACCAAAATTTTTTTGCCACTTTTACAAAACGTAAAAAAAGATCTGGAGAGATGGACACTTAAACATTTCTCCTGGTTCGGCAGGGCAGCTATTATTAAGATGACGATCTTGCCCAGATTTTTGTATTATTTTCAAACCTTGACCATATGGTTACCTGTAAACTTTTTTCGATCACTGAATGCTATCCTTCAAAACTTTCTTTGGGCGTCCAAAAAGCCACGCATAAGTCTAGCACTACTCACCAGAGATAAATACAATGGGGGAATGGGATTCCCCAACTTTAAAAATTATTACAAGGCTACACACCTTATTAGAATGATAGACTGCACCTGTCATGCAGATAATAAAGAATGGGTGGCACTGGAAAACAGTGTAGACTCTACTCCAGCATCACATTCACCATGGATCCCGTGGAACCTATGCCCTAAGCAGCTTAAACAACATCCCCTTATAGGGACAACACTACGAATCCTACAAACAGTGACTCGAACGACAGGCCTGACTACCTCCCCTAGCCTATTAACACCACTAGTAGCTAATCCAGACTTTCCACCGGGCATGCACAAACCTATTCGGCATCTCATATGCAGGAATTCACCACTTTTAGACACTCATTGTCTCGAAGGCAACAAAATGAAATCAATTTCAAACCTGCAGAAAGAACTGGGCTTAACCTTTCTAGGCCACTGGACATATAGACAATTACATGACTACATTTTGAGCCCACAGAGGCTTAAACATTTTATACGACCGCTAACACCATTTGAGGCGGTTTGTTTCCAGCCACCACCTTTACGAAAAACATCTCCCTTACATATGCTTGGTTGCAATCCGCAGTCCTCCAGGAACCTAACAAACAGAAGCAGCACTAAATGTATCATTTACAAAAGATCAATGGTTACAGGCATGTGTATTTGCCCATAAATGTGCAATTAGCACCGACTACAAGAAA